>NC_056626.2:347945292-348615725 GCF_002870075.4 Lactuca sativa
CACTGATCACAACCAGTGAATTCTCCTATAACAAGAGTACCGACCTAGCAGGTCACTAACACACTAATCCCTACGGATCATAAAAGCATAACATACTGTCTACCTCGAGTCTGAACTAACAAATCATAACCACATGCAACATACCATAACAATAACAACTAAAGGTCCGACCTTGGTGTCGTAGACCCTATCGATATAGTGAAGATAACTCACCTCGCAGATGTCGACTCGGAAGGTAAACTCAAACTCTCGGATCATTCGACACAGGCCCCACCACCTATAACCATAGTTCAATATACGCATAAGTCCTTAACCTTATAAGGGACTCCATAACCCAATAGTCAACCCTTGATCAAGGTCAAAGTCCTCAGTCAAGGACAACAGTCCATGTTGACCTAAACTCGCCGAGTACACCCAGCTACTCGCCGAGTCGCTTGAAGCACAATCCAACTCGCCGAGTCATCGAGGTGACTCGTCGAGTTCCTTCGAATCTCGATCTGACCTTAAGGCCACCCGTCGAGTTCCCTCCCTGCGACTCGACGGATATACTCGCGAACATATTCTTGTTTAAACTCATCCGACTCGCCGAGTTGTTCTTCAATTTGTCGAGTCTCATGACAATCTTCATCGGACTCACCGAGTTGTTCAACCAACTCGTCGAGTTCAATGGCCATCTTCATGCGACTCACTGAGTTGACCTTGCGACTCGCCGAGTCTATTTAGTCCTCTTTCCATACATATCCATTTTGAGCCATGCAGCGGCTCCAAATCACAGATCCAAGCATCTAGGGCATGCTTATCAGGTAATGTTGCCGACTTTACATGCATGCATGGCTTTAAAGGCTCAAAATGCCAAAGCTAAGCTATTGATAGGTCTTTATGCACAAAGGGTACCTCAATCACGACTAAAGCTGCAACTTTATGCTTCTAGAATCCAAAGAGAGTCCAGATCTGAAGTTACAACTTCAGATCTAGCCCATAGCTCATCATACTAACTTGATATTCCATGAAAACCCTAAAACTCAACAAATAAATGAGATCTATAAGGAGAATGATGGTTTGGGTACCTTTTGAAGTTGATATCTGAGATGATTGTTGTTTCCCACACTCCAATTGCTTCAATCTCCTTCTCCTTCAAGTCTTCTCCCTCCAAAGACTCTCTTTCAAGCTCAAACACACACACACACAAGGCATACACACACGAATAAGGCTCTCAAGGGTTCTTTGGAACTGTAAGGACGTCCAAGGGAGGCTAAGGTCCCTTTAAATAGGGGTGCAAACCCCAGGAATTAGGGTTTCACTTACCAGCTCCTACTCGCCGAGTCCAATATGGACTTGCCGATTAGGTCATTTAACCCGCGATCCTTCTCGTTTCTACACGACGAGTAGGTAAACTAACTCGTCGAGTAGGGCCTAATCCAAAAACTCATATTAACAATACCTAAAAATCGTGGTGTTACAAGTTTCCCCCACTTGAACTAGAATTCGCCCTCAAAGTCCGCTGGAATAAACAATGTCGGGTATTGCTTGCGCATCTCCGCCTCCGGCTCCCATGTCCACTCGGATCCCTTCCGATGTTCCCATTGTACCTTTACCAAAGGTATTTCCTTGTTCCGCAAAATCTTCTTCTTCCTTTCCAAAATTGCCACAGTCCTTTCCACATAGTTCAAGTGCTCATCGACCTGAATGTCATCCAACGATACAACTGCCTCCTGGTCCATAATGCATTTTCGTAATTGCGAAACATGAAATGTGTTGTGGATCCGGCTAAGCTCCTCCGGAAGCCCTAGCCTATAAGCCACCCTGCCAACCCTGTTGATAATCTTGAACGACCCAATGTAACGGGGACAAAATTTTCCCCTCTTCCTGAAGCGGATCACACCCTTCCAGGGTGAGACCTTCAGAAGAACCATGTCACCCACCTGAAATTCCAGCTCAGATCGGCGTCGGTCGGCATAACTTTTCTGCCGGCTCTAAACGGTCTGCAGTCGCTATCTAATCTGCTGTATCATTTCGGTAGTTTGCAGAACTACCTCTGTCCGACCCATCACTCTGTGCCCAACCTCACCCCAACAGACTGGGGTCCTACACTTCCGCCCATACAACAGCTCGAAAGGCGGGGCGCCAATATTGGAATGATATCTGTTGTTGTAGGCGAACTCTGCAAGCGGTAGCTGGGAATCCCAACTCCTACCGAAATCAATAACGTACGCCCTCAACATATCCTCGAGGGTCTGAATGGTCCGCTCACTCTGCCCATCAGTCTGCGGATGGAACGCCGTGCTAAAATGTAGTTGTGTACTCAGTTCCTCATGGAACTTCTGCCAAAAACGGGAAGTAAACCTGACATCTCGATCGGAAACGATAGAAATTGGAACCCCATGGCGAGAGACAATCTCTCTGACGTACAGGTCTGCCAACTTCTCTGCCGACGAACTCTCCCGTATGGCTAGGAAATGGGCACTCTTGGTCAATCGATCCATGATGACCCATATAGCATCGAACCCCCTTTCCGTCTTTGGCAACTTCGTGATGAAATCCATTGCGATCCTTTCCCATTTCCACATGGGAATCTCCAGAGGCTGTAACTTATCATACGGCCTCTGATGCTCGGCCTTGACCATCCTATAGGTCAAGCACCTCTCAACAAACCAAGCGATATCTCGCTTCATACCAGGCCACCAATAACTCGAACTCAAATCATGGTACATCTTGGTGGCTCCTGAGTGAATCGAAAAACAATACGTATGAGCCTCCTCCATCACTGTCTACCGGACCCCTCCGGACATTGGAACCCAAACCCGATCGTAACGGGTCAACAATCTGCGGCTATCCTGAACAAACCGGGCGCTTTCGCCCTTAATCCTCTCCAACTTCCAGTTCTCTGGCCTCATGCCCTCAATCTGAGCATCTCTGATCAAACCCACTAGTGGGGAATCACTGCTATCCTTATACACCTGGTTGGGGTCGAGGACCCAACTGACTTGTGGCTCAGAGCATCCGCAACCACATTCGCTTTACCAAGATAGTAAAGAATCTCGCAATCATATTCCTTGACCACATCCAGCCACCTATGCTGCCTCATGTTCAGGTTCGGCTGATCCATGATGTGTCTCAAACTCTTGTGATCTGTGTATATAGTACAACGGACCCCGTACAGATAGTGCCTCAAAATCTTGAGAGTGAAAACCACCACTCCCAACTCCAGATCGTGAGTAGGGTATCTCGTCTCATGCGGCTTCAGCTGTCGTGACGCGTAGGCTACCACTCGTCCCCTCTGCATGAGGACTGCCCCCAAGCCTATGATGGATGCATCACAAAATACCACAATATCCTCCACTCCCTCGAGGAGTGTCAACACCGACGCCTCGCATAAACACTGTCGGAGGGTCTCAAATGCCCTCTGCTCCTCAGCGCCCCACGTGAAATCCACCTCCTTCATCGTTAGACGTGTGAGGGGTACGACAATCTTGGAGAAATCACGAATGAATCTCCGATAATACCCTACTAAACCCAAGAAACTCCTGATGTCTGAGGGAGATTTCGGAGTCTCCCACTGCATTACCGCCTCCACCTTGGCCGGATCGACCAAAATCCCTTCCTGGTTAATGAGATGTCCGAGGAACTGGACCTCTCGTAACCAAAACTTGAATTTTGAGAACTTGGCATACAGCCGTTCTCGCCTCAGAACCCCTAGCAGCTCCCTAAGATGCTCCTCATGCTGCTCTCGAGTCTTGGAATACACGAAGATATCATCTATGAACACAATGACCGAGCGATCGATCATTGGTCTGCAGACTCCGTTCATCAGATCCATGAACACCGCTGGCGCGTTGGTGAGCCCAAACAGCATCACCACGAACTCGTAATGACCATAACGAGTCCGAAACGCGGTCTTTTCCACATCCTCCTCCCTCACCCTGACCTGGGGATATCCTGATCTCAAAACAATCTTGGAAAACCAAGACGCACCTTTCAGATGATCAAAAAGATCATCTATCCTCGGGAGTGGGTAACGGTTCTTCACCGTTAACTTGTTCAGCTCCCTATAGTCAATGCACATCCTATGCGAACTGTCCTTCTTCCTGACGAAAAGGATCGGTGCTCCTCAGGGTGAACTACTCGGACGAATAAACCGCTTGCCCAGCAGCTCCTGCAATTGAGATGATAGCTCCTGCATCTCAGGCGGTGCCCGTTAGTACGGCGCCTTGGCAATTGGGGCCGCACCTGGCACTAAGTCGATCCTGAACTCAACCTGCCTCTCTGGAGGCACTCCGGGTAACTCCTCCGAAAACACATCAGCAAATTCCCTCACCACCGGGACCTCAGAAAGTGAGAGCTACTCTCTAACCCGCGTATCTACCACATACGCCAAATAATTGGCACACCCGTGCTGAATATACTGTCGACCCCTGGCTGCTGAACAAAACCCTGATCCCAACCTGGTTCCCTCACCATGTACTACACGTTCTCCCCCACTTGTGGTTCAAACCACAACCCGCTGTCCCTCACAGTCGATCATGGCGCTAAAACGACTAAGCCAATCCATCCATACAATCACGCATACATCCCCCATGGGGATAGGAATCAAATCTATAGGGAAGGACACCCCGAAAATCTCTAACTCGCATCCCCGGTAGACCGAAGAAGCAGAAACCCCATGCTCGTTGGCGATCGAAACTCGCAACGGATACTCAAGATCATCTATCGGCACACTGAACCCTCTAGAGAAGGACTGAGATACAAACGACCGACTCGCCCCCGAGTCAAATAATACCAAAGCGGGCAAAGAATTTACTAAAAACGTACCTAACCATAGGTATTATCAATAAGCATAACACAAATACAATAACTGAGACAAAGAATAGAAATGTACCGGCAACCACATCTGGTGCTGACTTGGCCTCCTCGACCGTGAGCTGGAAGGCGCGACCCTGAGCCTTCGGAGGCTCCACCTTGACTGGCCTCCCATCTCCAATCCTCGCAACAGCTTGTGCGGAACCCTGCGCCGGCTTGGCGGCGAGCTGCGGACAGTTGGTCTTCACATGACCAACCTAATGACAATGGTAACAAATCCTCATATCTGCAGGAGGGGGGGGGGGGACTTACGGCAGTCCCTGGCATAGTGCCCCTCCTTGCCACATTTGTGGCACCCACCTGCTACTCTACAAATTCTGGAATGAACCCTGCCACACTATCCACAAGTGCGGCTCTGCTGACCCCCGGACCGTGTATCAGCGGCCTTAGACCGCTTAGGCGCTGACTGAGACTGTGTCGGTGCCTAACACTGCTCCTTCAACTGCAACTCTATCTCCAACTCACGCTGCCTCGCGGCTTCCTGAAGGTCCATGGGGGTATCACATCGTTGTGTGGACACGAACTATCGAATATCAGTCTTGAGCAAACTAAGATAACGAGTCATCTGAGACTGCTCTGAAGCGAACTCCAGGCAAAACATAGCCCTCTCCGTGAACATACGGGTAATCTCCATCACAGACTCCCCATCCTATCTCAAGGTCAGAAACTCCTGCACAAGCCGCTCCCGCTCAACGCGTGGAACGTAGCAGGTGCGGAACATATCTCTGAACTGCTCCCAAGTAACAGCAGCCCGCTGATCATTAGTATACGACCCAGTCGTCAGCCTTTACCAGTCCTTTTCCCCAAGCCTCAGTAGGTTCAGGGCACACCTGACATTTCATTCAACAGGACATGAGCACATGAAGAAACAGCCCTCCACGTTAGATAACCACCTCACAGCCCTAATCGCATCCTGTGTACCATCAAACGTTGGGGGCTTCGTATTATCGAAGTCCCGGTACTGGAAAGCCCTGCCGACTCCTCCTCCAACCCCTATCGCAGTTACAGCCGAAGTGGCTACAGCGGCAACTGTCTCTGCTAGAGTTGCATACCGCTCATCAAAATACTCAACCATCGCGGTCTTAATCGACCCAAACATCTCTGGCAGTTGTGCTTGGAACACGGCGGCAATCTCGTCGTGCATGATCTCCCGGATCCTGGCATCCAACTCCTCTGTCCTATCTGAACCACGGGCTCGGGTGGTACCGGCACCTCCAATCCTCCGTCTCCCGACCCCGATCCTGATCCTGATCCGGATCCCGAAGCAACATGTCTCGTCACCACCATGCTGAAATATATATACAAGTCATCAGATAAATAACATAATGTCGGCAGACCAAAACCAAAAAACCCTAGGGGTTGTGACTTCCTTGCTACGCGTATGGGTCCTGTGCTTTCAGTAGTACGGGCCCATACTACCTTCCACACCTACCCATATTTGTCTCAAGTATCACCACAACGCCCTAACAATATCATCAACATAGGAAATGCGCTCAACCCTCATTCTAGGGGAATACCAAATACCTCGCATCTAGACTCACCAATTATCACGACTCTCACATCCATGAAACTTCCATCATCCCCTGCAGCGCTAATGCACGCTAGCTGCACATAACGCTGTACCCAATAGACTTTCGAATATCCGATCCTACCCGAAGGCTGAATCAACATTCTCAGGCTATAAGGTCTTTATTATGCACAACCGTAATGCATAAACTAAACATCTATAGTTATCATGTCAATTCCACATACAAGAAACCCTAGGCTAATAGGCGTCATGCAATCAGGTAAATCTATCATGTGATTCCTAAAGATCCCTAGCCTAGCACTAGCATGTTGTTCTAAAATATAGAATATCAAATAACTGCATGGTATTTTGGGGTTTACTTACAGGCTCCGACTGATCGTACCCTCTGCTTCCTCCATCCTATATTTTGAAAACCATTTTAAAACTTATTTTCGAAAATCTCCTTGATTTGAGACTGGATTCACACGAGTGTTCCTCCAATTCACTCAAACCAAGGCTCTGATACCAACTTGTAACATCCATAAAATTCACCCCAAATTTAAACTTTTTCAATCATAAATAAAAAACCACATAGCATTGTTTACAAAATGTTTTCAAATCATTTTCCATCAGAGTGTCCCAAAAATCATAACACAAGGATAAGGAGGGATACGATCATGTCTTCGCCTTTCCACAATCTCCTAAAGTACCTGAAACAGTAAACTGAAAATTGTAAGCCCGAGGGCTTAGTGAGCTACCCCCAAAATACCAACACCACACTGACAATACCATAATAGTAATAATCAATCAATCAGCATCCATACTAGGCCATCGGCCTGACTGGACCGCTCTACCGGGCCTAGAGTCTGTCTGGATCTATCCCGAGCCTTCGGCATGACTGGTCCGCCACGTGGGCTTACAGTCTCCCTGAACCGCTCATAGGGTATGTTGGCCTTCAGCACAAAGCAGGACCGCCTCAACCCAACCAACAAGCAAATAACCATGTGTGCATAGCTATCATATACTGGCAAATACAAACATCAACCATATCTATCTCACTGATCACAACCATAGAATTCTCTTGTAACTAGAGTACCGACCTAGCAGGTCACTAACACACCAATCCCTACGGATCATAAAAGCATAACATACTGTCTACCTCGATTCCAAACTAACAGATCATAACCACATGCAACATACCATAACAATAACAACTAAAGGTCCGACCTTGGTTCCGTAGACCCTATCAATATAGTGAAGATAACTCACCTCGCAGATGTCGACTCGGAAGGTAAACTCAAACGCTCGGATAACTCGACATAGGCCCCACCACCTATAACCATAGTTCAATATACGCATAAGTCCTTAACCTTATAAGGTACTCCATAACCCAGTAGTCAACCCCTGATCAAGGTCAAAGTCCTCAGTCAAGGTCAACAGTCCATGTTGACCTCAACTCGCCGAGTACACCCAGCTACTCGCTGAGTCGCTTGAAGCACAATCCAACTCACCGAGTCATCGAGGTGACTCGTCGAGTTCCTTCGAATCCCGATCAGACCTTAAGGCCACCCGTCGAGTTCCCTCCCTGCGACTCGACGAATATACTCACGAACATATTCTTGGTTAAACTCATCCGACTCGCCGAGTTGTTCTTCAACTCGTCGAGTCTCATGACAATCTTCATCGGACTCACCGAGTTGTTCAACCAACTCATCGAGTTCAATGGCCATCTTCATGCGACTTGCCGAGTTGACCTTGGGACTCGCCGAGTCCATTCAGTCCTCTTTCCATACATATCCATTTTGAGCCATGCAGCGGCTCCAAATCACAGATCCAAGCTTCTAGGGCATGCTTATCAGGTAAAGTTGCCAACTTTACGTGCATGCATGGCTTTAAAGGCTCAAAATGCCAAATCTAAGCTATTGATAGGTCTTTATGCACAAAGGGTACCTCAATCACGACTAAAGCTGCAACTTTATGCTTCTAGAATCCAAAGAGAGTCCAGATCTGAAGTTACAACTTCAGATCTAGCCCATAGCTCATCATACCTACTTGATATTCCATGAAAACCCTAAAACTCACCCAATAAAGGAGATCTATAAGGAGAATGACGGTTTGGGTACCTTTTGAAGTTGATATCTGAGATGATTGTTGTTTCCCACACTCCAATTGCTTCAATCTCCTTCTCCTTCAAGTCTTCTCCCTCCAAAGACTCTCTTTCAAGCTCAAACACACACACAAGGCATACACACACGAATAAGGCTCTCAAGGGTTCTTTGGAACTGTAAGGAGGTCCAAGGGAGGTTAAGGTCCCTTTAAATAGGGGTGTAAACCCCGGGAATTAGGGTTTCACTTGCTAGCTCCTACTCGCCGTGTCCAATATGGACTCATCGAGTAGGTCATTTAACCCGCGATCCTTCTCGCTGCTACTCAACGAGTAGGTAAACCAACTCGTCGAGTAGGGCCTAATCCAAAAACTCATATTAACAATACCTGAGAATCGGGGCATTACAAACACCGCAAGCAAAGCATGTAACATTCTTCATCGGGCAAATGGACTTCATGTGACCTATTTTCCACATCCATAACAGACCACTGATCCTTTTTCTAATCTGCATTCGCCCGGATGATTCTTTCCACAATTTCGACATGATGGCGACTGAAGAGAAAAAGATTGTGACCTACCGTGGCCACGAGAGGTATTATGAGATTGCACTTGTTTACCAGGATCAGTTCGAATAAATTAAACTGGTGGAATAGAGGAAATAGGAATAGTTCGATCAATACGTTGATGCTTCAGAATAGAAAGAGTGGCACCATGTATCTCTAAGTCATGCTCGTGCTTACGAGCATACTCAACCACTTTATCAAATGACAGAACATTCCGATTAACCAGGAAATCGCCGATTTCATACCATAGTCCTTCCATGAATAACTGAACTTTATTGTCTTCAATTGGAATATACTTTGCAACAAACCGTGCTTTTTAATTGAATTGAGTTTCTTAATCATTCACAGTCATTCCTCCCTGTTTAAGCTCGAGGAATTCTTTCTCCAATCTTCTACTCATGTCTAGAGGACAATACTTTCCTAGCAAACGATTTTTGAACATTTCCCCAGATAAATTATCCTGGTCATACTCGTTGAGAGCTTGAAATGTTGCTTCCCACCAGACCAAGGCTTCTCCGATGAGCATTGCAGAAGCATAATTAGCTTTGTCTTCATTAACCACATGAGAGATACATAATACTTTTTCTGTGTTCTGGATCCATGTAAGAACAACAATGAGATTAAGAACACCTGAAAACTCCGTAGCGCCATTACTCTTGAAAGTTTTGAATGAGGGATGTTTCACCTCTCCTTTTGAAGATTCTCCGGTGACTTTCTCTTTACCTTTATCACTATTCTTTTTGTGTTCTTCGAGATTCTGCCTAATAACACTAGTGAGTTTATCCACAAGTCGCTCCTCACGAAGGGATACTGGAGTATTTACTTCATCAGGATGAGGATCTCCACCCACATCTGGTGTATGGCTATTCACCTGTTCAACCATTGCTCTGAAATTTCGGAGTATTATTGTATTTTAGAATATTAGGATTTATTATTACCTAATACTTCAATTAAGTATTTCATATGGTTTGTATCCATATTCTTACAATGAATCCGTTCATATATTGAACTTTCAATGGTTTAAGTCTAAATACCGATCCATAGTATTTAGTTCACTTAAATTACTGCTCTGATATCATAACTAAAAGAATCACTATTTCTCTAATACCCTTACAGTATTATTACTCCAAACCTGCTACATGCATATTCATAAACATATTTTACATATATGGTCTTATTACAAAATACTGGATACAAACCGACTAACGAGGTTTTTACAAAGTTTTATATATTACATAACTTCCTAGGAATTAATTTATACACTAAGTACAAAAGTGATAATATTAGCTATTCTACATCTTCTTACAGTACATAACTATACCAGATGCTTATCACCTGCAATAATTAAACACTGGGAGTGATAAGCGGGCGACGCTTAGTGAGTTCAATAACAGTTACAATATAACGTTATGCCATGTACATATCAATATGACAGAAGCAAAGAGGGACAAAGAACAACAAAGGCATAAGTGTATCATATGACAGGCTTTCCATATCAACCAATGTTTTGATTCAGAGATTTACGATCAATGAGACACTGAGAAGGATAAGCGGGTGATGCTTAGTGAGTTCAATAACAGTTACAATATAACGTTATGCCATATACATATCAATATGACAGAAGCAAAGAGGGACAAAGAACAACAAAGGCATAAGTGTATCATATGACAAACTTTCCATATCAACCAATGTTTTGATTCATAGATTTACGATCAATGTGACACAATGATTTCAACTTGATATACTTCAATAAAACTTCAGCCCAAGTGGCATAGAAAATAAACGATTTTTGAATTAACATTTTCCTAGCATTTACAGGCTTTCAACCCTACCTAGCCTTCTGCCAATGCCAAAGTGATGCTTATTCATTCACTTCATGGTCAAAGGCTACATACCAGTACCAAAGTGATGCTTACCCATTCACTTCATGGTCAAAGGTATAGCTCCATTATTATAATAACACGAGAAAGCACATTGCACATATAACACATAACATACAATTGTACCTATATTGAACTCGCCGTGAAATAACCGAATGATAAAATGATGATTTGGGCAGCACTTCGTTTCTAGATATGACTTAACGAAACCGGGGATTTTAGTTGAAACCCAGGCTTTGTGCGGGCAGATTTTCAACTCGAAAAGATTTTTTTCTCGGGTGTTTGGTGTGTCGGGACTTGCTTCGGGTGTCGGGGATGTTTCCTAGGCTTCGGTAGATGTTAGGGTAAATTGAGAGGGAATAAAGGGTGAAAGAGAGTTAAAGAATATGAGAAATTGTAACCTACACCCGGAGACCTTTACATTCTATTTATAGTAGGGCTTGACCCTCGGTACGCTAAGAGTACCTGCAAGGACGCTGGGCGTTCGTTACGCAGAGCATACCAAGCGATGTGGCACCGGTTCGGTTCTCGGGCCTCGGACGTGTCAAACCTGCATGATATGTGTCCTTCGTCCGTAGTACGATGGGCGTATGTACGAAGTACGCTGGCCGTACTTCTCCGGTCCAGCCTCGTAATTGTGCCATAAACTTCAAAATCTCATAAATTTCGCATACGAACTCTGGTTTTGACATTATTTATATCCACGCATAGGTGAAATTATGTTCTACAACTTTTGATTAGACTCCGTCAACTAATTTTCACTTTATTTTTAACAAGCCGGGACAGGAAAAGTCCGTTAAAAATTAATAACATCTTCATCTAACGTCCGTTTTCGTTTGTCTTTGTACCGTTGTACTACTATTGATGTGATCTTTGATTCTCGTTTAGGTTGTGTCGGCTAAAAATCAGTCGATCTTTATTTTGAGTTTCGGGCTGTGTACTGCTATGCCGAATCTTAGAAAAATCATAACTTCCTCATACGAAGTTAGATTTAAACGTTCTTTTTATGAAAGTTCTCAGTTTAATGAATACCACCACTTTCATTTAGATCAAAAAGGCTAAAAAGTAGTTTATCGTAAACTCACTTTTTACGTCATATGGCGTCGTGTCGGTTCTGTCGCGAAACTTCAATAAGTCATAACTTCTTCGTTATAACTCGGATTTCAGTGAGGTTTTCGCCTAAACTTTTCTAATGAGATAATTTAGAACTTTCAACAACATTATTTTTTTACTTATTTCCAACTTAAATTTTACATTTTCGTTAATTTCAATATTTGACTGACTTTTGATTGGAATCTCATAAGACTTCCAATACTTCCTGAATGACTCTAAACATAGTTTTACTTCATTCTCATAAAACTATCTTGTTAGAACTCAACGCTCAAATTCACATATTATTTAATACTCTCTCCGTCTCATATTAATAGTCCATGTTTCGTTTTTGATTTATCCCAAAATAATTGCATACTTCTAAAAATAAATATGTTTTTTTTTACCATAATACCCCTCATTATTAGTTAAATTACCATAAAATTAAATGCAACTACCATAGAATTAAATGCAACAGAAGGGTAAGACTGTCATTTCATTTAATAAAGTTAATGGTAATTAATGTTTTCTTAAACGATGTGTTTTTTGTTTGTGGACTATTATTTTAGGACGGAGGGAGTAATATTTACTTTTAAGATATCAAGCTTACAAAACACGATAATTATACAAAGTTATTAACGTGTATGTTACACGACTATTTATCAAAGTCTCGTTGGGGCTTTACAATACTTGACCTACACGCGTCCTGATATCGTTTATGCAGTTCAACATGTTTGCCTGTTTATGCATGATCACGTGAACCCCACTTACTCACTCTCAAACGTGTTCCCTGTTATTTAAAGGGTACTGTTAACCATGGTATTCATATTCGTCCGTCTTCTGTCGATCGTTTGGTCTCTTACATTGCTGCCGATTGGGTTGGCTGTCTTGATACTCGATGGTCCACATATGGGTTTTGTATTTATCCTGGTGATAATCTTGTCTCATGGTTATCAAAACGTCAACTTGTTGTGTCTAGATCTAGTACCGAAGCCGAGTATCGGGGGGTTCTTAATGTCGTAGCCGAAGCTGCTTGGCTTCGTAATCTTCTTCTTGAACTATCCTGTCCGTTAACTTGTATTACTGTTGTGTTATATGACAATATGAGTGTCATGTATTTAGCTTTTAACCTAGTTCAACATCAACAAACCAAACATGTGGAAATAGACTTATACTTTATTAGGGAACGCATTACCATTGGTCAGGTTCGCGTGTTGCATTCCATCAGTCATCAGTTTGCAAATATTTTCACAAAATGACTACCTGCATAGTTATTTCTTGATTTTTAAAACAATTTATGCATTCATGAACCTCCCACTCAAACTGATGGGGTGTATTGATCGATTTTGGTGATATAGTGTAGGTTATTATTTACATATTGTATAGTATATGGTTCTTTGTATAATTAACTGTATTATTTATAATATTGGAATACAACACAAACCCTAATGAGTATTTTCACAAAGGAACAAAAAGCATGTTCCTTAGTCTATATAAGCACATCGAGGTCATCATAAAACATGCCAACATGTAGAATAAAAAACCCATAATAGTCGCTTCAATTGATACAACTCCAAACTCAACTTATTTACCATAGATGTTAGTGACAATTCGCCGATTCTCCACTGGAATGAATATCGTATGGACAAAGAATTTTTTTTTTTTTTTTTTTGTCATATTTATAATTATTGAAATTTTGTATGCGTTTGTTATTATTTGCATACACAGTTTGCAAATTTCTAATAATTAATATAAATAATATATTTTTGGACAGTTTATAGTTTTTAATTAAAGGAAACTGTTGGCTTAAAATTTATAATTTAAATACTCAACTCTTTTTTACAATATTTTTTATAATTTTATCTAATTTTGTAACTATAGTATTTTGATATATATTGTAACAATTAATAAATATGAACTTTACTTATAAACTTTTTTACTATTTTCATTTTTGTTATTCCACTTGTTTTTAATTTATAATCTTAATCCTTTAACTGATTTGTTTGTTACTTTTTTTGTATGATACATTATAGCATATTGACATGGTTTATCTAAAAAATAATAACAAAACTACCGATCATGTCCCCTTTTTTTGTCTTTTCAGGACTTTGGCCTTATTATGTAACCTCGTCTCCATGACTGACTACATGCTATTGGATGTGCTCATGTGCTACTTGCTCACTGATGGGCCGGGCCTTTTCCGAGTTTTATGAAAGCATTTCTAGAGTTGTGTTGAAGTCCAACATGGGAACAATTATATTTGCACTTTACACACTTAATAAAAATATATTTGAGAGATCTCGTAATATGTTTTGTGGCTTTGAGTGCCGACTACAATTTGTATGATATTTGTAACTTGGTATACGCTTGGTTTAAGGTAGATGCACACTACTTGTCAAATTGGCTAGAGCTAAGGCTGGAGGGTGTGGTGACACCGAAACCGCATTCCCTCCCCCGCCACATCAGTAGGGCCGGTCCTCAAAAATGAAATATTTTTAAAGACCCATGACGAACAAGAATAAAAAGAGCCCTTATCTTTATTATAATTTTGTACTTTTAAATAAAAATATATAATGAAAAAAATTGGGCCCTGTGCAGCTGCCCACTTTGCCCACCCTTTAAGCCCCCCGTGCACATTAACGCCATGTCATTTTTTACCACACAAGTGTGGTTTCTTGCCACACCAAGGGAGTGGTGCCACACTTTCAAAAGGCAAAAAAGAATAAAAATAAAAATAAATAAATCAATTCATTTATGCCCCCAACGGTCACACCCACCAACAACCAATCACAAACCACGGTCTTCAAGGACCGCACTGTGGTCTTGGCCGCACCTAACCGCACCCTGGGACGGTGTTCCCTGACCACGTGTCACCATTATGGTTCCAAACCGCATCCCACTCCGTGAAAATACATAAGAATATTATAATAAAACAAAAAACATAGAACCCTATAATCCCATTCAAATGGGATAAAGGAGGTAAATGTCAACAGTCTTATTGAAAAATAACTACTTTACATATATGAACTTTAACATATAAACTACATCAAACACTAAACATCAAAAAGTTAGGTTTTTCTCTTAAGTTTTGGTCTTTCTTATTTCAATTTAATATTTAGATTTAATAACACAAAATATAAACTTTTTCAAGTAGCTGAAGTATTTATACCTAATAATCTATAAGATTAGTGTCAAGTTATGATTTAAAATTGGACTTAAAAAGAAATACGATTTTTGTATATTTTTCAATTTATTCTTAAAAATAAAATTTTAGCAAGTTCTTATCCGCTTCTTGAAATTGGTTATTTTAGTGTTAAAAATGAGTATATTATGTTTCTTCATACCTTATAAAATGGATTATTACCCTATAGCAAAAATACCTTGTAGTATTTAGAAGCAATAAAGCAATATACATATTAAAAATATATATATAATTTTTTAGCAAGCTCTTAGTTGGAAGCAAACAAATTAACAAACATTTATCGCAAAGCCCAACATAGACCCTCAGTATAAATATTTTAATTATACAGTGCTATTTTATGGAGACATGTGTCCAAAGTATCATTGTGTAATGTGTGGTATGTGGGAACGACGAACAAGAATTTTGACGAGTGCACTAAAACCACTACAGCTTACCTATAAGTGGCTATATATTATTAATTCACGTTTTTAAACGTTATTTATTCTTATGTTAAAAATTGCAACACTCAAATTAATATATCTAGTAACATGCTATTTGATTTTTTATCTTAGTTATATGTTTTATAGTTTTAAATAAATAAATATTATTATCTATGGATTATTTTTAATTTAGTTATCATTTTTAAACATAATTAAAATTATATTATTTAATTATTTTTATATTTTTAACATATTAATTATTTCTATATATACTGTTAAAAAATAAAGTAGCTTTTATGAATTGTAGAGTTTTATCACTTTAGAATTTGGCCACAACATTTTCTGGAGCTAACCAATTTTGGTCCATACTTTTCCTTCGCATGCTTTCATCGACCCCTGCTTCCATTCAGATGTTTACAAAGAGGTTCTCCACTGCCTTCTACATTGTCACTTTTAAACAAGAGAATATGAATTCTGAAAAAGCTGAAAACATTTTATGTTTTCTATTTTACTTCCGAAGTAAGATCTCTGAACCAATCCTTTCAGATGCAAATTCGAGATACATTTTAGCCACATTATGTTATATGTTTTGTATATCATAAAGTTCAATATTGTTACAAACACTTGAATGAATCAAAAATTTGCATAAAATGGTGAAGCTGATGTTTGACCCAGGGCCGGTCCAGACGGTGGGCAACCCGGACGACTGTCCAGAGCCTACGACTCCAGGGGGCCCAAAATTTATGGGATATATATATATATATATATATATATATATATATATATATATATATATATATATATATATATATATATATATATATATATATATATATATATATATATATATATATATATATATATATATGAGTTTTAGGGCCTAAAGTTGGTTGAAACTCAAATTAACTCAAAATATAAACAATTTAGTTTGCTTGTTATTGCTAATTGAACATGTCTATATTGAAGAGTAAATGATATTTTTTGAATCTTTTTTACATTTGTCTTTGAGGGACATTTTTTCTTTTCGTCCCGGGACCCATATATGTTTGGACCGGCTTTGGTTTGACCTCTAAGATTGGATTTCAACTTAGCTAAAAGTATAGGAAAAGAAAAAGGAAACTCAAGATTTTATTTTAAGATGTGAATATGTGGCATTTTGTGTTATTGATCAATAGGATCATAAGTTCAATTTCCGACCTCAATGTAAATACTAAATTTTGGCAAAAAGACTTTTCCCTCATGCAGACATGTTCAAATGGATGTCATACATAAATGCTATTCTATGAAAAGAAGTTTTAGTAGATAGCAATTGTTATATGTTTTTTATTTTTGTTCATTGTTTTTCAATTGAGCATGTTTTTTAGACCCATATATATATATATATATATATATATATATATATATATATATATATATATATATATATATATATATATATATATATATATATATATATATATATATATATATATATATATATATATATATATATATATATATATAATAGTTGTGGTATTTCATGAAGTTAATTATGCTTATTCAGGATCTTAATTAATCGATACTAATATTTTGTGTTGGGAGGAAAACATAATGAACAAGCAACATGTATGTTCTATTCACCTAAATGATCTACAAACAATATTCAACAACATATTTTCTGTAAATGATGTTTTGCATTGCCTTAGTTCCTTCCAGATTATGAAACAACAAGATGTTCCCCATAGAAATAAAGATCCTAAATCAACACCCTAGCTGGACAGAGTGAGGTACGCATCAACTACTATCAATGTTATAAATTTCCATTATAATGTTTATTTTTATTTCTACGTTATAGAAAAAAGGAACTTTGAATAACTTTGTTTATTCTAATATTCTTCTAAACCTTACCTCCAAATAAGCAGTTTTTAGCATTTTAATCATTTAATGACTATTTACATGAGTAGTTGCGCATTTTTGGGTATTTCTTCATTTACTAAGATATCATATGTAACATACTCTTCATTTTTTTCTTCTTGAGTAGTCAAGCAATGGGAATACTATTTTATTTGATATGAAATGGATTAATGGAGCATGTTCATAGTTCCCAACTTGGTAAGTATATGGTATAATACCTTTTTGATGCATGGTTTTTGGTGCTACTATTTCACGTCAATATTGCTAGGAAGATAATCTCCTCATTGTTTGTTTTTTAAGGTTTTCTACTATATTATATTCTTTGTTGTTGTAGTGTTTCTTTGGAATACAAGGCTATTTAAATCTACAGTGCTACCTCAAGTTTGTCCCATGCCTTCATAGCATTCCTGCTTCTTTTTTTTTCCATTGCTTTCCATTGAAAGAAGGAAATATATAGGTATATATCCATTAATTACATAATGCATAAGTTCAGTTGCAATTAATGGATCCATATGTATATCTATATCATTGCCATGTAGTGCATATTCAAAATAGCAATATAATTTCTTTGAAAGATCTATCAAATTTTACAATATCATCCAAACACAACAATGTCTTCAATATTTTCTGATTTTTTTCAAGTATAATGCCCTATAAGAAAAATATCAAAAATACCATGTTATAATTAGGTATATCATTAAAATGTTGTAGTAGAAAAAAATGTAAGCATGATGCTATACCACACAAATAAACTAAAGTGAGTTGCTATTTCTAGCATACACTTTTTTTTGATGTACTAATTTTTACCCATTTCAGTTTTACAACATCATCAGCCTGGGTCTCGGCCAGCTGGAAACGTCAAGAAACTGACATTCGGTAAGAAATACCATCTACTTCCATACGTTAACCCTGTACTTCAAAAAATCCAAACACTTATAGCATTATACTTTGAATATATATATATATATATATATATATATATATATATATATATATATATATATATATATATATATATATATATATATATATATATATAACACTGAGAATTATCAATAGGTGGATTTTTAAAAGTACAGTTCTATAATAGAAGGAATTAAATGTATGCCACTATATAAAATAAATAAATGAAAGTTAAAATGTATGTTGCTATAATAAAAAAATAAATGAAGTTATGTTGAGCCATTTCCTTCTTCTACTTTGTTAATCATTTCTAAATTAATATTTGGTTCCTTTTATCCATCATGAAGCGCAGGAACCCTCTAGTTTTTAATTAAAATATGAAATCATTTTTTAGAGAAAAAAAATGCATTAGATAGACAGAATATAAATAAATAAAAAATTTAGCTCTATTGTTTTTTGTTAATAATAAATCGATGGACAAAACTCATTTCTAGAACAAATATTTAATTTTAATTTTATAAGGTTTTATATGCTTATAGACAGTCTTATAGAATATATAATAGTGTTGTATTTTTATGATTTATTATTAGAAGTTACATATGTTTCGATTTGTTTTATTATGTAAAAATGATTAAATTGATGTCTTGTTGTAAGTGATAATAAGATGGTGGATGATTGTTTGAGAGTGACAGAACAAGGTTTTTTTTGGCACAGTTGTAACATCCAACTTCAGAATGTTTCTAATTTAGAGATATCTGTAATTTGATCTATTAAAGGTTTGGGCTTCAAGTGGAAATATGTTTAGACCTTATTAGATGTTGATAATGTTGGTCGAGTGATTTAAGCCTTTGAATTGTGCTTTGGAGCCGAAAAGGGTAAAATGAGGAAAAGTGATATTTTGGGCTCTTTACATGAATTAATGATAGTTTGGTATGTTTTAAGTCGAAAACAATTGGATGGGATTGTGATGTTTGTTAATAGCTTCGCGTATATATAAAGATCATTGAAAACAAATTTGAACCGAAGAAGTTATGATTGTTTAAAGCTGGAATGAAATTTGGGAAAGCCCATAACTATGATGTGGTAAGACTGATACCACGGTGTGGTGAGCTACACAACCCAAGCCCATAAAATTAGGGCTTCCCCCGTATTTAAAGACTCTAACCCATGTTTTAGGTAATTTTGCAGCCCGAATCACATCAAGAGCTCCTTGGGAGCAAACCCTAGCCTCCATTTTCATAATTGAGCTCCTCCTCTCTTCTTTCATCCATTATGATGCTCATTTGGTGACCTTTTGTGCTTTAAATTGATGGTATCAAGAAAGTTTGATGTTTGAAGTGTTGCAACTGAAGTATTCATCTCTTAAACTATTTTTGGACCCTTGTGAGTATTAAAGTTCCATGCTTTATTTTGTTTCTTCATTAGATCTATGAGTATTTAGTGTTATGGACCATTTTAGTGAGTTTTGGTCCTTTTGAGGCTTGTTTCATAGAGTTTAGAGAACTCTTGAGCTTTTAATTAATGTTTGAGTTCATATATGGTCATTTGTTGGAGTAGAGAGTACATGCAAGAGCTCTCTTTACTCCATGCATGAAGAAAAGTGAGTTTTAGGACATCTTATGATCTAGGGCTTTAGATTGTGCTTGTTTGGAGATTTTAATGGATAATGTTGGAAACTTTATCCATTTAGACATTATAAGAAATTAGATCTGAAAGTTGGAAGCTTGGACATAATGTATTAAGTTTTCTTAGAGCTATTGGAACAGAGCAACCGCAACATGGTTGTTTAGGGGGCACAATGTGGTTTTTGAATTTCTGATGTGAGTTTGTTTGGAGTTGATTCTCGACTTATTTGTCCTTTATTGACCACAAAGTAGTCAAAAGGTTTGGCTGAGACGTGGTGCTTAGTGTTGTTTGACCGTCGACTTAGATCATTGACCGTTAACTTCTGACCAATTTGAGTTTTGGTCAAATTTTAGTAGAATTGAGTATTTAACTAAGGACTGATATCAGTTTCACATTAAGTAGATTGTGTTATGTGTTTCGTTGAGGTTTTTCTTGGTTATCTTAGGTGAGTATTCTCACTATATTACTTATATCATGTATCATACTTGAGTTGTTAATAACTTGGGGCTGTTGATAGCCTACAGGGTTGCAAATGACCAACATAGTTGTTGATAACCCATAAATATTAGAGTTAATGATAGCTTAGGGAAAAGAATATGTGACATGTATATTCATCCGAAGCTCAAGTAAGTGATTGTCAAAGTATCCGTACATGTTTGATATGTTATTGATGTTATAGTATGAACTGCATGCTAGAAGTAGGCTAAGGATCTTCTCAGGTTTTCTTGCTTGAATGCATGCTTAGGAGAGATGTCTCTTGTGCTGTAACACCCATAGATCAGGGCTAGTCAATTTAGAGACGATAGGCGTCAAAAATGAATTTTTGATGAAATATTATTTAGAATGAATAATCTTAACTAATTTGTAGTATATGTTACAAGGATTCTGTACATATAAAGAACGCCGAAATCCGAGTTATAACGAAGAAGTTATGACCTGTCGAAGTTTCGCGACAAAATCGGCACGACACAGCGCGACGTAAAAAGTGAATTTATGTTAGAGTGATATTTAGCCTTAGCAATCTAAATGAAAGTCGTATAATACGTTAAACCATGAGCGTGCATAAAAAGAACGCCCAAATCTGACTTTGTATGAGGAAGTTATGATTTTTCTAAGTTTCGACTTAGCGGTATGCAGCCCGAAATACTCGATTTGAGATCGAGCGGTTTTTAGCCGAAACAATCTAAACGAGAATCGAAGATCTCGTTGTTGGTATTGAAGCGATGAAAAGTTAGGCGAGAACGTACGTCAAACGAAGAAGTTATGAATTTATAACGAAGTTTTCCTGTCCAGGCCTACTAAAAATAAATAATAAAAATAAAGTCAAAATTAGCCGACGTTGTCTAAACGAAAGTTGTAGAGCGTAGTCTCACCTACGTGTGGATATAAAGAACGTCGAAAACGGAGTTCGTATGAAGAAGATATGAATTTCCGAAGTTTATTAAATAATTAATATTTAAATTTAATTATAAAACCCGGTATTATCCGAAGGGGGAGTCACCGGGCATATCCGAAGTACGCCCAGCGTACTGCTGTACGCCCCGCGTATAGCGAAACATGACGACCTTCGCACTCGAGTTCTTCGGATGACGAACGCAATGACGATTTCGGACCAGTACGCCCCGCGTACAGGCGTACGCCCCGCGTACTCCGAGGCTCCAGCCTCCTATAAATAGGATGTGAGGGTTCCGGGCTTATTTGCTCATTTCTCCTCGTTTTTGTGCCGAAGCTTTGCGTGTAAACCCCCGAAGCCATCCCGACACCCCGGATCTCATATCCAAGTTAACAAGGAAGTTTTACGCTCCCGAGATCCCGTGAAGTGCGATTCCCGAGCCGAAGCTCTGCCCGCGAGAAGTCCGGTTTTTGTGGAGATCTTCCAGATCTACCGAAGAATACTACTTCTGAAAGTCGTAGTGCTGTCCGATCATCTTCTGATCAAGTGAGTGTATACTACCTTTCATAAACACAATAATAATACAAGTATGGTTTGAGTGTATTAAGTATATTGTGGTTTATACGTGTGAGTATGTAGTTATTTTCTTCTAACACATAAATATGAAGTATTTGTTATAAAATACGTGCTATGTGTTTATATATTGTTGTTTATTTGAGATGAGTATGGAATGAATGTTTTATATAGTTTTTAAATGAGTTAAACTGTATATGTATTTTATATCTACAAATATGTTGGGTAGAACATGGGTAGATGAGATAGTTGGTAGGTGATAAAATGATGAGGTATGAAAGATGATTAAGAATGATATTGGTAGATGCACCAATTAAAGAATGTCATAAAACTAGCAGATGCGCTTGAGAATAATATCGGTAGATGCACCTAGTAGTGAATGTCGTGATCTTGGCAGATGCGCCAAATAGAGATTGTCATAACAATAGTAGACGCGCTTATAAGATAATGTCGGCAGATGCGCCTAAAAGAGAACGTCATAAACCTGGCAGTCGCGCCTCATAGTGTATGACGTAATCCTGGCAGAGGCGCTTAAAGGATAATGTTGGCAGATGCGCCTTATGTAGCAATGGAAGTTTGTGTAAATTCCTTAGGTCAATCCTTAGGAATGAATGAATGACAAGTAGTTGAATTCCTAGGGTAAAATCCTAAGAAAGATAATAGGGATGAGTAATTGAGTTGATTGTTTAATGGTTGAATATAATAATTATATTATTGTGGGTTGAAAACCCTATATGCTCACCAGGCTCCCAAGCCTGACCCACTCAGTTTTCTTTGCATTACAGGTAATGGCACAAGAGTATAAGTTGGTGGACTTGACGAGAGATTTTGGATTATAGGCCAGTAGTTATGAATAACTGTTGTAAGGTCTATTTTATATTGTTTATGCTTTTGGTCTGTATCGGAACATGACATCCCGAGGTTTTATTATTTAATGAAAATACATTCTCTTTGAGAAATGTTTTGATAAATGGTTATCATATTTTATTTTGGGAACAAATTCCGCAATCGTTTTCTTTAAACGATCACTCTGATTTATAAAACAAAGCATAAACAAATCGGTCTTTTCTGGCCGTGAAAATGGGGATGTCACAGTTGGTATCAGAGCATTAGTTTAAGCGAACTAGGAATTTGTAGGATTTCTAGACTTAAACTTAGAATGCTAAGTGGAATTTTGAGATGAGTGTCTGTTATGTTTTAGACACGAGTACTAGTTTATTTTTAGGAAAGTTGCCTAAAATGCTTTATGTGCTAAATGTTATATGTTGCCATATATGATATTATTTGTTCGGATCTATGGTCTGTTGCCGACCGGATCTAGAAACCTTATGTGTGTAGGATTCTAAGCGTACGTCTACGATATTAGAACTAGCATGTAAACGTTTCGGAGTGATAAGGATGATTTGAATATCTATCGTGAATGAGGATCTAATTTCACCTTATTCGGTGTGTAGATCAAAAATGGTGAGAACAAGAAGTGGAGTTGGAAATGCTGATGAAAACAGGAATCAACCACCAGTGATTGAGCAAATACCTGTCGTAGCAGCAGCACCTGAGCCAATAACCATGGCTGGTGTGCAAATGATGATTCAAACAATGTTGGATCGTCAAATGGAGGAGACTAGGTCGTTGCTTCAACTGAATCGTGAAGAACTGTCAATTCGTGTGGAAGAGCCCGAATTAAATGAAGGGCACTCGGAAGGTGGAAACTTCAGTGGGTCTATTGGTCAAGCCAACCCACCGATAGTTAGGCAAAACAACCAGAATGGAAGGAATGATGGAATGGGATGCAAGTATAAGGATTTTCTGACTTGCAAACCATCTACCTTCACTGGAAAGGAGGATCCGATCGGAGTTATGGATTGGATATCGGAAATGGAGCTAGCCTTCATGACGTGTGGTTGCAGAGGCAAGTTGCAGACCACTTTCGCAGTACGTCAGTTCAGGGGTGGGGCTGTTCGTTGGTGGAACACTTTGGGGAAGATCCTAAGTCCTAATGAGCCACTGCAACTGACCTGGGCAGAGTTCTTGGTGCAATTCAAGCGTAAGTTCTGCTCGGCCCAAAACCTGCTAGAGTTGGAGAACAAATTTCTGATATTGAAGAAAGGCAGCATGTCGGTGGATGAATACACTAATGCCTTCACAGACAAGATGGAGTTTGCTTTGCGCATCGTCCCAGACGAATTGACAAAAGTCGACCGGTACGCAAAGGGACTCCCTTGGGAGTATGCGGTGCCAGTGCGTCAGGCACCTACTCTAGAGGCAGCTATTTGGACTGCCAAGTTTGTTGAAAATATGATCAAGGGGAGGACTGACAGTAAGGTTGAAGTTGGCGAGAAGAGAAAGTTAGAAGGAACTTCAGGTTCTAATGAGAAAAGAAAATTCTCGAAGTCTAGAGGAGGAGGAAGGGATGAGGCAAGGTGGTGCGATAAGTGCAAGAAGAAGCACTCAGGAAAATGTGGTGTGGAGGTGACATGTTTCAAGTGTGGAAAGCATGGGCATTACGCCGATGAGTGTATTTTCAACAAAAAGGTGTGTTACGCATGTAAAGAAGAGGGGCACTTCAAGCAAGATTGCCCAAGGAAAAATCAAGCAGCAAGGCTAGAGGCGCCGCCAAAGCTAAAGGCAAGAGCATTTCAAATGATCCTTGATGAAGCAGATGGCAATGCAAGGAATCAGGAATAAGGATCTTATATCTAAAGATCAAGTTATAAAGTAGCGATATGAAAAGTAACATGTGGTGTAGCCTATTAGAGGCATAGTATAGGGTGAACTTGAACTTTTGTGTAATCGTTTCAAGGAATTAATATAAACCCTAGTTTTGCTAACTGATGTGTTGAATGATTGTCTGATTTTCTTGTATGGTGACTTGGTCGACTACGGGACAATACTTAGGACGAGTATGAGTAGGTGTGAAAGGTAGTAGATGCATATACTACCGGAAGCACATGACTCACACTTGGATCAGGGAAAGTCACAAGGTTACCAAGAAGCTAGTGATTGATTCCATTTTGTTTAAGTGTGTCATTACCTTTGTTTCGTTAGTGACTAGTAAGATGTTTCTTGTTCCGACCCTAGTGGTCATATTTAAATTTGAGTTCGACTACGAGGAGTATGTTACGTGGTCTAGAGGACCAAGTTAGATGTAACATCTGACTTAAGTCAGAAGGTTGAAGTTAATGTGATTGATAGTGTCGCGCTCGTTGTTAAATGAAGTTTGTAGGTAGAAATGCTACATGCTGAAATGTGATTATATCACATTAGAATATGAAGGAAGGTAT
Source organism: Lactuca sativa (assembly GCF_002870075.4). Lineage (NCBI taxonomy): Eukaryota > Viridiplantae > Streptophyta > Magnoliopsida > Asterales > Asteraceae > Lactuca > Lactuca sativa. Next base: position 347,970,586 of record NC_056626.2, read on the forward strand.
ATTCCATTTTGGAATTTAACTCTAAGAGGCCTGAGTCTAAGCATTGCATCATTCGATGAGAGGTCAGTAGAGCACGACCCATCGGTTTGTTACAATAGATAAAGGAAAGTATTTATCCTGAGAAGAAGAAGGAGTCCATAATAACGACTTATTTGGTAACTCGAGGGTTACGATTGAAAGTACAACATAGTACGATAAGCAGATGCAAGATTGGGCATCGTCTACGGTCAAGAAAGCCATAGAGTTAAATACTCTTTCGAGGAAACATAGAACTTACGGTTATTACCTAGGATGCAGAGATAGCGTATCGAATCATTTAACAAGTTTTATTTTCGTTGATGATTCTGGGACGTAATCATCCTAAGGGGGAGATAATTGTAACGCCCGTAGATCAGGGCTAGTCAATTTAGAGACGATAGGCGTCAAAAATGAATTTTTGATGAAAGATTATTTAGAATGAATAATCTTAACTAAGTTGTAGTATATGTTACAAGGATTCCGTACATATAAAGAACGCCGAAATCCGAGTTATAACGAAGAAGTTATGACCTGTCGAAGTTTCGCGACAGAATCGGCACGACACAGCGCGACGTAAAAAGTGAATTTACGTTAGACTGATATTTAGCCTTAGCAATCTAAATGAAAGCCGTATAATACGTTAAACCATGAGCGTGCATAAAAAGAACGCCCAAATCTGACTTCGTATGAGGAAGTTATGATTTTTTTAAGTTTCGACTTAGCGGTATGCAACCCGAAATACTTGATTTGAGATCGAGCGGTTTTTAGCCAAAACAATCTAAACGAGAATCGAAGATCTCGTTGTTGGTATCGAAGCAATGAAAAGTTAGGCGAGAACGGACGTCAAACGAAGAAGTTATGAATTTATAACGAAGTTTTCCTGTCCGGGCCTACTAAAAATAAATAATAAAAATAAAGTCAAAATTAGCCGACGATGTCTAAACGAAAGTTGTAGAGCGTACTCTCACCTACGCATGGATATAAAGAACGTCAAAAACGGAGTTCGTATGAAGAAGATATGAATTTCCGAAGTTTATTAAATAATTAATATTTAAATTTAATTATAAAACCCGGTATTATCCGAAGGGGGAGTCACCGGGCATATCCGAAGTACGCCCAGCGTACTGTTATACACTCCGCGTACAGCGAAGCATGACTACCTTTGCACTCGAGTTCTTCGGATGACGAACGCAATGACGATTTCGGATCAGTACGCTTCGCATACAGGCGTACACCTCGCGTACTCCGAGACTCCAGCCTCCTATAAATAGGATGCGAGGGTTTCGGGCTTATTTGCTCATTTCTCCTCGTTTTTGTGCCGAAGCTTTGCGTGTAAACCCCCGAAGCCATCCCGACACCCCGGATCTCATATCCAAGTTAACAAGGAAGTTTTACGCTCCCGAGATCCCGTGAAGTGCGATTCCCGAGCCGAAGCTCTGCCCGCGAGAAGTCCGGTTTTTGTGGAGATCTTCCAGATCTACCGAAGAATACTACTTCTACAAGTCATAGTGCTGTCCGATCATCTTCTGATCAAGTGAGTGTATACTACCTTTCATAAACACGATAATAATACAAGTATGGTTTGAGTGTATTAAGTATATTGTGGTTTATACGTATGAGTGTGTAGTTATTTTCTTCTAACACATAAATATGAAGTATTTGTTATAAAATACGTGCTATGTGTTTATATATTGTTGTTTATTTGAGATGAGTATGGAATGAATGTTTTATATAGTTTTTAAATGAGTTAAACTGTATATGTATTTTATATCTACAAATATGTTGGGTAGAACATGGGTAGATGAGATAGTTGGTAGGTGATAAAACGATGAGGTATGAAAGATGATTAAGAATGATATTGGTAGATGCACCAATTAAAGAATGTCATAAAACTACCAGATGCGCTTGAGAATAATATCGGTAGATGCACCAAGTAGTGAATGTCGTGATCTTGGCAGATGCGCCAAATAGAGATTGTCATAACAATAGTAGATGCGCTTATAAGATAATGTCGGCAGATGCGCCTAAAAGAGAATGTCATAAACCTGGCAGTCGCGCCTCATAGTGTATGACGTAATCCTGGCAGAGGCGCTTAAAGGATAATGTTGGCAGATGCGCCTTATGTTGCAATGGAAGTTTGTGTAAATTACTTAGGTCAATCCTTAGGAATGAATGAATGACGAGTAGTTGAATTCCTAGGGTAAAATCCTAAGAAAGATAATAGGGATGAGTAATTGAGTTGATTGTTTGATGGTTGAATATAATAATTATATTATTGTGGGATGAAAACCCTATATGCTCACCAGGCTCCCAAGCCTGACCCACTCAGTTTTCTTTGTATTACAGGTAATGGCATAAGAGTATAAGTTGGTGGACTTGACGAGAGATTTTGGATTATAGGCCAGTAGGTATGAATAACTGTTGTAAGGTCTATTTTATATTGTTTATGCTTTTGGTCTGTATCGGAACATGACATCCCGAGGCTTTATTATTTAATGAAAATACATTCTCTTTGAGAAACGTTTTGATAAATGGTTATCATATTTTATTTTGGGAACAAATTCCGCAACCGTCTTCTTTAAACGATCACTCTGATTTATAAAACAAAGGATAAACAAATCGGTCATTTCTGGCCGTGAAAATGGGGATGTCACATGTGCCTGTAATGTGAACTGTGGAAAAGTATGCTAGTGTATATCCTAAGGATCTTACAGGAATTGCATGTTAGAATGGCCTGATCTTTTGGATGCCTTATTGCCTGATAGATTTATTGCTCGAATGCTGCTTGTTTGTATTATGTGAAACCTATATTAATATTAATTAAGTATTAAGTGATTGTGGTTTGATGAACTGCATAAGGTTGAACTTGGGGAATATGAACTTGAGAATTTGGATGAGTGGTAAAGCTTGAGAAAGCGGTGTTGTTGTTTTGAATTCCAAGATTAGCTGTAGAGTACGAGTTAACATGGTTAATTTCTCTTTGTTTAACATCAAGATCGCAAGCTTTGATGATTGCCATTGATTCAGATAAGCTCAAACGGTTCAGGTCTTTTGTATTTTTAATCACTAAGACATTCATGTCCCATGATTTTGGAAGAGAATTTAGCAGCTTCTTGTTAATTTCGGACCTAGTAACCATCACGCCTACAGAGCTCATTTCAGTTGTTAGTCTGATGAATCTTTGCAGTTGATTTTCCAGTGTTTCTCCCAATACGTAATTGAACATGTTGAATTTTTTTCAAAGCATGTCTTGTTGGCTTTGCTTCATGTCTTCATTTCCTTCATAAACTTCTATGAGTGGTTCCCACAATGCTTTTGCTGACGTGTATTCATGAAATCCCTGTGCTATCTCAGGAGACAATGCCATGGTAAGTGTAGCGAGTGCCTTTTCTTGTTCTTCAACTCTTTCAAAGTCATCATCAGTGTAGTTTTAAATTTGTTTGTCAATTACTGTGCCATCATCTAGAGTGGATGTAATCCGAATTGGTCCTCTTAAAATACTTCTCCAAATTTTGAAATCTTTCATTTTGATGTATTTTTCAATTCGATATTTCCATTCAGGAAATCCTTCAGCTGATAGCAATCTGGGAATACGAGTAGTGGTTCCCATAATTGAATCCAAATCTTGATGAGTAGTCATACTTTGAGATTCCATTTTGACACACACAGGTTAATCACACACTTGACTTCAACCGTACACCCAACAACAGAATAGTACTTAACCGCACACACTAACAACAAACAAGTCTCAAGCGCACACACTAACAACAAATAAATCTCAACCGCACACACTAACAGCAAACAAATGTCAACCGCACACACTAACAGCAAACAAATCTCAACCGCACACACTAGTAGCAAACAAATCTCAACCGCACACACTAAATCTCAACCGCACACCAAATCCAGCCGTACACAATGTAACCGCACACTCAGCCTTACACTTTTCAATCAGTAAAAACCAACCGCACATACTTTAAGCATACACTCCACCACACACACTTCAAGAATACGCTCCACCGCACACACTATGGCAGCAAACCTTCAACAGTTGACAGCAAACCCGATTTTCTCAGATTTTTGATGAAACTTGATTTCGAGCTTTTTCAAACTATTAAAGACAATAATCAAACAACAGTTCTTCGATCAAAAATACTTCAAAAACAGTGAAATTTTTGCACCCTCACACTAAAAAAAACTTCAATTGATACCAAATTGGCTCTGATACCAATTATAAGTCCCAAAAATTGCTTGTGTATCAATCAGATCCAATTGATGGTGCAGAATCCCAATCAATTGGATGATGTCAGATCAAATATAGAAGAGAAGGAGAAGAAGAATAACTTGAATCTGATGTATTGATGATATGATTGATGCTCCTTACAATAGATTCTCTCTCACACACACTTCTTCTCTCCAACTTTCTCTCTCTTCTCTAGCTTTCTCTCTTCTTAACCGTACACTCCCACATGCACTCCTCTATTTATATGGACCTCCATTCATACACATGTGTACAGCCGCACACCCTGTGTACGGCCGTACACAGGGTGTGCGGCCGTACACACGTGTACGACCGTACACACAAACCGCAAACACATACAATATTACATAAAAATATATTTTCCTAGAAAATCAAAGTATAAACCATATTTTTGACCCAACACAGATCCAGGGTCCTTAAGAGACTACAAGGCAGAAAGAGACTAATTTTATGGACAAAGAGAACCCCATGCATCTTAAGAGCCTCTTTTTGGCAATTTGAGCTTATTCTCCCATGCTTGCACGTAAAGTTTGTAACTTTACCTGCTAGATCGATCTTAGAAGCCTAGATCTATCTTTTGGCTAAGTGTTGTACATCAGAAATCGAGAAATGAGACTTGGACAATCTCGACTCAACGATTTGTTCTTGGGACTCGACGAGTCCGAGGCTTGACACCCCTTTTCTGTTAGGGTTCAAAGGAACACAGTGAGTGTTAGAATGGTTTTAGATAGGTCCGGGGAAGTGACCCAACGCATTGGACTTAGCCATAGATCTGGAAATCATAGGACTCGGCGAGTCCAAGGCAATCTCAAAACATTTGAAGATGAACTCGACGAGTTGTTCATACAACTCGGCGAGTCAAGGACAGGACTTGTTTGTAGGACGAGGATGAACCCGATGAGTTGTTCATACAACTCGGTGAGTCGGATGAAGGTTCATTCGGGGTTGTTTTAGAAGTAGAACTCGTCAAGTCGTTGCTAAACTCGACGAGTAGAGGTGTGAAGAAGGACAGATGAAAGGATAGGGACTCGACGAGTTGGCGGCCCAACTCGGAGAGTCAGGTCAACTGGAAGTTGACTTTGACTTTGACTTGGTAAGGGGGAACATAGTCATTTTACCCTAAGAGTAGTTATCAGTGTCTGACTATGTGTTTTATGGGAATTATAGCTGGAGGATCATCGAAGCAGTAGTTAGACATTTGTTGATCAGCTTTTCAGCAGTTAACCTTACGAGGTGAGTTACCTTCCAGTAGGGGTGGGTCTAAGGCACCAATGCCGGCCCACCAGTAGGTGATTATGGTTGAGATGGTTATCTTTGTGATAATTTTTTGGTTATATTTGTGCTGAGTTATGTACTAGTAGTAGTAGGACGCACTAGCCCCTGGTTACCAGTTGAAAGATATCGAAGACGGTTACCAGTTGAAAGATACCGAAGGGGTGGACAAAACCCACGTATGCATAGTAGTATGATTGTGATATTTCATTATGTGACTCAGTATGCTTATGTTATGTTATCATGAAACCAATATGTTTATGACATGTAATATGTGATAGAGATAGGGGTGAAATAGTCCCCAGATACCGGGTGAAAGATATCGAAGGTGAGGTTAGTTCTCGGATACTGGTTGAAAGATACCGAAGGGGAGAGTAGCTCCTGGTTACCTGTTGAAAGATACCGAAGGGGAGGATAGTTCATGGTTACCGGTTGAAAGATACTGAAGGGGAGGATAGTTCCCAATTACCGGTTGAAGGATACTGAAGGGGAGAGTAGCTCCCGGTTACGGGTTGAAAGATACCGCTAATTATGTGCTATGGGTATGATGGGGGAACTCACTAAGCTTTGTGCTTACAGTTTCAATTTTGGTTTCAGGTACCTCTTCGTCTAAGGGGATGGAGTCGGTGGTGTAGCAGCGCATCACACACACAAATGTTTCCGCATGGAGTTTCCTGGGAATATACTATGATTTATTTTACTTTTGACAATATGGTTAACAGACATTGTTATGTTCTTTTACAAATGATATGACATGGGAAATGTTTAATTAAACTTTGATGTGATTTACTTAATTAAAAATGAAATTTGTGGCCTCAAAAATTGGGATGTTACAAATCCTAGAAGGAGAGTCTAAGAAATTAGTGATATGTGCTCCATGGAGCACACACATATGTCATTAGAACGTTCAATAGTGGTTGTATCCAACGACTAGCGAACTTTGAGATAATTCTTGGTCGAGTATGAATAGGTGTGGAAGATTGTATGGGCCCATACTACTGGAAGCACATTGTGACATCCCCAATTTTCATGTTAAATAAAACTTTTTCGTTATGCATATTTAAAACAAATTATTCTTTAAAAGAATATATTAGCACAGAATTATCCCAAAATAGTTTTTTTTTTTGTAAGATGAAATCAAAAACATTTTCAAAGAAACATTTTTCTATTAATATTAAAAACTTCGAATGTCAAAACTGATACAAAAATATAAGCATAAGCTAGTCATTACAGGCCTTACAACTCTTTATTATATTAATAACCACAATCTCCTTAAATCTCTTGTCATATAACAATCACTGTCCACTTGCCTTCATATCGCTTCTTGTGATAGAAATAAACTAAGTGCGTCCGGCTTGAGAGCCTGGTGAGAACATAGGGTTTTTTCAACCCACAATATAATTAAGTCTTTTTAAATATATTTCACACCAAGAATTAACCAGATTACCCATTCTCATTATTCTCACTCCTCGATCCTAAAATGATGCTCTCAAGGGACCTATCCTAATGGATCCGTAACGTCCCAAAAATATGACCCAAAAATTTCATTTTAAAATTAATAAAACGGGAATCCAAAACATTGTCATACAACCAAGAAACACCAAAGTGTATCACTACCTGACAAAATATCAGAGTAATTCTCAAAATGAGAAATAAAGTGGTGTGTGCTCTGTAGTCATCCCGAGCTCTTCCCTTTTGAACCAGAAGTACCTGAAACATAAACTGAAAATTGTAGGCACAAAGCTTAGTGAGTTCCCCAAAAATACCACATAACATACATAATATACACACATACCGGCCCCCCGCCCGGCATTGAGTCTCACATGGGCTCGGGCCCCACCCAACATTGAGTCCCACTCAGTTTAAAAATCTGTCAATCACTAGGCCCCTCCTGACATTGGGCCCCACCCGATACACATCTAAGCATATAAACATATAATCATACTAACAAATGAGATAATCACAAAGATAACAACACATAGTGCAGTCATCGGGCCTTGCCCGAAATCGATCCTCGCTCAACATACAAACCAATGCATACTAATGCAAGAGTCACGCATACATCTAGCATCCTACATAATAAACCATGGGCCAACATTGGTGCCTTCAACCCACTAAACATAGTGAGGAAACTCACCTCACACTGTTGAATCTCACAGATAAATCTCTAGTTGTTGGTCCGATAAAATCCCTACGTTATCAACATAAATAACTTCCAATTAATAATTAGATCCCAAATCACACTAAGAGTCCAAAATAGGGTAAAAGACCTTTTTACCCTTTAACTAACTTGGCCCAAGGCCAAGGCCCAAGCCAACTATCCTAAAGGCCCAAATTCCAAAATGATCACCCAAATATGGCCCAATCTTCCAAATTGGGCCCAAATCCCTTTGTGGGCTTTAAACCAAAAGAATACAACAAAATAGGATCATCCCAAAAATAGAATTCTGATGGGCCAACAAGGCCCTAGACATGTAAGTTTCAACATGGGATCGAGATTGAAAATCCTAAAATTCTGAAACCCACTGTTGAGTACGTGGGGCGTACTCAGCTTGTACACTTAGTGTACACGCATTGGGGCTAGTACGTGCAGTGTACCAGCTTGTACACCCAACATACTCCCCAGTTGGCCATCCCACATCATTAAGCACTTAATCCGCTCAGCCCTTACTCCATACTCTCATATCTGACTTCCTTAAGGTGACTAATCACGTAAAGTTGGCAATTTTACATGCATGCATGGCTTAATGGGGCTCTAGAGCTCAGAAGAGCTTAACAAAGCGTCTTAACACATGCATTATGTCATAAATACCACAAAGCGTGCATTTTAATGGACAAAGGGACCAAAAGAAACTTATATCTACGATCAATTACTTATAGAGTGAATCAAGAAGCTCATCAATCACTCCAAGGTCTCAAAAAGCATAAAATAGCAACATAACTAGATCTAGCTTCAAATATAAGGCAAAAAGTGAATTTTAGATAGATTGCTTATTAGCATAAGTAGTCTAAATAAAATTCATAGTAATCATAAAAATGAGAGTGTGAATATAGAGAACGTCCAAATTTGACTTTAGGAGAGGAAGTTATGATTTTTCAAAGTTTTAGCTTAGCAATATATGGCTTATAAACCGAAATTGAAATCGGTCGAATGTTAGGAAAAAGAATCAAAATGAGAATTGGAGATCTCATTAACAGGAGTCCGTCAAAATAAAAAATAAGAAAAACAGTCAAGAATAGACATCGAACGAGAGAGTTATGAATTTTTAATGAGCTTTAACAGTCTAAGCCTGTTAAAAATATAACTTTAAATAAATTCAAAATTAGATGATGAAGTCTAAATGAAAGTTGTAGATCTCGTCGATAGCTACGTGTACATATAAAATGCGGTAAAGTGGAACTTGTATGAAAAAGATACAAAATTTTGAAGCTTTATAAAAAATTCTCGTGCATGCAAGTGTGCCGACAAGGTGTGTGGCGCACCTCTAACACACCACAAGATTGCGACACATGTTGCCACCCAGTGGATGCCACGTCACCACCCCTGATCAAGTGTGCGGTGCACAGCCGACCAGGTGCGCGTCACGCATCCCAAATTTACCTATAAAATGTTGTGTATTCTCATCATTTCTTCACACCATTCTTCCAGATTCTCTCTAAAACACTTTCCAACCTTAATCCCTTTTACTCTCTAGTTTCTAACCAATTTTTTGAAGCCCAAAAATGTCAATTTTCCAGTGAATAGAAGCTACCAGATCTAAGTTATGCCTGCATGATTCCCGGTTTTCATCGGTATACTCGATAAGTTGATCTACACTTATTTTGATTTAAGTGTAACTTTATAGTCATAGTCGTTATTATGAACCTATAAATAAGATTTACCAATCATTCCAAGTAATTATATTGATTGATCTACTTACGGGGATGATGTCTATGTTGGATTTAGTGAGGTGTTTAAAGTGGGATTTCCAAACAATATATTGTGTATTCCAAACAAACCCAACCTCCGATATGATCTTACCATGTTGTTCCTTACTTGATAGATCTTCATGTAGATATTGGGATTAGTGAGGAATCTAGGCTATCATTAGTCGCCAGGAATATAAGACTAAGACTTAGTAATATAAATCTAGGTCATGTCAGAGTAAAAGATAAAGTACCAAGGCGAAGTTCTGTCTAAATTCCGAATCATCCACTTTTAACAAGTGAGTGCATAATTACTTTCATCTTACACATAGACATGATATATTTATATAATTGAATGTTATATGTGCTTATGTTCAAAGATGTTATGTGTTAGATGAAATGTTATAAAGATAATTTTATATGATTTATACTTTATATGTATGTTTATGAATATAATACATTGGGTAATGAAGGGTAACAAAAGGTAGAAATGATAAGATACCATAGTACGATGAAAAAGGAAAAGAAAATAGGATGTCACGACTTTAATAATACTAATGTACTAACGATGTATGAAGTAGTACTATTGTACTAACGATGTAAGAACTAGTACTATTATATTAACTATGTAGGAACTAGTATTATTGTACTAACGATGTAAGAATTAGTACTATTGTACTAACGATGTAAGAACTAGTACTACTATAGTAACGATGTTGGAACTAGTACTATTGTATTAACGATGTAGTCATCTAATAGAATATAGATGGCAACCACGATAATTACAATGATGATCCTTAAGATAGGAGATAATAGAAATGGGTAACCAATGAAAGGTCTTATATTTGTGGTTTGGGCTAGGCAATCATATGTATAGGTCTTAGTAAGCTCATGGTCATGTTTTTCGTATCTTGTATCTATTTACGGTTGTGTTTGTGTGTACGGCCGTAAACGGGTTTACGGCCGTAAACCCGTTTACGGTCAATTACCCTATATATAAGGATTGTCAGAGTCTGTCAGAGGTTGTTGACGAATCTCAGTGTCTCATAGTTTACGGCCCAAGTGTAACCAAGGTGTTTTAGACGTTTATCTGATATAAAATGTGTGCATGCTTGGATTAATCTTTCTTCTACTCCATTCTCTATTTGTTCGATTGATATCTGTTTGATCACTGTTCGGATTCTCAGTCTTAGGGACCTTACAATTGGTATCAAAGCAGTCCGGTGCCGAAACAAATTTTTATTCGTATTCACGGTTAAAAGAGTTTCAGGTTTGTCATCGTTCAAGGCTTGATTCTACAAATTCACAGCTAAAGGGATCAAAACTGCTAGAAAGATTCGTATTTTCATCACATATGGACATTTACGGTTGAGATTGTTGAAGAGAGTACCACCGTAAACTCCTCTTCACGGCCATAAACCTTGACCGTGTACTACACATCTTCAAAAGCCGTAAACCTTGACCGTAAAGTTGTATACGGCCGTAAACGAGCTTTCGGCCGTAAACACCTTAAATTGTAAATTGATTACGGCTGTAAACCTTGGCCGTAAACAGTCTCTTTGATATAATTTCTTTCAAGTTAATAAAATTTAATAAAAAATGGATTCACAAAACTCTCATCATGAAATGGACTCAGTTATGGGCACTACCACTCGCATACCCCGTTTGTTATCAGCTGAGGGGCTTCCAAAATGGAAGTATCGTATGAAAAAAATACATCAAACTGAAAGATTTCAAAATTTGGAGATGTATTTTGAAAGGACCCATCAGAATCACCATGACACTTCCAGATAAAACAATTGTTGATAAAGCTATTGAGGAATACACTAATGAAGAATTCGATAAGATTGAACGGTAGGAAAGAGCACTTGCTACCCTTATTATGGCTCTTTCTCCTAAAATTGCCCACGGTTTTCGTGAATACAAATCTGCAAAAGCTCTGTGGGAAGCCATGATAGAGGTTTATGAAGGAAATGAGGACATGAAATAGAGCCGTCAAGACACGCTGAGACAAAAATTAAACATGTTAAATCATGTTCTTGGAGAAACTTTGGAAGTCCAACTTCAACGCTTCATCACACTCACCACTGAGATGAGTTCAGCTAGTGTCTCAGTGCCAAGGTCAAATGTGAACAAGAAATTACTCAACTATCTTCCAAAAACTTGGGATATGAATGTTGCTGTCATCAAGAAAACAAAAGATCTTAATTGACTTAGTTTGGCTAAAATTATTGCCATAATTAAAGCCTGTGATCTGGATGACAAACAGAGAGAGAGATCAATCACATTAATTCCTATTCTTCTTCCAACCTTGGAATTCGGTCAAACAATGCCTTCTCATCATTTACCATTACTCAAGTTCCACTTGTTGCTGCTCCTCAGCCATCCTTTGCTGCTCAATCTTCTTTTGTTGCCCCCAACCTTATCCCCTAGTTGCTTCTTCTTTAAAGAAAAATGTTCCAGTTCCTGCTCAAATTCCTGTTTCTAAAGAGAATGAAGAGAACTTGGCTCTTACAACTGGTCTGGTTAATTGCTATAATGCTTTTATGGTCGGTGAACTGCCTCCCCGGTTGTCATTTGTTGATTTGGATCAAATCCATCTTGAATATGTGGAGGAAATGGATATAACTTGGCAAATTGATATGGCTATATTCCGTGCAAAACAATTCTCCAAGAAGACTGGCAGGAATAACTAGGGAATGAATGCAGAGAAGAAAGTGGGATTCAGCAAAACTAAGCTCCGTTGCTTTAACTGTCATGAACCTGGCCATTTTGCCAGAGAATGTCCAAAGCATGATAGAAGAGAAAATCATGAGAGAACGATGGTGTCAGCTGGCAACAACATGGGAGCTACAACAATCAAACTGCGAATCTTGTTGTGGTGGCACAGTCATTTGATTGGGATGACCAAATTCAAGCCCTGAACATCTCAGGCCCTGAAAATGTGCATCTTGCTCAAATCAATATAGTGCCCAAGGAGAAGCTGAGATAGATCCAGAAGAGGAGATGATGAATCTTCAGTTTGCATTCATGGTTCAGAATTCAGCAGAGTCTGAAAATTCTGAGGTCAGTGACGTCTCTTGTTCTCCTTCTTGCATTAAAACTATAAATTTTTTGTGTGAACAGGTTGATTTAATGCGAAGAGAAATTGAGGAACTTAAGTATGAGGGATATCAACTAAGAAAAGTCCAAAAACCATTAAAAGACCAATTAGAGGCCAAAACAAATGACTATAAGAAATTACAATCCGATTATAGTGACAAATGTGCTCATTATAGATATCTCAAAATAGACTGTGATGTTGTAACTGCTGAACTTGACACATTGAAGACTCGTTTTGCAAACGCTGAATTTAACTTCAAAAAATTCGATGTGTCGAGTGAAAGAGTTGCAACTATAATTGAACATCAAATGATATGGAAGGACCATAAAAAGTACGAATAGGTTATGTGACAACCCAAAATTTTTTGCCTTGTAAGACCAACCAATCAAACGAGAGTCAGACTTGTTTCTACTATATTTTAGCTTTGTTAAGGATCCATTCTAGCGTTCTAAGCCTAATACATTCAAGGAAGGAGTATTAGGATGTATTTGCTAAAGTTCGTGGAGTTGTTGTTGGGTTTTGAGCATTCTAACACTTCCTAAGTGTACATGCAACCCTAATAAACCTTGGATCTATGTTTGTCTAAATACATGCAAAATTTGTTTTCCAAGGTTTATAACTTATCTAGCATGGCATGGGGAACTTTTAAACATAAAAGGAACTAGATGAATTACATACCTTTGATGAGTGTTGATTCCTTGGAGTTTGAGAGCCAAGAACCAATAATGTGAATGCCTCAAATGGAAATCACAAATCACCACAAACTTGGAAAACTTTATGAGAGAGTATACACACTCTTAGAAATCGGCCACACCTTACACACACACGCTAGGGTGCTATTTCATGCAACATAAGCTTATTTATATAGTGTGCATGGTTAGGGTGAAACCTTAATAACCCATGTCTTTTCCTTTCCAAGGATCCATGGTTGAAAAGCTCCATGGATCATCGATGGACTTCCATATAAGCTTAGCCCATTAACAAATGAGTATTAGCCCACACCATATAAATATAATAGCCCAGGATTTAATTATTCTTCCTTTTAATCACTAAATTAATTCAAGATTAAAACTAATTAAATAACATGACTTTATATTAATATATTATAACTTATAATATATTAATAAATCGTAAGTATACAATTCTTATAAAATTATCCATAAATAGTTTGGGTGAAGTACAACCCAAATGGACCATGCCGGGTCGGGTCAAGTATATACCAGATAAGTTATGGACTTAGACACCTTATCCAACAGTTGTATTCAAGCCGGAAACTCCATCACAAGGAGTTCACGACCACAAAATAGAGTTTACGGCCGTAAACTCTATGTGGGCCGTAAACTCCTTCCCATAAGTATCATTACCCTCCATTTTTCTTCATTTCTCCCACTTTCAAGACAAGAACTTATATTATCTCTCAAGTATCATCAAGCCTTTCACCTTGATCTTCATATATGTAAGTAATTTGTTCCATTGTTTAGTTGATTCACTCATTTATCTAGTATCACTCTATGATTTCATCCATGAAATCATCTCTTTTGGTTAGATCTTCAAATCTTCAACTTTCACCAAGAACACACACTTGTTCTTAGTGGCTGAGAACACCTTTTAAGGCTTTTAAATCATGAGTATTGCTTCCATACACTTGCTATCTAGTAGAATTATTAGCCTAAATACCTGGAACAAACAATTTGTGGATGATCACCAGGAGTTTACGACCGTAAACTCCCTTGGCCGTAAACCCCTTGGCAGTAAACTTACTAGGCTATAAACATCATGGCCATAAACACCCTTGTGTGGCCGTAAACTCCCTTTAGTCAATCACATGTGATTGTAACACTTCCTAGCAAGTGTTTCCTAGTCCCTTAGGGTGTTTCCTTGCATGTTAGTTGTTTAAAACACTAATTACATGACTATATATGCCATTATATGTCATTTAGGACTTGTTGTGTCTCGGGAATTCGCTCGTGGAACTTCTCATCCTTACACGAATCTGCAGTTGAATCACCCACATAAGGTGAGTTCATACCCCTACAATCAATCTTTTAACTATTTTTTAAATGCTTTTAAGAGGGAATAAGTTGAGCACAATTAAGTTGGACACAATGTTAATTGTGTAAATATTACTTGTGATAACTATCATTTCAAAGGATTGCTTATGCTTTTAATAAGTGATCAAATCATTTCAAAAACACTTTTAAAGTTACGTTACTTTATTGTTTATAAAACACCGTTTTTAAGGTACAATCATAATTAAGTAGATAAATGAGTCTTTCATTTAAGTCGGTAACAGTTCAAACAAACATACTAGTAAACTATAATATGTATAGTTTAGGGGTTCAGAACATACTATAAAGAGAAACAACGAGGAACATACAATAACAAGAGCAAAAGGAAAACACGATAACAAGAACACAATAACATTTATGTGAGACTACTTCACGGCTTAGCAATATAATTGTTAGGTCGCGTTTTGTAACCAGAGTCTCCTGGAGGGAGAGCATATTTTGTGTATAGATTTATACGGGATTGACACCCCGCACCTTGTCGCTAGCTACAGTGGGACTCCACGTCCAAGGGTGACAAATATCACATTCGCGTTGACGCCTTTAGGTCGTCAAGTTGATCACGTGTTATATTAGTATGGTTACAATCACATCACATCTATACCTTAATTAACTAGTTATTAAGGTCATTAGTGAACAGTTGTTGCTCCTTTCAACATTATTGTACATTTTCATCTTTCCCATTACATTCATTTAGAAAAGGGGCCTATAATTCTAACTTTATGATTCCTTAGTTTATACATCAGGGATATATATATTAACCTAATCTGGTAGATAGTAGAATGTGTGCTTTCCGCTTCATTTTCTGTTCCTTGTTTGGTTGTGGGCTTAGAGCAGATGCACCCAGTCTACTATCTATTCGATCTTAGTTATATATATATATATATATATATATATATATATATATATATATATATGTGTGTGTATATATATTCCGTATACACCAAGTAATCATAAGGAGTACCAGGTATGGGTCAGGTCATAGTATAGTAATTCAATCTACCGTCTCCAAGTATCAGAATACACCTTTCAGATAGAACATTTAGTAGGTTAAACTAGAAACTTGTCAACCAAAGGGTTTAATCCATTTTATTAAACCAGTATAACTTAAAGGGCCTTTAGTGGTTAATTCTATAATAACTTAGTTTATACATAAGAGTTATATGTAATTAATGTTCGATAGGCAGTTAGATGCGTGCTTTCCGCCTTACTTCCTGTTCCTTGTTTGGTTGTGGGCTTAGGACAGATTCACACAATTAACTATCCATTCGATATTAGATTATATATAGCTTTTATAAACTAAGTGATTATAGAAGGAACTATTGTGGTTACTATTTTTACTATAAGAAATAAGGGTTTTCTTAAAGAATGTTTTCATCAAATATAAAGGAATGTTTTCATCACATATAAAGGAACTATTACAGTTAATTCCGTGAGTACTAAATGAATACACCATAGTTATATACAATGAAGATTTAACAAACAATGGGATGTGTAATTTCTGCCTCATTTCCCGTTCCTTGTTTGGTTGTGGGCTTAAGGTAGATTTACATAATCAATTATTTGTTTGATGTGGATTCTATATAACTTGTATCCATTTAGCATTCATAGTATGGATTGTAGAGTCATTTTCGCTTTCTTTCATCATATTAGAAGATATAGGATCTTCTGGAGGAACTGGAAAACTTTTAAAAAAAGAACTTTTAACTTAACTAACATCACTGAATCTTATGAACTCACCAGCTTAAATGTTGATCAACTCTTTCAAAATAACTTGTATTCTCAGGAAACTAGTAGATAGGTACGCGCTCTAGGATTCAGAAGATGGAGCATATTAGCTTCATATCTTGATTTGTTATTTACTTTTGGAGTCTAACTTTTGTGAATCACCTACTTTGTAAACACTTTCACATTAATGCAATGGTTCTTTTACTACTTTGATTACTATGAGGCATGTGTTGTGATACTAAACATAACGTCCTCCGCTCCCGAACGTTTCTGCCATTCCGGTTTGGGGGTGTGACAGGTTATGAGAATGTCCCTCCCCCATTCAATCATAATTATACTGCTTCTCCATTAACTCAAGCTAAGATTGATCGTGAACCATTTATGGTTTATGGTAAATCAGCTTCTGAACAGGAAACAGACTGTAGTGCTAGGAATTTACATACTAACGTTTCTACTTCCGATGCATATTCATCAGTAAGCCAGGAAAAGCAGGAGAATGGAGAAATTGTATCTGATAATAATTTTGTGTCAAAATTCGGTGTTCCTATCTCAAAAGATGTTGAACTTGTTTTTGATGTTAAAACTGATGTTTTGTTTTGTGATGATGTGGTGTCAAATATTAAAACTTCTAATAATTGTGGTGTTATTTTTGTGAATTATACTAAATCTGAATCTATCACTAGCACTTCCACCTCATCCACGCCTGTCACACAACCTGAATCATGCACCTGCACTTGTGAAAATAGTATGAAGGTCAATAAGAGCGTAAAAATTGTTAAAGATAGTACCAAGTCTTCTGAGAAGAAACAAATTTGTTTTAACTGTGGTACTGTCGGTCATATTGCTCGAAATTGTTCCAACCGAATGTTTGTGCATTTTTCAACCATCGAGGAAAGAAAATGAGTCTCGAGGTAGGTCTTTAACTAGAGAGTCCTCGAGATCTCGTCTTCGTGAAGATGATTGGAAAATTCATAATAATGAGAAACGGGCAAATCCTAAACCGAACAAAAAGGTTTTATATAAATCTGCTACAGGTGCTTTTCCGAAATCGACTATGGCTGCGCCAAGGTCAATTTCGTCAAAGGGTGTGTCTGGATCTTCAACTATTCATAGCCGAAGATCTAAGCGCTCAAAGAAGAAGAAAATTGTTCCTAATTCACCTATAAATATTTCAAAACCTAACTACAAATGGGTGCCCAAATCTATAATTGTGCAATCATCGTCGTCCTCTGAAAGTGTATCTAATGTAAATTTAGAATGTCAAAAAGAAAATTATGTCAACATCAAGGATAGACCCAGGACTATAATGGCCTGGGTTCCCAAAACTAAATAATCTCGTTGATTGTGTAGGAACAACTGTGGAGGAATGTCGCCAGACCTTGGTATGTCGACAACGGTTGTTCCAGGCACTTGACAGAAGACATCTCCCAACTGCACAACATTCAAAATTTTAATGGGGGGTTTGTTTCCTTTGAGGGAGGAGATGGTGGAAAAATCACTTAGAAAGGAACCGTTTCAAAGGGAGTGCTGAGTTTCGAGAATGTCAATTATGCGCCCGGGTTAAAGCATAGTTTGCTAAGCGTCTCTCAGATCTGTGCCAAGGGATACTCAACACATTTCACTGATAAGGAATGTCATGTTTTGAAGCCAGGCTTTGTCATCCCAGATGAATGGATTCTAGTTAAATCAAAACAAGATGGAAATGCATATATAATTGACATGAACAACAATCTTCCTGAAAAAGTCACGTGCCTCTTCTCAAAAGTTTCTGAGCACAATGCTATGTTGTGGCATCGAAGACTCGGACATGCTAATGCAAAGAACTTGAATCGACTTGCTAAAAATGATATAGTGCGTGGGCTTCCTGTCAAAGATTTCATCACATTTGAAAAGTGTGTGGCATGCGCTCAAGGAAAATATCACAGAAAGCCACACCTTCCCAAACAGGTCAATTCAATCAGCCAAGTGCTCCAATTGTTACATATGGACTTATTTGGTCCTATCAACGTCCTCAACATCAGCAAAAATTCATATTGTCTGTTTGTGATCGACGAATTCTCGCAATTCACGTGGGTTTTCTTTCTATCCAACAAAGTAAGGGTTGCTGATATGATTAAGAAGTTTATTGTGATGATAGAGAACGAAACCAACTAACGGGTGAAGGCGCTCAGAACAGACAACATAATGGAATTCAAGAATGCTTTCCTTGATCATTTTTGTGCGAAAAAAGGGACCATGCGTCAATTTAGTGTTGCTCACACACCGCAGCAAAATGGCGTTGCTGAGCGATGAAATAGAATGTTAAAAGATGTTGCAAGGACAATGTTATGTGACTCCAAACTTTCGTTTTTCTTTTGGGCCGAGGCGATTAATACGGTGTGTTATGTCTAAAATCATGTATTGATCAACAAATCTCAGATGAAGACCCCGTATGAAATTCTCTATGGCTACAAACCATCTGTTAGTCATTTCCGTATCTTTGGCTGACCTTAAACCCTCCTTCATCTGGATTCCAACCCAAAATTTAATGCCAAAGCCAATGACTGTTACTTTGTTGGGTATGCTGCTCCCACGACGTATAGGGTCTATAATAAGAAGACAAAGCAAATTGTGGAATCATACAACGTGCGCTGGTTGGAGGAGAATGAGGCGGATGCTAGAGTCAGTCTAGATTGGTTGTTTGACTATACATATTTGTTCAAATCACTCAATGTGTGTTCAGATGATCTATATGGTTCCTGTTCCAGCTCAAAAACTATAATTGAAGATGAGGACGAAGAAGTTATTTGCAGACCACCGGTGGTGTCTTTTAAGACTCCTTCAGTCAATACATCGGTGCCAAGAAATTTGTCTGATTCTCAAAGTAAAGAAAACAATCCAGATGTTGATGCCACTCCTCTTACTCCTGATGAAAGAGAGTTTATGTCCACAGATGTTTCCGCTGCTACTCAAATGTTTATTAAACTTCTCTTTCCAGATCCAATTACTAATGAGTTCATGGCAGGCCCCTCTCACGATTCTAGAACGCCTAAGGTGGATTAATCGGCATATGATGGATTTGTCAATATTCACAATCTTCCTGTATCCCTTAATGACATCAGCCAGGAGCTACCATCTAGAATTCAACGCGATCACACAATTGAAAATGTCATTGGCCAGCTGGGCAATGGGGTTCGAACGCGAAGTTGGAGTGGGGATATTAATACATGTCTCTATTATTGCTTCATATCTCAAATAGAGCCAAAGAATATTCAAATAGCTTTCAATGAGCCCAGCTGAGTAGATGCTATGCATGACGAATTAAATCAATTTGAGAAGCTTGGGGTTTGGAAGTTGGTTGAATTACCAAAGGGCAAGAAGTCACTCGACACGCGTTGGGTATATCGTAACAAGCAAGATGATTCAGGGGTTATTGTGCGGAATAAGGCTCGACTGGTTGTATGTGGATTTCGTCAGATTGAGGGTTTTGATTACACCGAAGTTTTTGCTGTGGTAGCTCGCTTGGAGGCTTTTCGCATCTTCCTTGCGTGTGCTTCTTACATGAACTTCACAGTTTACCAGATAGATGTCAAGACTGCCTTCTTGTACGACGCTTTGAAGGAAGAGATCTATGTTGATCAACCTCTTGGTTTTGTCAATTCAAAATTTCCGAATCACATCTACAAGTTGGACAAAGCTTTATATTAGGGATGGCAAAAAAACTCGAACCCGACGGGGAAACCCGGAACCCGATCATTTCGGGTCGGGTAACGGGTCGTTATCGGGTTTTTTATCGGGTTCGGGGCAGGGAGTGGGTTATCCTCGCCCCGACCCGCCCCGCCCCGATTTTATATATATATGTTCAAAAAATTTTGCTGTTAATTGTACACGTTCAAATATAAAATACTTATCGTGGACAATTTTTTTAGTTATTAACAATCTGGTGTTAATGATCATTTTTATGTGTTTTGACGTATTAAACAAAACTTAAATCAAATAATTTTTTATATAACGTCCAGTTTATTTTATTAAAGTGATGCATCATGTTTTTAATTTAAAAGAGTTGCTAGAACATGTATATTTTATAAGACATCAGGGTACCCTAAAAGAGAATAAAGATTTCGTTATCAGTTGTTGTAAACCCGATAAGATACCCGAAACCCGACGGGGAAACCCGAAACCCAATGGGGCGCCCCGATAAGATACCCGAAAGTTATCGGGGCGGGTTTGGGAATCCATGCCCCGCCCCGAACCCGCCCCATTGCCATTCCTACTTTATATGGGTTAGACCAAGCTCCAAGGGCATGGTATGCTACTCTTACGAAGCATTTTCTCAAGCATGGCTATTCGCAGGGGACAATTGATCAAACCTTATTCATTAAGCATGTTGGTTCCAATCAAATTCTAGTTCAAATCTATGTCGATGAAATCATTTTTGGGTCGACGAGTTCAAAATTGTGCAAAGAGTTAGAAAACGTTATGAACAAGAGGTTCGAGATGAGCTCCTTGGGGGAGATGACCATGTTTTTGGGGCTTCAGGTCAAACTAGAATCAACCGAAATCCTGCTACATAAAGCCAAGTATGTTGAAGATATGCTAGAGAAGTTCAGGTTTCGAGATGCAAAATGTAACGACCATAAAATTCCAACCAATTTTAACTTTTCAAAAACAACCCGATTTCATAAAATTATTACAAAAAGGTTTTCAATACAATTATTTCAGAGTCTTCCCAGAATCACATCACAAAACATAATCATGAGGAGCGGTACGATCACGCCTTTGCCTTGCCACGGTCTCCTGAAGAACCTGAAACATTAAACCACAACTGTAAGCCCGAAATCTTAGTGAGATATCCCCAAAATACCAACCACATATACCATACACGCATAACATGCCATATCATAACATAACACAGAACAGCCATGCACTTCGGGTCTACTGTGTGACTGGTCCGCCGCACCGGCCTTCAGTCCACCTGGTCCACCCTCCGAGTCTAACCACATACATCGAGTCTACAGTGCGATTGGTCCGCCCGCACTGGGCCTTCAATCCACCTGGTCCACTCTCTGAGTCTACAATATGACTGGTCTGCCGCACTAGGCCTTCAGTCGGCCTGGTCCACTCTCCGAGCCTCGACACGTCTGGTCCGCCCTCTTGGGGCCTACAGCCCATCCGGAGCGCTCGTTGGGCCTTCGGGTAACCGGTCCGCCCTGGGTATGTTGGCCTACAGCACAAAGCAGGTCCCGCCTCAACCCAACCCCAGTCCAACAACCATATGCACATAAACATTCAATCATATAACATATCACATCCAATCAAACCGATCTAACAGATCACATAGCATAACATCATCCTAACCAGGATACCGACCTAACCGGTCACTAGCATAGCATCATCCTATATACCAGGATTCTAACCTTAACCAGGTCTCTAACATATACCATCCTAACTACGAGGATGCAACATAGCAAAGCAATAACATAACAACGATACCCAGATCATAATCCGATAAAGGGCCGACCTTGGTGCCGTAGACCCTGTTGATATAATGAGGATAACTCACCTCGCAACTACCAACTAAACAGATAAGCCCAAACTGCTCTGACCACTGACACGATCTCCGCCACTAGCCAACACAA
Organism: Lactuca sativa; assembly: GCF_002870075.4. Lineage (NCBI taxonomy): Eukaryota > Viridiplantae > Streptophyta > Magnoliopsida > Asterales > Asteraceae > Lactuca > Lactuca sativa. The sequence goes on from NC_056626.2 coordinate 347,992,558, forward strand.
ACACTGAACTCAAAACAATATCCAACAATTACCAAAATGCCCCTGGAAGTCAACTGGTCAACCCTTGGTCAAAGTCAAAGTCAAAGTCAACCCTTGACTGACTCTACTCGCCGAGTCATCCCGATGACTCGTCGAGTCCCCATGCTCAGAACTTTCCCCAATTTGCGACTCAACTCGCCGAGTCACCCCGAGACTCGCCGAGTCCAACAACTCTGAGTCCTTTCACACTCGACTCACCGAGTCATCCCTTGACTCACTGATTCACAGTTCAACCAGAAGAAAGGTTAGGACCTCACGACCAGACTCGCCGAGTCCAAGGCTATCTGCAACCAACTCGCCGAGTTGTTCTTCCAACTCGCCGAGTTCCTGCCCATCTTCAACCAACTCGCCGAGTTGTTCTTCCAACTCGTCGAGTTTCAGCCCTTCAACTCTACTCTTGATATTCCGGGATGTTACAATTCTCCCCCACTTAAATTAGGCTTCGTCCTCGAAGTCTGCGGCAACACAACTCCAGAACTACTCTCGCAATGCACCACCTGGCATTGACCAGATCAGGTTCCTCAAAGCACAACCGACGAAACCCAAACCCAATTTTCCTTCCCACGGTGTTCTGACCACCGCTTCAAGCCGGCCATCGGCCTCATCCTCTGATAACCACACTTATAAACTGAGTACCACCCCATGATGCATCACTCGCTCCAAATCACAACAATCACTCGACTCATACGAGCAAGAAATAACCATGAACCACCGGAATTCCCGGTCTGAGCCCAACTTTATCCATTCCATGCTGACAAGATGACACATCCTTCAGCCTCAGAGCAACTCCCATGAGTTTCTCCAACGCAATCTCATACCCATGCTGAACTGGCTCTAGCATCTTCGGGTTGGGAAAACCCGATACACTGACGACACCTCCAAAGATCCCCCAGGATGAATTTCCACCACATACATAAATCCTTGATCAAAATCAAACTGGAAATCCAAGATTCCATCCCTGCATTCCTTCCGAGCATTTTGGCTCTACCCTCGGAAATTCCTTCCGTGACCTCAACAAACATCCAACCCGGATGTGATCCCATACCACAGTCGCAAACACACTGTTCATCAACCATGATTGGGACACCCCAATCATAACTTTGCACTACTGCTTTCACTTCCATGAACTTACACTCCATCTCGGAGCTACATTCCTTTCCCTTTCCTTACCAAGGAAATCCACTTGGCCGTCTTGTCACTACAACAAGTGCCATGGTGCTCACCCAATACTACACCATTCTCTTATAGCATAACCGTTATCCCATGCACCACACATGCTCTGGATCCGCTCGCAAGGACTCTCAAGTCCATGCTCTACCTTCCACTCACCATGATCAATACCTGGGGCCAGACCTTCTGACGCTAACACATCGCGACATACTCAATTCATTTCCTCTTACCGATCTATCAACACATGCAGAGTCTTCAGCATGACTGGACCGCCTTTCCAGGCCTTCAACCCATCTGGACCACTCTCGGAACCTTCAGCAGGTCTGGACCGCCCTCCAGGGCCTTCAGCCTGTCTGGACCGTTCTCCGAGCCTTCGGCCTGACTGGTACGTCCACCGGCCTTCAGTCTATCCGGACCGCTCAACCAGCATCCAACATCCCGAATTATCCCTCCAGGAAAACTCTCCCATGCATATTATTCTAGCCCTCTAGGGGTTCCGAACTCTATCTCCACCCTTCATACTCAATTCCCGGCCCGATCCCAGTGGTCTGTATCCCGCCCCGCATGCCTGCCACTTACTCATACCTGCCTACACTCTTGGCTGACAGAACCACTGCTAAACCTCAAGCAGCTAAACAACCTCTCATGCCCATTGATCTTCCGAAGAATTTTCCAATTCTCCCCCACTTAAAGCACTGACTATAAAGCACCGGTCGCCATCACCGACCTCCCTTATCAAACCTACACAACACAATCCCTTACACACGAACTAGTTCCCATTAGAACGAGCAACCTTCACAAAATCACATATTATCACGGATCATCACGGCTCGAAAGAAACCCGACCTTCAGCCAACCACTCCTCAGACTGCAGATGTTGCCCAACATTCAGACCAAACGCCAGATTCCCACTAATACCCCTCATGAAAGATAACCAACAAAATTCCCAACACCAAACCCTTAACCATACCATCACCCTCAAGGAACAACGAATACAATACCAGAAACCACACAATGAGACTAGCAATTATACAATATTCCAAAATTATCACAAGATAACAAGACATCAAGAAAGAAACATACCCGCAGCTACATCCGGCATCACCCTGACCTCCTCTGCTGTAAGTTGAAAAGCACGACCCTGAGCCCTTGGGGGCTCCGCTCCACCCTGACCTCCACCCGTAATCCTCAAAGTGGCCGGTGTTGGAGCCTGCACCGGTCCTGCAGCAAGTTGTGGACAGTTGACGCTCAAGTGTCCAACCTGATGACAATGATAACAAATCCTCAAATCCCGACCCGGGGCTGCTTGCCGACAATCCCTTGCATAGTGCCCCTCATTTCCGTACTTGCGGCATGCACCACCAGACCTACAAACTACGGTGTAACCCTTCCCACAATTCCCACAAGCATGGCTGCTTTGATCTCATAATCTAGAATCAACGGCCTTGGACCGTTTCAGCGCCGGCTGCGACTGCACCGGAGCCTGCCTCTGCTCTCGCAACTGCAACTCAATCTCCAACTCATGCCGCCTGGCGGCCTCCTGCAACTCCAACAAGGTCTCGCACCTCTACGTAGACACAAACTGCCTGATATCCCTCTTGAGCATACTCAGAGATCGGGACATCTGAGCCTGCTCTGAAGCGAACTCCGGGCAAAAAATTGCCCTCTCAGTGAACATCCTGGTGATCTCCGTCACCGAATCTGAATCCTGCTTCAGCTCCAGGAACTCCTGAGCCAGTTCTCCCTCTCGGCCCGCGGAACATAACGAGTGTTGAACATCTCCCGGAACTGATCCCATGAAATCGCAGCCCTCTGCGCATCCGAATATAACCCCGTGGTCAATCTCCACCAATCCTTCGCCCCGAGCCTCAACAGGTTCAGAGCACACCTCACCCTTTGATCAACAGGGCACGAACACATGAAGAAACACCCCTCCACGTCCAACAACCATCTCATAGCAACAATCGAGTCCTGAACTCCATCGAAGGTAGGAGGCTTCGTATTATCGAAGTTCCGATACTGAAAACCCCGACCAGCTCCTCCCCCTGCTGCTGCTACAGCCGATGTAGCCGCCGCGGCAGCCGTCTCTGTGAGAGCTACATAGCGCTCATCAAAATACTCAACCATGGCGGTCTTGATCGACCCAAACAGTTCCGGTAACTCAGCCCGAAACAACGCAGCAACCTCATCATGCAGGATCTCACGAATCTTAGCATCCAACTCACATGTGCTAATCTGACCAATAACCTCGGGCGGTACTGACCCGTCCTGACCTCCCTCTCCTGCTCCTGATCCTGACCCGGATCTGCTCCCAGCATGCCTCGTAACCACCATATTGAAAAACACCACAAGATCTCAGATACTTCCCACAAACCCGGGAACCAACTCCCAACCCAACCCTAGAGGTCATGGTTTCTTTTATACGCATATGGGTCCTGTGCTTTCAGTAGTACGGGACCATACTACCTTCCACACCTACCCATATTTGTATCAATTATACCACAACACCCTAGTGAAGAACATACATAACAAGCACTCAACCCTCACTCCTAGAGGAACACTGGAAATCTTCCACAAAGGAAATCCTAGGCTAACAGGCATCATAAATCAGGCAACATTATCATGAAATCCTAAAGATCCCTAGCCTAGTACTAGCATGCTGTTCTATCAAAGCTCAAAACAAATATCATGTATGGTATTTTGGGGTTACTTACTGGCTCCGGCTGATCGTACCTCCGCGTCCTCCTTTACGCATTTTGAAAACCATTTTAAATTCTCTTTTGAAAACCCTCCTTGATTTGAGACTGGATTCACACGAATGTTCCTCCAATTCACTCAAACCAAGGCCCTGATACCAACTTGTAACGACCATAAAATTCCAACCAATTTTAACTTTTCAAAAACAACCCAATTTCATAAAATTATTACAAAAAGCTTTTTAATACAATTATTTCAGAGTCTTCCCAGAAGCACATCACAAAACATAATCATGAGGAGCGGTACGATCACGCCTTTGCCTTGCCACGGTCTCCTGAAGAACCTGAAACATTAAACCACAACTGTAAGCCCGAAAGGTTAGTGAGATATCCCCAAAATACCAACCACATATACCATACACGCATAACATGCCATATCATAACAGAACACAGAACAGCCATGCACTTCGGGTCTACTATGTGACTGGTCTGCCGCACCGGCCTTCAGTCCACCTGGTCCACCCTCTGAGTCTAACCACATACATCGAGTCTACAGTGTGATTGGTCCGCCCGCACCGGGCCTTCAATCCACCTGGTCCACTCTCTGATTCTACAGTATGACTGGTCCGCCGCACTGGGCCTTCAGTCGGCCTGGTCCACTCTCCGAGCCTCGGCACGTCTGGTCCGCCCTCTTGGGGCCTACAGCCTATCCGGACCGCTCGTTGGGCCTTCGGGATAACCGGTCCGCCCTGGGTATGTTGGCCTACAACACAAAGCAGGTCCCGCCTCAACCCAACCCCAGTCCAACAACCATATGCACATAAACATTCAATCATATAACATATCACATCCAATCAAACCGATCTAACAGATCACATAGCATAACATAATCCTAACCAGGATACCGACCTAACCGGTCACTAGCATAGCATCATCCTATATACCAGGATTTCGACCTTAACCAAAATGCCCCTGGAAGTCAACCGGTCAACCCTTGGTCAAAGTCAAAGTCAAAGTCAACCCCTGACTGACTCTACTCGCCGAGTCAACCCGATGACTCGCCGAGTCCCCATGCTCATAACTTTCCCCAATTCGCGACTCAACTCGCCGAGTCACCCCGAGACTCGTCGAGTCCAACAACTCTGAGTCCTTTCACACTCGACTCACCGAGTCATCCCTTGACTCACTGATTCACAGTTCAACTAGAAGAAAGGTTATGACCTCACGACTAGACTTGCCGAGTCCAAGAACAGACTCGCCGAGTCCAAGGCTATATGCAACCAACTCGCCGAGTTCCTACCCATCTTCAATCAACTCGTCGAGTTTCAGCCTATCTTCAAGCAACTCGTCGAGTACACCCTTGTGACTCGCCGAGTACCCCTAGATCTGAAACCATACAGAGGCTTTCCAAGCCATGCTGAAGCTCTAAACCACAGATCTACCCTTCTACAAGCCATCCATCACGTAAAGTGGAAAACTTTACGTGAATCCAAAGAGATCTAGACATTTTACACTCTAGGTCTAGGGTTTAGGACAAAAGGACTTCACCAACAACTCTTGAGCATAGACTTTATGGCTTTCTAGATCATTAACAACCTAGATCTGAGGTAGCAACCTCATATCTTACACCAAACTTGAGATGGACCTCATTTATGCCCCAAAACCCCCACAAATGATATATCTAGATGCACAAAATCTCAAACAGAAGATTATTACCTCAAATGAAGGCTCCCACTGATGAATGAACCAATTCTCTGCAAAGCCCCTTGCTCCACTCAGCACCAACTCGCCGAGTCCATCTATGCTACTCGCCGAGTCGGTCACTTAACACGCGACTAGAGTCGCGACCCTACTCGCCGAGTCCACTCGTGGACTCGCCGAGTTGCGCTCTCACACTTACACTTTTAGCTCTTCAACTCTACTCTTGATATTCCGGGATGTTACACAAAACCTGCACTGACGCCAATGACTGAGAGACCACTGCTGACTCCAGATATTGAAGGTGAATCTGTAGACCAGACTGACTACATATCAATGATCGGATCATTGATGTATTTAACCGCAAGAAGGCCAGACATCATGTTCGCGGTCTGTGAATGCACACAATATCAGGCCAATCCTATTGTTGTCAAAAGAATTTTTCGGCATCTCAAAGGCACCCCAAAATTGGGTCTTTGGTATCCGAAAAATTCTGAATTTGATTTGTATGCTTTTGCTGGCAGTAATTATGGAGGTTGTGAGCTTAACAGAAAATAAACGTCTGGAGGATGTCAATTTCTTGGTGATTGGCTGGTGTCATGGCAGTGCAAAAACCAGCATACCGTCTCTACCTTAACAGAAGAGGTAGAATATGTAGCCACTTCTGCTTGTTGTTCTCAAGTTATTTGGATACAACATCAGCTCATGGATTACGGTTTAAATTTTCTAGAAACCCCTGTTTTTTGTGATAATGAGGTTGCAATTCAAATTGCCAAAAATCCTGTCCAACACCCGAAAACCAAGCACATCGATATCAAGATGCATTTTATTAGAGATTGTTATGAGCGTTCGCTCATTCGGTTGGAACAAGTTCCCACCGCTGATAATGTGGTGGATTTATTCACAAACCGTTTAAGAAAGCACGATTCGATGTGCTTGTTGGATTTTTGAAAATGATACGCTTTGAGGACAAATTTTTAGTTTTTAGGTTATTTTAAATTTGCGCATTTACTTTTCATTCTCTCCCATGCATAAATTTAGGGGGAGAAATAAACATAAAACCAAAACAAAAATAGAAAATTAAAAAAAATACAAAAATATTCTTTTCTGTGTTGTTTTATTTTTGTTTTTAGAAAATTTGAACAACTCAAAAATATTGTGTTATCTCTGTCCTATAGATCTTGTGTTGGGAAGTGATATAAACTTGGTGATAACATGTAATTTGAATTTGTATAAAGTATCAAAGTTAAATTGTCTAGGCTCTGTGTTCAATGCCCTGGTAGGCACGAAAGGTATAAATTGGACTTGACTAGGCATAGATGAACTTATGGATTTTAATGACTTGACAAATCCTGACCTAGACAGATCCATTTATCTTGACAATATGACGTTTGGGTAGGTTGAGCAGGGAGATATACATGGGAATCAACGGAATACACTAAATAATCTGTATCTAGAACCGTGGCTTAACTTTTCCTTGATGTATGGACTCCGTCCTTAATTCCGATATTGATGGGACGGTCGGGAAATTCCGATAAAATAGGTCTGCAGAAGGTTATTTTCTTGCTTTCTTTTTGTTAGTCATATGTTGCCTCCTTTGCGTGATCAGAAGATCCGACATGGACTGCAACATATGCAACTCTGACTCTCTGCATATCTTTCTATGCTATTCTTTCTACCTGTTAGCCATATGTTGTCTCCTCTGCGTGACTGATAATCCGGCCTGGTACACAGCATATGTACCATTCTATTTCTTAATCCCTCTGAATCTGGTTAGACATATGTTTCACCCTCTGTGTAATCGAAAGATCCGACCTGGGTGTGCAGCATATGCACTCTAAATCTGTCTTCTTCCATAATAATTGTCTACTCACCTAAAATAAGGAGTATCTATTGTCGGGGTATATCAGGAAACGGGAAACATGTTCTAGTACATCTTAAATCAATCAATAAATAGGTTGTCTGTAGATCTAGCTGCTTAATTTAAGTGGACAACAATATCCTTGGTCGTCATCAGATGAATGGTCATTAGAAATTTTGTTGAAATTGCATTGTCACAATTCTTGTCACTTGCAGTATATCCTAATCTTGTCATAATTTTCGTATTTAAGTGGACCACAAGACCAGCAATCGACCAGCTCTTTTCATGAAATAGAAGGTACTGATAAACAGATTCAGACTGTCTAAGAACTTTGATCCTAAACTCAATATACTATCGGCTATGGTGAAAGAAAATTAGTGTTAATTCATTGTTATTTTTTATTTTTATTTTATTTTATTCTGCTAAAAATTAAAAAAAAAATTAAAATTAAATTTTTTTTTGGATTTTATTTTAGTTTAAAATTTTTTAGATTTTATTTTATTTTATTTTTAAAATTCCTCAAAATGTATTTTTTTTAAAATAGTTTGTGGTATTGGACTTGAAATAAAAGTGGTGCAGCCCATGGGTCCGGTATATATAACATAGTTTCCGGCTGTAAACACTTTTATGCCTTCTTTTGAATTTACGGTCGTAAAGTACACTTTCTCTCTCAATTCACTGTTCACCGACACACCAAAATTCGTGCTTAATCTCAAAATTAACAGTTCGAACTTGTATGTATGTGCATTCCGACCATCACAAAGGTGTTCTAACAAAAAAACCGACGTTGGATTGAAGCTAAAATCAAAAAAAATAGGATTATCGGTGTTTACGGCCAATGAAGGGCTTATGGCCGTAAACCCATTTACGGTCGTAAACCCTCTTCCAGCCAAAAACTCATTTTTTTAATTAAAAAAAATTAATTAAATCCTTTTACACAAAACATATGTCTTATTGTTCAAATACTATGTCTCCTCCAAGGCCTTCACATGATGTTGCCTCTGAGAGGCTTGTAATGCACTTGGCACAAGAACAAAGTTCAGTGCCTTCCTCTAGAGCCAAAGGAATCTCTATTGAGGAAGGCCATTCAAAGGATGATGATTCTTTAGTATCCATGCTTAGAAAAGAAATTAGTGTTCTTAATTAGCAAAACATAGAGAATGACATCTTAATCAGTAAGCATGATGATCGAATCGCTGAGTTAGAAGCAGATAAAGTTTCAATGCTTACGTAGATTTCAGACCTACAGACACATTTTGGATTTCTAACGGCCTACTACTATGATTTGAAAAACAAATTGGCAGAGGAACTTGGAGACAAGTTCAAATCATCTGTTGAAGAATTTAGAACTGGCTAGTCCTCTCAAAAACCCCCTGTTGTCCCACTGACTGTGAGAACATCTCGAATCGTTAATCGATTTGAAAAGGAACCAGTTCAAGCTCCTCATGTTGCTTCATTAAAACGTGCCAAATTGGCAGCATCTTCTAAGAAACCGCAGTTGCTATTCAAGAAGAGTTCAGATCAAAATGTTCCAGGAGATTGAAAAGAAACGATTTGGTAACAAATATGGTGATAGATCAGGAATTGTGTCATGGGGTTTTCATGATAAATTAAATATGTGGCTCGTGAGACGCAAGAGTGGAAATGTGGAGTATTACGAAGACTTTCACGATTTCAGCTCATGGACAACAGTTGATCTTTCTGAACTTTCTAATGCTCCATTTGATAATCCATCCAATGATCCTCGAGCAACTCACTTCAAGCTTTACCTGGAGAATCAAGTAAGAAAAGGATTTCCCGAGATGAAGACTGATGAATCGATCATCAAAACATTCCCTAACATACTGGATCCAAAGACTAACGAGCCTTTCCAGATGGTGACGTGGCCACCTACTAAGCAAGTGAGACAGATTTCCATTGTGCAGAATTTTTGTGATGGCTCTCTCAGAAATATGCTCTACTGGGTTTATGATGAATCCACAACTTCTACTGTCATCAAATTCTAGATGGTTGCTTTCGCTTACTTGACAAGAGAGATCTCTTTCAGTTTGGAAGGTGGGATATACACCAGCTGGCTCAACATCAAATCAACATAACTGAAGAAATTTTTGAGGATGCAGCTAAAGAGTACACTGCTATGGTCGCGGAGATCATCAAGAAGGAGATGTGGCTTGGTGCCATGGGGGGTTCAGATGTCCTCATCATTGAAAAGGACTGATTCAATGCTAGCCTCAAACCAAGGGGGAGATTGAAAGGTCTTATATTTGTGGTTTGGGCTAGGAAATCATATGTATAGGTCTTAATAAGCTCATGGTCATGTTTTGTGTATCTTATATCTGTTTACGGTTGTGTTTGTGTGTACGGCCGTAAACGGGTTTACGGTCGTAAACCCGTTTACGGTCAATTACCCTATATATAGGGATTGTCAGAGTCTGTTAGAGCTTGTTGACGAATCTCAGTGTCTTATAGTTTACGGCCCAAGTGTAACCAAGGTGTATTAGACGTTTATCTGATATAAAACGTGTGCATGCTTGGATTAATCTGTCTTCTACTCCATTCTCTAATTGTTCGATTGATATTTGTTTGATCACTGTTCGGATTCTCAGTCTTAGGGACCTTACAGTCAGGTTAATTGTTTGATATGAAATAAATAAATTAAACAAATTAACTATATTACTGTGGGTTGAAAACCCTACGTACTCACTAGGTTTCCCAACCTGACCCACTCAGCTTCCTTGTATCGCAGGTAGTGGTACAAAGGTACATGAATGATGAGAGATTCAAGGAGATATAGATTGTTAGTCTAAGATATTGTAAGGCCTGTTCATGCTTATGTTTTGTATCAGTTATGACATCCCAAACTTTTATAAATCAATGAAAAACATTTATTCGGAAATACTTTTATAGGACCAAATTCCGCATTTATAAATAAAGTTTGTTTTAAATAAGAATAAATAAAAAGTTTTAAAATCACCATGAAAATAGGGATGTCACATCTCAAATGCCCGAAAATTCGAGCCATTTTAAGAATTGAAGACTATTGTTTTCTATTAAGACTTATTTAAATATGTATTAATAGCTTAAAAGTAACTAATTATCAAATGTATACTAGCATATTTTGTATGTTCAAATCTTTCTTAGTGGATACATTATAGAGAACTTCTACTTGAAGTTTTAAAGCCATCTTCATCAACTTCCTAATTGCCAAAAGGAACTAAAGTCTTCAAAGGTTGTTATACTTTCTTCTTCTTTGATTATGTTTAATATTTCTAAGCCTTTACAAAATGATCCTTGGCAAGTTAAAATGATTCTATTTTTTTACTATTTACTTTGGACTAGTTATGAATAAAAACCCAACAATTGGTATCCATTTTTGCAAGCTTGGTTAGCTTATTTGTCAAGTTGACGAAATCTTTGTTTTTGGAAAATATGGATGGTTTTCTCTTTGAAAGAAAAATTCATACATATTTTCTTCAACAACTTTATAATTGTTATTTTTGGTGACCAAAGTTTACATGCATTTTATCACAAAAGTCATTTTATATAATTTTGAGTATATATAAGTATGATGTGCATAAACTAGCCATGAACCCTTGTTTTGTTTGTGTTGATTTGTTTAAAGTGGTTGGAATAATTTATTTATTCATATGGTATGTAATAATTAAATAGATTAGTTTTCATTTTGTTTATTTTTGTAAGTAATAGATTACTTTTTAGATATAATTTATTTTGTATAAAAATGTAACAAGAAAAGATTATGAAGCAAATTTCGAAGCTCAAAAGAGGTTATTTTTACTATTTTTAATTGTGTGTGCAAATGAAACCTTTTTCTGAAAGTGTTGTTGTTAGAAAGCGTTGCATCAGAATCCCATGGGTGCAAGTCCAAAGGCAACATTTTCTAAAAGTATTGCATGTTGCTGAAATATTACCCTTCAAGAAGTATTCAACTTTTTGCAAGCATTGGATGGTTTCTCCAGTGGGCGCTTCAACAACAACATCACTACAAGATTTTTTGTCCTTTAAATGTCCCTTAAGAAATTGACATGACTTTTTTGTGATGGCTCACAAAAATGTCACTAGATTTGGTTGTTTTATGCACATATGTTTTTGCATGTTTGTATTGTTTAATTAATGTTGTTATTAATATGTTATGGTTGATAACTTAGTTTTCTAATGAGAAATAATATTTGAACATAAATAACATAACAAATGAGTTTGGTTTTAATGAAATTTACCTTTTAACATAAGTTGGTAAAAGTAGTTATAAAATAAAACAAACTTTATCGTTAAAACTAACAAACAACAAATTTCATCGATTGAAATTGTATAAGTTTAAAATTGAGATTTTATAAACTAATCAAAATTCAAATCTTATATTGTAAAAGGAAGTTTTATTAAAAGGTTTACAAATGTTCTAAAGCACTCAAATGGTAAAACTTAATACTAGTTATTAATTTAAAATTTGATCGCATCAATTTATAAAATCGGAGTTTATAAAAGAACATTGTTAAAATGTGATTTTACATCAAATGAGATTGTTAAAAAGTATAACATGGCTTATTGGATGCATGCGATAACCATGATATAATATGTTTTTTTAAAAAACACTACAATTATAGAAACATCAAAGACAGTTTATAAAACCTCAAATCTATGCAATCTATTTTGAAAAACACTCGTACATCTCTTGTATGCACTAGTGAGATAAATGTTACCTAATCGCTTAGTGCTATCTTTTGATGTTCGGAGTGTTTTAGCAATTTCCATAACCCAGGTTATAGGCAAATTATATAAGTTTTTCAAATCGGATGATTTGATCGAAAAATATTTTGTGATAAAGGATACATAAGCAAGAGATTTTCGAGCCATAGATGGGATGAAACATATTTATTAAGCTTTGTTATTAGCTATCCAATAAAACTAGGATTATATAGTAGAAAATAATCAATACCCGACCTCTACCTAGTTGGATTCAAATGAATGTGATAAATGTCATGTAACCATTTATTTGTTTTCCACACGATGTTGTCTTACACCATTACAATAATCTACACCAGAGTCTAATCGACAATGTATTCTCTTTTACTAAAATTCATGTTTTGAATCGGGTAGACTATATGACTACTCTAATTCATTTTGTAATTCCTTTTACTTAATATATATATATATATATATATATATATATATATATATATATATATATATATATATATATATATATATATATATATATTTGAATCGGGTAGACTATATGACAACTCTAATTCATTTTATAATTCCTTTTACTTAATATATATATATATATATATATATATATATATATATATATATATATATATATATATATATATATATATATATATATATATATATAACTTTTAATTTGTGTGGGTGGCCAAGACATATTGTTGCACCTATATGGTTATGCCCATGTGTGTAGGTCAATATGGTATGTTACAAACAAAGGTTAAAATTGGGTTACATTTTGACAACGTTTTCTGTTTAACCAAATTTTTAAAACACTTTAACTAATTCATTATTGACATTAACCATTAAACTTTTTATAAAGCGTTGAAATTATGTCTAAATCATAAATATTAATTTGCCAATATATAAATAAGCAACTCGGTCACTCCAAGAAAAGAGGATTAATGGAATATTGTGAGTGCCATATATTAGTATATTCAACGGCTCCTATTAGTTGGGAATAAAGTATTAGTCATTTACGATATATATATATATATATATATATATATATATATATATATATATATATATATATATATATATATATATATATATATATATATATATATATATATATATGTTCAAGTATTCTAACTAATTATTGTATATTTATCTTATGCTATGATAATGATAAAGACAATATATTGTTTGATAATATAAATACGTTCAATCTTACATAATTATTGTCATTAACACACATTTTCACTAATTAAATCGTTTATAAGGTTATTATACACTTATTATTATTATTCACATTTCTGTCAGAGTGTTGTCAGAATGTTTTATTGGGTCGTATTCTATCAGAATGAAAATGAGTGAAAAACGATATGTAGGAACAAAAAAATAATAATTACGAGAATGCATGAAAATGACGATATTCTTGTAAGGTTGAACGTATTCGCATTGCTAAACAACTTATTTCTCTTAGTAATTCTCATAACATATGTATAATAATTAGTTCGAATAGAATAACCTAAGTTTATATATATATATATATATATATATATATATATATATATATATATATATATATATATATATATATTAACAATAAGGTGGAGTATCATTATCTTTAAAAAGTTTGGTGAGTGTCACTTAAATAGAGCATAGTTAATATTATCATCTCTCCACTTATTTTAATCTAATTTTGTCTCACTATAAAGTTTGTACATCACGCATTTTAGCTGTATTAAAAGACCGATTTTTTATTAATTAATGTGTAATAAAAAAATGGAATTTTTTATATTGAGCTATATGTGTTTGTTTTTGTCATTTAATATGTTTTGGAAAGATAAATGAGTTGGTGATTCAGTTCTAAAACTCAGATTTCCTCAACTTTATCTAGTTGAATCGGATAAAAATTGTATGGTTTTTGATACGACAATCAAACTACGGCCTGGGTTTTGAATTGGAAAGAAACATTTAGGAGAGGGGTAGAACAGTAGCATATGACTCGCAATGATTCTTAAAAACTTAATAGTTAACCGTGTTGTCACGCTACACCTCATATAATAACTTGTAAAAGATTAAAACTTAACGATAGTGCCACATTACGCCTCATGTAATTGTAAAACTTGAAAAAAAAATCAATTTTCGACTAAATAAGTATTGAAACTTAACACTTTTTTAAGCTGGTTTTTTATTTTTTTAATATATTAGGTGTGAGACCCGTGTATTACAAAGATTTATTAAAAAAAGTTTACTACAAAATTATAAGCATTACGCCTCATGTAGCATATGACTCGCAATGATTCTTAAAAACTTAATAGTTAACCGTATTGTCACGCTACACCTCATAAAATAACTTGTAAAAGATTAAGACTTAACGATAGTGTCACATTACGCCTCATGTAATTGTAAAACTTGAAAAAAAAAATCAACTTTCGACTAAATAAGTATTGAAACTTAACACTCTTTTAAGCAAGTTTTTTATTTTTTTTTAATATATTAAGTATGAGATCCGTGTATTACAAAGATTTATTAAAAAAAGTTTAGTACAAAATTATAAGCATTACATATTTTTTAAAATAATAATTTTACATAAATTAAAAATATATAATAAATAAAGTAAATAATTGAATATATAATGTAAGATATTTGAAAAGTTGTAGATCATTTATTATGAAATTTAATAGAATGATCTATTATATATATATATATATATATATATATATATATATATATATATATATATATATATATATATATATATATATATATATATATATATATATATATATCATTAAAATGTGGATTTTAAATTTAAGAAAGTAAAAAACTACAAAAAAAATAAAAAGTGGGAAAATAATAATTCAAAAACTTTTAGAAAATAATATGTGTTAAATTCAATGATATGACATTTGGCAAAATTGATTTTCATTTATTAGGTTAGATAGATATATATAGTTCAAACGAGATAAATCAACTTGTTATGACTTATAGTAACAGATGGAGAAAATGAAGGTTTAAGAACATTTATATTTATATTTTTTCCTCACATCTCTAAAGATTTAATGTCTTATTCATGTTATTTTGCAAGAATCCTTCAATTTTTTTTGTAGCATTTGTTTATTGTTATAATAACTTTCATCTATGCTATATAAGTACAAATTTCATTGTAGACTATTAATTCAATGTTATTTTTCTAGTATATGTACTAGTTGTGAGACCCGTGTATTACACGGGTTTAATAAAAATAAAAATTTAATATCAATATTTAAACATTAAATATTTTATAAAATAATATTTTTACATATCATAATGTAATCTTTTCAAACATTTATAAAAAAAATCAAATCTTCTTTAGAGCATTTATGAGAATTTATTATCAAATTAATAGAATGATTCTCTTTCCTTATTTGAAATTTTATTTTAAAAAATGGAAATTCTCAAAAAATGACAAGTGGAAAATAATAATTCTAAAACTCTCACAAAATTACATGTGGCAAAACTCTTGAGAATTTGACAAGTGGCAAAAAAAACATTTATTTATTAGAGAGGATGTTTCTTAGAATACGACAAATATTTATAACATATTTTTTAAAATATTTTTAATTGCATTGTTTATATAGTAAATCTCTATAATAGTCATAATATTTTGGTTCATTTTATGAAAAAAAATTTAATTTTATTTTGTTATCGTAAAAGTCTCAATTATTGGATAAAAAATTCAAATCAATCATTTTTTACCGGTAAACTATGTTTTACCCCGTTAACTCTAGAAAAGTTTCATTTTTTTGCACAAATTAGGAAAAAAAAAATCCCAAATTTTTTATTTTGCTAAGATATTTTACTCTTTCAAAAAATTTTTGAAAATTTCTTTGTTCTAAAAAATTGCATGTTCCTAAACATTTGTTACACTTTCAGAACTATTTTCTATAATGTAAATGGAAAAAGACATTATTGTCTTTCGTACAAACTCGGTCGAGAACAAGTCCATCATTACATCATTTGACATAGTATAAAATCACAATTTTATATATTAGTTTGTCATCTAAAACATAGCTTCATTTTAAATATGCATGTGTCAAACCAAAAGTGATCATAGAAGTGAATCCAGAGAAGAACAAACATTGTGTTTCTTATTGACATGCGAAGTAATTGATCCATGGAGTAATTGTTCGTATATGCTTAAAATTTAAGGATAAAATTCATGCTTTTCTTTAGAACTTGTACAACCTCACCTAACATACTATTGTTTTATTAACGGTTGGATGCATTAAAAAACCACACTCTAACAAAGACCTAGATAAAAGGAACCAATTACATCAAATTTAGAAGAGGATTTTGAAGCCTATCATTCCATTTAACTTGAAACTTATACATCCTATGAACTACCCAGCTAAAAGCAATTGAAACTATGTCATCAAACATTCTGTTCTTTCTCGATTTATTTGTGTCATAGACAAATCTGTTTCTAAAATTCAAAACTGTCCACCATTCAGTGATTATGATCACCTCGAGAGCTGCTTTATGAGCCACATACATATGCAACATATCCACAAAACCAGGTAAATCACCAATAAGAATAAGATTAGATAAATCTATATCACACCAATGACTATAATTGAGAATAATTTAGGATGCCACTTCACACTCGATGAGCACATGTTGAATATCTTCTATTCTATTGATCGGTTTGTCATCAATAAATGGTTTCTTATATGAACATAATAGTTGTTTTTCCTTTAATCTACTTTTAGGTAGATTATAATAAGGTGTTTAATACATAATTTTAATATTTTATAATACTTGTGACATAATTCTATGTAAGAAATGGATTATATTGAAGATGATGAGTTCAAAATGATGTTAACGTCAATGTTTTCTGGCAACTAGTTGATTATTTATTAGATAATATGATTATTGATAAATAGTGAAAAGATAGATCCAATTTAGGTTGCATGCAAACTTAAGGGTTTTAAGTTTTTTTTTTTAAAAAAAAAACCTAAATCCCATCAGTAGTATCAAAGCGTTTTCGTTTGTTTTCAACTGAATTTGCTATAATTGTTGAATTTGATCAAATTAGGGTTTATAGATATTAAACCCTAAAAGGCTATAATTTCGACTAGGGTTAGGGTTTTTCGAAACCCTAGCCTTCTTCCCTTGGATTTCGAAATTAGGGTTTGAGTTTTGAAACCCTAGCCTTCCTCACCAAGTTTGCGAAAATATGGCTTGTTGTTAGGGTGACCTATTTTAGATAATTATTAGTTTAATCTAAACTAAATGGGATAATTATAAAATTGGATATATCCAACACCCTAATTTTCGAAAATTAGAGGGTTAGGATTAGAATTAAATTATTTGATGAATTTAATTAGTTAATCCTCATCTAATTTAATATTTTAGTTAATTTTTAAGTTAATAGATAAGTATTGAACTATTTGGTTTATTTTAATTGTAAATTAATAGTCTATTAATTTTTGATATTTAAATTATAAACGTAGTATTTTGAAATGTTTTAAAATACACCTTATACCATGTGTAAAGGCGTGAATGCGAGATGCCAGCGGAATGATCGGCCGGACAGAGGCTAGGGCTCCTTCCTTCCCACCGCGTCCTTCCTTGTGTGTCGGAGATATAAAGCAAGTGCACCAAAAAAGAACGGGAACTGGGTCAATCTATTCTATGTCGAAGCATCCGAAGCATAACTGCATACTCACACGATCTTTGCCGACAGATAGGAGCATTCGGTGGAACTGGTGAACTACACTTGCTTCTGGATAGATGTGTGGGACAGAGGGCTCGTGGTACCTGCTGCCCACCCTTCCTCCTCTGCTTTGAGAATCGTGTGAACGGAGAGTGGCTAAAAGGGATGGAGTAAATTAAATGTTTAATTATTACTATATGTATAAGACTATGTTAGTCAAATCGTTAGTACGCCTCATTCACGAAGCTAGTCTATAAGGGGGTATAAAAAAACTACCTATAAAATGATAGTTGAATGAGTGTCCACTCTCACCCACCACTTCCTTGATTAGTGGAGGGTCGTTAGCCGAACGGATTTGATAGGAAAACTAATTCTCATTAAAAGTATAATGATATTAAAAGTACTAGAACCTTATTTTATTAAAATCTCAAATCTAGTTACTTTATGAAAATTGTGAATTATTATGCTAACCCATGAAATTGCACATTACACTTTATATGTCATTAGCGGAGCATGTGTGGTTAAACAACACATTAATAGGGACTAATAAAGAGTTGTAATGGGTATCTCATAAATTATCATTGTTGATGGAGTGTATGTGGTTTACCAACACATCAATTGGGATGATAAATGGCAATGAGGTTACCAAGCACATTTGCATGGTTATTCACATCTTGTTTGTGATCCTTGGTATTAGGGGTGTTCACGGCCCGGTTTTTTCGGTTTTTAGGTCAAATCGAAGCCAAACCGTTAGTAACGGTTTTTGTCAAGCAAAAACCGAAGCCGAACCGTTGAAAATTTAAAACCAAACCAAACCAAACCAAACCAAACCGTTACTAACGGTTTGGCTTCGGTTTGGTTTCATGGTTTGGGGTTTTCAAGCCCATTTTAGTCGAGTCCATTAAACTAATTTGGTTAAAAAAATATGCATTATTAAAGCTATTAAAACAACTAAAATTCTATCAAATATTGTTAAAAAATTGCAATATTAAACGAGTTTCATCACAACTGTTCCAAATCTCTGTCAATCAATTAAAAACGAATTTGATCAGAGTGGAAGAACGAGATGTTAAGCAACCAGTTAACCTAAATACAAACAACCAGTCAATCGAAGATCAAAACTTGCAAATGATATCGAAGATCAGAACAACGATGTAAACATTATACATCTTCTAATTTACAGTTTCCTATAACTATTACCAACTGATCTTAACACTAACATTCTGCTATTATTATACAACCCTGCTAGTAAAAATAAATGATACCAAACAAAAATTTGACGATTCTACCCCCATAACACACATTATTGTGGTGGTCATTACCTTACCATTCAACCATTTGTAATCTGTACACACAAAAAAAATGTTCATTAATCGCATTAAATAATTAAATCAAACTCTAAAAAATGGGACATGTTTCATGATCATTACCTTGCCATTCATTTCTTTAAGAGTTGTACTTGCAGTTTCCTCAGTAGTGTACTTAATAAATGCAAAACCTTTTGACCTTTTTGAGATCTTGTCTATTATAATCTTAACTGTAACATGAATTAACCAATTATATTGTTATGGTTTGAGAATAACTATGTTTTTTCATGTTCAGAGTAAAATGACATAATTACCCTCAACAAGCTCTCCAAAACCTTCACATTCCACACATAAATTTTTCTCAGATGTATAGAACGACAGACCTGTCAATTGTCAAACCATATTTCATCATTTCCTAGCAGTTTCTCTCTTTAACTGCAATTTTCCTTTAAAAATAAGTACATATAATAACAACAGGAAATATTAATAACATATTTGCATTTCTATAAAATAGTGCTTAAAATATGCAACGTACTCATTACAAAAAGCTTCTTTGTTTCTTGCTCTAACAGATATAACACCAGGAACACTATAACGCCCCATTTCTGGTATGTGATTTAGATATAGTATTTTCCTTCCTTAAGAGGAACTCGACGAGTCAGTAGCCCGACTCGTCGATTAGAGACGAGATTTGCACGCATTTTAGTTGGCGACTCGGCGAGTCCGCTTGTCTGGAAGAAACCCTAAATCCTAGGGTTTGTACCCTATTTAAATGTCATTATAGCCTCCTACCCCAGCCTGCAGCACCTTTAGAGCATTCCTCTGTAAAACCCTAGTCCCCATTGTTGAGCTTGAGTGTTTTTTGATAGCTTGGGAGTTGTAGAAGAGAAGGAAGGAAAGAAGATCAATATAAGAGAAAGGGGATCTAAGAGCTAGCTTCCATCTGCTTCATATTCTGGTAATAAAGTTATTACCTTGTTTATTCTTCCATTAAACCCTCTTTTATGCTTGTTTATGTCTCTTTTGGAGCTTTATATGATTCAAACTCGAGATTTCAGCTCTCCTTAGGATGGAGACCATAGATCTGGATGTTATTGAGCTCTAGGAACTCTATGTAGCTACCTTTATGCAAATATAGCCTTGTTCCAAACCCTAGGTGCTTAGTGTTGGATGATTTTGGTGTTTTACCCCCATTCTCGTGTGCATGCACGTAAAGTTGGAAACTTTACGTGCAAAACCAGCCCTAGAAGTGCAGATCTATGAATTGGATGCACTGAAGTTGACTAGAATCGACTGTATAGTAATGACATGCAGGAGACTCAGCGAGTCCATATTCCGAACTCGGCGAGTCCAAGGCAATCTTCTTGTCTCAAGAACAGAGTCGACGAATTGTTCATACAACTCGGCGGGTCATAGACTGGACGTGTTCATATGATGAAGGAGAAATCGATAAGTTGTTCCTAAACTCGACGAGTTGAAGCGAGTAGAGGATTAGAAAAGGTGTTAGGGACTCAGCGAGTTGGCGGCCCAACTCGGCGAGTCCGGTCAACTGAAAGTTGACTTTGACCAGGAAGTTGACTTTGACTAGGGGTAAAATAGTCATTTTACCCTGAGAACAGTTATCAATATCTGATTTAGTGTTTATGGGATTGTAGCCGGGGAGTTCCGGAGCAGCAGTCACCCAGTTTCAGATTTATCATCTCAGCAGCCAGCGTTACGAGGTGAGTTTCCTTCCAGTAGAAACGGGTCTACAGCCACAATGTCGGCCCATTTAGTTAGCAGTAGTTCCGGACTTCGGTCTGATGCAGTAGTTCAGTGTGCTTGATGTCTTTGTGATTCAAGCATGTCTTTGTGTTATGTGTGCCGGACTTCGGTCTGATGCAGTATGCAGTATATGTGTTATGTTAGTAGTTATGATTATGTTATGCTATGTTCAGTCAGTTTCCGGACTTCGGTCCGATGTAGAGCGTAAGGACCTGGTTAGTTCCGGACTTCGGTCCGATGCAGTTTCTGGACTTCGGTCTGATGTAGAGGGTAAGGCCCTGGTTAGTTCCGGACTTCGGTCTGATGCACTTTTCGGACTTCGGTCCGATTCAGAGGGCAAGGCCCTAGTTAGTTTCTGGACATCGGTCCGATGCAGTGGGCAAGGCCCAATATGTTCTCCATGTGTTATTGTTTGGTATGTGGTACTTTGGGGGAGCTCACTAAGCTTCGTGCTTATAGTTTCAGTTTTGCTTTCAGGTACTTCCGCTAGCAAAGGGAAGAGCTCGGGTTGATGGCATGGCACACACCACAGTTACAGCTTTGATCCTGGGAGTTTTACTCAGATATTTTAATATGTTTGATACAGTTTTGATTTGATCCATTTGATATGAAATTTTGAGATACATGCTTCATGGGCTATTATATGACATTTATATATTATGGTTTTAGTTATGTTTTAAAACAAAAAATTTTGGGTTGTATTTTTGGGATGTTACAAGTTGGTATCAGAGCCTTGGCTTTAGGGATTCAGGCACACTTTCGGGTATGAGTAGACTCAAACTAAGGAAATGGTAAAAGGTTTTCAAACAAAAAATGTTTTCGAAAGAAACCTAAAAAGAAAAAAGAGTTTTTGGGAAAGAGAAAAGGGTGTGGTGCATGCGATCAGCCGAGCTCAAGTAAGAACTCCTAAATTACCCATACAAGTTTATGTTTTGATTATCAGTTTCAGTTTCAGTAGAACAACATGCTAGAATAGGACTAAGGATCTAGGAGGATGTCTTATGTGCCTGCTATATGTGTTTCAGCTTTATAAGAATTGCATGCTAGTATTGAGTAGACAGTAGTAGGATAGCCTATTTAGGTTATGTCTGATAGTATGAGCTTAGCATTGAATGCTAGTACAGTTTATCGTTATGAGGATAGATTTGCTTGAGTAGTTTCCTGTGCCTAAATGCTACTTGCTTTGTGATTTGTGGGAGTCTGAGTGATGGGAGTTAGTCATTAGGTGAATACGTCACGTCACATGTGATCAGAGTCAAATAATCTTAGAGTGCTGGATTTGGCCCTATTGCGTAGCTCTTGTTTGAGTCTAACCGTTGTAGGAACGAGTCTTTTACTCGAAGGATTATTTGAGCCTCGTCATATGTGATGGTATTCAGGTGATGGCTAATTGGAATTACAAGGAGGCCTTCAGCAACTAAGGACTGGTTTTGGTTGAGTCAAAAATTTCCCTAGGGCAAGCCTAGGATGATAGTAGCAGAGATCAGTAGCAATAGAAGTGACTTGGTGGAGTCAAGGCAGTTCTTGAGGAAGGTACAGATAGATGTGGAATGTAGTATGGGCCCGTACTACTGAAAGCAGAGGATCCGTACTTAAATCAAGGAAGGCTGAGACGAGATCAGGGAGCTTGTAGTAGTAATGGTCCCTCGAGATATATTAGTGTTTCTGACATTTATCGTGATGTGTTTTCAGAATGGTGGTTTTACGCCCTAGGACAGCAGACATCAGTTCTGGTGCCAGTGAGGATCAGGATCAGGCTCGGGGGCCGGGTATTTGGATGAGCAGACTAGGGACTTTCTCTCTTCTGAGATTACTCGCATCATACTTGAGCAGATTCTTGTGATCTTCGGTTCGATCAAGGAGGGTATTCTAGAGCTGATGGACGAGAGGTTGAGCACATTCCGTGCGGAGGTGGCGGCCATGATGGGGTCGCGCACACTCACTTTTAGGGAGTTCGGGGCTTGTGGAGCTCCAGACTACGATGGGGCGCGGGGCCCCATAGCGAGTACTAGGTGGTTGGTAGATGTCGCCAACACTTTCCACACCAGCAGATGTCCCGAGGGGACAAGGTTAGACTAGCATCCTATCTTCTGAAGGACAGGGCACGAGATTGGTGGGAGGAGATCGGGCATGTCATCGGGGATGACGTAGCACTTGATGTGATGACTTGGTCTGATTTTACTACCAGGTTTAGAGCCGAGTTTGCACCGGTTATTGAGGTGCAGCAGTTAGCTAAGGAGTTTCAGGATCTCACTCGGACTACAGAGATAGTAGCGGAGTTACCGCCAAGTTTAGGGAGAGGGCTCTTCTCGTTCCTCAGTACGCAACTAATGAGGAAATGAAGAAGGCCCGTTATCATGAGATGTTGCGGTGTGATATCCTCCAGTTTCTGAGCCGGTCCAGCTGTAAAACGTTGCATGATATGATTGTGAGGGCTCGCGCGCGCGCGCGCGCGCGCGCGAGAGAGAGAGAGAGAGAGAGAGAGAGAGAGAGAGAGAGATTTGGAGATGGAAAAGAAGAGGAAGCCAGAGGCGGCATCTGGCATAGGGACTTTGGGCACAAAGCCCAAGGTATCAGATCACAGATCTAGAGGACAGCAGAGCCACAATTGGTATGACAAGTGTGGGAGGTTGCACGATGGGGCGTGCAAGACAGGTAGTACTGGTTGCTACAAGTGCGGCCGGACCGGGCATATGAGCAGAGATTGTACAGCTACTATCACCACCACAGCATCTGATCGAATTTGCTTCCATTGCAATCAGAGGGGACATAAAATGTCCTAGTGTCCGAGTTTGACAGCAGCAGGGAAGGTTGTAGCACCTGCCCCTGCAACATTGAAGATTACAGACGGCCGCCATGGCCGGAGTGAGGCGCCAGTGGCGAAGAGTAGAGCTTTTCAGATGATAGCAGAGGAGGCGCGAGCGACTCCTGATGTGGTGATGGGTATGTATCTTTCTCTTATCTCTTTATTGATATTGATTATTTCTCAAGGGTATATGTCTTTATATAGGATCGTTCTTAGTGAACGGCATTTCAGCTACAGTATTGTTTGATTCGGGGGCTACCCGATCATTTGTTTCGCTTGCGCTTAGCAAGAGGTTTAGCAAAGCTCCGGGGGAGCTAGATTGTCCACTTGAGGTTGAGATAGCTGATAACAGGACCTTCAGGGTCGCGAGAGTACATAGGGCGTGTTCACTGCAGTTATTTGATGAGCAGTTTTCAGTGAACTTGGTTCCCATTCCCCTGCGAGGGAATAAGGTTATAGTGGGTATGGATTGGCTGAGCCGCAATGAGTTAGTGATTGATTGTGAGCTATATTTAGTGAGGGTCCGCACTCCTAGTGGGGGAGAGTTAGTGATTCAGGGAGAGAGGCCACAACGCAAACTGATTCTTTGTTCAGCAGCGAGAGCAAGGCGCTACTTCCAGCAGGGTTACGCGGGGTACGTCGCCTATGTTTTAGATGCCCGGGAGTAGGGAAAGGTGACTGTTGAAGATGTACCGGTAGTACGAGAGTACCCAGACGTATTTCCAGAGGATTTTCCTGGGGTACCTACTGAGAGACAGGTCGAGTTCAGGATTGACCTGGTTCCTGGTGCGACTCTGATAGGCAAGGCACCATATTGGTTGGCTCCTCCAGAGATGCATGAGTTGTCTACGCAGCTGCAGGAGCTGTTAGAAAAGGGTTTTATCAGACCGAGTAGTTCACCATGGGGAGCCCCGATCCTATTTGTGAAGAAAAAGGACGGGTCGCACCGTATGTGCATAGATTATCGAGAGCTGAATAATGTAACGGTGAAGAACCGTTACCCACTCCCGAGGATAGATGACTTGTTTGACTAGCTTCAGGGAGCATCTTGGTTCTTCAAGATTGATCTGCGCTCCGGTTATCATCAGATGTGGGTCAGAGGTGAAGATGTTCAGAAGATCGCTTTTAGGACCTGCTATGGTCATTATGAGTTTGTGGTGATGCCGTTTGGGCTCACCAACGCGCCAGCCACATTCATGAATCTCATGAACCGCATATGCAGACCGATGTTGGATCGGTATGTGATAGTGTTCATTGACGACATCTTGGTTTATTCCAAGACTCAGGAGCAGCAAGAGGAGCACCTGAGAGAGGTGCTAGAGACGCTGAGGAGGGAGACACTTTTCGCAAAGTTCTCCAAGTGCGAGTTCTAGTTGCGTAAGGTGCAGTTCCTTGGACACCTCGTCAACTAGAAGGGTATACTAGTAGATCCAGTCAAGATAGAGGCCGTGATGCAGTGGGAGGTCCCGAAGTCTCCATCTGAGATTCGGAGCTTCCTAGGACTGGCAGGGTACTACAGGAGATTCATCCAGGATTTCTCCAAGATAGCAGTTCCACTCACCCAACTGACCAAGAAGTCGGTGGTGTTTCGTTGGGGGCCTGAGCAGCAGGCAACATTTGAGACCCTCAGACAGAGATTGTGTGAGGCGCCGATTCTTACCCTGCCAGAGGGTGTAGAGGATTTTGTAGTCTACTGTGATGCTTCGATCACATGTATGGGAGCAGTGTTGATGCAGCGGGGGCATGTGATAGCTTATGACTCTAGACAGTTGAAGCCTCACAAGGCTAACTATCCGACGCACGATTTAGAGCTGGGGGCAGTGGTGTTCTCCCTCAAGATTTGGAGGCATTACCTCTATAGGGTCCGTTGTACCATTTACACGGATCACAAAAGTTTAAGGTACCTCATGGATCAGCCGAATCTGAACATGAGGCAGCGCCGATGGTTAGACGTAGTAAATGATTATGATTGTGAGATCCTTTATCATCCGGGTAAGGCCAACGTAGTGGCCGATGCCCTGAGCCGCAAGACGGTAGCAGCCCCAATCAGGGATATTTGTTTGAGGATGATAGTGATTACTCCCTTGTTGGAGCAGATTAGATAGGCACAGGTTAAGGGCCTGAAGGAAGAGAGACAGAAGTGTGAGAGGATTGTGGGCCGAGTAGCTTCCTTTGATTATGATAGTCGAGGATTGTTGACCCTTCATGGGAGAGTATGGGTACTGTACTGGGGCGGAGTACGACAGGTGTTGATGGACGAGGCTCATAAGTCTCGTTTCTCCATCCACCTAGGGGCGACGAAGATGTACATAGATCTTCGATTTAACGCCCGGGTTTCAAGGCTAAGAGTATTTGTCAATTTAATAGTCTAGCTCAACTATTGTAACTCTTTTTGAAGTAATAAAGATGAAGTATTTAAGTATTATGTGAATTATGTGTATTTATGTGCTTACAATTTAATTATAAATAAAGAATAAAAATAAGCGTCAAAATTAAAGTGTGAGATAAGCCCGATATCTCTACATAAAGTTGTATAATATGTCTCAAGGTTTCCGTACATATAAAGAACGCCGAAATCCGAGTTATAACGAAGAAGTTATGGCCCGTCGAAGTTTTACGGCAAAACCGACACGGCACCGGGAAGCGTAAATAGTGAATTTATGATAGAGTGAGATTTAGACTTAGCAATCTAAACGAAAGTTGTAGAATATGTTAAACTAAGAGCGTCGATAAAAAGAACGCCCAAATCTGACTTCGTATGAGGAAGTTATGATTTTTCTAAGATTCGGCTTAGCAGTGCACGACCCGAAACTCGAATTTTAGTTCCAGCGGTTTTTGGTTTACGCGACCTAAATGAGAGTTGAAGATCTCATTAATAGGAACTCAACGGTAAAAAGATGGATGAAAACGGAGTTCGTATGAAGGAGTTACGAATTCTTCGTGGTCATTTAACAGTCTAAACGCCTCCTACTGTTAAATTTGAGATCGGTCGAGAATTAGCCGACGGAGTCTAAATGAAAGTTGTAGATCTTGATTTTACCTACGCGTGGATATAAAGAACGTCGAAAACGGAGCTCGTATGCGAGAGTTATGATTTGTCTAAGTTCGAAGGCTGATACGCGAAAGGGAGAATTGGACACGTGGCACCACCAGAAGGCCACCACATGGACCAACTCGGCGAGTAGGTCCCCCCTACTCGGCGAGTCCATCAGATTTTTGCACTATAAATAGAGGTGTCGGGTCTAGCCTTCTCTTCACACCTCCCAAACTCACTTTCTCTCTCTAGTTTCTCTCTCTAGCCTCCCTAACCCCCCTAAAAGCCTAGGTAAACCCCCTAGCACCCGAAGGAAGCCCCGCGGCTCCCGGAGTCCCGAGAAAAGAGCCTTTCAGCTCGGGAACGCTGCTCCAGCGAAGCCCGGTTTTCGAGAAAACCCGCTGTAAGTGAGCTACGCCTAACCTACCTTTAGTTTAGCTTATGTTTTAATATAGTAATGTTATTAGGACCTTATAATAAGTACTTGGGCTATTATTATGGGTTATATAAGTATCGTTTAACGCTTATATAATAGTAATAATAGCTAGACTACTAATTAGTCGCGGTGAATATTAGACTAAACCCTAGTGGCAATGATACTAGGTTTTGCCGAAGGAAAAGTGTGTTAAGAGTAACAAAGTGTTGTCCAAGCGCCGAGTCACCACCTACTCAGGTGAGTGCATAGTTACTTTCAGCTTACACATAGATATGAAGTATTTTATATAAATTACGTGCTATGTGTGCATATTACCTGAATACTTGCTATCTATGCTGGATGAACATTTTTATATATGTTTTCAATGATTTAAATTGTATATTTATTTTATATCTACGAAAATGTTGGGGTAAAACATGGGTAGATGTATTAGCTGCTGTGTGATAAAATGAAATAATGAGAGGCCTCGTTATAGATGTTATTGATGATCCAGTCATCTAGCGGAGTATACATGACGACCACGGACTATTCTAGACAGTCCAGTGGAACACTAGCAGGCTCGCAACCTGTAGGTGTTTATTCGAACTGTGTGTTTATTTGAACTGTGTGCTCACCAGATGTACTCCATCCCCCACATGGTTGCCTTAAGGACATTTATTGCTGAGGAATCCCCTTAGCAGTAGTGTCCGTCCCGATGATAATCCTTAGGATAGGTCCCTTATGATAGATGCTTAGGGACGTAATGTGAGGATAACGGGAACGGGTAATCGGTTTATTGTTGATTGATGAAATTAATAAACTTATTTATTGTGGGTTGAAAACCCTATGTGCTCACCAGGCTCCCAAGCCTGACCTACTCAGTTTTATGTATGACAGGTAGTGGCGCTTGAGCATAGATATGATGTTGGACGAGGGATTACGGATATAGGCCTGTAGATATGAAATAATATAGTAAGGCTTATATTGTACTGTTTATGCTTTTGATCTGTACGAACATGACATCCCAAGTCTTTTAATGAAATACATTTCTATGGAAATGCTTTTGATAAATCTTTATCATATTTTGTTTTGGGACAAATTCCGCAACACTTTCATTTAAAATGTTACTCTGATTTTTAAACAAAGCATAAACAAACCGGTCTTTTCTGGCCGTGATTTTGGGGATGTCACAGTTGGTATCAGAGCATTAGTTTAAGCGAACTAGGAATATGGATTTATTTCTAGACTTAAACTTAGAATGCTAAGCGATGATTGTGAGGTGTGAGCACTAGATTATTTTAGGAATTATGCCTAAAATGCTTTATGTGCTAAATGCTTTGTGCCTGATATACTATTATTTGTTCGGATCTATGGTCTGTTGCCGACCGGATCTGGAAACCTTATGTGTTTAGGATTCTAAACGTGCGACTATGATATTAGAACTAGCATGTAAACGTTTCGGGGTGATAAGGACGATTTGAACATCAGTCCTAAATAAAGATCTAAATTCACCTTATTCGGTGTATAGATCAAGATGGCAAGGACCCGTAGCGGAAACGTGAATGCAAATGGAAACAGAAACCAACCCCCAGTGATTGAGCAAATACTGGTGATGGAAGCCGCTGCTGAGCCAGTCACAATGGCCGGAGTGCAAGCGATGATCCAAGCGATGTTGGATCGTCAAATGGAGGAAACTAGACGTTTGCTCCAGCAAAATCGGGAGGAAGCCACTATTCAGATCGAACAGCCCGAGTTGAACGAAGGGCAAACTGAGGAAGGAGACTACAGTGGAACTGTTGGTCAAGTCAACCCACCATTAGTTCGACAAAACAACCAAGACGACGAAGTCGAGAGGAATGGATGCAAGTACAAGGATTTTCTTACCTGCAAGCCATCGACTTTCAATGGAAAGGAAGACCCGATCGGGGTCATGGATTGGATCTCGGAGATGGAGTTAGCTTTCATGACATGCGGTTGCAGAGGGAAGCTACAGACCACGTTTGCATTACGTCAGTTTCGAGGAGGCGTTGTATGTTGGTGGAATACCTTGGGGAAGACTTTAAGCCCCAACAAGCCCCTGCAAACTGACATGGGCAGAATTTCTGGTGCAATTCAAACGAAAGTACTGCTCATCTCAAAACCTGCTCGAGCTAGAGAACCAGTTTCTAACCCTGAAGAAGGGAAGCATGTCAATCGATGAATACACGAACAACTTCACAAAAAAGATGGAGTTTGCCTTGCGTCTTGTTCCAGATGAGCTGACGAAAATTGATAAGTACGCAAAGGGATTACCATGGGAGTACGCGGTGCCAGTGCGTCAGGAACCTACTTTGGAGGCAGCTATCTGGGCTGCCAAGTCTGTGGAGGATATGATTAAGGGAAGGGCTGCCAGAAAAGTCGAGGTTGGCGAGAAGAGGAAATTTGAAGGGTCTGCTAAACCCAACAAAAAGAGCAAGGTCGGTTCAAAGAAGTTCGGGGGAGGAAATGAATTTAAATGGTGCGAGAAGTGCAAGAAGAAGCACTCGGGAAAATGTGGTGAGGAAGTAACATGCTACAAGTATGGGAAAACGGGGAACTATGCCAATGAGTGCACCACCAACAAGAGGGTGTGCTATGAGTGTCGTGAAGAAGGGCATATTGCTAAGGATTGCCCAAAGAAGAAAGATGCGGGAAGGCCCAACATTCCACCGAAGCCGAAGGCGAGAGCCTTCCAGATGACGCTCGAGGCTACGAAGGAGGCAGCAGACGTCGCTTCAGGTACCTTTCTTGTAAATGGTTTGCCTGCAAATATACTATTTGATTCCGGAGCCAACTACTCTTTTGTGTCGCATAAATTTGGTGGGAAATTAGCATTGCCTGTAGAAAAACTTGATAATGCCCTGATTGTAGAAGTTGCCAGTGGGAAATTCGTACCTGTTAGTAATCGTATTAGGAACATCGTCATCGACCTAAACGGAAACGAATTCCACGAAGAGCTATTACCCATAGAATTAAACTGTTTCGACATCGTTTTGGGTATGGATTGGCTTAGCGCCAACGATGCTGAGATTCAATGCCGAAAGAAGATAGTAAGGATAAACCCACTCGGAAAGGAATCATTTATGGTGTACGGGGACAAACGCAGAGTGAATTCTGGAATCATCTCCCTGATGAAAGCCAGGAAATGTTTGTCAAAGGGATGTGCATCATACTTGGCATTCGTAATCAATGCCAAGAAGGAGAAGAAAGAGGTGCATAATATACCGGTTGTGTGTGATTATCCGGAAGTCTTTCCCGAAGATCTTCCTGGATTACCACCTGATAGGCAAGTGGAGTTTCGTATAGACTTGTTACCGGGTACAACACCGATAGCAAAGGCACCTTACCGATTAGCATTGACGGAGATGAAGGAGCTTATGACGCAACTTCAGGAGCTGTTGGACAACGGTTTCATTCGACCTAGTTCATCACCCTGGGGAGCTCCGGTGTTATTCGTGAAGAAGAAGGACGGAAGCATGAGAATGTGTATAGACTACCGAGAGCTGAACAAGGCAACGGTGAAGAACAAGTATCCATTGCCAAGGATTGACGACCTATTCGATCAGCTGCAAGGTTCGAGCTACTTCTCAAAGATCGATCTTAGGTCGGGATATCATCAGCTGAAAGTGAGAGATCAGGATATCGAGAAGACTGCGTTCAGAACGAGATATGGACACTACGAGTTCTTGGTTATGTCGTTTGGACTAACCAATGCTCCAGCAACATTCATGGATTTGATGAATAGGGTTTGTAAACCATTCCTCGATAAATCTGTGATAGTGTTCATCGATGACATTCTGATCTACTCGAAAAGCCAAGAGGAGCATGGCAAGCATCTACGGGAAGTGTTGGAAGTGTTAAAGAAAGAGAAGCTTTATGCCAAGTTCTCTAAGTGTGATTTTTGGATCCGAGAAGTCCAATTTTTGGGTCATGTGGTTACCCAAGAAGGGATAATGGTTGACCCAGCAAAAATCGAAGCTGTAATGAAGTGGGAACGTCCGAAAAGTCCCACGCAGATTCGGAGCTTTCTAGGATTAGCTGGATATTACCGACGATTTATCCAAGGCTTTTCTTCGATAGCTGCTCCGTTAACAGCTTTGACCCATAAAGGAGCTACATATACGTGGAGTGAGAAACATGATGAGGCACTTGAGAAGCTAAAGAAGAAGTTATGTGAAGCACCGATACTTTCTCTACCCGATGGAGTCGAAGATTTCGCGGTTTATAGTGACGCTTCTGGAGTCAGGTTGGGTTGTGTTCTGACCCAAAGAGAAAAGGTGATAGCATATGCATCTCAACAATTGAAAGAGCACGAAAAGAACTACCCCACTCATGATCTGGAGTTGGCAGCGGTAGTTTTCGCTCTAAAGATATGGAGGCATTACCTCTATGGCACGAAGTGCAAGCTCTTCACTGATCATAAGAGTCTCTAGTATCTCTTTAATCAGAAAGAGTTGAACATGAGGCAACGACGCTGGCTAGAACTACTCAAGGACTACGACTGTGAGATACTTTACCACCCAGGTAAAGCAAATATTGTTGCTGATGCTCTCAGTCGGAAAGTCTATCTTGAAAGGAAAAGGCCAAGAGCGTTAAGAATTGAAGTCGTCTCGACGATTGTGGAAAGTATCAGAAAAGCTCAAGAAGAAGCTTTAGAGAAGAATGATCGAAAGGAAGAACGTTTGGGTAAAACGTTAGTGTTCGACACAAACAACTGAGGACTAAAGGTTTTCCAAGATCGAATTTGGGTACCTAAGACGGGAGGAATAAGAGACCTTCTGATGGAAGAAGCACACAAGACCATGTACTCAATTCATCCCGATAGCACTAAAATGTATAGGGACCTAAAACCCTACTACTGGTGGCCGACGATGAAGCTCGATGTTGCGAAGTATGTGGCCGAGTGCGTGACGTGTGCAAGAGTTAAGGCACAACATCAGAAACCGTATGGGAGTTTAGAGCCTTTACCTGTACCCATGGGTAAATGGGAAGACATCACCATGGATTTTGTGACTAAACTGCCCAGGACGAAGAACGGACACGACATGATTTGGGTAGTCGTGGATCGTTTCACCAAGAGTGCACACTTCATAGCAGCCAACGAGAAGTGGTCTATGGATAAGCTCGTAAATGCTTACGTGAAGGAAATTGTAAAACTTCACGGTGTCCCTCTTACGATTGTATCAGATCGTGATAGTCGTTTCACGTCAAGGTTTTGGAGGAGTCTGCAAGAGGAATTGGGTACGAAATTAAGTTTAAGTACGGCTTACCATCCGTAAACCGATGGTCAGAGCGAAAGAACGATTCAGAAACTAGAAGATATGCTGAGAGCATGTACCCTCGAATTCCAAGGGAATTGGGACGAGCACTTACCTCTGGTAGAATTTTCCTACAATAATAGTTTCCACTCGAGCATCAAGATGGCACCTTACCAAGCCTTGTATGGACAAAAGTGCCGTACGCCGTCTTGTTGGCTTGAAGCCGGAGAGAAGCAGTTTATGGGCCCCGAGATAGTCCATGAGACTGCTGAGAAGTTGAAAGTGATTAGGGAAAGGATGTTAGCAGCTCAGGATCGTCAGAAGAGCTATGCTGACAAGAAAAGACGACCGATAACCTTCGAAGTTGGGGATTCCGTTTTGCTTAAAGTCTCTCCGTGGAAGGGACTTATACAATTCGGGAAACGGGGAAAGTTGAGTCCAAGGTTCATTGGACCGTTCATAGTTCTTCAGAGGATTGGGAACCAAGCTTACAAGCTGGAATTGCCCAAAGAACTCAATGGTATTCATAACACCTTCCATGTGTGTTATCTGAGGAAATTCACGGGAGATGTTCCCGACATAATTCCAATCTCAGAATTAAGGATGGATGAGAATAAAAGGCTGATCGAAGAGCCCGAGGCAATTGTTGACCGTAAGACTAAGAAGTTACGACGCATGATGGTCGACTTAGTGCTAGTATGATGGAAACATTCGAATGGGCCGAATCTCACTTGGGAAACAGAGGATGACATGATGAGTCGCTATCCACATCTGTTTGCTGATGCATGATTCCGGGACGGAATCATCCTAAGGGGGAGAGAATTGTAACGCCCGGGTTTCAGGGCTAAGCGTATTTGTCAATTTAATAGTCTAGGTCAACTATTGTAACTCTTTTTGAAGTAATAAAGATGAAATATTTGAGTATTATGTGAATTATGTGTATTTATGTGCTTACAATTTAATTATAAATAAAGAATAAAAATAAGCGTCAAAATTAAAGTGTGAGATAAGCCCGATATCTCTACATAAAGTTGTATAATATGTCTCAAGGTTTCCGTACATATAAAGAACGCCGAAATCCGAGTTATAACGAAGAAGTTATGGCCCGTCGAAGTTTTACGGCAAAACCGACACGGCACCGGGAAGCGTAAATAGTGAATTTATGATAGAGTGAGATTTAGACTTAGCAATCTAAACGAAAGTTGTAGAATATGTTAAACTAAGAGCGTCGATAAAAAGAACGCCCAAATCTGACTTCGTATGAGGAAGTTATGATTTTTCTAAGATTCGGCTTAGCAGTGCACGACCCGAAACTCGAATTTTAGTTCCAGCGGTTTTTGGCTTACGCGACCTAAATGAGAGTTGAAGATCTCATTAATAGGAACTCAACGGTAAAAAGATGGACGAAAACGGAGTTCGTATGAAGGAGTTACGAATTCTTCGTGGTCATTTAACAGTCTAAACGCCTCCTACTGTTAAATTTGAGATCGGTCGAGAATTAGCCGACAGAGTCTAAATGAAAGTTGTAGATCTTGATTTTACCTACGCGTGGATATAAAGAACGTCGAAAACGGAGCTTGTATGCGAGAGTTATGATTTTTCTAAGTTCGAAGGCTGATACACGATAGGGGGTGACGTGGCACCACCAGAAGGCCACCACATGGACCAAATCGGCAAGTAGGTCCCCCCTACTCGGCGAGTCCATCAGATTTTTGCACTATAAATAGAGGTGTCGGGTCTAGCCTTCTCTTCACACCTCCCAAACTCACTTTCTCTCTCTAGCCTCCCTAACCCCCCTAAAAGCCTTGGTAAACCCCCTAGCACCCGAAGGAAGCCCCGAGGCTCCCGGAGTCCCGAGAAAAGAGCCTTTCGGCTCGGGAACGCTGCTCCAGCGAAGCCCGGTTTTCGAGAAAACCCGCTGTAAGTGAGCTACGCCTAACCTACCTTTAGTTTAGCTTATGTTTTAATATAGTAATGTTATTAGGACCTTATAATAAGTACTTGGGCTATTATTATGGGTTATATAAGTATCGTTTAACGCTTATATAATAGTAATAATAGCTAGACTACTAATTAGTCGCGGTGAATATTAGACTAAACCCTAGTGGCAATGATACTAGGTTTTGCCGAAGGAAAAGTGTGTTAAGAGTAACAAAGTGCTGTCCAAGCGCCGAGTCACCACCTACTCAGGTGAGTGCATAGTTACTTTCAGCTTACACATAGATATGAAGTATTTTATATAAATTACGTGCTATGTGTGCATATTACCTGAATACTTGCTATCTATGCTGGATGAACATTTTTATATATGTTTTCAATGATTTAAATTGTATATTTATTTTATATCTACGAAAATGTTGGGGTAAAACATGGGTAGATGTATTAGTTGCTGTGTGATAAAATGAAATAATGAGAGGCCTCGTTATAGATGTTATTGATGATCCAGTCATCTAGCGGAGTATACATGACGACCACGGACTATTCTAGACAGTCCAGTGGAACACTAGCAGGCTCGCAACCTGTAGGTGTTTATTCGAACTGTGTGTTTATTTGAACTGTGTGCTCACCAGATGTACTCCATCCCCCACATGGTTGCCTTAAGGACATTTATTGCTGAGGAATCCCCTTAGCAGTAGTGTCCGTCCCGATGATAATCCTTAGGATAGGTCCCTTATGATAGATGCTTAGGGACGTAATGTGAGGATAACGGGAACGGGTAATCGGTTTATTGTTGATTGATGAAATTAATAAACTTATTTATTGTGGGTTGAAAACCCTATGTGCTCACCAGGCTCCCAAGCCTGACCTACTCAGTTTTATGTATTACAGGTAGTGGCGCTTGAGCATAGATGATGTTGGACGAGGGATTACGGATATAGGCCTGTAGATATGAAATAATGTAGTAAGGCTTATATTGTACTGTTTATGCTTTTGATCTGTACGAACATGACATCCCAAGTCTTTTAATGAAATACATTTCTATGGAAATGCTTTTGATAAATCTTTATCATATTTTGTTTTGGGACAAATTCCGCAACACTTTCATTTAAAATGTTACTCTGATTTTTAAACAAAGCATAAACAAACCGGTCTTTTCTGGCCGTGATTTTGGGGATGTCACATTCGACCCGACTATTGGTGGCCCTGCATGAAGCGGGATGTAACCTGGTATGTGGAGAGATGCCTGACCTGCAAGAAGGTCAAGGCAGAACATCAGAGACCCCACGACAAGATGCAGCCGTTAGACATTCCCGTGTGGAAATGGGAGGATATCACTATGGATCTCATCACTAAGCTTCCCAGGACCCTACGTGGAGCTGATTCGATTTGGGTCATAGTGGATTGGCTGACCAAGAGCACGCATTTCATACCGATTTAGGAGATCATTTCGGCCTAGAAGCTAGCCGATATTTATGTGCGCGAGGTAGTGGCACGGCATGGAGTGCCTGTATCAGTAGTATCAGATCGATACGTTCGGTTGACTTCCAGGTTTTTAAAGCGGTTTCATGATGAGATGGGGACTCGTCTTCATTTCAGCACCACTTTCCACCCTC
This sequence comes from Lactuca sativa, assembly GCF_002870075.4. NCBI lineage: Eukaryota > Viridiplantae > Streptophyta > Magnoliopsida > Asterales > Asteraceae > Lactuca > Lactuca sativa. The sequence goes on from NC_056626.2 coordinate 348,028,574, forward strand.
AGACGGGCGGGCAGAGTGAGAGGATGATTCAGACTCTCAAGGACATGATGCGGGCATGTGTTATAGATTTTGGTGGCAGTTGGGATACATATCTTCCATTAGCGGAATTTTCATATAACAACAATTACCACGCCAACATTGACTGCCCTCCCTTCGAGATGCTCTACAGGAGGAAGTGTAGGACCCCAATTTGTTGGAGTGAGGTCGGTCAGAGAGTCATTGGGAGTACGGAGGTGGTACTCAAGACCACAAAGTTGATCCAACAGGTCCGTAGAAGGCTGCAGACTGCGCAGAGTCGGCAGAAGAGTTATGCTGACAGGAGGTGTTCGGACTTGGAGTTTCAGGTGGGCGATATGGTCCTCCTGAAAGTATTGCCCTGGAAGGGTGTTATCAGGTTCCGGAAGCGGGGCAAGCTGGAACCCAGATTCATTGGTCCGTTTAGGGTTTTGGCCCAGGTGGGCCGGGTTGCTTACCGTTTGGATCTTCCAGCCGAGTTTAGCCAGATCCACAACACTTTCCACGTTTCTCAGTTACAGAAGTGTTTGGTGGATGAATTAGCAGTAGTACCACTGGAGGATATTTAGGTTGATAGCAGCTTAAATTATATTGAGAGACCCGTGGCAGTCTTGGATTGGAAGACGAAGACCTTGAGGAACAAGGTAGTCCAGCTAGTGAAGGTGCAGTGGCAGCACCAGAAGGGTTTAGAGTGGACATGGGAGACCGAAGAGGAGATGAGGGAGCATTATCCAGAGTTATTTTTAGATTCAGCAGCAGCAGACTTCGAGGACAAAGTCTAATATAAGTGGGGAAGAATTATAATGCCCCATTTTTGGTATGTGATTTAAATATAGTATTTTCCTTCCTTAAGAGGAACTCGACGAGTAACTAGCCCGACTAGTCGAGTAGAGACGGGATTTGCATGCATTTTAGTTGACGACTCGACGGGTCCATATTCCGGACTTGGCAAGTCCCCTTGTCTGGAAGAAACCCTAAATCCTAGGGTTTGTACCCTATTTAAATGTCATTATAGCCTCCCACCCCAGCCTCCAGCACCTTTAGAGCATTCCTCTGTAAAACCCTAGTCCCCATTGTTGAGCTTGAGTGTTTTGTGATAGCTTGGGAGTTGTAGAAGAGAATGAAGGAAAGAAGATCAATAGAAGAGAAAGGGGATCTAAGAGCTAGCTTCCATCTGCTTCATATTCTGGTAATAAAGTTATTACCTTGTTTATTCTTCCATTAAACCTTCTTTTATGCTTGTTTATGTCTCTTTTGGAGCTTTATATGATTCAAACTCGAGATTTCAGCTCTCCTTAGGATGGAGACCATAGATCTGGATGTTATTGAGCTCTAGGAACTCTATGTAGCTACCTTTATGCAAATATAGCCTTGTTCCAAACCCTAGGTGCTTAGTGTTGGATGATTTTGGTGTTTTAGCCCCATTCTCGTGTGCATGCACGTAAAGTTGGAAATTTTACGTGCAAAACCAGCCCTAGAAGCGCAGATCTATGAATTGGATGCACTGAAGTTGAGTAGAATCGACTGTATAGTAATGACATGCAAGAGACTCAACGAGTCCATATTCCGAACTCGGCGAGTCCAAGGCAATGTTCTTGTCTCAAGAACAGAGTCGACGAATTGTTCATACAACTCGGCGGGTCATAGACTGGACGTGTTCATATGATGAAAGGGAACTCGATGAGTTGATCATACAACTCGGCGAGTCAGATGAAGTTACATTAGACGTTAGTATGGAAGAAGAACTCATCGAGTTGTTCCCAAAATCGACGAGTTGAAGCGAGTAGAGGATTAGAAAAGGTGTTAGGGACTCGGCGAGTTGGCGGCCCAACTCGGCGAATCCGGTCAACTGAAAGTTGACTTTGACTAGGAAGTTGACTTTGACTAGGGGTAAAATAGTCATTTTACCCTGAGAACAATTATCAGTATCTGATTTAGTGTTTATGGGATTGTAGTCGGGGAGTTCTAGAGCAGCAGTCAGCCAGCTTCAGATTTAGCATCTCAGCAACTAGTATTACGAGGTGAGTTTCCTTCCAGTAGGAACGGGTGTACGGCCACAATGTCGGCCCGTTAAGTTAGCAGTAGTTCCGGACTTCGGTCCGATGCAATAGTTCAGTGTGCTTGATGTCTTTGTGAATCAAGCATGTCTTTGTGTTATGTGTTCTGGACTTCGGTCTGATGCAGTATGTAGTATATGTGTTATGTTAGTAGTTATGATTATTTTATGCTATGTTCAGTCAGTTTCCGGACTTCGGTCTGATGCATTTTCAGGACTTCGGTCCAATGCAGAGGGCAAGGCCTTTGTTAGTTTTCGGACTTCGGTCCAATGCAGTGGGCAAGGCCTAGTATGTGCTTTATGTTTTAATGTTTGGTATGTGGTACTTTGGGGGAGCTCACTAAGTTTCGTGGTTATAGTTTCAGTTTTGGTTTCAGGTACTTCCGCTAGCAAGAGGAAGAGCTCGGGTTGATGGCATGACACACACCATTGTTACAACTTTTATTCTGGGAATTTTACTCAGATATTTTGATATGTTTGATACAGTTTTGATTTGATCCATTTGATATGACATTTTGAGATACATGCTTCATGGGCTATTATATGACATATATATATATATATACATATATATATATATATATATATATATATATATATATATATATATATATATATATATATATATATATATTATGGTTTTAGTTATGTTTTAAAATAAAAAAATTTGGGTTGTATTTTTGGGACGTTACAAACACTTGCTACACACTCATAATTTACAAAAAGATAGAAACAAATAGTGTAACATGAATTTACAGTATAACTTACTGGATAATTCCTTTGCATACTCATCATTGAGTTCAAAATAGAATCTATAGTCAGAGTGTAAGGAAATATGATATATACACATATGTGCACTCTTCTCACTGTTATATTAAAATCAAATTGAAGATTAGAATGCCAAAGAAAGCAAAAAAAATGTTTCATTTTTACAAGGAAAACATAAATACATACTTTCCCAAAACTTTGGTTAGTATCCGAGTATAATAATCAACCAAGTATGCCCCTAGTGATGACTCCTGATGTTGGCATCTCTACACGAACAAGCCAGTGCTTTGAGCTTTGGGAAGGAAATAATAGAGATAACGTTTTACTAAATGAATTTGATTCAGTATTTTCATTGCTATAACCCTTTTGTACAGAGTTAAAATCTGGATCGGCTTTGATTGATAATACCTCTGGAAAGCCTATGATTAAACACAAATGATGTGTTCAGAATGGAAGAACAAGAAACGGACCTGCTTGCGTCTTTGGAGAAAGGAAACGACTTTGACTCTTGCTGCTAGCGGAGCAGATTCTGACGAAAAAGTGAAGAAGAAGAAGAACAACGAATTCGACTCTTGCTGCAGGCGGAGCTGCTTGCGTATTTTTTGATTAGGGTAATAGAAACTGAGGGGGAGTTTGTTTTATCTTTTAAAACATCTTTTAGCTTTTAGGAAAAGATAAAAGGCTAAAAGATGTTTGGTAAAAGCAACAGATCTTGTAAAAGCTACTTTTGGATATAAGGAAAATGAACTTTTTGGAAATGTCAAGTAAACCTGACTTTTTGCAACTTTTCCTAAAATGACTTTTGCCCTCTCAAAAGCTAAGCCAAACACCCCCTGAGGCAGCATATTTTTCAATTAGGGTAAAGATAAACTGAGATAGAAACCTGCTCCGGACTGGACTCTATTGAGTGTTGCCTGTTTGGGATAGTTGGATTGGGATAGACAGATAGTTCTCAATTTTTAATTGGATTTCACAAAAGAAAGGATTGGGTTGTAGGAGTGTGGGCCGCGGACGTATGGGTTTTAAATTTTTATATATAAAAATTAATATATAATACAAAAAAATACAATTACATATAAAAATTTAAATTAAATTATATATATATATATATATATATATATATATATATATATATATATATATATATATATATATATATATATATAAATCGTATGGTCCGGTCCAGTTTTTAAACGATTTGAAATCTTAAAAACCGTAAGCCAAACCGTTCACTACGGTATGAAAAGTTCTAAACCGCAAGCTAAACCGTAATGAAAAATACAAACCGTAAAACCAAACCGATGACCGGTTTGGCTGGTTTCACGGTTTCAAACAGTACCATGAACACCCCTACTTGGTATCCCAGTCACAAATAGAAGAGCATAATCAGATATTAAACATGTCATTGAATAGTTCAATGCATCTCAAAAGACCTAGGAATTTCACGTAACTTAATTTCTTTTAAATTTCATTTTCTATTGGTGGAATTGGTAAATCGAAATTTACCTACCTTCATAAAATTTACAATTAGATTATGGCGTCCATTTTCTAAGTTGTGAATTATATAGTTGGATCCTAACCTTAATATTTTCTTTTGGGTTTCTATATTAAGGATTATTATTATCTAACTAAAACTACCTTCCTTTTACAAATGTCTACTCGAAATGATGCTTCTGGTTCCTCCTCCAACCACCATAACTCTCCTTGCTCTCTAGCTACTCCAAAGTCATATTGGATGGTTCCAGTTAGATTGATTGGATGCGGAATATAAAAATGGCCCTTCATTTTGAGAACAAAGAGTATGTTCTAAAAAATGAACAAAATGAAATCGACGAAGAAAAGACCACTACTGAAGAATTATCCTCCTACAAGAAGCACAACAATGATACAATAAAAGATGCTTTCATCATGGTAGCCACCTTGACCCCTGAGTTGCAGAGATTATATGAAGACTACTGGTTGTATGAGATGAACAAGGACCTTGTGGAAAAGTTCCACAAGCCTGCTCGTCAAGAAAAAATCAAGGTGATTAAAGCCCTCATAGCTTGCAAGCTCAAAGAGGGAGACTCTATCTGTGCCCACGTGCAAAGGATGCAATGATACATGGAGCACCTTGTTAGGCTTAATGTGCACTTTGATTAGGAGTTGGCTATTGACATAGTTCTAAACTCCTTACAAAATTGTTATGATCGGTTCATCCTGACCTGTCATCTGAACAACACTGAAACCACCTTGGCTCAATTGCACAACCTTTTGTAGACAACTAAAGTAGGAGTGAAGGGAAAACATATAACCTCCACTCCTTCTAGCGCTCTCGTCCTAGCCATTGGACAAGGAAAGGGTAAAAAGAGGAAAGGTCCTCCCAAGAAGAACTGGAAGGGAAAGTATCATGCAGGGTCGTCCAGTAGTGGCCCTAAAGGAAAGTCCGGTTCTGATCATCCACCCTCTTCTGATCCCAAAGATGCAATTTGCTTTACTGCAACGACAAGGGGGATTGGAAAAGAAGTTGCTCGAAGTATTTGCAAGATATCAAAGATGGAAAAGTGAAGCCAACTTATACAGGTATATACACTATTTCATTATAACTCATCATCTTCTCATTCTTGGGTCCTTGATACATGATGTGGATTTCACATTTGTTCTGATTTGTAGGGGCTAAAAAAAAGTGAGGAGGTGGAGCACAGTAGAATGAACTTGATCATGGGGAATATGCGTTCTTCTCATGTTACCAAGATTGGATTTTATAGTCTAGGGCGTAGTAATGGTGTTAGTTTAGATTTAATAAATTTTTGCTACTCGTCAGAAATGACAAGAAACGTTATCTCTTTTCATGCATTGTTCAGATAAGGGTTTAGATATTCATTTAATGATTTGAATGGTTCTATTTCTGCTTATAAAAATGGCGTTTTTTTATTTTTAAGCTTTACCTTGGGATGGTGTGTATAAAACTGTGACGTGTGTTGATAATTTAGGCAATGATGTGTCTCATATTGATTCGTCTAATGGGGTAGACAAAGCGTGCTTATGGCATTGTCTTCTTCGACACATTAACAAGAAACATATCACCCAACTCTAAAAGGATCGAATGTTGGAATCATTTGACCTAAGGTCAGATGATACATGAGAATCTTGTCTTTTAGGAAAGATGACAAAATCTCCTTTTACTGGACCTTGTTAAAGAGGTGAAGGTTTATTGGGTCTCATACACACAGATGTGTGTGGACCCTTCAGATCATCTACAAGGGATGCTAATCGATTCTATGTGAATTTCACTGATGATTATAACATATATGGTTATATATACTTAATCAAACATAAGTCAGAAACCTTTGAAAGGTTCAAAGAGTTTAAACAAGAATCCGAGAATCAATTGGGCAGGAGGATAAAGATGCTTAGATCCGATACAGGCAGAGAGTATCTTAGTATCGAGTTCAACGACTATCTAAAGGAATGTGGAATAGTTTCATAATTGACTCCTCCTAGGACACCACAATTGAATGGTGTGGCTGAGAGGCATAATCCGACCTTGTTGGACATCGTTCGTTCCATGATGAGTCGTGCTTCTCTTCCTATTCACTTCTAGGGGTATGCCTTAGAGACATCCGCCTACATCCTCAATCATGTCCCTACAAAGAAGGTTGTGAAAACTCCTCACGAGACGTGGACATGGAAAGTTCCCTCATAATTGACGGGTTTTGAACAAAAGAACATCTTATGTGCACATGAAAAACCCTAAAACTTTGGATCTAGGTTTCTTTATTGATTCGATTGAGTTGAAGGACCGAAAAAAGAAGGGACGGTGAAGATGTTGATATCACTAAAGATGGAAAATAAATAGAAGTTGAGGATGATGAGAGATGAGATTGTAAGGAGATACAAATATGTGGGGTCTATTAATTTTTTTTTAAATATATAAAATATACATACATAATTAAAAAATAATAATAATAAAGGCACAATAGTCTTTTTAGGTAAGACACGGACCAAACTCGTAACAAAATTAAACAGTAGGGATCCTCCGAGTTAAAAAATAAATTAATTAAAAAATTAACAGTAAAGATCATCCGATACAAATATGTGGGGTCTATTAATTTTTTTTAATATGTAAAAAATAAATACATAAATAAGAAAATTAATTAAAAAATAAATTAATAATGACACAATAGTCTTTTTAGATAAAACAGGGACCAAACACGCAATAAAAATAAAAACTAGGGGCCATCCAAGTTAAAAAAATAAATTAGAGACAAAAAACACAAATTCCCCCAAACCATAGGGACCATTCATGTAATTTACTTTTACTTTTCGTTTTGTTCATATTTGGGTAACTATTTTTTTGTACATGTCTAGGTCACGAACTTGTTAAAAGTGTTCACGTGTAGGATTTAACCTGCTATAGCAGGTCATAGTGGTCATATGTGAACACTTCCAACAAGTTTGTTACCTAGATATATATAAAAAAAAAATAATTACCTATATGTGAACATACCGAAAAGTTAATTACCATGGTAAGTCATTTTCCCAATTTAGATTTGTTGACATACATGATAATCATTTTTACAAAATGCAAATAAATTCACCATTTCCGTTCTTTTATTCTTTCATAACGGTCATTTTTCTCAACGTCCTAATTTGTTTTTGAAATTTTTGCTTGTAATTTATCCAAAAAAACATCCTACTACAAACCATTTTCCAAACACTTAGGGTATGTTTGATTTATTAGCTTTTAGCTGAAAAACTATCTGATAGCTGATAAAAAAAAAACGATGTTTGGTAAAACTAGATGAAAAGCTAGCTGAAAAATACAAAATGATATAAAAGAAAATTTAAATGAATGTGTTTCTATAATTAATTAAAATATATATTTTTTAAAATTAAAAAAAAAATCTCTAAAAGCTATCTAAGCAACTTTTTAAAAATCTAGCTTATAAACTACTTTTTGATTTGTAAACAACTTAAAAAAGCTAGAAAAATCAGATAACTTATCAGCTAGCTACAACACACTAAACACAGCTTTTGCTAATCAATATTTCTTCCATCCAAGAAAAAGCAAAAGCGGTACCCTTTATTCCAAGTTGTTACACAAAACAACCTTTTCTTTCGAAATTTAGTCGTTTAGTTACATTAACATGTTGGCAACTTTATTTTAATGTTCCATGAAATTTACATGAACGCCAAAAGAGGTTGTGTGATTTAATACACGTTTGTTGTAAAATCATCCTAAGAATTATTTTCAGATTCATAAACATAGAGAGCAAATAGATTTTTCAATTACACAATCTTACAACTATCGAAGCAAATTAATCAACATATTTGGGGTAATTTCACTAGCTTTTCATTTACCACTTGTGCTTGTTGCATCGGTTTTTTTTTTTTTTTTTTTTTTCATCTTACTTGTGTCCCTTTATTGATTTTGTTGTATCCATTATATAATTTTCTAATTACCGACATTATATAATAACATTAATTATTAATAATGTAAACTCATGCACCTTATTATTAAATTACATAACAAGTCAAACATTATATTTCTCTAAAAAAAATAATAACAGATTAGGTCTTTCCACTAGTATTTGTCTTATTGATGAAGTGGTGTAAAAGAATACACTTATATACACATGCAATATGAATGAGTGATTTTTATCAATCTTTTGCGTGTGGAGTGTGTCAATTTCACACATATACAAGATTCATCATTTTTGTGGATAAACAATTACCCTAAAATTATGCATCCATGAAGATTTCATTTCCCAAATTTGAACTGATTCGAGTTCTTGGTGAGCATTTTTCGATTTTAAAAGTATGTTTGATGCACATGCACTCAGCCACTCACTACAGTTTCATTGATCATTGGATCCCAATTTAATGGGATCAATCTTGTAATTGAAGCTCAATAATTTGTTGTTTTACAAAAAGGACAAAGAAAAGGAACAAACAGGAATGTCTGTCGAGTATAAACCAGAGAGAATATATCTTTACAGCATACAAACAAGTTGAATTGATTAAAATCATGAAGCTAATAAAATATCTCCTGTTTTTACAGTTTAAATTCACACATATTCAGATAAACTGTAGTTATATAGGATAATCATGTTTGTTTGAAGATGATTTCACCTAATTAATTACTGTACAATTCTAAACCTAACTACAAATTGAAATGAATCAAATCGGTAATTTTCAAGCTAGGGCAAAAACCTGTCGATTGAAGCAGTTGTTGATATATGATTCGCAGTCTGAGCTGCAGTGGATTCACCGCCGGGAACTTCACCGCATTTCTTACATCTCGGCGGAGCTACTAAGATCTGGCGACAAGACGGACACGAGGAATGAGATCCGAACCAAGTGTCAATGCACATGACATGAAAACCATGTCCGCACCTCGGCAACACTCTGATCTCGTCACCGGAGACAAATTCTGTCAAGCAGATAGCGCAGTCGGGGAATTTCTCCGCCATTGTTTCTGTGGAGTAGGTGAGCTTCGGGAGAGCTTTGAGGACTTTTTTCTTTAGACCTTTGTTTGCTGCCGCTGGTGGAGAGTGATCTGTACGACCGATAATGACTATGCCGGAGATCCGACGGATCCAGGTGCAGCGAGCGACTGCGACGAGACCGAGGACGCAGATTAGGGCACATAAAAGGGCGGCGAGGATGACGACAAAGTCGGAGTCGACATTGGTGGGGTCCTGCTGTTGCTCGGCGACGGCGGTGGTGGATGAATTTTGACCTCCGAGCATCCTGAAATGACGAGACATCTGTGTGTGTGTGTGTGTTTTTGTGTGTGTGTGTGTGTGTTGGTGGGTTGCTTTGGAGGAGTGGAAAGTATCTGAACACAGGGGAGGAGGGGAGCAAAGAGGTTTTATAGGGGATCAGTTGGCAACCGTTAAAACGTTATACGGATCATAAGTAATATACGTACACAAATTATAATTGGATAATGCAAAATATAAATAAACCAGTAATATAATTCTTTAATGTTTTTATTTTTTCAAATATTAAATAAAAATCAAAATAATCATTAATTTTGGCAGATCCTATGAAATAGCAACCTCATTTGGCATCCTATCTGCGAAATGGCTGCTATTAAAAGGCAATTTTTTTTATTTTATTGTTTTTTAGTAGATATATATACTAAAGTTTCAATGTTTTTATCGATTTAATAGTCTTAAATTAATTTTTTTTGACACTCAATTCTTAATTGTTGACATTTATTGACAAGATTGCCTCTTTTTTTGCAGGTACAGTCGGTTTACTTGGTGATGTGGCAACAAAAGCTTACGTTGACAACTGATTCATTAAATAAAAGGCTTATGCGGAGTTTTCGACCTTAGATAAGCACCAAACTTTCAATCCTTCATGAACCCTAGTCTCGTATTTCACAAATGAAAAGATGAGAATGCCGTCTTCTTTATCTGTTGGAAGCAGGGCTGTGACAAGGTTCAATCACCATCAAAGGACACATTGTAATTGTGGTGACCCCGTTGGAAGGTGGACTTCATGCAAAATATGAAATCCTAGAAGAAGATTCATTGGATGCCTAAATTATAGGGTTAGTTGTTAAATGTTGAAATTTTTCATCTTTTAGTTTCTTTTCTTTCTTTAATCTCGGGTTATCCATGATTCGAGTAAGGATTGCAAATTCTTTTGATTGGGTGGATCTTGTACTCCCTAATCAGTGGTACAAGGAATTTGCTCTTACAATTGCACAATGGATAGAACAGAGACGTAGAACAAATGGAAGAAGTAGTATTAGAAGTTGTTCCAGCTCAAGTATAAGGAGCAATAGGTTTTATTGTGATGCAAGGTGCAAGAGGTGGTGTTGTTGCAGTGCAAGGTGTATGAGGTGGTGTTTTTCTAGGGTGGCCCATGATGTGTTTTTTTTTGTTTGTATTTTAAGCTAATGTAAAGGCAATGTGGTCACTATGTACGATGATGTTGTTTCTTTTGCAATGAAATCACCATTTTGCTTATATTGTAATGCATTAGGATGAAATCAAAGTACAACCTACTATGAAACAAATATGAACAATAAAAGTGCCATTGACCAACGCTGATAGCACAACCAAATTTGAACTAAATATGACATTGACCAATTCTGACCATTGCTTAGTTACCAGTAAATGTCTACAAAATATGAACCAAAAGATGATATGCAACCATGTTTCCATAATATTAACCAAAAGATGATATGCACTGAATTGCTATACCCCTATCCTTAATATAAAGTAAATGCCTTATCTTGAGATCTTGATCCTCCATGAAGTTGCTTGGATGAGAGGACCCAAACCAGAATCCCTCTAATGGTATCACACCTAATGACACCAAAGAGTGGAATAAAAATAACTAGGAGAAACGTCAATTTCACAAACCCAAAGAGGGTTATAAATCATCCCTAAGAGGGGGATAAAGAAGGGTTGGTAAAAGTCCAAGCCTAGATGCAAGGAAGAATGAAACCCCTAAGGCCCTATTTATAGCCTTGGATCCCTTGCTAGGTTTTGTACTCCTTCCTACATGGGATAGGAGACAACCACAAAATTCACTCATTTTCCCATGTGAGATGGAGTGATTTTCATCCAACCCTAATTTCATAAGGGCTCTGGAACATTCCTGATTAACCAGCTATCGATTAATTAATATTCTACCATTTGATTAATTAAACTATTAATTAATTGCAAAAATATATTTTCAATTATTTTCTAATTAATTATTAACCATAATAAATAATAAACCAATATCTTCTTAATTTATTCTACTCAATTTAGGTCTTGAGGGCAACCTAAAAGGACCATGTTATTGTGAGAAATATTACCAATAGTTAATGACCTTGGACACTCCTTCCAACAATATGATTGTATGATTCTTTTATTTTGCTCGTTTGCTTACATAAATTTGGAATCACATATTGTTAAAATTAACAAAAGAAAACAAAGCTTTAATTAATTATAAAATTTGCTATGAATTTGAATGGTTTTCAAAAGAACTAGTTAAATTGTTTTAAAAAAACAAGAAAACAAAATCCCATTTTTACAAAAACATAAATCACATGTTACCCATAAAAAACACACATTTCTTTACAATCAGTTGACATGGGGTAGTGCATAGAGCCAACACTTAGTTCTTTATAGTTGAGGCCATGTGATACTCACGATTCTCGAGCATTAGTTGAGTCGAGGATCACATGGGTTTTGTATGGTTGATTTACCATCTAAATTCATGATACTTAACAAATTCAATCATGAATGTTAGATAAACATGGACTAGATTATACATGTTATTTCCATAAGTCTATATCTTGACAAATCTAGGAGTTTCGTAGAGATTGGAATTGGAAAACAGTTTGCCTGCATAAATAGCTTCTTGATGTGATTACAACTAATCATATCCATATATTTTGTAGTGAAATATGACTCCTAACCTTATTTAAATAATTTTAATATAATTGGGTAATTGTTTTTCTAAGGATTATATAAAACAAACTAGAATGTAACTTTATATTGAATAATGTCCACAAATGCAAAATTGCCCACTACAATTTTTACTAATACAAAAACCACCAGAATGGATAAGCTAATTAGAGCAACTCGAACTTAACTGAATTCGTGACTTGGAGTAGTATGTACAAAAAGAATGAATTTTCCCTGGATTAAGATCTTCCTTATGTTCCTCCAGCTATTACTGTTGGGTCTAAAATTATGGTTTATACTTTGCTTTTCTAAGCAATTAGGTTTTCAGTCCATGTGGTGTGTATGGTTAAACGTGTTCATGGCCCAATGGGTGTTTACGGCTGTGAACAGGTTCACAGTCATGAACCTATTCTATGCCCATGTGCAATATATAAATAGATGTAAAGGGTGAGGAGTGTATGTTGGATTCGGTACGACTAGAAGAGAGAGAGAGAGAGAGAGAGAGAGAGAGAGAGAGAGTGGTGCTAAGTGTGTGTGAATCTTGTAAGGAACATCATTCTAATCATCAAATCCTTCAAGATTCATCTTATTCTTCTTCTCCTTCTCCTTCTCTATTTTAATCTTGCATCATCCGATTGATTGGGATTCCGCACCATCAATCGGATCTGATTGATACATCGAGCGAATTTAGGACTTACAATTAGTATAAGAGTTTGGATTGTATCAATCAATTTGGCCAGATCTGGACCGTTTTTGATCTTTTTCTTGAAGGCTTTTTGCGTTTTTGGATAGTTCTTGGCAAAATCTTGGGGATGTATTCTTTGCATTTTTCCTAAAAATGAGTTTTGGAGCAAAAAGGGTGAAAACCGTCGTTTTTTTTTTTCATAAATGTTGAAGGGTTATCGGCCACTGTTGAAGGGTTCTCGGACTCGGAAGAAACGTTCTCGGCCCTGAGTCTAAAGAAGATTTCACGACCCAACTGTTCACGACCCAATCGTTTGCGGCCCTCGGAGAGTTCATGGTACAGCAGGTTCAGGACCCACTTTCTTGTTCAGTGGCCCACTTACTCGTTCAGTACGAGCCTCTTTCTCGTTCACTATTTTTATTCAAAAATAATTGGGGTGGAGGAGGATCGAACCCGGGTCCCCTGCATCTAAGTCCACCGCCTTACCTGTTGGACTAGCAAGCCATACGCTACTCTCCTTCCCAATTTAATTCAAAAGGACTCCCTGTTTCGGTTCCATTTTCGCAATATTAACACTTTTAATCCAAAAATCAATTTCGTTTTATTTTTAAATTTCATTTTCAACCAAAAATTTTAGTTTCTAAATTTTAACTTTTATTATTGACTTTTGACCTTAAAAATTGACTTTGACTTTCAAGGTTGACCTTTGACTTTAACTTTCAAAATTTAAAATTTAGCTTTTTGGTTTGACTTTTAAGTTTGACTTTTAGGTTTGATTTTTTAAATTTGACTTTTAAGGTTGACTTTTGAGTTTTTAGTCAAAGGGCATTTTTGGTAGAAATGAGTTCCTCAAGCATCCCGATCAATGAAGTTTCATGTACTCCATCATGTGAAGCTACAATTAAATTTCTTCGTAAACAAATCGATTTGCTAAAAAGGGAAAATGAGGACCTTAAATATGAAGGATATACTCTTAGGAAAGGTCAAAAACCCTTAAAAGAACAATTAGAGGCCAAAACAAAGGACTTCCAAAAACTTCAAGAAAAATATAGCAACAAATGTGTGAATTATAAATACTAATGAGAATAAATCTCTAGCTCGTTTAGATCTTTCACATGTATATTGATAAAGAACAAACAATTCAATCACAATGCGATTAAGAACACAATATGGAATCAATATGAAGCTTATGATTCAAATATAGTCACGCCTCAGCAGAGCTCGATAAATAACTTCCACTGTAGAGGCGAGCTAGGGTTTACAATACTTTTGATAAGAAAATTATGAAAGCGTTACAAACTAAGGATGCATGCATGCACCTTAAATACCAAAACCCTAGAGTAAAATAATGCACAATTGGACAGGCCCAAATCGGCTACAAAACTAGGCTAAGGACCGAGCCCATGACACAAAACTATACGCACCAACAATCTCCCCCTTTGCGTCAAATGAGGCGATAGATTACTTATGTTGAGTAGCCTACACTATCTTCACAACTTTGAACAGCTGAGGAATGATAGCAAGAAAAGTCTGCCAAAATTGAATATACCATCTCAGCATGTCAGTAAACAAATTCTTGTCGGTTGCAGAATTCTGATTACACCTTTGAATGATCTCCAAAATATGCTCCGAGCAAGTAGTTGAGAACAGGTGCTTATCACAAAGAGCAAAAAGACATTTTTGATTTTCACCCCTAACGAACATCACTGTATGAAATTGGGGGTCGATTTTACCCTTGACCATCACATTCACATTGCCAGTTTTCCCAATTGGTTTGATCATTGGTCTTGTGAAAGGCAGATGCGATCTCTTGATCCATTTTCGCTACTTCATGGATGTAGCAAACAAGCATTCGCTTGATATGGTCTATAATCGGCTGATACTCCTAAGGATTCGACAGCAGAATGTTGTTGAGGAGTATCCAGTCGTGTGGGTTATGGTTCGGTAGATCAGCCAGGGAGAAATTATGAACCGAGCCTTCAGAGCCTCGGGTCACTTTAAATTTGACGTTGAAAAATTTCCCGGCTAAATAAGGCTTCAGTACCTTGACAGTTGTAATCTTCTGTGAGCTCCATGTCAAGTACTGTGGCTGAGCGAATTCCAGATAAAACTCCAATAAATCCTGATCCACCTTCGGGTCTGGAAAGGGAATGCCAACGGTTAAGTTGAAGCAATGAAAAATAAATGT
Source organism: Lactuca sativa (assembly GCF_002870075.4). Lineage (NCBI taxonomy): Eukaryota > Viridiplantae > Streptophyta > Magnoliopsida > Asterales > Asteraceae > Lactuca > Lactuca sativa. The sequence goes on from NC_056626.2 coordinate 348,043,687, forward strand.
ATTTCAAGTGATTTGCATATCAAATTGCACATCCTTCAAGTTTTCAAGGTCGAAAGCCCTTTGAATAGTAGAGTGAAGAGGCCATTCCATTGAGGAGGAAGGCAGGACTTCTTGAACCTTGTCACAGTGGTGAGGGTTTCAGTATACCCCATGTTGTAGAACATTGAGAAGAGCCGACCAGTGGCAATGGAATCAGGATTAACCATGGAGTCTTCATATACAAGCCCTAGAAGAGATCAAAAACGATTCTTGGAGATTGAAGCTTTTTGGTTAAGAATCTCGAAGAAAATTTTATCTGCCCCTTTGTCATACGTTGCAGTGGAGTAGATTTGAGAGAGACAGGACATTGGAACAACTTTGACTGTGGTTAGGGCTTTGACGAGTGTGGAATATTTCAGACATTCCACCAGTTGATACATGTATGTATCATAGAGAAAAGGTGAGAGATCGATCAACAGGTTCTGATTGGGCTTGATTGCAAGAAGAGTTGAGCGAGAAGTTGTTTCTTGAACTGAAGACGATTCTGCCACTGATGAAGCTTGTCGAGGAAGAAGATGAACAGTGAGAAATTGATCGCCTGCTTTTTCTCTAGAGAATTGAAGTGTGGTAAGGAATAGTCGCACATAAATTAGCCCTTATATACGATCCAGGAGAGAGAAAAATCGTAAGTGATGATTACTGAAATCTTGGAAACGACTCCTGAAAAGGCGTGATTTGACAACTTGCAACCCCGATAAAGTAGAGATGACGCATGATGACCGATTCAAATTGTGGCGCCTTCCAGACTTATCCATAAAATAAATCGTCAATCGTTTAAACTTCCTACTGAGTCATCAAATGAAACTTCAATAAAATTGCGATTTCCATAATAACTTAAACACGTTACACCAACCCATCGCTTTTTAATTTTGAAACAGTTTGCATGAACGCACAAAGAACTGAACAAAACCTTTTTGAGAATTTAGAAAGTGTGTGCATAAGTGTAAATAATAAAGAAATAAAGCAAACTATTTGTGGGAACTTGTGATGTCTGTTAAGACGTAAAGCGATTGATCCCGGGCACGAATCTCTTCCTTCAAAGTCAAGAGAGACTTCGAGGTGCTTGTGTGGCTTCCCGTTAAATAATGATCAAGTACTTGTTAAGAAGCATTGAAAGGCATCTTTTTAATTAAAGTTATAAAGTGTGTCTTTCACTTCACTTCATGATTTTGGTACTTGATATAAGACCGAAATAGAACGAAGTAATTGTGAGACCAATGTGACCTGTTAAACAAGTAGGTAGGAAACATATTTAGTGACTTGTTGACAATTGAGAAATCTCAAAGAAAAATATAACTGGATCCTTAGGGAAGAAAGGTCTTGGTTATAGACATTTTCAGAAGGATCGCTCAAAAGAAGAAGAGATTTCATTTATGAGAGCTAGACCATGGTAATGGTGCACCGTCAATTCATTAAGGGTTTTGAATTGTGGGTTTCACTTAGTACGTAGTGACACGAGACTAAGATCATTAAAACATATTTTTGTGTTACCATAAACCTCAGTGGTAAGTGCTGAGAGTCTCAAGGGTTACATTAGTGAGATGAAGTGTAATGAAGAAAAATGATATAGGTGGTGTAAGAAGCGAATGTACCTCTGCTATAAAAGAAGGACCAAACAGAAAACTCTAAACTCAATATGAGAAGAGTAAGGTAGCTCACGATTAGAGTGAATGTAATAGCCTAGTTTGGGAAAACATGATTTGTGTATGTCACATTATTAAGGCTTCACTCAAAATTTGTAGAGGCTTTGGTCAACATGCAGCAAAATGCATCTAGGGACACTTCACTAATTCATAGAAAAGAATTTATACTTGCTTGAGCTTCACCATTGAGAGTAGCATTTATACAAAGAAAAGCATGAGAAAAATGAAATAAAAGGAAAAATATTTTTATATTTTGTGAACATTTTTAATAAAACAAAAAAGAAAAATATTTTTGGATTTTATGAAAAGAATAAAAAAAATGAAAAAAAAACATAAAAAAGAGTATGGAAAAGAGTATACAAAAGAATATAATCAAAATCCCTATTAATGAAAACGAAGCGAATGAGTTCAGAAGGACCGAACCCGAAATAGACCGAGCGTTCGGTTCATTTCGGTTCCCGGGTGAACCGAACCCGAAATAGACCGAGCGTTCGCTCTATTTCGCTTCTTACCTTCGGTGAAGCGAAGGCAATTTTGGTACTGATTCTGCTTCCATCATTCCTAGGCCTTGTAAGATCTTGTTGAAATTTGCTTCAGGTAAAGCCTTAGTGAATATATCTGCTAGTTGATCAGTGGTTCTAACGAAATGAATTTCTATGTTACCATCTTCCACATGATCTTTGATGAAGTGATACTGCAGTGCTATGTGTTTTGTCTTAGAGTGTTGCACTGGGTTATGAAAAATCCTAATTGCACTTTTAGAGTCGCAATATAGTGGGATTTTCTTCATGTTCAGCCCATAGTCCCTAAGCTGACTCTGTATCCAAACAACCTAAGATGTGTATGAGGCGGCGGCTATATATCTAGCTTCAGCCTTGGAGAGAGAAACACATGTTTGTTTCTTTGATTGCCAGCTAACCAATTTACCATCAAGAAAATGGCATCCTCCAGTAGTGCTTTTACAATCCAATCCACAACCGCCTAAGTCAGCATTTGAGAACGCTTGGACAAAGAAACCTGAGTTGGTTGGATACCATAGACCGAGAGAGGAAGTTTGCTTCAGATAGCGAAAGATGTTTTTCATGGCTAGCATGTGAGGTTCGCGTGGGTTAGCTTGGAATCGGGCAGAATAGCAGACTGAGAACATGATGTCTGGCCTGCTGGCTGTGAGATGCATCAGTGACCCAATCATCTGACGATACAACGTTATGTCAGCGGCTGGCTTTTCCAAAGATGGTGTAAGCTTAGTCCTAAAAGGCATAGGAACTTTCACTTTGGAGTCTCCCATCATGCCAAACTTGGCAATCAATGTCTTTGTATATGCCTCCTGATTGATAAAAATGCCTTCGAGTCCCTGTCTAATATTTAAGCCAAGGAAAAAGTTAATTGGACCTATTGAGCTCATCTCAAATTTAGTTTCCATCAACTTTATGAATTCAGCTGTTAAGCTAGGATTTGTGGAGCTGAAGATGATGTCATAGACATAAATTTGGACTATCATAAAGTGGTTACCCTCTCTCTTACGAAAGAAGGTTGGATCAACCGAACCTTGTTTAAATTTGGACATTTTTAAGAATCGAGTAAGAGTTTCATACCATGCTCTGGGAGCCTGCTTCAGGCCATATACCGCTTTGTCTAGAACGTAGTAGTGATCTGGATACTTCTCCTTCACGAAGCCTGGTGGTTGCTCAATGTACACAGTTTCTTCAAGTTCTCCGTTAAGAAAGGCACACTTTACGTCCATTTGATAGACTTCAAAGTTTTTGTGTGCAACATAAGCAAGAAAGATTCGAACTAACTCTAATATTGCAACTGGAGCGAAGGTCTCTTCAAAATATATACCTTCCTCTTGGTAGTATCCTTTTACAACCAACCGGGCCTTATTACAAATCACATACCCCTCCTTATCCATCTTATTTCTGAATACCCATTTGAGACCGACAACCGAAGCATCCTTTGGAGTTGGAATTAAATGTCATACTTTGTTTCTTTCAAACTCATTCAGCTCGTCTTGCATGGCTTGAACCCAATCAGAATGGTCAAGAGTTGAATTCACGGTCTTCGGTTCAACTTTGGAGACAAAATAGTTGAACATGCAAAATTCTACTTGAGAGAATAGTGCAACTTGTTTCGCTTTAATCTATGATTGAGTTAATACCTTTTCTGAAGATTCCCCAATGATTTGACTTTGAGGATGGTCTTTGGTCCATTTAATGAGAGGAGGGTAATTTGGATCACAAGATGGATCTAGTTCTACATTGACTTGTTCTTCCAATTCTGATTGTGTATCATCATCATTGACATTTGTATTCTCCCCCTCGAATGATGACACTTTTTCAATTTCTGGATCAGAACGTTCCCCTTCGTTTGGACTTTCGGTTAAGCTAGATGATTGTGACGATGAATTCTCCCCCTGAATTGATTAATCATGATCATTTGGTAGAGAGGAACCCTCCCCTTGTATAGAAGAATAGTCACCAAAAGGTTCGCTTGAGTCAGGCCTTTTGCTTGCCTTTGGTTGTTGAGCTGCCATCTTCTGTGCAGCATCATCAATGATTTGCTTCAAACTGTCGACTTTGTTATCTTCAACCTTGGATTCAGAATCGATAGCTTTTTCAAGTTCATCAAAGAGAAGCATATATTGCTCGAAAAGATTTGAGATAGGCACAGTGACTTGACTAGACTTTGGAAAAATTTCCTGCATTGCACCTTCAGGTGTCTTCAACTTCTTGACATAAGTGTCATCGAAAGTGACATAGTCTGTCTCTTCAATCTTCTTTAAGCGTTTATTCAGAACTCTATATGCCTTAGAGTGCAAAGAGTAGCCCAAAAGATCCCTTCATCGGCCTTAGCATCAAACTTGTTTTGATTCTCCTTTGAGTTGAAGACGAAGCATCTTGAACCGAACACGTGAAAGAACTTCACATTAGGGTTGCGGTTGTTCAAGATCTCGTAAGGAGTGATAGATAATCACTTGTTTAGATATGTTCTGTTCTAAGTGTAACATGCAGCAGCAATAACATTGGCCCAGAAATATAGAGGCAAGGAAGCGAAGCTTAGCATAGTTCGAGCCGCTTCGCATAGAGATCGGTTTCGCCTTTCGACGATTCCATTATGCTGTGGAGTATATGGAGCAGAGAAATTGTGATTAGTTCCCTTCTCAGCCAGAAAGTCTTCGAAATCCTTGTTCTTGAATTCCAAGCCGTTGTCGCTTCTTACGTTACGAACCACTTTTCGCAGTTGAACCTCTATCCGCTTTATGAAGAGCTTGAGCTTAGGAGTTGCCTTTGATTTTTTCTTCAAGAAAAATACCCATGTGAAGCGAGAGAAGTCATCTTCTATGACAAGAATGTACTTGTTCCCACGAATGCTTTCGATAGAGGATGGACCACATAGATCGATATGTAACAAATCCAATGGTTCTATCACCTTTGTGTTGATAATAGAAGGATGACTTAGTCGACTTTGCTTTCCCATTTCACAAGCTGCACATAGATGTTCTTTGTCGAATTTGAGAACTGGAAGACCTCTAACATGATCTCCTAATACCAACTTGTTGATATCCTTGAAATTGAGATGAGAGAGCCTTCTATGCCATAAGTAGCTTTCGTCTGAGTGAGCCTTTGTTAGCAGGCTACCAGTTTCCCTCAAATTGGATTGAGATTCAAAGGGTACATTTCTCACTTTCGCTTCGACTTCAACAGTATGTTATTTGACTTCTTTTCGACTATCTCTGAGCCTTCATCATCAAACGAGACCTTCAATCCGGTTCCAACGACTAGCTGTGATACACTTATGAGGTTATGCTGCAATCCTTCAACGTATGCGACATTTCTTATTGAGAAATCACCATTCATAATCATTCCATAGCCTTTGATAGTTCCAAATGAATTGTTGCCATACCTCACTGTTCCACCATCCTTGAGAGACCGAAACTCCCTCAGTTCTTCCTTTCGTCCTGTCATGTGACTCGAGCAGCCACTATCAATGTACCATTCTTCGTCAAACTGCTCGTCACGTATAACCTGCAAAATATCAAGCAGATTTAGGAACCCAAAGTTTCTTGGGTCCTTGTGAGCCTTTTACAGGACAGGGAATAGTAAGTGAAACATCAACTGTCACACCCCAAAACCAAGGATGGTGGAAACGTCCGGGGGTGGAGGACTTCATGTATAGCATCATAACAACAATTGCAATAGTGATTTAAGCTAACACAACCAACATATATATAATTGAAAGAGTTACATCATTGTATGAATTACATGTTTCCAAATCAATTACAATATGTTGACAAAATGTGAAATGTTTGACGCCTTAACGTCCCATCCTCAAAAGCACTTGGTTACCTGTTTAGTGATTTCCTGAGAATACAAGCTGTTTGAAAAAGTGTCAACACAAAGGTTGGTGAGTTCATAAGTTTTTGTTTTGAACTGATAAAAGCCTCGTTCCTTGTAAAAGTATTGTTTGTTCCAGAAAAATCCAATATTTTCCTTAAAATGTGAAATGTAGTCTTACATCCAAAGACCGAAATGTATAAGTAACTTTCCTTACATATAGTAAATAATGCAAGTTTAAATCGACATAAACTCGGTTGATTTCTAGGAAATCCCCGTAAATCCTATGTTTGTTAATACTTCATGTGAGTTATTATAACCATGCTATGACCTAGATGGCCTGAAACGACGTTCTTCAGGCGTCTGAAATGTTATGACATTTGTCACCCCATACCTGCCGGTCTAGCTGTTGCATGCAGCTAAGGTGTGGGTTTGTCAAACCCAATATAGATCTATATACAACTATCATGCTCTCCCTCCAGGAGACTCTGGTTACAATGCAGGACTTATTGGTAAAGTGAAGCGAATGTCTCACAAAAGTCATTAACGAATTTACGTGTAATGTAATGAAAATCCCGTTTTGTATAAATGTACCCTTTTTGTAATGAGTGGGTTACGTAATGTATCATAAACTATACCTATTATAGTTTTTCAAAACATGGGTAGTAGTAATAATGTACATAAACTATACTTAACATAGTTTATCCAAATGTTTGTATGTAATGGATGTACTTTGATTATAACAATTTGTTATTTTCTATGATTTATATAGTAAAGATCCATTTGTTAACTGATGTATGTCTATATACTAAGACAAATGTCATATTTTGCAATAACAATTAATCACATAAAGGTATACACCTTGCTCAACATGTTACAAGGTGAAATGAAATTGATAGCATTTTTCTGTTGTTAACATTTTCTATTACTGTTCTTAGAAAATTTGTAGAAAAATCATCAAAAGTCTAAATCAGAATCCGTAAATACTGAGAGTTTGGAAAAGGAGTCTAGTTTTTTCAAAAATTTTCTCATGATTTATAGTGACCTCCAACTTAGGTGAAAAGTCCATGTTCACAGACTGGTCCGGATTGGCCCTTGAAATGATAGGCAGTTTTGTAAAAATCACCATAAATTGTAAAAAAATAGTATGGTGATGTGCAAGTAGCCATTTTAAATCTAAGAACTTTAACTTCATGAACTTAATATAGTTTTGAAAACTAAAATGTTTAGGTTGACCAAAACAGTCCGTGAATGGAGTTAAACTTTTCTGATGAAAGCTGTTGGATAAGTTTAGTTATGTTCTTGGTGTTTTAACTTGTATTCCCCCCCTTAAAACTTAAGAAAAGATGATAATGTAGGGGTATGAACTCACCTTAAATGGTTTCAGTAGATGAGTGTTGGAGATGAGAAGTGTTCAACTCAAGAACACTTGAAGATGCCTAGAAGATTTTCGAGAATCTAACACCAAAGTGATGGAATTTGTGTAAGCAATCTATGATTGGAGTAGAATGAAGTGTAATTATCACAAGGAGGATGAATTATACTTACCAAGAGTTTAAGAAAGCTTGATGATCAGCCTTGGAATCTCGATATTGAGGGAGAAAGATTGAGAGAAAAGTTGAGTTTGATCTTTAGTGAAATGAGAGCAAGTGAGTGAGAATGAGGAGAGAGGATGAGTTGTTCCAGCTCTTAGGACATAGGAGAGGCTTTAAATTGAGTGGGAAAGGACTATGAAGTGACTAGGGATGTTGGGGATGACAATGGTTGGTCATGGAGTGGGTATGGGGGTGGTAGCTTGTGTCAAACCTTATGGAAGAGTCAACACTCCACCACAAAATCTTATTTAATGGATTTTATTCTTAAATAAGGATTTCCTTAAAAATATGCTAAATTTATGAATATTTGGGACCTTATATGTCAAAATATAAGTTTGGGTGAAAATCCCCCGTTAAAATAATTAAAAACGGGCTTAAAACGGAGTCGGGGTCGAAAACCGGGTAGAAAAGAGGTGAATCCGAAGTCTGGTGAGGGTTGGGTCATCAGCAGCCTAAATCCGGAGTGGCATTGGTTGCATGACTGCGGTCCGAGGAGAAGAGAGGGTACGGTCCGAGTTGCTACCGCAGGCGACTTCGTCCGAAGGATGACCGAAGGCGAGGTGGTTGCGGGCTTGACGGTTGCGGCTCTAGGCTTCGGCTCAGTGGCTGCGGCTGGATGTGTGTGGCTACCCAAGGGCCTCGGTTCAGGCTGCTTCTGGTCCAAGAGGGTTCGGCCCTAAGAGGCTTCGATCCTATAAAGGGGGTTTCAGGTCTTTTAGGGTATTTTACTCGTTCTAACCTCGTTTTTAGCGATTTTTGACCCGGTTAAGGGTCGGGATGGCCCATATGATTAAAATAAATCAAAATGGGTTTTGAGAGAGATTTGGGAGAGATTCCACATTCTTGGAGAGATTTGGGAGAGATTTGACATACTTGGAAAGATTTCACATACTTGGAGAGATTTGGGAGAGATTTAAGATACTTGGAGAGATTTCACATACGGAGAGAGATTTGAGAGAGATTCCACATTCTTGGAGAGATTTGGGAGAGATTTGATAATAGAGTGAAAGAGATTAAGAGAGGCTTCCTTTGAGAACTTTTTGAGTGTTTGGCTTCGCAACGCAAGGTCCGCAAGCCCCGTTAAGCCATGTTTAAGAATCTTACACACTCCAGATGAGTATGCAACGTTGTTTTATCGGTTTGGTTCATTGTTTAGCACTATCAAGGCTAAGGAAAATTAAACACAACAATTTTCCAAATGAGGTTCTCTCATTAAAATAGCGAGTTGTACAGTAATTACATAACGTAAACCCTAATATACAAGGGTTAATTGAGTCGACCGGTTTGACTCGTTGACTTTGTTTGACTTTGACTTGACCCGGAATTGACTATTGTCACATAAACCATGTAAGTTCTTTTTATTAGAGTTGTTTCATCTTTTCTCTTTATTGTAAAAACTTTGATTTTGTTTGACTTAGATTCATTTGAATTAGACATAGGATTTGGAATTTTGACGTCTGCATGCTTTTGGATCTCTTTCGGGCATTTGTTATCTTCTGGAAAGAGCTTTCCTTTTCCCTTTGAATCTTTTGAGGAATAAGACTTAGAATGAGAATGAGAAGAATAAGGTTTAGAAGCGTTATTAGAGCGTTGATTATTGCTCTTCCTTGGTTGAGAACAGGGACATTCTTCCCTTCGGTTCTTCTGATTGAGCCTGGTACTGAACCCATCCTTTCGGCTGCTATTATATTGAGGACCGAAACCTTTCTTTCGGTTGCTTACCTGCTATGGACCGAAACCCTCCTTTCGGTTGCTTTCATGCCGTGGACCAAAACCTTCCTTTCGATTGCTTTCATGCCAAGGACTGAAGCTTTCCTTTCGGTTGCTTCCTGGTTCTCCTTGTGACTTATGTGTGTTTTCATACCTTACGTAATGAGGATCCTGAGATCGCCAAAACTGTTTTCTTTCTGAGAGATTCTTCTTGTATCTCAGATTACGTTGGTGTTTTCGTTCTGCCACTTGTTTTGGATTTTTATGAATATTAGCCTTTCTCTTTGGTACTTGAGCATAACTTTCGCTCTTTGACGAACACGTCTCACTGGATGTTATCACTGGTTCGCCCGAAGATGTTTTGGTTCCACTTGTGCTTGGAACATTATATCTTGTAGGTTCATTAAGCAGTTCCGGCACATACCTACCTTTCACTCTCTATGAGGTTTTCTGAGATAGGCCTTTTGTTTCATCAGCGTTATCTATTGGTGCTGACCAGAAGAACTCCTCACATCCATTTGCATTATCTTCTTCTACCATTGTTGTCAGTTCTGCTATTTGTTGAGGAGTGACTCCTTAAACTGTGTAGACTGTATTTGGAGTGGTTTGAACCTTTTGATATACAACAACTCTTGCCTTGAGAATTTTGGTCTTGTCTATTGATGAGCGAGTGAACTCAACGGAGTTTTCAGAGATCAGATTTTTGTTAGGTTTGGGTTCGCTTTTGACAAATTTTGAACAGTCCATCACGTCCTCTACAGAGATTTCACTCATGTCATCATCCTCATTAAGTTCAGATTCATTTTCAACATCAATTTTATTTTCTGAACTTAATTTGGCATTCAAGGAGTCAAATTTCTGTACATTTTCAGTTCTTAATTTAAATTTATCATTTTCATCTAACAGATTTTTAAGCATGTCCTTATGGTCTTTTGACTTTATGTAGGACTCTATTTTGTCAAGACCAATTTTGTAGGCAGGAGAGATTTCTTCAGAAGATACAACATTTTCATAGTTGTAAGCTTCAACATCGACTTCATCCTCCTTTAACTCAAGGAAGGGTAAAATCATGCGATGAATCTTCTTTCCTATTTCACAATCGAGATGCAATTGAGTGATATTAAAATAAAGTCTTTTAGCAATCAAACAAAAAATGTTTCACTGTTTTAAAAGCTTAAGATTGTCTCGTTGCAAATAGATTGACTCATCCCTAGACCTAATTAACTCTTTCTCCTTCTGCTTAATCCACATCCTCCTCTCCCCACTCTTCGACGATATCCTACTAATTAGATCCGTCAGGTTAGAGTTTGTGACACGAGTTTGGGTAATACTACTACTTATACTAGAAAATTTAGATTTTAAGCTATTCAGTTCCTTTTCATAGTTGGTCATAGGTATTTTAAGAGAAGCAAGAAGTGATGTCCCAACCTTGCAGGAGGTCAAGTCCTGGCTTTGGAAATGTTTCACTATGAAGGACCTCAGAGAGGCTGCTTATATTTTGCGAATAAGGATAGTAAGAAACAGGGAAAAGAGACTGATAGGACTTAGTGAGGATACATACTTGGATAAGGTACTAAAGCGTTTTAGTATGAAAATTTTCAAGAAAGGGGAGTTGCCAATCCAAAGCAATACCAAGCTGAGTAAGACTCAAAGCCCGAGTACAGAGGCAGAGATAGTTGATATGAGTCGAGTACCTTACACTTCTGCAGTAGGCTCTATCATGTACGCTATGAATTGTACTCGCCCTGATGTGGCCTTCGCTTTGAGCATGGTCAGCAGATATCAAGGGAATCCTGTTAGAGCTCATTGGATTGCAGTTAAGAATATTCTTAAGTACCTACAAAGGACCAAGGAATGGTTTCTAGTCATCGGTGGGAGTGATGACTTAAGGGTACAAGGGTATAGTGATGCTAGTTTTCAGACGGATCGAGATAGTTACCGATCGCAGTCGGGCTGGGTCTTTACCCTAAAGGGAGGAGCAGTGACTTGGAAAAGTTCCAAGTAGGAGACCGTAGCTGATTCAACATGCGAATCAGAGTACATTGCGGCGAGTGAATCGTCAAAGGAGGCTATATGGTTAAAGAACTTCATTGGATACCTTGGAGTTATACTATCCATAAAGGAGCCGATGGAAATTTTCTGTGATAATGAAGGAGTGGTTGCCTTAACCAAGGAACCGAGAGATCATGGTAGATCTCGACATATCGATAGAAAATACCACTTTATCAGACAGCGGGTAGAAGAAGGACTCCTCGTTGTGAAGAGGATATCGTTAGAAGAAAACTCGGCAGATCCTCTTACGAAGGGACTAAGTAGGGTCAAACACTTGCAGCACGCTAGGAGAATTGGGCTGAAGGATGATATAAGTTTGGATTAGATAGATAAGAAACGTGTAATAGATATTTTGTACTTGACATTTTGATGAATAAATAAAGTTGTGTTATTTATGAGTAAAGCTACTATCTTGTGTTGGTTATTTATCTATTGTTTCAATTTTGCATGTTTTGACTTCCTGAATAATAAGAATTTTCGAACAGTCCACAGTCGTTCATATTTTGGAAGTAGGTGTGAATGAAGACTGTCATGAATTGTTTGTAGATTGTCTAAAAGGTTTTGGGCATAGCAAAGGTTTGCTGCAAAGTTCATGAGTGCTTATGAATATGATTTAAGCATTGGAATAAACCCACGTTTGTTGGTATCAGTTCGTGGTGTTTTACCTAAAGTGATCGCAAAGCGATAATATCATATAGTCTTAAAACTTAGAGATATGGTTATTGTTTACTGATTGGTTATGCATTGATGATGTGTAGATGCATTAGTAACTTGATGTTATAAAACACATTATTGTGCATGATTTAATTGATAAACAATAGTTGCATATGAGTCGAAGTGAATCTGTTCCTTTTATTCTATGAGAATAAAGGTGATAACTTGGCCACTTGATGATTTGGTTTGACTTATATGCCGGGCCCGGTCAGAATGGAGTTGATGTGTTCAACTAAATTCTATGTCGAACAAATCAGAGATCGAGAAACAAGTGTTGGACAATAAGTATTGTCAGCATAATATCTAGAACAGAGGATTATATGATCCCTTATCTGAAGGACGAGTTACTGATCAGAGTTGACAGTAATGTGTAAGAGCTACGATTGGTAATTGGATCCTGAAGTCATATGTGGGATATAGTTACTAGAATAATCCAAGTGGGAGACTGTTAGATTAGTGTTTAAGTCCGTAACTATATTTGGTATGTACTTAACCCGGTCATGCATGGTCCTTTTGGGTTGCCTTCACCAGAGCAACTTGACAAGTTAATTTAAGGAGAAAGAGGATATTATGATTTATTAATATATTATAAGATTAATATATTAAAAGAAATCATATTATTTAATTAATATTGGTCATAAATTAATTAGGAATTAATTTGGTGACTAAAAGAAATTAATTAAATAAAAGGGTATAAAGTGTCAAATATATGATAGTTAGGTTTTGGGCTAAGGAAACCTAATAGACTAAGGGGGAACGAAATTATGATGAAGGGTCATCATATTTTCGTCCAAGGGCCTTATTCCAGAAGGTTCCTTGGGCTGCTTGATGGCTAAGTTATCCATTAGGGTTTTGACTGAAACCATAGCATCCAGCAGTATAAATAGAGACCCCTAGCTCCCGAATTCGGCCACATGCTTCCAAGGAAACCCTAGGGCCGAATTTAGCATCCTCCCACCTCTCTCATATAGTTGCCTTCTTGCTTGTGGTGTTTGTAAGCCATTAGAGGAGTTACAATTGTGACTCTAAGCTCCAAGAAAGAAGAATCAAGCTTCCATTAAAGAGGGCCCTCCTTGTCCTACAATATGAGGCGGACATGGAGATGAAAAAGGCCCGATATCATGAGATGTTGTGGAGTGACATCTTCCAGTTTGTGATCCGATCCATCTTCAAGACACTGGAAGATATGATAGCAAGGTCTCTAGAGAGGGAGTTAGATTTAGAGATGGAGAGGAAGAGGAAGCCAGAGGGAGTTCAGACAGGGTGTTCAGGAAAGAAGCCCAAGGTATCAGATCAAAGATCTCGGAGCCAAGAGAGCCACGGTCGTTGCGGCAAATGTGGCAGGATGCACGAGGGAGCGTGCAAGGCAGGGAGTTCGGGTTGTTATAAGTGTGGTCGAACGGGTCACATGAGCCGAGATTGTACAGCTTCTACCACCACTACACCAACATCAGATCTTATTTGCTTTCAGTGCAATCAGATGGGACACAAGTGGTCCCAGTGCCCGAGCTTAGCAGCAGCAAGGAAGGTGGTAGCACCTTCTCCTGAATCATTGAGGATTACAGATAGCCGTCAGGGTCGGGCTGAGGTGCCTACGACACAGAGCAGGGCTTTTCAGCTTACTGCAGAGGAGGCACGAGCAGCTCTTGACGTGGTGACGGGTATGTATTTTCCTCTTATCTCTGTATTTTGATATTGTTTATTTCTCATTGTTTATGTATTTGTGTATATGGTCATTCTTAGTGAACGACATTTCAGCTATGGTATTATTTGATTCGGGGGCTACCCGATATTTTCTGTCGCTCGCACTTAGCAAGCGATTTAGTAGAGTTCCAAGGGAGCTGGATTGCCCACTCGACGTTGAGATAGATGATGACAGGACCGTCAGGGACACGAGAGTTCATAGAGGATGTACTTTGTGGTTATTTGATGAGCGGTTCTTAGTGGATTTGGTTCCTATTCCCCTTCGAGGGAATAAAGTTATAGTAGGTATAGACTGGTTGAGCCCCAATGGGGCAGTCATAGATTGTGAGCAGCATCTGGTAAGAGTTTGCACTCCTAGTGGGGGACAGTTAGTGATTCAGTGCGAGAGGCCACAACGCGGACCAGTTTTCTGTTATACAATGAGAGCGAAACATCACATTCAGCATGGCTGTGTGGGATATGTTGCGTATGTCATGGATACCTGGGATAAGGGTAAGGTGACAGTCGGTGATGTACCGGTAGCATGAGAGTATCCAGGCGTGTTCTCGGAGGATTTTCCTGGGATACCTCCGGAGAGACAGGTTGAGTTCTAGATTGACCTGGTCCCTGGTGCGGCTCCGATAGCCAAGGCACCATATCAGTTGGCTCCTCCTGATATGCAGCAGTAGTCTACACAACTGTTAGAGGTATTAGACAAGGGTTTTATTAGGCCAAGCAGTTCGCCATGGAGAGACCCGATCCTGTTTGTGAAGAAGAAGAACGGATCACACCATATGTGCATAGATTACCGGGAGCTGAATAAGGTAACGGTGAAAATCCGTTACCCAAATGATTTGTTAGACCAGCTTCAGGGAGCATCTTGGTTTTCCAAGATTGATTTACGGTCCGAATATCACCAGATGCGGGTCAGAGATGATGATGTGCAGAAGACCGCTTTTAGAACCCGCTATGGTCATTATGAGTTTGTGGTGATGCTGTTTGGTCTCACAAATGCTTTAGCCGCATTCATGGATCTCATGAATCGTGTTTGCATACCGATGCTGAATCTGTCTGTAGTAGTATTTATTGACGACATCTTGGTTTATTCCAAGACTGAGGAGCAACACAAGGAACACCTGAGGGAGGTTCTAGAGACCTTGAGGAGGGAGAGAATTTTTGCAAAGTTTTCCAAGTGCGAGTTCTGGTTGCACGAGGTGTAGTTTCTGGTGCACCTTGTCAACCAGAAGGGTATATTAGTCGATCCGGCTAGGATAGAGGCTGTGATGCAGTGGGAGGTCCCGATGTCTCCATCCGAGATTCAGAGCTTCCTAGGTTTGGAAGGGTATTACAGGAGATTCATCCAGGATTTCTCCAAGATAGTAGTTCCGCTGACCCGACTGACCAAAAAGTCGGTGGTGTTCGTTGGGGTCCTGAGCAGCAGGCTACCTTTGAGACGCTCAGGCAGCGACTGTGCTAGGCGCTGATTCTCACCCTGCGAGACGGAGTACATGACTTTGTAGTCTACTATGACACTTCGATCACAAGTATGGGAGCAATATGATGCAGCGAGGGCATGTGATAGCCTATGCTTCGAGACAGTTGAAGCCTCATGAGGCTAACTACCCGACGCATGATTTAGAGCTGGGGGCGGTGGTATTCGCCCTCAAGATTTCACGGCATTACCTCTACGGGGTCCGGTGTAGTATCTACACGGACCACAAGAGTTTGAGATACCTCATGGATCAGCCGAGCTTGAACATGAGACAACATCAGTGGTTAGATGTGGTAAAGGACTACGATTCTGAGATCTTTTACCACACGGGCAAGGCCAACATAGTGGCCGACGCCCTGAGCCGCAAGGCGGTAGTGGCCCTAATCCAGGATATATGTCTGAGGATGACAGTGATTACTCCACCGCTGGAGCAGATTAGAGAGGTGCAGGTCGAGGTCCTGAAGGAGGAGCGCCAGAAGTGTGAAAGGATAATGGGCTGAGTAGCTTCGTTTGATTACGATAGCCAAGGATTGCTGACCCTGCATGGAAGGGTCTTGGTACCGTACTGGGGTGGAGTACGGCAGGTGCTGATGGATGAGGCCCACAAGTCTCGATTCTCCATCCACCCAGGGTCAACAAAGATATACAGAGATCTTCGACCCGATTATTGGTAGCCCTGCATGAAGCGGGACGTAGCTTGGTATGTGGAGAGATGCCTGACCTGCAGGAAGGTCAAGGCAGAGCATTAGATGCCCTATGGAAAGATGCAACCATTAGATATTCCCGTGTGGAAATGGGAGGATATCACTATGGATTTCATTACTTAGATTCCTAGGACCGTGTGTGGGGTTGATTCGATATGGGTCATTATGGATCGGTTGACCAAGAGCGCTCATTTTATACCAATCCAGGAGATCATCTCGGCAGAGAAATTGGCTGAGATTTATGTGCAGGAAGTAGTGGCACGACATGGAGTGCCTGTCTTAGTGGTGTCAGACCGAGATGTCCTGTTTACTTCCAGGTTTTGGAAGCGGTTTCACGAAGAGATGGGTACTCGTCCCAATTTCAGCACCGCTTTCCACCCTCACCTGTCCCTCACTCTCGGAAAACCCTAGTTCGTCCCTTACTCCATTACTTTGTGTGCTTGACCTCTTGAGTTTGTTTTTGGTGAAGAAGGGCTTGGGAGAAGTGAAGCTAGGTTGAAGGAAGAAGCACTTGAGTATCTTGAGCTCAAGGGTCTGGAACAAGCTCACCTTTTGACACTCAAAGGTGGTATAAAGCTCCTATATTTCCTTCTTGAATCATAGATCTAGGGTTTTGAAGATTTGGACTTTTTAGATCCAAAGATTTGATCTTGAGTATGCAACTCCGTTTTTGAGCTTAGGGTTGCCACCCTTGAAGATCGATGTGTTCCTTTAGCTGTAAAGTTGCAAGATTTAAGGCTTTTATGAAGCCATCAAGAGATCTAGCTATTTTCATGGTGGTTCTTTGTTACTTTTTAGTGTAGGGCTCATTTGGTGGCTTGCAATCCACCAAGTGATCGACTTTATAGGCTAGGTCGAAGTATTGGACACAGATCTTTAGTTTGGACGTAGTGTCTTAAGGGATTAAACAGTTTTGGAGATAAGAGCTTAACTGGAGGTTATTCTGGGCGTACACATCAGTACGCGCCGCGTACCAGCCCTTTCAGCTGTACGCGCAGCATATGAAGAGGTACGCTTAGTGTACGCTCAGTCAGTAGACTTGTTTTTATTGGGCTCGGTTTGGGCAAGGTGTTGGACATAATAGCTGTGGGCCATGTTGGGCCTCCATAAGTCAGTTAACAGATTAAAGTTTAGTAAGGTTGGAAAGGAAAGCCCAATTTGAAGAGTTGGTCCCAATTTAGAAAATTGGGCCACTTGGGGATTAATGGGCCTTAATGAGTTTAGAAGGAGTAGAAAGGATTGGGCCTGACTCATGGCCCAAAATGGATCAGAAGGATAAAATAGTTATTTTACCCATAGAAGAATCCTCATTTCTGACTAAGTTTTTGTTTGGTCATGATAGCCGGAGAGCAGCCGGAACAACAATCAGGGATTTCTCACTCGGGTTTTTAGTAGTCAGTCATACGAGGTGAGTTTTCCTTTAGTAGGAACGAGTCTAAGGCACCAATGTTGGCCTGTTTAAGTAGTAGAGTATGCCGGGGTAAGCTCGATGTCAGGGTTAGCCCGATGCAGTTTATATGTTTCCGGACTTCGGTCCGATGCCGGGGGTGGTTCCGAGAAGTAGTTAAGTATGTGTGATGTCTTTGTGAATCATGCGTGTTATATGATATGTGTTATGTGTTTTAGGGAAGCCTGATGTATGCTAGTTCATATGTTATATGTTATATGTTCCGGTCTTTGGTTTGATGTCGGGGAAAGCCCGATGCAGATTATGTATTTATTATATATGTTATACTGTGTATGTGCCGGGGTAAGCTCGATGCCGGGGTGAGCCCGATGCCCGATGTGGTCGGATGTTGGGGTGCGCCCGATGCCGGGTAAGCCGATGTCGAGATTCTTCCCGATGCAGTTGGGAGTAGTCCCTGAGTTATGTTATTTGTGATATGTGTTTGTATGGTATGTGGTAGTTTGGGGGAGCTCACTAAGCTTCATGCTTACAATTTTAGTTTTGTTTCAGGTACTTCAGCTAGTAAAGGAAAGGGCTCAAGCTGATGGCATGCCACACACAACATTGGATTTGCCTCGGAGATTACTCTGATATTTGTTATGAGACTATTATGTTTATCAGATTTTATGAGTTTTCGAGATACATGTTTTATTGTTTTACACTATGGCAATGGGATCTATGTTTGATAAATGATTTTGAAAACGAAATTTTTGGCTTTTATTTTTGGGGTGTTTCATTATAGTTGCCACTTCAGATCTGGATGCTTGTGGCCTCTTTGGGCTTAAAGCTTCAAGCTTTATCATGTTATAGCCCCCCCTCCCCCCTTCATGCTTTAGGCCCTTGTTAGGCCTTCTTTTAGTATTTTAGCCTCCTTGTGTTATGCATGGACATAAAGTTAGCAACTTTACAAGGTTTTCCAGGTCATGGATTCGAAATCTATACTCTTGAGTGTTGGAAGGTATGAAAAAGGGACTGAATGAGTTATGTTGGGAAAACTCGCCGATTTGTCCTAGCAACTCGGCAAGTTGGATTGAGTTTTCTGCTATTCTGGATATTTTAGGGACTCGACAAGTTGTCTTGATAACTTGGTGAGTTGGTTGGGGTTTTTCCCCGTTTCTCTAAGTGATAAAAGAACTCGACGAGTTGGTAGATGCACTTGACGAGTTGGGTCAACATGGATTGTTGACCTTGACCTTGACCATGGTTGACAAAGTTTGACTTTGTGGAAATTTTGGGTATTTGAGGTTTTAATGGGTGGGTCATGCTGGTTGTAGGATTTGGGTCGGGAGCTGGGATTCGGAGTTATATCTTATCGGTTCAGCTGCTTGTGAGGTGAGTTTTCCTCACTGTACATATGGGTCGAAGGCACCAAGGACGACCCTTTTGGATTGTTATCCTGGTTATCTTAGGATGTTATTATGTTGTTACAATCTGTTAGATTGATATCATGGTAGATAGGATGATGCTATGCTTATTGATCTGCTTGATCTGTGCTTTCCTGTTGTTTGATTATGTGTTTATGAGTTATGTATATGTCGACAAGTGTGTGTGTGGTTGGGTTGAGGCGGTCCTGATTTATGTTGAAGGCCAATAGACCCAGGGCAGCCCGGATAGATTGTAGGCCTGCGAGGCAGTCTGTCAGTCTGAAGGCCCGACGAGCGGTCCGGATAGGATCTAGGCCCTGTGAGGTGGTCCAGTCATGCCGAAGGCTCGGGAGCGTTCCAGATAGGCTGAAGGCCCTGTGAGGTGGTTCAGTTAGGCTGAAGGCTCATTTATACTTGTCGTTGTCTGTATGTTATGTTTTGGTATTTTGGGGAAGACTCACTAAGCTTTGGGCTTATAGTTTTTGGTTGTGTTTCAAATACTTTAGATGATCGCAGAAAGGAGAAGGCTTGATCGTGTACCTCCTCGCATTTCATGTTTTGATTTCTAGGAAAACTATGATGTGAAACCTATTTTGAAAACAATATGTAATTAATGATGGCTTTTGGAATTATGTAAAAGTTTTAGATTTTTTGAAATTTTATGTATGTTACAGTCCCGACCCAGAGAGATAAAGTAATCACGTATGCACCTTAACAACTAAAAGGGCATGAAAAGAACTTCCCTACTTATGATATAGAGTTGGTAGAGGTAGTATTTTCATTAAAGATATGGAGGCATTGTCTTTATGACACAAAGTGTAAGATTTACACCGTTCATAAGATTCTTCTGTATCTTTCAATCAAAAGGAATTAAATATGAGACAATGGTGTTGGCTAGAGTTACTCGAATACTATGACTGTTAGATACTTTACCACTCTGGTAAATAATCTTAGTGCGGTACGTGTCCTAATGATCCTACATAATCTCCATGATGCCATCCTTGATCGTACCAAAAATCACAGGAGTCAGCTCCAAGATACCACGGGTGATTTTCAACGAGATGAACTCCCACATCCGTTCATATATCGGCTTAGTAGCAACACTTAAGCCCGAACTAGATCCCGAACCTCCTCTACATATGCCCATCACCATTCTGAAAAGCAGCCACACAATGAGCAGAACATGCTCAAAGAATCCTCATCTGACATGCTTCCTATATTCTCCGTAACTACCCACGAGTCGATTATGGATCCTTTATTGTCAGTAGTACTGGCCCAATACTATCTTCCACACATATATATACTTTCCTCAAGGATCATCATGAATCCTCCAAAGCACCTTCTCAATTGATACTCCAAATACCCGCTAAATAGAACATTTAACCCACTAAAGCGCTTCCTAGGCTCTCCTAGGTTCCTGACCTGACCCTGCTATCAGATGCTGAATAACTCCTATTAATGTCAGCTAACTACTTCATGAATACAATCACATGAAACAAAGCTTTGATAATATATCAGGTAAAAGACTCAAACCTACAACAGTTAGACTCAGACGAGAGCTGTGCAATATGGTCAAATCAATCACTTTGAGATTATTTAACCTATGTAGCATGTGACTTAACATATTCACTTAATAGTTAATTCACATCATCAAGAGTCCCACAAAGCACAGAGCGAGCAACATTTGTGCAGTAACATTCCAAGATACAAACCAATTAGAGGGCATCTTAAGCTTGCATGCTGCAAATAAAGATTTCCAAATTGAATATAATATTTGATTCCTCTTAGGCTATAAGGCATCACATATCAGGACAATTCATCCAATCATTTGAAATTCATACTAGCACTCAATTCTAAAAGATCAAATAATTAAGCATATAAAGGCATCTCTCCTAGCATGAAATCTTGAGCAAATCCTAAGTCCTAATCTGGCATGCATTTCTCATAACATATAACATAACAAACAAGTATGGGTATTCTAAGAACCACTAACTTGAGCTCGGCCGATTCCATGCATCACACTTGTTTTTCTTTATAAATTTATTTTGTAAATTTTTTTTCTTTTAGAAATTTGTTTACTTTTAAAAGATTACAAACTCCTTAGTTTGAGTTCAGTCACACCCGGGAGTGTGCCCGAATCCCTCAAACCAAGGTTCTGATACCAACTTGTAACGAACCAAAAATCATAAGGTAAAATTTTCAGTTTTAATTTAACCATAAACACCATCCACCTTTTTCAATCATTCAAAAGTATATCAGATTAAAAATAGTTATTAGAGTAAAATTTCAAAATCATAAAGTTATGGAAACATGGGCGGATGCACTGCGATCAATCTGACCCTTCCTTTTTCGAATCGGAAGTACCTGAAACCATAAACATAAACCGTAAGTACAAAGCTTAGTAATTTCCCCAAAATAGTACATACCATACATATCATACATATATCGGGCCCCTTCCAAAATCCATCAGGCCCTCGAATGGCATCTGGCCCTACCCATCATTGGGCCTCGTGCAGTATTCATCTGGCCCCGCCCGATACACATATGTCAGTAAAATACGATGGGCCCCGCCAAACATACTACTCAATCATTCCTTGCATCGGGACACGTCAGTATACATACAAACACATACAACACATGAAAGGGTTACGCAGACTACTAGCATACAAATAACAATAATCCATGGGCCGGTACTGGTGCCTTCGACCTGCCATACACTAGGAGGAGACTCACCTCAAACCAAGATAACCAAAATACACGCGCTATTGCTACCAAATTCCTCGTACTGAAGACAACCAAATTATCCTTAATCAATAACTATGGAAATTTCCCGAAATCCAAGTTCCAATTTATTTTCCATCAATCCAATGGGTAAAAGGCCATTTTACCCTTCTCATATCTGTCTGAACAACTCATAGCCCAACTCCGAAAAGACCCAAGGATTAAAAGGCCCAAAAAGGGAACCTTGTGAGTAAGCTCCACGTACTAGACTCGTAAGCCCTGTATACTGCTTGATGATTTCAAATGTACAAGTTGCCATATCATGAATATTGGGAATCTATGCATTACGCTAAGCGTATGCATACGTATGCCTACCGTACTCACTAGAGGACCAAAACTTCACATTAAGCACTTAATGTTTCAGAACAAAAGCTCTAAAATAAGATTTAACCTCTAAATAAGGTCTTAATCCATAAATTTGGCAACTTTACTCCTTTGCATGTCTTAATGGGACCCAATACCCATTTCTACCCATCAAGGTCCATAATATGAACACCAACTCTTGCATGGTTCATCAAACCCCATCAATATTACATTTTTATGCACTAAAAACATCAGAAATGCAACAATGTAACATTATAAGCTCATAGAGTAGCTTATACTCACAAGGATGGGTTAAGGGACTGCAATATGCTCAAAAAAAGCCCTAGACAAGATCTAAGAAATAGATTCATCAATGTAGATGCTTTATACCTTCAGATTCTATAAAAAACGATGAAGACTCTGGATCTAGAAGCTCCAATCCAAAGAATTCTTGAGCACCAAGCTCCTTCTTCTTCAAAATGTACAAACATACCAAAAGTCTACCACCAAAGCTTAAGAACACTCAAGAACAAGCTAGGGTTTCGAATTTAGGGTTAAACGGGATGGATGATGAAGATAAAGAGGGTTGAAAATGAGTTAAGGTCTTTAAATAGGGTCCAAGACCCTAAATTAGGGTGTGCATCTGAATGGAGTATGCCCATCGTACTCCACGTATGCCCAACATCCTAGACTACACGTACACCATCTTCTCAACCTTGTATGCCCAACGTACTCCTTGTGTCTCCAGTGTACTTGGCTAAGCCCAAAACCCTCATAATTTCAAATGATTATAACTTTTACGTTCCAACTCCATTTTCTAGGATCCTTATATCCACGGAAAGGTATTGATGAGCTCTACAACCCTATATAGTTACTTTTGACTTTAAACACATCGAACTAAAATCCGTAATTGATTAAAAGTCCTGAAGCATCACTTTTACCATTATGCCCTTAGGCTCCAAAAACCAAACTCTTGGATCACATAATCTACATTACCAACATCGAAATGGGTCTAAACCTCTCTTTACGTAAGGACCGTAGACCTATGATACTTGATCTTCCGATCATGACCCCGAATCATGAAGCTGTTGGGTTTTAAGTATTATAGCACTCCTATGGTGCACATACAACCCTAATTCTTTGGATCTAAGTTTTCTCTAATTATACATGTAATAAAAACTTCCAAAGCATGAAGCTACAACTTGCATACAATTTGATATTTGAATCATAAAATATATTAGATGGTTACCTCTTTGCTGTAGCTTGATGTATTTGGCCTTTAAGAACTTAACACCCCAGGTGTGATGCCTCAAACGGTTCACAACACACCATGAACAAATGGAGGACTTGAGAGAGAGCTTACTAGGCACAAAATTGGCTATATGAACTCCACGAACAGTCGTATCCGATTTAGGCTATGGAATAACATATATATAGTGTAGGATTCCAAGGTTCATGGGTAAAACCTAATCCATACACATACTTAGTCCATATGGATCAATAGCCCAATCCATATGTTTCCCTAATTCAAACAATTAGCCCAATCAATTTAATTAGTCTCTTTTGATCACTAAATTAATTCCAAATTAATTCTTGATCAATACTAATTATATAATGATTTCTCAATTAATGTATTATACTTATAATATATTAGTAAATAAAAACTAACCTCTTACTCAAATATTCATCCTATCAAATTGTCCTAGTGATATGCAACCCGAAATAGACCATGCTACTCTCCGGTCAAGTACATACCGATTATAGTTATGGGCTTAGACACATAATCCAATAGAAACGACTTGAAATAGGGTCTTACACAACATGATGCTCTGATACTGGTGATGGGGATTTACATGTAATAATACCAAAAAGTCCTTATACTCTTGAGGATACATGCAACCTACTTTGATCTATGTCATAACACTATTGAAGCAACATACTATTGAACAACAAAATTTCTATACCTTACTTGAAATCGAAATTCACAAAATTACATGCCTCTAATTTGTTATTGTAAACAAATCTTTCATTCCAATCAAGTTAACCAAAGTGTTCTTGTCTCCTTGGAAATCCTAGCTCCATCCAAGAAACCTTAGGATTGAAGGAGAGAGGGGAGAGGGGAGGAGAATTTTGTTCTCCCCTTTTAGGTATGAGAAAGCCAAAAAATTAGTTGCCTAAGGGTTCTATTTATAGTCTAGGTAACTTAGGGACAAAACAATATTTGAAAGATTAAATAATAGATTTAGTATCAATCCAAATCCTTTCCTTATATATCATCAGGAGGTTTCTGGAAACCCTAAGAAAGGCTCCAAACTCGTGCATGCCATGGACTATTCTTGAATTGCCTTTTTTTTCATATATTAAACAATTAGAATTCACACCTTGCACCTTTAATTTGTTCCAATTAATCCTGAATTAATTCCAAATTAATTATGATTATATTAATCATTTATCACCTATTCCTAATTAATTTGTTATTCATAGAGTAAATTGACAAATCATTAATTAACAATATCTAATTAATATATTAATCACATAATATATTAACAAACCATTTTATCTCTCTCTCTCTCTCTCTCTCTCATTTGATCAATCCAAGTCATATCCGGGTTATAAGGCAAACCCAAAAAGGACTTTACTTATATTCATCAATATTATACCAATTTAGTTAGGACCTTAGACACTTAATCCAACGAGTCTAACCTTAGTCAACTGTAACACTCTGCTTCGAATCGTTTTATAATTTAGGGTTGTGACTTAAAGCCAAGTTATCCTAAGGCTTAGGTCCTTTGGAAAAGAGACTTATTCCTCTTTTAGTGTGGGTAATGTAGATTAGGTTATCCAAGAGTTCGGTTGGTGCTTTGGAGCCCAAGCGTATAACCGTAAAGTGCTAGTTCGAACCTTTTATGAACTTTGGATTTGAGTTTAGTATGTTTTAAGGAAAAGGAGAGTTGATAGGGTTGTACAGCTTCTGAACACCATTCTGTGGAAATAAGTATCTCGAAATCAGAGTTGAAATGAAGAAGTTATGACAGTTTGAAGTTACGGAGATTTTTGGGCCAGCCGCGTACGATAGGTGTAAATTGAGTACATCTGGCATACTGAGTATGCCTGACTAAGCTGGGCGTAAATTAAGTACGATGGGCATACGCGATCAGTGCCTAAACCGTATTATTTTGATTCAGGTCTGAAGATTGGAACCTAGACTTAATGGATTAAATTGAAAAAGATGCACTTTGGGACCCTTTGAGACTTAAAGACTAGATCTTGTTTGTTAGGACCATTCTAATGGAAAAAGTTTGAAACTTTATCCATTATAGAGCTATTATGAGCCATAAAAATGAGATCTTGGCCCTTCTATCCCTTCCATACAAGAGTTGATATGTCTTATTAGCTTAAGAGCTTAGGGTTTTGGAAATTAAGCACTTTAATGCCATTCAAAGTCATAAAGTAAGAAACTTTATGACTTAGGACATCATTTTGGGCTTGAATCAGAGTTTTGGACGTAAAGGATTAAAGGAGTAAGTTCTTAATGTAGCTTTTAGGACTAGGTTGCGTATGTTGGGTGTACCTAGTGGTGCGTTGCACGTACGCAGTCATCGCCCCACTTTTGGTCAACATTAGAGTTCGTTGGGCATACTCTCTTGGTACTCAGGGTATACTCTACTGGGAAGAAATATTGAGTTTTGGACCTTGACTGTTGGCTTTGACTTTGACTAAGGTTGACCTAAGGGCATTTTGGGTCATTTGATTTATAGTTGGAGATTTTCGTTCTTGTTAATTGTATAGGTGACAGGTAGAGATTGCTTTTAGAGCAGTGATTGGTGCAGCTATTCCTTCAGGCTATGAGGTAAGTTTCTTTTACGGTATTCACGGGTCGAAATCACCAATGTTGTCCCACCAGTTTACGTTATAGTATGATGGTTGACATCGTGACAACCGTCAGTTATGCTTGTTGTTGCTTGATGAGTGTGTGATTGTTCGTTATGATATTATATGGTAGTACTAGGGGTGAAATAGATCCGTAATTTGGTTGAAATAGACCGAAGAGGATTGCAAGCACCCAAATATGATTGACAGTATCCAGATGGAATAGATCGAAGGGGATTACAAGCACCCAAATATGATTGACAGTATCCAAATGGAATAGACCGAAGGGGATTGCAAGCACCCAAATATGTTTGACAGTATTCGGTTGAAATAGACCAACGACGATTGCAATCTCCCAGATATGATTAACAATATTTGGTTGAATTAGACTGCAGGGGATTTCAAGCACACATATATGCTTGGATGTATGTTTGTATGATTTGTGTTATTTTGGGGAACGCACTAAGCTTTGTGCTTATGTTTTTTAGTTTATGTTTCAGGTACTCTTGGTTTAAAGGGGAAGACCCTGAGATGATTGCAGTGCACACACCACATCGTTCCTCATTTTATATTACTCTGATATATTTGGAAGTTATTGATTCACTTTGATTAACTATGGGTTTGATGATGTTGTCTTGGATAATGGTTTTATTAATTTAAAAATCGAAATTTTTAGTTTTAATTTTTGAGATGTTAGAAGTCGGTATTAGAGCCTTAGTTTAAGGGATTTGGGCATACTCTCGGGTGTGTCAGAACTCAAATTGAGGGTTCGGTAGATTTTTCAAAAATAAATGTTTTTAAAAAATGGTTTTCTAATAAAAGAAAAAGGGTGTGGTGCATGCAATCGATCGAGCTCAAGTAAGTTTTCCTAAAATACTCATGCATGTTTTATGATATGGTTTGATTTGTGAATATGTGAATCACAGCTAGTTAGGGTTGCGTGATAGAATGCTAGGAGAGATTCCTTTATATGCCTACTATATGAGCTTGTAGAGTTGCATGCTAGTACTGATTAGTTAGTGATAGGATGGCTTGTGTAGGTTATGCTTGTTTCGATTACTCGATGCTTGTATGTTGCTTGCTTTGTGCTTTTAGGAGTTTCCATTAACCCCAACTAAATAGTAAGCGAGTATATTAAGTTACATATTCTTGAGACTAGATAATTTTAGAAGGTTAGATTTTAACTCTATTGCACAACTCTTGTTTGAATGCATTCATTGTAGTGTGAGACCTTTTATTTGAAGAATTATCTGATGTCGGCATTATGTAATTGTATTCGTGAGCTAGTTAGAGGATGTTAGGGGGAGTTCCTTATGCAGATGGCAGTGGGGAGTAGTGTGGTGGTTACCCCATGTACATTGGACCCTTTTAGGGTTTTGGCCTAGGTAGGTCGGGTTGCTTATCGCCAGAATCTTCCCGAGTTATTTAGTTAGATCCATAGCGTGTTTCACGTCTCTCAGTTGCGGAAATGTTTGGTGGATAGAATGGGCTGATGTGTGATGCCTTGTAGCCTAAGAGGAATTGGATGCTATGCTAGATTTGAAATCTTTCTTGGTAGGAAGTGAGATTTATATTTCATCGGTTTGGCTGTGAATTGTAGTGTTACTGCATGAATGTTGCTTGCTTTTTTCATTATGGGACTCATGATGATGTGAGTTAACTATTTAGTAAATATGTTAAGTTAGTTGTGGCAAAGGTTAAATAATCTCAGAGTGACTAATTTAATCCTACTGCACAGCTCTCGTTTGAGTCTAACCGGTTTAGGGATGAGTCTTTCACTCGAATTATTATCTAAGCTTTGATGCATGTGATTGTATTCATGAAGTAGTTAACTGGCACTATTGGGAGTTCTTTAGCAACTGATGGCAGGGTGAGGTCCGGAACCTAGGGGAGCCTTGGATGTGTTGTAGTGGGTTAGCCTATGCTGTTAAATGATGGATATTTATTTGAGAACGGGTGTATAGGAATGGATAGGATAGATGAAAACATGAATAGATACTTAGAGGACCCAAGGTGATTCTTGAGGAATGTATGGATAGGTGTGGAAGGTAGTATTGGGACCATACTACTAAAAGCACATGATCCATACTCGAATCAAGGACAATTTGGGGAATTCTAAGGAACTGGTTAAGGAAGGTGGCACGGTTTGGCACCATGATTCATTGTGGTGTATTTCTACATATATCGGTTTATCGGGTATGATCGTACAAGTTGAGGATGGTTCAGATAATTGTCCGAGCCTCAGTGGCCATGTATGTTGGGTTTCATTGGTGCGGAAACGTGGAAGGTAGTTGATTCCAAGGTCTGCAGGGCCTTACTCTTTTAGTGACAGTTGAATCGTAGGACTCAAGAAGGAAGCGAGTGTGATAAATGACTCGAGGATTGCAAACGAAGATTAAATGATTGGCAAATGGATTAGGATGTCACTATCATCGACAGGGGTTATGTACTTCCAGCCTTCCGCAATATAGAGGAAAGAGAGAGTGGTCATGTGATTTTCACGGATGGGATGTAGTCCCAACATAATTCTAGAAGATTGTAGTTTTCTTGTCGACAGGTATGGAAGCGTAAGAATGCACAATATGGTTTTTGCAGTGCGGTTGTTTTGAGATGAAATAAGGGGTATTCTTTCTTGAAATTAGTTAGGTCAAGTGCTAGTTGATTGTTTCAGGAACCAAGGGAAGTGAATAAGCAAGAGCAATTTTTTTGTCTTTCATGTATCCTGAGTAAGAGAATGATGATTCTTATAATTAAGAATAACGCTCATGATAAATTGGTTGTTGGGGATAGGCGAGACAGGCAGTAGTTCAGTTGTGCATTGAGATGAGATTCTAATATTAGAAGGTGGTTATGATTAAGGGTTTTTCAGAGTTTCAATCTAAGATCCGAGATAACTTTGTGTTCGTTTGGTCCTTATCTAGAGTACCGGTTTGACATGTGGGAGGTCTGTATCGTCACTGTGTGATAGTTCGAACCTTAAGTGGGGGAGAACCGTCTATTTTGATTGAATGATCATTATGATATTTGAGTTTATGATTTCAGAATAATGGGTCTTAGGGATTTGCAGTTCGGGTATACGAAACTCCATTTTAGGATTTGGTCAGGACGAAGGTGTATAGCAAGTTATTATTAGATGTTTGTGTTCAGAAATGTAAGAGTAGTCTCTGCGGAAAGAAGACGTTGGATAAGGAGCTTGTTGTAGCCAGTGGTTCCTTTCAGAATGTCGCTGAATAGATCAATAGGTGTTTGGGATGCTCAGGTTGAGCATTGAGTGTTGGGGGAATTTCTCAACTGGTTGTATAGATTGCTATCCCTATTCTAGGGTGGGCTTTACTGATCGATAAATCAGCTTCAGAGTTTGATATGTTTAGTCTCATGTGGGTTTTGTGCAAGAATTTTATTGGGAGTTTGAGTTAGTTGTCAATGCTTTCGCGATTGATGGTCTTCTCGTTCATCATCAAAGTGGGGATTTCTCGAAAGTTTCAAGTTGTGTCAGTTGAAGGTCAATGGATACGTCAACTTATCATCAAGTTTTGTATGTTTTATATTTTCTTTGGTTTCTTGGTATGTTTACCGTCAATTGTGGTATGGAATTTCGGTTCATAGAAGGCTCAAGTTTGGTAGTTATCCTTGATTATTGGAAGTCTGGATGTTGGGGCAGCGTTGTTTAACTTTCTTGATTTTGGCAGCATTTCTAGATTACCTTGTAAGTTTCTCGAGATATTGCAAATTGG
Organism: Lactuca sativa; assembly: GCF_002870075.4. Lineage (NCBI taxonomy): Eukaryota > Viridiplantae > Streptophyta > Magnoliopsida > Asterales > Asteraceae > Lactuca > Lactuca sativa. The sequence continues at coordinate 348,073,152 of NC_056626.2, forward strand.
TGGAATCTGTTCGGTTACAATCAAGGTGTGGGATCTTGTATCGATCGTTCATGAGGATGTTTCTGTTAATGGTTAAGGTTCGATATTTTGTTAAATCTGTTAGTACATCACCCTTTGGGTAAGGATGTGAGGACTAGAGGATGCAATAGATCCAGGGTTGAGTATGTGTCTCCCATTGGAGTAGTACATTGTAGTAGTTCCTTGATTATGGACATCAGGGGTACAAGTGGACTGAGTAAGATAACTTAAGACCTCTTGATTAGTATTGTTTGCATGGTGATCATTTGGGTGATAAACTTGGAATCGAGACAAGACTATGGCTGTCTATATCCTCATATGGTTGTGTGTGACTATGTTTCGTCTAGTTTTTCGTTGGTATGAGTCTGTGTTGTGTAAGGGACTATGTATGATAAGGGAGTATAGCCCTTGTTGTGTTCGGATTGCATTGGGAAGGATGTTGTTTGGATTCCTACAAGTCGTTGGACTGCCGGTTAGGTATCTTTAGGTACCTGTAGGGTTGGTCACAATGTATCATGAACTAGTGGTTGTATGATTTATATGAGTATGACCCAATGGTCTTTTGATTAAGACTCTTGGTCTCGTATCGTTAGCTTTCATGGCATATTTGGGTGTTAGTGCATTGTGAGAGTCGGGAGATTCGGTGACAAGCTGGTTTGGATCATATAGGCAATTAAAGGTTGTAAGGAACGATAGTAGTGCACTAGTAGCCTCTTGCAGAGTGTTTGCATTACAAAATTTGGTTGATTGAGGGCTGTCTATTAGGATTTTGGTTACCATTGTTAGGCATCTGTTATAGAATCTCGAGCCAGAACTGACATGGGATTTGGTCGCAAAGTGAGAATTTTTGGATTGACCATCCTCATTCTAGTGAAGTCAGCAGGTTGGTGATGACTTATCAGGAAGCCGAGTGTGTATTTGAGGTTGTTAAGCGCAACCTTCGAATTAGGGATTTGGTGTAACTAGATTCAATATATTTTGAGCTTTCCTTCTGCAAAGTATAATCGTATTCCTAGTCAACGACTAGCGGTGGGTGCGATGAACGAATGATTAGTAATCTTAGGGAATAATATGTTGGGGTTCATGTTGATGGGTTCTTGTTTTTGGAAAGTTCTTGCTTTGAGTGGTTATCGTAGTGTCATGAGGTCTTCCAGTTGGCAAGAGTAAGGTAGTTGTTTTAGTTCTCGGGTAGGGTTGTTGGGATTCCTTCTTTCAGGCTGAGGGTAGAGTGCTAAGGTTCATCATTTCGAAGTTATAAGAAATTTCTGCCATGAAGGGGTTTGGATGGAAGGTTTGGGAGACGGCCATCGGTATGGGATGATTCTTCGGTCTTATTAGGAATTCAGGAAGTTTAGGCAGGATCGTCTATCGGTGAAGGAAGTAGTAATGAATGATTTCGAGGACGAAATCTAATTTAAGTGGGGGACAGTTGTAACACCCTATTTTGAATCATTTCAGTACTCAAGGCCGTGAACCCAAGACGTGTTATAATAAGGCTTAGGTCCTTTGGGAAAATACTTAGTTCCCTTTTAGTGTGGGTAGAGTAGATTAGGTGATTCGAGACTTTGGTTGGTGCTTTGGAGCCCAAGGGTGTAACTGTAAAGTGATAGTTTTAGCCTTTTAAGAATTTTGGATTTAAGTTAGCTACATTTTAGGGCAAAGGAGAGTTGATAGGGTTGTATAGCTTCTATACACCTTTCCATGGATATAAAGATCGTCGAAATCGGAGTTGAAATGAAGAAGTTATGACCGCTTCAAGTTAGGGCATTTTTTGGGTCAGCCGCGTACGCTTTGCGTAAATTGAGTACGTTGGGCGTACTGAGTATGCATTAGTATGTTGGACGTAAATTGAGTTTGCTGGTCATACGCGATCAGCGCCGAAACCCTATTTTCGTAGTTTGATCCCTATTTAAGCTCCTTAACTTCCCCAAACCCACTCCATTCTCATCCTCCACCTCTCCAACATCCTCTCTTGAAACCCTAAGCCTAGATTGAGCCTTGTGAGCAAAAATAAGGTTTTTTTAAGTGATTGGGAGTGTTCTTGGTGCTCCTTGGAGAAAAGGGAACTCATTGAAGAAGTGTTGGTTGCATTGGAGCTTGTAGATTCATACTTTGTTCAACTTGATCATTCATCAAGAGGTATAAAGTTTGAATCTTAATGATGAAATTGTTAGATCTGGCTAGTTTTGGGTGTTATGAGCTTTTGGTCACTTTAAGTTCATAAAGTGTAGATCTTGAAAGTGTGTGGCCATGTTATGGATAATGTTGGAAACTTTATCCATCTAAACATTATTTTGATTCATATATGAAGGTTGGAACTTGGACTTAATGGATTAAGTTGAAGAAGATGCACTTTTAGGTCCTTTTGAGACTTAAGGTCAAGGTCTTGTTTGTTGGGACCATTCTAATGGATAAAGTTGGAAATATTATCCATTAGAGAAATTATGAACCATAAAAATCAGATCATGGGCCTTTTATCCCTTCCATACAAGAGTTGATATGTCTTATTGGGTTACGAACTCAGGGTTTTGGACATTAAGCACTTTATTGCCATGCAAAATTATAAAGTCGGGAGCTTTATGACTTAGGACATCATTTTGGGCTTGGATCTGAGTTTTGGACGAAAGGGCTTAAAGAAATAAGCTCTCGTTAGGAAGTAAAGCGGATAACTTGCAAAACCAAAAGCACTAAAGACACAATATTTACGTGGTTCGGTCAAGGAGACCTATGTAGACAGGCGGGAGGGGAGTATTCTTTATTTCAGAGCTCTCAACACAGAGGTTACAAGTCGAATTACACAGAGATTCACCTATCGCTCTAGAATTTAAGAAACGAAATTACCTAGCTTGCATCCCTATTTATACTTGAGGGATCAAACCTAAACCCTAATGGGCCAAGCCTATTGGCCCATAGGCCCATGAAGGGTTTCAACCAATCAAATCCGCCATGCATCATCTTCTGGAACATTCCTGAGCATTATCATCTTCTAGGCATACTTGGATCAACATGGCACATCAACCCTAGTTAGCGCAACAGGGATCTAAATGGTGCAAGAGCATCAAGTATGGCGCAGAACATCAATCTTGGAGCAATAGCATCACCATGAGCAACAGGAACATGCATGGCTCAATAGGAAAACAAGACGTCGCAAAAGCATCCCTCTTCACCCATCTCTTCATCATGTGGCGCAACAAGGACCCCTTGTTGCTCCATATCCTTTCCTAGTGATCTAAACCTCTTCCAAGTGCTCCAAACTCCTTCCAGGTGCTCCAAACCCCCTTAAACATGATCCATTTTTTCAGCACTTGAGCAATTCCTTTGTCTGATGATCCATTCCTCTCTCAGAAGATCTGTTCCTTTGTCACATGCTCCATGAATGCAAGTGCTCCATTGAGATCCAAGTGCTCCAAATGCTCCATGAACATGATCCAAATGCTCTAGTCATATTTAATAGCTCTTAATGTAGTATTTGGGACTAGGCTGTGTACGCTGGGTGTACGTGGTGGTAGGTTGTGCGTACACGGTCAACGCTTCGCTTTTGGTCAACATTAGAGTATGTTGGGCGTACTCCCTTGAAAAGCAGAGCGTACTCTGCTAGGAAGAAATATTGACAATTGGACCTTGATTTTTGACTTTGAATTTGACTTTCAGATTGACCAAATTTGACCGAAGGGCATTTTGGGTAATTTGATTTATAGTTTGAGATTTGGGTTCCTGTTAATTGTATAGGTTATCGGTAGAGATAGCTTTTAGAGCAGTGATTGTGCAGTCATTTCTTCAGGCTGTGAGGTGAGTTTCCTTCACGGTATCGATGGGTCGAAGGTCCCAATGTCGGCCCACTAGTTTAAGTTGTAGTATGATGGCTGACTTCATGACAATTGTCGGTTATGCTTGTGGTTGCTTGATGAGTATGTGATTTTTTGTTATGATATTATATGGTAGCGGTAGGGGTAGGGGTGAAATATGTAACATCCCAAAATTCAAGGCCAAAAATTTCATTTTTAATTAAGTAAGTATAAAACCAGTACTCTGACACCCATATTGTTAACTCATTTCAAAATCAAAAACCAGTATTTCAAGTAACTAAAACATGTCATAGAACAGTATTATCAGAGAACAACTCCTAAAGATATCATAATGCGGAAATCATAGTGTGATGCGCTGCAATCCTGTCAGCTCCGTTCCTTTTAAAAAGAAGTACTTGAAACCAAAATTGTAAAATGTAAGCATGAAGCTTAGTGAGTTCCCCCATCGTACCACATACCATAAGAATATCATGTTGTCAAGCATATATGGGTGCCCGACCTACCCCTTTAGTCTCTTTCAACCTGTAACCGCCTAGCATATCTGGGTGCTAGCCTACCCCTTCGGTCTCTTTGAACTAGTAAATGCCTAGTATATTTAGCTACTGGCCTATCCCTTCAGTCTCTTTCAATCGGTAACTGCCTAACATATCTTGGTGCTGGCCTACCCTTTCGGTCTCTTTCAATCGGTAACCGGGGACTGCTTCACCCCCTACCACTACCACATAATACCCTAGCGTATACTCATAAATCACATACAGCCTAGCATATCTGGGTGCTGGCCTACCCATTCGGTCCTTTCAAGTGGTAACCGGGGACTATTTCACCGTTACCTCTACCACATAATAACATAGCATAACATACTGTCAGGCATACCTGGGTATCCAACTTACCCTCTGATTTATCTCAACCGGCTACGGGGTCTAACGTGCCCCTCCTACCACTATCATATAATATCATAGAATACTAGCACATAAATTATAATAGATAGAGGCATACCCAAGGTTCTAAATGGCGTGAGGTGTGGCGTGGCGGCAAGGTCAAGCCTCAAGCTTAACGAGCCATGGCGTTTTTCAAGGCGTGATGTAAGGCAGCGATTTTGTATTAATTTAAAATTATATTACCACATAAATATAAATTTATATTAAATATAACTACTTTTTATAAGTGTTAGATCAATAACTAGTAACAAAAATTTAACGAAAACCATAATACCTGTATCTCCGATTAGAAAAGACATAACAAAGAGCAAAAACCATGCCTCAAATGAAAAAACACACGCCATAACACGCCATAACACGCCATAACACGCCATAACGCGCCATTGCGTGCCATATCACGCCTTGCTACCCGCCACGCCTAACCGCAACGTTATGAGGCTTTTCGTAACGGCGGAGCCACGACTCATGCCATGGCGCGCCTTTTAGAAAACTGGGCATACCAGACAACTATCACAAAGACAATCATCTCAACTACAATCCACTTCTAGTGGGTCGGCATTGGTTCCTTCGACCCACTTCTACTGGAAGCTAACTCACCTTGAATGCTAAAGTTGTTACCTGAACTCCCAAGCTGCTACCCTGATGACTTCCCAAACTAACAATTTCCAACACAATAACCAATTAGCAACTAAAATCTAAACCATGAACCGTAATCCAATCTTGGGGTAAAATGACCATTTTACCCCTTGCCCAACAAGAACCCTAAACGAAGGCCCAAGCCCAAAACCATTAAGGTCTAAAATCATAATATCCATAAAAGCCCAATGTATGGCCCAATTTCCAATTGGGCCCCATTCCTCCGCATGGGCCTCAACCTAGAGACCAATAATGTTTTTCTAGTCTAAAAGGTCCTAGTCAAAGTCGAAGTCAACGCTCCGAGTTGACTCAACTTAGCGAGTTTGCTCTTCAACCCGTCGGGTTCTCATGAATATCAAAATCGTGACTTTTCGTATCAACTCGTCAAGTACTCGCTCAACTCGTCGAGTTTTTCCTTTTCAAAATCGGGACATTTCAAGAACTACTCGTCGATTTCTCTCATGAACTCGCTGAGTTCTTTAGTCTGTTAAGCCCTTCTTAATGGATTAAGCTCCTACTCTTGCAATATGAGCTTCATACTTCACATATACTCTGAAAATGTCCTTTTAAGGGTAAAGTTTCCAACTTTATATGTTAATACCCTTAATTAATGGGTTTAACTCAAACCCTAACTCTTTAGGACCTAGATCATGGTCCACAAGCCATCAATACTCCAAACTAAAGCATACAAACTGAGATCTGGACTTTAGACACTTCATGAACACGTAAAGCTTCCACCTTTATGTCCATGCATGGCCTTTTGGAGCTTAAAAGGCCAAAATGACATCCTATAGCTTTCATGGGGCTTCAATGGCCATAAAGTTTGCACCTTTATGCCATGAAAGCCCTCCATGGTTCCAGATCTGATGATATACTCACTTGGGACATCCATTTCCCAAAGGTCATGCTTCTTGAACCAAATATCCCATAAAAGTGAAGATAAAGAGATCTAAGCATATTATAGACAAGATATGAGCTTTATACCTCCAATGAACTATAAATGAAGCTAAATTTTTTGATCTACTCTTCTCCAACAATTCCTTGCTCCTTTTTCAAGAATCATCAAGACTGCACAAAATGGCTCAAAAACTCTCACAAGTGGATTAGGGTTTCGTGGCCAGGGTTTGGGACTTGTAAGCTAGAAATGAGACTAGCCTATGGAGGTTAAAATGTTTAAATAGGGTGCAAAACCGTTAAAATTAGGTTTTCATCTTTCAGTGCCAACTCTTCGTGTTGGACCTCCCCAACTTGTCGAGTTGGTCTTCCAAAACACGCATGTCGCATATTTCAAAGTCGTCAAGTATTTTCCATAAACTCGGTGAGTTGACTTTTAGAATTGATATTTTATTTCCATAATTACCTCTCTAAATTCCTGGTGTTAAAACTCTCCCCCACTTAATATAGATTGTGTCCTCGAAATCGCTCTTTATTAACACTTATGCCAATACAATCATCTTGATTATCATGACCAAAAGTTCTGTGCAGAAAATAACCATCTCCAGGAAACCGAAACTCCTATCCTGGGATACCCAAACGCCCTTGCAGCCACTTCTGCCTTCTGAGACCCAACATCCAAAATGACATGTCTTCCCGACAACCAACTTGGTGAAGAAGAATCCTCAATCTCTTCATATAAAACCTACCCTACTTCACCTGAAATTTGAAGCCAAACTGTCAATGACCTGACTCCCTATCAGATCTGCCACCAAACTATCCTCATATACTGTCGCACCACACAAATTGCTTCCAATCCCTACTCCCCCCTGCTATCCCAAACGGAGCAAAATCACGGACCATATACGCTACAAAACACTCATACATGACAGAAGGCTCAGATAATCCTTCGAGTAGAAGATTCATCCTTGCAACGGTTAGACTCATACGAGAGCCGCGCAACAGAGCCAAATCAACTACTCTGAGATTATTTAATCGCACTACGAGTGACTTATCTCTTCCCAAATCAATCAGTTACTCTATCCGTACATGAAATCCTAAAACACCAATACTGCTTGATACATTGGAACTGCCCGAAACACTGATTTGCCTGAAACACTGAACTGTGTGAAATAGTATGCTGCCTCCTGGCTGCTTTCAAAATTCACCAAGACCTTCCTGGTCTTAATTTTTTTTTCCAATCATCTGAAATATCGGGTTCCTACCTGGTTACTGAGCTAAAGGCTCCCAAACAGTCGCCCCTCGCGACTTCCAAACAAAATCCTCATCTATCTATAGTTGCCACTAGTTATCTTGCCAGTGAGGCTCTAACAACCTTATGATCTAACTGATCGGCTCCATACGTCGAGTCCTGATGTCACCCAATCCAAGGCTAAGGGTGATTGTTGCATGTCTAAGGGTAGCATTATATCAGAAACGACCTTATGCGGTCCATCGTTTCCTTGACCCCATGACTACCATGGTGTTCCCACGGTCTTATCACTTGCTTAACCAGGTGTAATTCATCTGGGTACAACCCTCTAACACTATCTGCCAACCTTGTGAATGCTACGGCTACACCCACAGACTTACAACACTCTAGCACTATTTGCCAACCTCGTGAATGCTACAACTACATCCGCAAACTTACAACAATCTAGCAGTATCTGCCAATCCTGTGAATGCTACGGCTATACCCGCAGACTTACAACACTCTAGCACTATCTGCCAACCCTGTAAAATGTATGGCTAGACCCGCAGACTCACAACACTCTAGTACTATCTACCAACCTCGTGAATGCTACAGCTACACCCGTAGACTTACAACACTCTAGCACTATTTGCCAACCCTGTGAACGATACGGCTACACCTGCACACTTACAACACTCTGGCACTATCAACCAACCTTGGTCCTACCACGAATCCATCTATACTCATCCTAAGTCGAACACATACTCGACCTAACACTCAAATGAACTCGAGTCCTAACTGGACCCCTAACCTTTTTCCCGATGTGTGCTATCTGATGCTAAGGGAAAGTGTGGACCAAATGTTGGAATGTGTTCCAAACTCCCAACTCACCCAATCCTCAACCTAGACGATCACTCGATCGCCTTCCTCTCTGACGGCGATGCAAAACCCATCCTACTTTCATACATATTTCTGCTCCTAAATACCTAATCAATTCTCCCCCACTTAGATCCGACTAAGTCTTCACGACACGTGAGAATTGAAGGATTCCCAATACTTGTTACCTTCTAACTTCCAATGGTTGACAACCAGTGCTTACCAGTGCTAACGATCGATTACCAGTCAACCCCAAGATTGGCCATCCTCGGATATCTTGAAGAGTACTCATGAAGTCTGGTCCAGTCCGATACCTCAATCCTCATTCCATAATATTATACCAACTCCTTGTGTTTCCATGCTGCCGAATAGAATCCTTAACCTTTACTATGGCTGACGAATCCTTGCAGAACCACTGGACTCTAATCAAGCATGAACCATGCGAAAAATACAATTTCCTTGGAACATCCAATGGTTAAACAACCCATGTGAAAAATACAATTTCCTTGAGGGTGAATACCATCGCCCCCAACTCCAAATCATGGGTGGGATATCTCGTCTTGTGAGGCTTCAACTCCCTCAACGCATATGATATCACGTGCCCCCTCTTCATTAACACAATACCCAATCCCACTATGGATGCATTACAGTAGACTATGAAGTCCTCCAATCCTTTCGGGAGGGCTAGTATTGGAGCATCGCACAACCTCTGGCGAAGAGTATCGACTGATGCCTACTGCTCAGACCTCCAAGCAAAAACAACTCCCTTCTTGGTGAATTTGGTGAGAGGGACAACAATCTTGGAGAAAACCCTGATAAATCTCTGATAATAACCTGCCAGGCCAAGAAAACTTTTGATCTCGGATGGGGATCTTGGTACCTCCCACTGTATAACTGCCTCGGTCGACCAAATTCCTATTATGATTAACAAGGTGTCCCAAGAACTGGACCTCTCGTAACCAAAAATCACACTTGAAGAATTTCACTACAAGAAAAATACCCTTTAATGACGCGCAAACAATGACACGCACAGATTTATGATAAATATTTTTGTGTGTCCTTAAAAATAATGTCAGCCTTCCAAAATTTGAAAGATAGAGGACACACATTTTTGCTCGCCCTAAAATTAATGTCCAAAGAAAACACAGAGGGAACCTATCATAAAAAGCGTGTCCTCTACAAATGTCACTTTATAATTTTTACTAAACGCGCTTTTCTGGGACTCCTTGATAGGTAAGGGGGGAAATGAAATCCACTAAAATTTTGAACACCCGCCAGATCGACTTCATTCTCTCCCTTCCTTCTCTCTGCAAATCCCTTCCTCTACGATCGACTTTCACTCCTTCTCCGTGCAAACCCTAATAAAACATAACGCATTTGCAATGGTAATATCTTCTTTCACAAAATAGACGATTGACCGAAGAACTAGGGCTTTTAATGAATCGGACATCACCAACAACGATAGCTACCCATCACAGTTTGTGTTTTCTCTCGGACTCCACCGTTCGAACATCACACCACAACAGCGATTACAACCACGAATCAATAGTTTTGAGTTTTTTGGCTTCAATTTTGAAGGTAATTAGACACGAGTTTAAAGTTCTGAACTTTTTTCTTTCCTATGCTACCACTTCCCCCCTTTCCTTTTTACTTCACTATCTTTGTAATTACCAATAGATTGAGATACAGAGTCGGTCTATCGATTAATCAACCACGGTAGATGATTTGGTGTAACTATCACCCATCATAGCGTTTTGATTCTTTTTGTTCTAACAACACATGCCGACTGTTCGTTGAATTGCTCAAATGGAACTTCTATCACAAAAAATGAACCGATGGTATACTTTTTTGTCCAGATTGCCCAGAGAATGACATATTAGTTGGGCTTGATGATGCAGTAGCTAATGGAGGTTATGTGATATCAATTTCTATTGGAGAAGAAAACGTGCTTTTTTTCAAGACAACATTGCAATAGCCTCATTTGCAGCTATCCAAAAAGGAATCTTTGTGAGCTGTGCAATAGAGAACTCCGGTCCGTTCAATGGCACTGCAACAAATATAGCTCCATGGGTTCTAACAGCTGGTGCTAGCATAACTGACAGAAAAATCAAAGCCACAACAAAACTAGGAAGAATGAGGAATTTGATGGTGAATCTTTATTTCAGCCAAAAGGATCCCCTTCTTCTACACTTTTACCACTCGTGTATGCTGGTTCTAATGAGAAACAAGATTCCAAGTTATCTGTCAACGGATCACTTGAAGGTATCAATGTAAAGGGAAAAGTGGTGCTCTGTGAGAGAGGTGTGAGATCTAGAATAGAGAAAGGACAAGTGGTGAAGGATGCACATGTCCTCCCTACAACACATGTGAGTTTTGTAGCTGGACTAGAGATTAAATCTTAAATCAACTCAACAGTTACACCAATGGCAACTTTATTGTCAAAGGAACAGTAATTGGAGACCCTTTAGCTCCATCTATTGCTTCATTCTCTTCTCGAGGTTCGAATACAGTGAGCCTAGGAATTCTAAAACTGGACATTATTGGACCAGGTGTCAACATTCTAGCAGCATAGACAACCCTACTTCCTGGAAGCACCAACGCAAAATCTCCATTTAACATGATGGATGGAACATCAATGACATATCCACATCTCAGGGTATTGCAACACTTTTGAAAGCTACTCATCCTAATTGGACACCAGCAGCTATAAAGTCTATTGTAATTGATTCCGTGAAGGGTTCTCACATGTGGCACATTGGTCAGAATGAGTATATCGATTACGTTGGTTGGTGGGGAATCCATCCCTTTGTGCTACTTTAAAGTGAAATAACGATCTTGACCTCTATTTTTATGGTTTTCCCCTTGCAGGGAAGCTAAGAGTGGTGAGCTTTTGCATATAAGAGACCATGATACATGCATAAGTAAGTACACCATCTCTTTTGGTAAATCCTTATTCTGTAATGAGCTGCTTGAAATGTTAGCTAAAGCTGGTCCTTATATTTCTATTGACCTCAGGTAATTGTAATTCGATGTTCTAGCTTGAAATGTTTCGGTGACTTCTGTTCAATGCTGGTTAGGATACCTTTTCATGTTCAGCCAAGTCTACTACTATCACAAGAATTATATATATATATATATATATATATATATATATATATATATATATATATATATATATATATATGTGTGTGTGTGAGTGTGTGTGTGTGTGTATCGTTACATGATGGTGCATCAATAGCTTAATTCAGAAAGAACAACTTAATATAGAAAGTCAAGGAAAGGAGGCTTTCCTAACTTTTTTACAAATTTGTGTTGTGTAGTGTTATCTACCCTTTCTTAGAGAGGATCTATCTGGATGGGAGTTGTGCTCAGGCCAAGGTTGTTGTTTCTGCAATCAGTGGATTGATGGTTACTTCTAAGCACGCCAGTCTCTCAGATATGTGCAAGGTCTATCTAACTCATTTTCTCTTCATCTCATAATCTACACTAAATAGGATTAGTTGTTTAATATGGGTATCAATGAGTTTTGGATTTGTTTATTTGCTGCAATATCTCATTTTAACATTGTTATACATACTGATACTATAAGATACTTGCTTCTTTTTATTTGAAGGGTAATGAATTGATGTACCAAAAAAAACTGATCAACAAACCTTTGGAGTTTGGAAGCAAGTCGTTCATTGTTGCTGTAACATTGTTTTCACACGATAAACAAACTTAAAATGGTGAAAACTAGTTTTAATATAGTGTAAATTTAATCACAACAAAACTTGTTAAGTAACACCATACATACACTCTGCATGATATGTTATATGTTGTTTCTTCTCTAAATAAACACCAAATTTAAACATGCTGACGTTGCTGCTTATCTTATGACAAACTTGTGGATGCTCTTAAGAATGGGCCACCTACTCCTACAGTTTTGAAATCGTTGGGTTGCATGGCTCAACATCCTATTGTTGCATTTGAACCCCATGCTGAAGAGATGACTTGGTATATCGTTCAAAATATCTTACTAGTAAACGAGGTGATCTTTTATTTCATATTGATACTGCCTTTTCTGCCTTGTCATTTATATCTTAACATATGCTATAAATTCCTCACCCTAATTCTTTTCTTAGGTCGATATGTCAGTCGATATAGTTTCATATGAATGCAGTAGTACTTCATGCAATTTGAAGGTGATCATAATTAACTTCCTGCCTTTTTGGCATTGCCTGGCTTATATAAAATACAAATGTATCATTAGTTCCATGCCAGTTTCGTTAACATTCGTTTTTTCTTCGTTATTCAGACTGAATTTGAATTCACACTCACACCATTTTATTTAGTTATGTTGGAATTCACAAAACCCTACCTACCCTACTAATGATGGAACTATGCTTTCCTTCCTCCCAAATTTCTTCTATAAGTGACTGACATCCCCCTTTTAAACCATATTATTAACATTGCAGTGTATTAGTTTCTTCTTTATACACACACACACAATTTATTTTTACTTAAAAGTATTTAAAAAAAGTTCCATGAGAAAGAAGTTAGCAGAAGGGAAAGTTGTTAAATATTTTTCAAGTATTTAAATAGCTTCATGGACAAGAGCTTTCATTTTCCATTTTTTAAGTTCTAAATCTTTTCATTGATTTATGAACGAAAATGAACCAAATAGAAATATACAAAGTAATGGAATTGAGGTGTTGAGTTCTTGGCCTATATTACCCTTCTTACGCTAATTGATTTTGCGACTTATTTTCTTCTTTAGAAGTGGTGCTGATTTGCATTTTCTGCCTGGATTCACCCCTACACGCAGTGTAGATGAGTTCCTCTACTCCTCCATGTTTTCCTTTACTGCAACTTGTGGATAGGTAATGTTTGCAACTTCCTAACAAAAACAAGACCTATCTGTATTAGGAAACTGATATATCTATTATTATTATTATTATTATTATTATTATTATTATTATTATTATTATTATTATTATTATTATTATTATTATTATTATTATTATTATTATTATTTTAATCAGTGGTATTTGTAGGGGACATCAAATTCAAAGATGATATCCGGGAGCTTACTCAAGATGTCAATTGTTAAATGGAAGGATCTTGATAAGTGCAACGTCTGTCACATGGATAATGGGAATGTTTTTCTTTTTTCTTTTGAACTTGCTGAATTAACAAAATAATGCAGTTCCCCCTAAACCCTAACACAGATGATTGTTTTTTTTATTCAGGAATATGCCTACAATTTGTTTCTGCAGTGTGATAAACGTAGAATGATGGTGAGAATATTAGTATACAACTCAAATTCTTATTGTTTATTCAGATATAAAGATATATATCTATTTCCATGAAAGGTTCATGCAAGGTTTTATGGGGAACTGGAACCTGTTGATCGAGTCCTTTGGTTATGCAACTTATGTCACCCAGGGGCACCTGAATGTTCTCCACCCTGTTGCCTTTGTCCAGTTATAGGTACTTGTTTAATAGTTTATAATAATGATAATGATAATAACACTAATAATATATGATATGTCAACTCATTGTTTTTAGGAGATGCTATGAAGCCTACAACATATGGAAGGTGGGCTCATGTAGCATGTGCCATGTGGATACCAGGTTCACTTGCTATTTGTTTTTATATGATAATTTTCATTGCTAAAATTGGTGGATGTTTCTTAGTATGTCAAAAAAGAAAAGTAGAAGTTTGTAAACTGATTGATAACTACAGCATCATACTTAGTTGTGTAGCTCCTCATTGTATAATCCATAACCACATTTTATTCTACTCCAAATAATAATAATAACTTAGGTGTCGGTTTTAGAGTAAACTGATTGATAACTACAGCATCATACTAATGTTTATTTTTGAATCTAATGAGTATTCTTCTATTTTGTTTTAGAGTTTTGAAAGGTGAATTACAAAAGGATGGGTGACACCAATGAAATCAAAGCATCCTTCTACACTTGCATGTCCTTTTTCCTTTTTACAATTGTTATCTTTCTAATACTCTGTTCGCTTCATGACAATTACCATGTAAAAACTATGATAAATAGTATGTTTACCCCTGGAAAGGACTCCATTCAACAAGGATCACATATTGACATCAAGGGTTCAAACTGTTCTCTTTAGTAAGGTAATTATAGGTTGAAATGAAATAGTCCATTTACTTGAGATTTTTTTGTGATTTTTACAGAAATAATCGATATTTTAATTTTCAAAATTGAAATCCAAAATGAAGTAATTATTTATTTATATGGAATATGATCTATTTTATTTGCTAAATCTGGTGTTTATTAAAATGGTGAATACATGTTCAAGTATGTATACCAATACCTTTTTTGATAAAGCGATATATTAATTTATCTATTCCACGAGTTTGTTTGCAAATATTTATCTAGAAACTTGATTAATATGTTTTATATTTATCTTTATCTTTCGAGTAGGAAGAAGATCCAGAATGGTATTCATGGGCACCCAACTTTATCTCAGAGCCTGTTATAGACTACACTGCAATTTATCTATTCATGTTATTCTTTTAGAAAGGAAATTCTCAAAGGAGAATTTAGTCATGTGTTTCTTTTGATGTTGTACATGTTTTGTTTTCTATAATTAATATTATGCAATATTAGCAATGTCTTAGATTTACTTACTATTGGAATGATTATTTGTATTTGACATATTAGTGCAATGAATTATTTTTATTTTTTAAGGTATTTTATTTTGTATTATTATACTTTTAATGTGTTATTTGATTTGAAAATTAGTAAATCTATATAAAAATATATAAGTTAAAAAACATTTAAAATTATGACACGCAAAAATGCGTGTCGTCTTTCTTTATGACAGGGGCTTTCTTGATACACATTATTTGTCCTAAACACGCGCGTCGTAAGGTTATGACATGCAAATGCATGTCATGTTCCTTTATGACAGGACCTTCCTTGATACGCATTGCGTGTTATAACTGCGCATCGTAAATGTGTGTCATAAATGCGCGTCGTAAATGAGCGTCGTAAATAGACGACGCGCAAAAGCGTGTCGTCTCTCGTTATGACAGGGTCTTCCTTGACACACATTTGCGCATTGTCTGAGTGTTTTATGACATGCATTGTGCGTCGTAAAAGGCTGTTTTTCTAGTAGTGGTTGGCGTAAAGCTTCTCCCTCATCAACACTCCAAGAATCTCCCGAAGATGCTCCTCATGTTGTTCCCAAGACTTCAAGCATACCAAAATATTGTCAATGAACATGATCACCAACTGATCCAACTTGAGCCTACACATCCCGTTCCTGAGGTCCATGAACGATGCCGGTGCTTTGATGATCCCGAAAGGCATCACCACAAACTCTTAATGCCCATAATGAGTTTGAAAGGTCGTTTTTTGGATATCCTCCTCCTAGAGCCTCATCTGATGATATCAAGATCTCAAATAAATCTTAGAAAACCAAGGCACTCGCTGTAACTGATCAATGCACATCTGGTGTGAACCATCCTTCTTCTTGACAAAAAGGATAGGTGCTCCTTACGGCGAAATACTCGGCCGAATGAAACCCTTCCCTAATAGATCCTGAAGCTACAAGGATAACCCCTGCATCTCGGGCTGTACAAGACGATACAGTACCTTAGCAATAGGCACCGCCCCTTGAACCAAATGGATCTGGAACTACACCTGCCTCTCATGAGGCACAACCAGTAGATCCTCGTGAAAAATATCTGGGAAATCACATACCACTGGAACATAGGAAATATAAATCAATCTCTCCTTGACAACTCGAGTATCCACTACATAAGCTATGAAGCCCATACATCCCAGCTGCAAACTCTGTCTTGCCCTGGCTGCAGAGTAGAAAGTTGATCCCGATATTGTTCCCTCTCCATATATAGTAAGTACTACCCCACTAGGGTCTCGAATCGTCACCATATGACACTCACAATCAATCATAGCTCCAAACGGCTCAACCAATCCATGCCCACTATGACGCATAAATCTCCCATCGCTGTTGACACTAGATATATCGGAAACTCAACACAAAATCTCCAAAACACAACCCCAGAATACATCAGTGGCAAAAACTGCATGCTCGGCGGCTATAGAAACCCTCAATGGTCGACTCAAAGCCTCGCGTCTAACACTAATGTGACGACTCAAGGATAAACACACGAAGGATCGACTCGCACCTGAGTCAAATAGCACCAAGGCATGCACATAATTCACAAGAAAAGTATCTATATTAAACACAATATAAACATAAACAAGTTACAATAACAACATGAATCATGAGATACGTACCAGTAACAATGTCAGGTGCCACGCGGACCTCCACCACAGTGAACTGGAAAGCTCTCCCACGAGCTCTCGGGACCTCGACCTTCCCAGTACAACCATCAGTGGCACACAAGGTAGCATGAGCAGGGACCTGGGTTGAGCCTTGTGTAAGCTGCGGACATCCTTCCGATGACCTGTCTAGTTGCAACGAAAGAAAATCCAAAATCCCTTGGGGCAATCATTTGCCATATGTCCCTCCTTCCTCCCTCGTCAGAGTCTCCAAATTGATATCCCTCCTCCTAACATTGGTCTATAGCTCAACCAATGTTCGATATGATGAGTTCGCCACGAACTCCCGCATATCCCTCTTCAAAATGCTCAAGTACCGACTCACATGTGCCTGCTTAGTCGACATGTGCTCAGGGAAAAATAGTGCCCGATCATGAAATACCCTTGTGATCTATGTCAATGTCTTTGTCTTCTGTATGAGAGATATAAACTCATGGGCCAATCATTCCCTCTCTACCCGGGGAACGAACTTATATCGAAATAGCTGGGTAAATCACAAATTTCCACCAGTCCTTCACCCCCAAGCGAAGCTAGTTCAGCGCAAATCAAACCTTCAGGTTCTCAGGGCAGATACAAGTATAAAAGCATCCCTCGATATCGGAGATCAATCACATCGCATCAATCGGGTCCTGGGTCCTGTCAAACTTTGGTGGCTTCGTGTTGATGAAATCTTGTAACATCAATGAGTCACCCTCCTGTGACCTCACTGCTGCAAGTGTTGCGGTGGCTGCGGCAGCGGCAACCTCGGTGACGACAACATATCACTCGTCAAAAGTCTCGATCAATGGGGTCTTAATAGACCGGAACATCTCCGGAATGTCCTCTATGATAACTACGACCACCTCATCCGCACTAATCCTATGGATCTCCTCGTCATTGATACTCGCCCTCTCAGGGTTGCTGCAGCATGAACCTCAGGTAACCACCATAGTCTCTATCTGGAACACAAACACATAAATCATCAGGAACATGCTAAAGCACACACACACATTTACACATTCCTACATGCTCATTAGTATTCCGAGATTCTTACTTGATCCGCATACGGATCTAGTGCTTTTAGTAGTACGGGCCCAATACTACCTTCCACACCAACCCGCATTTGCCTCAAGTCCTCCTCTTAGGATCCTAACTCACAGGTACTCTATCCCTCATGGATATCTAACTACTCTCTCAGTAGACTTCCCAACTGAACATCTAGATACTCCTCCTAGATTACTCCTCAACTCTAATCTGTCTAGTAAAGATATGTGCCATGTACAACTAAATAGCACACATAGAGTAAAAGGCAAGAGTAATGTCGTTCAAGAACGACCTCCTAGGCTAAGGCATCATGAATCAGGCAACTCTAGCTAAAAATTCTGAAAATACCTAGCCTATCATCTAGCCTGCATTACTAATAGCTCAAAAGTAACTCATCTCATAATATAATCAAGTAAGGGTATTTTGGGAAATCACCGCTTGGACTCTGGCTAATTGTACACACTACTTCGTCTCGCTTTAGAAAATCATTTCTGTGTGAAAATTCCTCAAATCCTCAGTTTGAGTCCGGACATACCCGAGGGTACATCTGAATCCCTCAAACCAAGGCTCTGATACCAACTTGTAACACTCAAAAATTTCAAACAAAATTTTCACTTTTAAAAGTTCACACAAAACATAGTTTAACAATTCTCATGCCAAATGTATTATTTTCCCAATCACAAAACATCAGAATTTGTTGTAAAATATCCCAGAATCCACATAAACAAAAATCAAAAGCTGGTGTGTACAATCATGCTGATGCCTTCTCGCGATCCTAGGATGTACCCGAAACACATTTTACACAAACAAAGTTAGAACGAAGCTTATTGATTTCCCCAAAATACCACACACACAAATAGTTAGCCTCTCATTGCTATATGTCGATAAGGACCCTCTAGTCTCACCGCTCGGTATGGACCCTCCGGTCTCACTGCTTGGTATGGACCCTCCGGTAATAGCTCGATAAATACACAGAGTAATATACAACAATAATCACAAAGATAGAATACATAATATCACATATCTCAGTATAAGCAAATAAGACCATTGGGTCAATAACACAAATAAGACCCTCCAGTTGCACATTAATTACGACTCAGGTAAGTATAGTGAGAAGACTCACCTCGTAAGGTAAAGCAAGTATATCCTGCACCTGAACTACCGATCTAGACTCCGCCAAACATATATCACATATACCTCCAATTAATAATTGATATTAACAACCCCCAAAAGCTGTTAGGTTAAGTTTCTCTACTAAACCTCAGAAGGATAAAAGACCATTTTACCCCTCCATGGCCTCCAATGTCAACAACTTGACCAAAACCCTAAAAGTCAACGGGATTCAAAACCCAGTGCGTTCGCTGGGCGTATGTCTATCTACGTTGGGCGTACAGCTGGCCATGCATGTATCAGGGTGGAATCAGTACTATGTTGCACGTAACTGGGGTACATTTGGCGTACGCCCCAAATTTCCTCTTTTCAATCTTTTGGTCTTAATCTGTTAATACAATGGCTACTACTACAGATTTAGGTTGAATAAGGTCCATTACTCCATAAAGTTAGTGACTTTAAGCCTTAGCATGGCTAGACAAGTCTAAAACTCATAAACTCTAATCCTTTACTCATAAAGGTCCTCATATATCATGCATGGAGAGATCTTTACAACCAAGATCTCATTTTTAAGACTCCAATTGACTAGAAACACCTAAATTGACATGTATTATGCTCTGGAGTTCATCATTCATAAAGCATCAAGCATGGGATATAAAACCCTAAAAATGGACAAAAACATGAACTAATTAAAACAATGAGAAATCTTTGAGCATGATACCTCTGAATAATGCACCAACCACAGGGAAACTCAGATCCAAAAGCTTGGACACCAACTCTTCTTCCTTCAAAGCTCCCTCTTCACAAAATAATCCCACAAGATCACTCAATAAGCCTCAAATGCTCACACATGCTATGAAAATGGGATTTAGGGTTTGAGGGGAGTTGAAGGCTGGGAATTGTGGTTGGAAATGAGGCCATCATGTTCCTTAAATAGGTCCACACAACACAATTAGGGTCTACACTCTGAGCCTAGTACGCCCAGCGTAATAGGTGGCCTCTACTTCCATAATACACACATGAGTATGCTGAGCATACACATGTGTACACCCCACATACTCATTTGCCACCTTTTTTCAATTAAGGGCTAGTTTTAAAAATTCAATAAAAGTAGGGGCATTGATACATACCTTATCTCATGATGTTATGTGGAGGCTGATAACGAACCTTTGATTCAAGATAATGGTTCTTAAATATAAAGGAAACCTTAAAATATCATGACACTAGGATGCAACGTTCCTTACGTTGTGACCATCTATATGTCACGTCGTGAGCACTGTCCCGATACGCGTTTTCAATTTATCTTGTCATGTCTTGACCACCTTATGGTCATGTCGTGACACCTCCAAAAAACCAAGCTTTTAACTCCTTAAGGCCCTAAACAGACCATTCTGGAACACATATATTACAACTCACCCCTCTTAAATTGGATTTTGTCCTCAAAATCATTCCTTAAAACTTACACTACCACACCAGACGACCCTGACATAACTTCTTGAATCCTGAATACGACTGATAAGGCGACTCATATCGTCGACCGCCTACCAACATTGCTATTAAAGCCCCGACCTAGCAAAAATCACATATCCTGATGAAGAAAAAACGTTAAAACTCTGCCCTCAGACCAAAAAAGAGAAAGATAACTGCTCTGCCCGAAAAGTGTAAACCATAAACCATGTCTGACTTCCAGACATACATGACCTTTCCAAACCACAACCATAATAACTTCACACTGCAACCCGAACCAAAACAAACCTCTCTGACCCTGAATTATCCCACTAATATTGGAATATAGTATCCTTGACCATTTGCCAATGCTGACAACTTCGCACTTGAACACAAAAGAGTATTCTCAACACAAGTCTTAACTATTGATGCCATACCATCATATAAATCATATTCTGCTAACCAAAAATTTGCATCTTTGATCTAACTCCGATCTCTTTTATTCTGTGATGACCTACCAATTGACTAACGTACCGAATCCCCGACCGATTGTTGAAGCTGATAACCTTACACCCGGCCACACCACGACACTCCAACCAAGAGTCTAACTGGCAAAGACTATCATGGCTAGTTCACCAAGACGGCTCCAACATCCCTCCTATTTGAACAAAGGATGACATAGCCAACAAACACACGAACACACAGACCTTGCCATCATTCAATTACGGGCCTGAGGACTCCCAACCAATACTTCATGCCTTGGTTATAACCTCAAACTTCTAAATGACCCATTCACTAGAGATAACATAACCAAATCAGACATGCCCTCAACCTAGGGCTATACTAGTCTAACCACTGATATGGCTCTGACCTCCCTAGTGAATGCTATAAGCCAATTCATTGACTTACAGTTCCTCCACATGCGACTACCAACCTAGGGAATTCTACGGCTACCATGCAGTGTTACAACACTTCTACAATTGACTACCCGCATAGTGAATGCTACGACTACCCCCACAAACTTTCAACACTTCATTATGGATACTTAACCAAAAACAATGCGAGCTGCATCCTCAACCTGTTGGACCCAAAAAGGCATTTCTAGTGTGCTTTGAATCCTAAATCCTTTATCAGGAAAGAACAGACAGTGAGGTTCTAGCAAAACCCTCATCGTGAACCTAGGCATCAACCCATAAAGAACCACTACTGATGCTTTGTGAATTCAAACGAGATAACTTGGATTCTCAGCATTTGCCTCGATCATGACCATCGAAAAAAGAATATTATTATTGACATAAATCCAGAATCATACCACAACCAGAACTGGCTCCCCTCTTGACATCAGATATAGAATTCCACATTGATTCATACTTGAAAATATACCCACTAATCCAAACGATTCTCCCCCACTTGGATTCAACTATACTCTGCCAACCTCATGACAAATGGTTTTCCAAACCATCTAACAACCTTACAACTCCACTGTTATCATCCAAAGCTTACAAGAAATCAAATAATCTAAACAACTGAACAAATCCATGCGAAAATCCATGACCCACACCCAGAGGTTGATAGGTCACAACCATTCTTACCCTACTAATGAGAGTGATCAGTTCAACGAGTTAGCTGGTCCCTACAACTGACATACCACCTGAGTAACACAAGCACCTCTAGACTGTAACTCTATTGTCTCAAAGGGGATAACCGACTGTAATGAGATCTTTTCCTAAAAGCTTTTGATGCAAGAGCAAAACACAACCCTGAAATCCTGAACCTGGCAGCAATTAACCCTGCACTTACATTCTAATTAATCCCTTACCCCTGTAAATCATGAAAGATCTCAACCCTCTGGAATTCCAATAATTCAATGAAGTTACGCTGCAACTACCTCTAACCAATTGTGCAGTTGTGATTGGTTTTGTTGCGAATGTTTTTGATTTTCGGTCATCCTACGTTCGTCAACTCCCTCCAACTTCTTCTGTTGCAAAAATCAAAACCAATCGCAACTATAGCAGTACTCGTGACAGAGCTGGTCCGAATTGCGTCGGGGAAATTTTCATCATCACGTCGTGACCACCAGAATCGTGACGAATGTAGGATGGCCATCTTAATGGATTGCGCCATAATCCTTTTACTTATGAATCCCAACATTCCAAAAGGACTTATAACTCTAAAATGATCCTAAAAATCTATGTTTTATGGGCATCCATGTCCAATGCATGTCCAAATCTCATTTTGGGTCAAAATGAAGAAAATTACCAAAGCTTCCCATGGAAGGGTCCAAAAAACAAACACTTTCCAGATCTGAATCATAGGAGAAATATAGGACCTCAAGGATCCATAAAGTTTCCAACCTTATGGAATCCCATCACTTCAACTTGATCAAACTTAAACATAAGGGACAAGGACTTAGATCTAGCAACCTTCAAGATTAAACATTGAATCTTAGACACCTAGAAAGGTCCAGAATGTGCACAAGATGATGATGATGATGCTTCTTTGTTGGATCAACACTCTAGAACTCTTATTCTTCTTCTTCTTCTTCAAGCCACCAAAACACCAAATATTGTCAAGAACAATCAAGACGGATTAAGTATAGATTTTTTATGAGGTTTAATGGTGATAGAGGATGATAATGAACCCTAGATTTGAGATAATGGGGTTTAAATACGAAGGAAATCCTAAAAGATAATGGGCTTGGGCTGCAATCTTCCTCATGTCGTGACGATCTATTTGTCAGTTGTGTTCACTGCCCTGATACACATTTTCAATTTTGTTTGTCATGTCGTGACTACCCAATGGTCACATCGTGACACCATGTTTTCTCCAAAGACCAAGCTTTTGACTCCTTATGGCCCTAAAATGAACCATTCTAGAATACGAGTGTCACAACTATGCACTTTACTAAAGGATAATACCTTAAGAAGATTCATGTATTTGATCTTCTTAAATATGACTATAATCAATGGTTAGATATTTAGGGGATAGTAAAAATCACAAGAGTATTCATTCCTAGGACCTCATGCTTTCCATAATCCTTATGATCAATAAAGTCAAAAACCTCAATTTGGTTCCACTTCGAGATGTTGCTCTCTCCTCATCTATTCCAGGACTTTTAGGGGTTAGAAGAAGGACCAAGCACTGAAAGTTCTTATTACCTTACGAGACGATGTATATAAACAACTCTCTTCAATCAGGAGCTGTTTGTGTTCAACATCTTTTCATTCAAAAAACTAAACATGAAATTTTCTATGCTGATGACCATGATCATATTGATGGGTTTAGAACATAACAATAATCCTATGGTGCATACATAAACCCTAAAACTTTGGATATAGTTTTTCTAATTGTACATGCAATAATCATCAAAAGCTTATAAACCCTATGTTAAGAATAAAAAAATTCGAAAATCATAACTAAAACAAAGTTAGGATGTTACCTTTAAATTGTAGCTTGATCTTTAACGTTTGAGAGCTTTAGTATCACAAGTGTAATCCCTCTAATCGATCTCAAACACCAAGAAGCCGGGAGGAGAATATGAGAGAGAAGAGGAGGAGGAGGAGGAGGAGGAAGAGGAGGAGGCCCAAAATCAGCTCCAAGATCCTTCTAGGGTTTCTGGTAGCCATTTTTAGATACCCAAGAGGTTCTTTATATAGCTGAAGAATTAGGGTTCCAGTCAAATACCTAAGCTGGTTGCTTAAGCGCTAAGCAGCCCATAGGATCCTTCCAGAACTGTATCGTTGGATGAAATCCTTATGGGCTACCCATAAGATTTCGTCCATCTCTTATCTAAGAGTGTAACGACGTAAATTTTCAAAACAATTTTTCAGTTTTAAATCATATTTTCAATCATCAAAAACAATTTCAACAAAATGTATCCAATGTCACCATAACAAACAAATCCCAGAATCTCAAAACATAATCTCTATGAGTGTGTACAGATCATGCAGGCGCCTTCCTGCGATCCTCGCTAGTACCTGAAACACATAACACAACAACTGTAAGCATAAATTCTTAATGAGTTCCCTAAAAGACCACATGCAACACATACGTCTTTCCAGGCCATAACTCTGTAGGATCTTCCAATCCATGTGCCCAGAGGACTTCTGTCATGAATCCCGGTAGACCTTCCGGTCCTACCAATATCGACCTTTTGGTCCGTAACCTCTTGACCTTCCGGTCCTTATCGTCAAGAACTTTTGGTCCTTATCATAAATAACATACATCACGCATACATATCACATAACAACTTACAACTCATACTTCTCATAGCATATAAGACCTTTCGGTCACACATAGGTATTCTTCCACGTACAGTATAGTGAGAAGACTCACCTCAATGAAGTCGGATAACTCTCGTGCTTAACGTCCCAACCTAGCCTCCTCCTATTATTCAAATAACATTCCCGATCAATATTCTCTCATAGCCTCATGTCTATAGTTTGGCTAGAAGGCCATTCTACCCTTCCCTGAACTCTCTTGAATCAGTCTTGACCAGAACCCTAAGGTCAACGAAAGTCAATGGTCAAACCTTGACCGACTCGTCGAGTGCACATGGGCGACTCGGCGAGTCCATGCGAGTTCTCTGAATCCTTCTAGACTCTCTTGGCTCATTAAGTCATCGTCCCATTCGGCGGGTTGCACCTGTCACAAATCGTGGGGCAACCCCGACTCGACTCGTCGAGTCCCATTATGGAGTCGGCGAGTTGCATCCATTGAAACACTGAAATGCAGCCTCGTGCCCAACTCCTCGTGGAACTCAGCCAATGGCAGATACGTGTCCCAACTTGCTCCGAAGTCCAACACACATGCTCGGAGCATCTCCTCAAGCATCTGAATCATCCGCTCACTCTGTCCATCCGTCTAGGGGTGGTAAGCAGTACTGAAATGCAGCCTCGTGCCCAACTCCTCGTGGAACTTCTTCCAGAACCTGGAAGTGAAACGTACATCTCGATCTGACACAATCGAGATCGGCACCCCATGTCGCGATACCACCTCCCTCACATACAACTCTTCCAGCCTCTTAGCAGAAGAGCTCTCACTAATAGCAAGAAAATGTGTGCTCTTCGTTAGCTGGTCGACGATCACCCAAATTGCATCGACACCCCTCGCGGTCCTCGGTAATTTGGTGATCAAATCCATGGAAATTTGTTCCCACTTCCACTGGGGAACCTCAAGCGGCTGCAACTTGCCATGTGGACGCTGGTGCTCGGCCTTAACCCTGCGACAGGTCAAGCACCTCTCAATGAACCATGCTACATCCCTCTTCATACAGGGCCACCAATAATCTTTCTTCATGTCCAAATACATCTTAGTGGCCCCGGGATGGATCGAGAATCTCGATCTATGCGCCTCCTCCATCAAAATGGTACGTGCCCCGCCTGCATACGTCACCCAAATCCGACCTTGAAAGGTCATTAGCCCTCGACTATTGGTAACAAACTCAGACACTTGAACGATCACCCGCTCCCTCTTACGGTTCTCCGGTATCACGACCTCTGCCTAGGGCTCCCGAATGGTGTTCAACACCGGAGTCATTACTGTCAGTCGCATACAAATGTCTCGAATCAAGGCACTCTCCACCCTACGGCTCAGGGCATCAACTACAACATTAGCTTTGCCCGGGTGGTACAGGATCTCACAATCGTAATCCTTTACCACGTCTAGCCATCTCTTCTGGCGCATATTCAGATTGGGCTAATCCATCAAATACTTCAAACTCTTGTGGTCTGTGTATACGGTACACCGAACCCCATATAAATAGTGACACCATATCTTGAGGGTGAACACCACTGCCCCCAACTCCAGATCGTGGGTGGGATACCTCATCTCATGAGGCTTTATCTGCCTCGATGCATACGCTATCACATGCCCCTCTGCATAAGTACTGCACCCAACCCTGATATCGATGCGTCACAATACACCAGCAAATCCTCCATCCTTTCCGGTAGGACTAACACCAGGGCTTCACATAATTTCTGGTGAAGTGTCTCAAACGAGGTCTGCTGCTCTGGACCCCATGAAAAAGCAACACCCTTCCGGGTCATCCTGGTGAGAGGCACGACGATCTTGGAGAAATCCTTGATAAATCTCCGATAGTAGCCGGCCAATCCTAGAAAGCTCCTGTTCTCGGTGGGTGATCTCGGCACCTCCCACCTCATAACCGCCTCAATTTTGTCCGGATCGACCAAAATCCCATTCTGGTTGACGAGATGCCCCAAGAACTAGACCTCCCGTAACCAGAACCTCTCCGTCCTCAATACCCCGAGGATCTATCTCAGATGCTCCTTGTGCTGCTCTCTAGATCTCGAATATACCAGTATATCGTCGATGAACACGATCACCGAACAATCCAACATCATTCTGCACACCCTATTCATGAGATCCATGAACACTGTTGATGCATTGGTGAGCCCGAAAGGCATCACCACGAACTCAGAATGCCCATAACGAGTCCTAAATGCCGTCTTCTGGATATCCTCGTCACGCACTCTCATCTGATGATATCCAGACCTCAGATCAATCTTGGAAAGCCAAGACGCTCCCTGCAATTGATTGAACAAATCGTCGATCCTCGGTAATGGGTAACTATTCTAGACCGACAACTTGTTCAGCTCCCAATAATCAATGCGCATCCGGTGTGAACCATCATTTTTCTTGACAAAAAGGATCGATGCTCCCCAAGGGGAACTACTCGGTCTAATAAACCCCTTCCCCAGCAGCTTCTGAAGCTGGGAGGATAACTCCTACATCTATGGCGATGCAAGGCGATTAGGCGCCTTGGCGATAGGCGCTGCCTCTGGAACCAAATCGATGCGGAACTCTACCTGCCTCTCGGGAGGCACACCCGACAACTCCTCAGGAAAAACATCTGGGAACTCACGCGCTATCGTAATGTCATCCATCGAACTTGGCCTCCCAGCGGCCTCTCGTGTGTCCATCACAAAGGCTACAAACCCGTTGTAGACCTTGTCTCGCTTTGGTATCCGAACAAAACGCTGACCCGCATCGGGTACCCTCACCGTACACCATAAGTACTCCCCCACTGGGGTCTTGTATCATCACCAACTTTCGCTCGCAGTCTATAACAGCCCCAAATCGGCTCAACCAATCCATGCCCACTATGACACATATGTCCCCCGTTGCAATCGGGACTAGATCTATCGGGAACTCAACACCGAAGATCTCGAGTACACATCCTCGAATTACATTCATAGCATACACCGCTCGCTCGTCAGCTATGGAAACTCGTAGAGGTTGACTCAATGCCTATCGTCGGCTACTGATGTGCCGACTAAACGCTATCGACACAAATGATCGACTCGCACCCGAGTCAAATAACACTAAAGCAGGTACATAACTCACAAGAAAAGTACCTACGCATATCATAATATAAGCACAATATCTCAACTCAACATAAATAAACAAAGAATACATACCAGCCACAACATCGGGCGCTGTGCGGACCTCCTCCGCTGTCAACTAGAAAGCTCTCCCACGAGCCTTCGGTGCCTCGGCCTTCTCTGGCCGAACCACGGTAGCCCTAGCAGCAGGTGTAGATCCTTGTGTTGATCCCTGATGTAGCTGCGGGCACTCGGCCTTCGGATGGCCAGTTTTGTTGCAATGAAAGCAAACCATAAATCCCTTGGGGCAATCCTTGGCGATATGCCCCTCCTTGCCACATTTGTAGCAAGCACCCGATCAACAGACCACCATCATGTACCTTGCCGCGCTTCCCACAAGTGCGACCCTTCTAGCCTCCAGATCTCATATTAGCGGACTTGGCCCGCTTGGCTGTCGGGTGAGACTGTGTCGGCCGCCGATCCGTCCTCTAAGACTCGACCTCCTCCCTGGCCTAAGTCTCCAACTCAATCTCCCTCTTCCGAGCGTTTTCTTGGAGCTCAGCAAACGTCCCGTAAGTCGAGTTCGACACGAACTCCCGAATATCCCTCCTCAAAACGCCCAAATATCGGCTCATACGTGACTGCTCGGTAGACACCTGCTCAAGGCAGAACATCGCCCTCTCATGAAACTTCCTGGTAACCATAGTAATAGAATCAGTACCCTGCTTGAGGGTCAAGAACTCCTGAACCAACCATTCCCTCTCCACTGGGGGAACATACTCGTCTCTGAACATGGTGGTGAACCTCTCCTAGGTCACCGCTGAAATATCTACAAAAGTGAAGCTCGCCGTCACGAACTTCCACCAGTCCTTCGCTCCCAAGCAAAGCTGGTTCAATGTGAACCGTACCCTCAGATGCTCCGGACATGAGCACGTGTAGAAGCATCCCTCGATATCAGAAATCAATCTCATCACAGCGACCAGAGCCTACGTCCCATCAAATTCTGGTGGCTTGGTGTTGCTGAACTCCCAAAACAACAATGAGTCACCTCCTCGAGGCCTGGCAGCAGCCACAGCTGCAGTAGCTGCAGCAGCCGCAGCCTCATTCACCACGGCGTACCGCTCATCAAAAGTCTCAATCAATGTGGTCTTGATAGACCCAAACATCTCTGGAATCTCGGCTCGAATCGCTGCTGCCACCTCATCGTGGATCATCTGACGAAGCTCCTTGTCACTCACGCCGCTCGGCTCAGGTCTGTGGCGTGTCCCAACCATGATATCTCTAAAATACAATATAATAATATCAAAGACTTGTTCGATCATACTCGCACTCGATAACTCAACCCTACTTGCTCTTTAGTACGCAAGGATTCTTATTTAGAGTGCGCACTGCTCCGGTGTTTTTAGTAGTATGGCCCCCTATACTACCGTCCACACCGCATCAGTATTCACCCTAAGTTCTCCTCCTTGGATCCGAGATCACAAGTACCCTACATCTCGCTGGCATAAGCTACCCTTCGGTAAACCTGTCATAAGCTCCTCACTTCTATCTACTCACTCTTAAGCATCACATACCAGCAGAAATCTCCCTAGGCTAAGGCATCACAAATCAGGCCACTCTAGTCCTAATATGAATACCTAGCCTACTCCAGCATGCATATCATAACATATCTCATAACACATAATGTAAGGGTATTTTAGGAAATCACCGTTCAGGCGCTGGCTGATCGTACACACTGCTTCCTTCTCCATTTCTCAAAATCTTTTACTCTCTTAGAAAACTTGTTCCTTTTTATGAAAAACTTTCCGAAATCCTCAGTTTGAGTCCCGAAACGCCCGAAGGTGCATCCGAATCCCTCAAACCAAGGCTCTGATACCAACTTGTAACGACGTAAATTTTCTAAACAATTTTTCATTTTTAAATCATATTTTCAATCATCAAAAACAATGTCAACAAACTGTATCCAATGTCACCATAACAAACAAATCCCATAATCTCAAAACATAAATCTCTATGAGTGTGTACGGATCATGTCGGCGCCTTCCTGCGATCCTCGCTAGTACCTGAAACACAAAACACAACAACTGTAAGCATAAATGCTTAGTGAGTTCCCCAAAATACCACATGCAACACATACGTCTTTCCAGGCCATAACTCTGTAAGGTCTTCCGATCCATGTGTCTCAAGGGACTTCTGTCCCGAATCTCGGTAGACCTTCCGGTCCTACCCGTATCGACTTTCCGGTCCGTAACCTCTTGACCTTCCGGTCCTTATCATCAAGAACTTTTGGTCCTTATCATACATAACATACATAATGCATACATATCACATAACAACATACAACTCATACTTCTCATAGCATATAAGACCTTTCGGTCACACATAGGTACTCTTCCAGGTACAGTATAGTGAGCAGACTCACCTCAATGAAGTCGGATAACTCTCGTGCTCAACGTCTCGACCTAGCCTCCTCCTATTATTCAAATAACATTCCCGATCAATATTCTCTCATAGCCTCATGTCTATAGTTTGGGTAGAAGGCCATTCTACCCTTCCCTGAACTCTCTTGAATCAGTCTTGACCAGAACCCTAAGGTCAACGAAAGTCAACGGTCAAACCTTGACCAACTCGTCGAGTGCACATGGGTGACTCGGTGAGTCCATGCGGGTTCTCTGAATCCTTCTAGCCTCTCTTGGATCGTCGAGTCATCGTCCCACTCGGCGGGTTACACCTGTCACGAATCGCGGGGCAACCCCGACTCGACTCGTCGAGTCCCATTATGGAGTCGGCGAGTTGCATCCATGGAAACACTGAAATGACCTTCTGAGGTCAGAGCTACTTCTTTAACTATTGATCAGGCCTTCCCAACCACTATAATCATGTAAAGGTCCGACCTTTACACTCATGCAATGTCCATAAAGCTTCTTTGGGTGAAATAACCTCTAGAATGGCAACCTAGGGTCATATCTCTAATGGAATAGTAAAAAGCAAGATAGATAGGACCCTCTTGACCTCTTAAGGTCCATATCTAAGAGGAACTCCACCTTGGGACCTCATATACTTTGAATCCAAGCCAAAGAAGGCATAAGAAAACCCTAGATTCAAGTAGATCACCAAATGCACGAGATTGAGCACATATTAGTACCTCTAGCAGCCTCTTCTGATCAAATGGGTGATAGATCTGAGCTCTTCAATCTTCCTTGTTTGTCCTCCTTCCTTCTTTCTTGCAAAAGTACACTTAGAATGATGAATTAGCCCTCCTCTTACACTACAAGCTTTCTCTCTGCTCTCTAGGGTGTCTTAGGGGTGCATTGGCCGCAAATGGAGGCTATAAAGGCCTTTAAATAGGACACGAACCCCAAGAATTAGGGTTTCAATTTACAGCACAGACTCGCCGAGTCCATGCATCGACTCGTCGAGTCCTTCATTCAATCAGACAAGAAAAGTGCGGTCCTACTCGGCGAGTCTAAGCGCCTACTCGCCGAGTCCCTCTCTAAAATTCAAGACAAATACTTAAAATAAGATACCTAGGAATCCGGATGTTACAAAGAGATCCTCAGCCTATTTTGCAACTGTCTTATAATTACAATATCAGTCCTCTAAATTTAATTAATCTCTTTTGACCACAAAATTAATTCTAAGTTAATTCTTAACCAATATCAATTAAATAATATGATTTATCTTTTAATATATTATTCACATAATATATTAATAAATCATAATTAACCTCTTTCTCCATAATTCATCCAGTCAAGCTGCTTTGGTGAAGGAAATCCAAAAGGACCATGCTACTATCGAGTCAAGTACATACCAATTATAGTTATGGGCTTAGACACCTAATCCAACAGTCTCCCACTTGGATAAGTCTAATCACTATAAATGCAAGTACGACTTCAAAATCCGATTAGCAATCGTAGCTCTCAAAAGCTGATGTTGAACTCTGACACGTCCTTTAGATAAGGGATCATATAGTCCTCTGTTCTCAAGATATCATGTGGACAAATACATGGAACATGGTCATACTTATTGTCCATCAATTTGTTTCCCGATTTCCGATTTGTCTAACATAGAACTTAATTGGACACAACAACTTAGTCCTGATCGGGCCCGACACATAAGTCAACCCAAATCATCGAGGGGCCCAAGATATCGCTTTTAACCTTGTAAGATAAAAGGAACATATAAACTTCGACTTATATGCTTGTACTATTTACTCATCAAATCATACACAACAATACATTTTATAACATCAAGTTACCGATGCGTTTACACATTATCAAATATCAATGCACAACCGACTCGTAAACAACAACTCATATATCTAGGTTTAAAGACAATATGATATTATCCTCTCACAATCACTCGTGATTAATTCCATGAAGTGGTTCATTTGAGCGTGGGTTTAATCCAATACTCAAATCTTATTTCAGGAGCACTCATGAACATTGCAGCAAACCTTTGTTATGTCTAAACGCTTAGACAATTTACAAGCCACTTCATGATAGTCTTCTTTCATACTTACTTCCAACTTATGATCGACTGTGGATAGTTTAAATAATCTTATTATTCTGGAAGTCAAAACATGCAAAAAGTGAAATAATAGTAAACAATTGACACAAGATAGTAACTTTACTCATAAATAAAAATATGTTATTTAATCATCAACTTTCAATTGCATTTTATATATTACAAGTTTCTAAATATCTATCTAATCACTAAAACTAATATCTTCCTTCAGCCCAATACTCCTAGCATGATGCAAGTGCTTAACCCTACTTAGTCCCTTCGTTAGGGGATCTACTTGGTTCTCTTATGAAGATACCCACTTCAGTACGAGGAGTACCTCTTCTACTCGATGTCTATTGAAGTGATATTTTCTGTTGATGTGCTTGGTCTACCATGATCCCTCGGTTCTTTGGTTAAGGCAGTCGTACCTTCATTATTACAGAAAATCTCCATAGGCTCCTTTATGGCAGGTACAAGTCCAAGGTATCCGATGAAGTTCTTAATCCATATTGTCTCCTTCGACTCTTCGCTTGCTGCTATGTACTCTGATTCGCTCGTTGAATCAGCTACGCTCTCCTTCTTGGTACTTTTCCACGTCATTGCTCCTCCATTAAGGGTAAAGACCTAGCCTGACTGAGAGCGGAAATTATCTCTTTTGGTCTGAAAATTGGAGTCATTATACCCTCACACTCTCAAGTCATTACTCCTACCGAGGATAAGAACTCAATACTTAGTCCTTCGAAGGTACTTAAGAATGTTCTTTACCGTAGTCTAATGAGGTCTACAAAAATTCCCTTCATATATGCTGACCATGCTCAAAGCGAAGGAAATATCAGGGTGAGTACACGTCATAGCATACATATTAAGCCAACAACATAAGCATAAGGTACTCGATTCACTTATGCTATCTCAGCTTTGGTACTCGGGCTTTGAGTCTTACTCAACTTGGTATTACTTTGGATTAGTAACACCCCTTTCTTGGAATTCTTCATGTTGAAAGGTTTCAACTTTATCCAAGTAAGTACTTTGACTAAGTCCTAGTAGTCTTTTACTCCAATTTTTCAATATCCTTATCCCTCGAATATAAGCAGCTTCTTCGATGTCCTTCATAGCCAAACACTTCCCATTAACCTCCTGCAAGGTTGGGACGTCATTTCCTATGAGCAGTATGTCATCCAGATATAAAACGAGAAAGCTAACTATACTCCCACTGGCTTTGACATATACACATGACTCATCCTCGCTTCTCCAAAATCCAAACTCTTTGACTTTCTCATCAAAACAAAGATTCTATTTGCGAGGCACTTGTTTTAATCCATAAATTGATTTCTCAAGCTTACACACTCTATTAGGGTACTTTTCATCGACAAAACCGTATGGCTGACTCATATAAACATCTTCAGCCAACTTCCGATTTTGGAAAGTGGTTTTGACATCCATCTGCCATATTTCATAATCATGAAATGCAGCTATGGCTAGCATAACCCTTATAGATTTAATCTTCGCTACTGGTGAGAAGGTCTCATCATATTCAACTCCAGGAGTTTGAGTAAATCCCTTCGCAACCAATCGTGCCTTATATGTGTACCTTCCCATCCATGTCGGTCTTCTTCTTGAAGATCCATTTACACCCGACCGTCTTACGACCTAGTACATTGTCAACCAAGTTCCAAACTTGATTGTCATAAATGGATTGTATCCCGCTGTCCATAGCCTCTTTACATTTTCCAGACTCTGGGCCCGCCATGGCTTCGTTGTAGTTGTTAGGTTCATCCAAATTTATTAGTGTGATATCACTAATAAACGTATCACCCTCATCAGTTATATGGAAACCATACAATACGGGTGGAAAATTAACTCTAATGGAACGTCTAAGAGGTAAGGAATTGTCAATCGGTTCAACAGGAGTTTCCTCCTTGGATTGAGTGCAAGTGTTAAAGGCTCCTTCATTGCTTGATTCTTGAATTTCTTCAAGATCAATTTGCCTCCCACTGTCCTCTTGGTATATGAGTTCTCTCTCTCTCTCTCTCTCTCTCTCTCTCTCTCAAAACTCATCTCCTCGCAACGAAGACAACATTGACACTCGGTCTATAGAAGATATATCCAAAGGACTTCTGTAGGTAGCCGATGAAAATACATCGCTCACTACGTGGTTCGAGTTTGTCATGAGTCTCTCATCTTGTGAAAGCCTCGCAGCCCG
The DNA here is from genome assembly GCF_002870075.4 of Lactuca sativa. Lineage (NCBI taxonomy): Eukaryota > Viridiplantae > Streptophyta > Magnoliopsida > Asterales > Asteraceae > Lactuca > Lactuca sativa. The sequence goes on from NC_056626.2 coordinate 348,107,510, forward strand.
AAACCTTGGTATGTGCCAACGAGGGAATATTCCCTTTCCACATCTTGTAAGGTGTTTTGGCAACCTTCTTAGTTGGGACTAGATTAAGGATATGGGTGGCAGTCTCTAAGGCGTACCCCAGAATGATATAGGTAACGAAGCTCGACTCATCATGGAACAAACCATGTCTAACAAGGTTCTATTGTGCCTCTCAGCTACACCATTCAACTGCGGTGTCCTAGGCGGCATCAATTGCGAAACAATTCCATATTCCTTGAGATAGTTGTACTAAGATACTCACCACCTCTATCAGATCAGAGCATATTTATCTTCCTGCCCAACTGATTCTCCATTTCGTACTTAAACTCCTTGAAATTTTCAAAGGTTTCTGATTTGTGCTTGATTAAGTAGATATATCCATATCTGCTATAATCATCAATAAAAGTCACATAGAAGCGGTGTGCATCCCTTGGGGTGGATCTAAAGGGCCCACATACATCTGTGTGTATGAGATCCAATAAACCCTCACCCCTTTCATAAGTACCAGTGAAGGGTGACTTGGTAATCTTTCCAAGAAAACAAGATTCGCACGTGTCATCAAACCTAAGGTCAAACGACTCCAAGACTCCATCCTTTTGGAGTTGGGCTATGCACTTCTTGTTGACATGTCCAAGACGATAGTGCTACAAGCATACTTTGTCCAAACCATTGGATGAATCAATATGCAACACATTATTTCCTAAGTTGTCTACAACCATCATAGTTTCATATATATCATTACAAGGCAATGCTTCATAATAGAAAGTACCATTCAAGAAAGCATTAATAGAACCATTTTCAATGTTAAATGAAAAAACTAAAACCTTGTTTATACAAACCATGAAAAGAAATAATGTTTCATGTCATTTCTGACGAATAACAACAATTATTTAACTCTAAATCTATCCCACTACTAAGCACTAAAGAATAAAGTCCAATCTTGGTGACATGTGACACTTTCCTATTCCCCATGATCAAGTTTATCTTCCCATGCTCCACATACCTACTTCTTCTTAAACCCTGCAAATCAGAACAAATGTGAAACCCACATCCTATATCAAGGACCCAAGAAATAGCATGTGATGAGTTATTATATTGAATAGTATAAATACCTGCGAAGGTGGACTTTATCTTCCCATCCTTTATGTCTTGTAGATACTTTGGGAAGCTTCGTTTCCAATGCCCTTTGGCGTAGCAGTAGAATCACTCTACATACATCGGATTGGAAGAGAGAGCAGCAGAACCACCTTTGGTCCCACTAGAAGAGGTTCCATCATGGGACTTTCCCTTGTGGCTCTTAGAATGAGCCTTCCTCTTCTTCCCTTTTCCTTGCCCAATAGCCAAGACAAGGGAAGCAGTACTAGGAATAGATGCAACAGATATGCCTTTTAGACTACTCTCAGCAGTCCTTAGTAGGCCTTGAGGCTTTCTCAGAGTGACCTCCTCCTTGTTCATATGACAGGTCATACGAAACTGGTAATAACAAGGAGGCAACGAGTGTAGAAAGATATCTATGGCCAGCTCCTCATCGAAGTTGACATTCAACTTCTGCAAGCAGTCCACAAACCTTTTCATTTTCTGCAATTGGGTCGTGATGGACTCTCCATCCTTCATTTTGGTATTGATCATTGAGGTGACGATCTCATACCTTTCCTGCCTAGCACTATGATGGTATCTTTCCATCAAATCTTGGTGCATCTTGTATGGATAGTAGTCCTCGTAGGACTTTTGGATTTCAGCAATCATTGTAGCGAGCATGATGCAATGGACCTTAGTTGTGTCCATTTCATGAGCCTCGTAGGCAGCAATTTGCTCAGGAATAGCAGTATTTTGATCAATCTCTTTCAGCTCCTTATCGAGAACATACTCTTTGTCCTCATAACGTGTGACCATGCAAATTTTGCGAATCCAATCATTAAAATTGGATCCATTGAAGATCATCTTCCCATACAAGTTCATGAGTGAGAATGAGCTAAAAGGGGTTGAGCTAGAAGCATTGTTGTTTGGAGTAGACATATGAAAAGAAAAGAGACAATGTTTATATTAGATAAGAATCCCCAATTTAACACCCAAAAAAATTAGGGCTAGGACCTGACACAATTATTTACAATTAAGAAAAGGGATGCCATAATCTAATTGCAAATAATTTGAAGTTAGCTAAATGGCAATTTACCAATTTCCACCATGAAAAACAAAATTGATTATTAAGTTTCCAATGAATTGAAATTCCTAGTTTCTTTTGAGATTTATTGAACTTTTCAATGGCATGTTTAATCTCGATTATGCCCTTCAAGTTTGTGACTGGTATACCGAGGATCACAAACAAGGTGTGAATAACCATGTAAATGTGCTTGGTACTCTCGATGTCATTTATCACCTAATCAATGTGTTGGTTAGCCACACACACTCCATTGATCTATGTTAAACATCAAGATACCCTTTGCCACCGTTCCTAGTCCCAAATTAGTTTGCTGGTTAACGATACACGGTCCACTAACGACTTGGCAAGGTGAAAAGTGCAATTTCATGGAATAGCATCATTTTCAGATTTTCCTAAAGTAACTAAGATTGAGAATTTATGAAAAACATTTAGTTACTTTATAATTCATTATACTTAGTAATGAGGAATTAGTTAGTCCTATCCTACATGTTCGGCTAACGACCGTCCACTAGTCAAGAGTGCAATGGTAAGAATGGATACCTAACGGCGGTCCTTTTATAGACCGCTTCCTTAAACACCCCTTATAGACCAGCTTCGTGAATGAGGCCTACTAACGGTAAGACTGACTCATCTTATACATACATATATATATATATATATATATATATATATATATATATATATATATATATATATATATATATATATATATATATATATAATTATTATTCTTTTAATATTATAATAGTATAAGGGTAGAATTTTAAACTTTAAAACTCTACGGTTTAGAATTTAAATATTTCAAAATTAAATTTTTTTATCAAAATTTAAATTCCAAAACCTGATGGCAAGTTTTGAAACTTTTCAAAACCTATTAGATCAAATTAAAATATTATTTAATTAATCAAATAATTTTTCATGATCTAAGTTTGACCTAATTTAATTTATGGCATGATAATTCACATCAAATAATACAAATAATTATCATTATCATATAAACTAATAAGTATTTTATAGTTTGATAATTATCTTCTAACTGGATGAGGATAATCATTACCATATTGTAAAAATCGAATTTTATCAATAAAAATAATTTATGGTAATTATCCTAACCCAACTGTAGTCAAAATTCCAAATAATCTGCAAACAGACCCGTGAACTCGTCGAGTTAGACTTGGACTCATCGAGTTCATATAGGGACTCGCCGAGTCCATGCAGCAGATTCAGATTTTAGACTTTTTCAGTTATGAACAATTAAGCAATGCATCAAATACAATAGAAAAACGACCTAGTCTCTGATACCACTTATGGGTTTAGAGCATAACAACAATCCTATGGTGCTCATGCAAACCATAAAGCTTTGGATCTAGTTTTTCTAATTGTACATGAAATAATCATCCAAAGCTTCTAAACCCTATGTCTAGTGTATAAAATTCGAAAATCATAACTAAAACAAAGTTAGGATGTTACCTTTCACTTGTAGCTTGATCTGTAACCTTTGAAAGCTTAACTATCACAAGTGTAATACCTCTAATCGATCACAAACACCAAGAAGTCAGTTAGAGAATATGAGAAAGAGAGAGAGGGGAGAGGAGGAGGAGGAGGCTCAAAATCAGCTCCATGATCCTTCTAGGGTTTCTGGTAGCCGATTTTAGATGCCCAAGGGGTTTCTTATATAGCTGAAGAATTAGGGTTTCAATCATATACCTAATCTGGTTGCTTAAGCCTTAAGCAACCCATAGGATCCTTCTAGAACCTTATTGTTGGATGAAATCCTTATGGGCTATCCATAAGATTTTGTCCATCTCTTATCTAAGAGATCCTCAGCCTATTTTGCAACTATCTTATAATTACAATATCAGTCCACTAAATTTAATTAATCTCTTTTGACCATAAAATTAATTCTAAATTAATTCTTGACCAATATCAATTAAATAATATGATTTTGCTATTAATATATTATTCACATAATATATTAATAAGTCATAATTAACCTCTTTTTCCATAATTCATCCAGTCAAGTTGTTTTGGTGAAGGCAATCCAAAAGGAACATGCTACTATCAGGTCAAGTACATATCAATTATATTTATGGGCTTAGACACCTAATCCAACACATATGTGCTTTCAACGATCTATTGAACTTCATAAATCTACCATTGAAAGCCTTTTTCATCTATGGCTAAAATGCAAAGAAAAACCAAAAGTTGATAGTTATCATTGGATAATTTCTTATTAGTTGGATAAAAGAAAAGATGAACTAGCTTGTGATGACTATCAGTGGATCAAGCCAGAGATTATTATTCAAGCTGATAAAGTGCGTAATAAAGATCTATAAATGTATTAGGTTTTGACATCATCAGATCAGGGGAGAATGTAAGGTCAAGCCTTATAATATGATGAGTTAAACCTATGTCATGCTTACTCAATCAACAGTGGCATCAGCCGCTGACCAAGTCTTGTTGTAGCGTGACATGTTTCTTTTTCTTTAAGTTACTAATTTATTATCTTAGTGACTAGATCTATTTTCTATAGTACATATCTTTTATAAAAGGTAGTCATCTGTGAATTCTTATCCTTGATATGTATGGATTTCATTCTAGAATAGTCGTCAACTTAGTATCTAAGTTATATTAGGTTATGATTTAAATTACCGCCGTGTGCTTTCTCTCTTTGTGAGATATTTCTTGCATCGTAAAATAGCTCGAAATATGGACACTCTCTCGTCAAGTTTTCGAAGATACATTGAAACGAAGGTTTGTGCATTCAAAAGCACTGTCGGAAAAAGTACTCTTGAAAAAAAATTGTATCTCCGTCAAAATGATCATGCACGAGATGGTGTTGGGTACTTTCACAATGTCTTTGCATATATTTTCTTTTTTTACGGTTCACACTTTCGGCTTCGATCCGTATTGCTTAAAATGTTGATCATTCCCTGCAACGTTTTAGCAAACCCCATCATTGTCTGCAACACAAGTTTTGTGGTCGTGGAAGATGAAGAATACATTTTTATTAGTAGTATGAGAGCATGATTAGTATTGGGATGGGGTAAAATGGTATGGTCTACTAAATATTTATAGTGGTTTTAGTATGTATTTAGAGTTGGTTAGTAGCTATTTATAATGGCAGTTAATCAACTACCTAGTTGCCTACTGGGTAAGGCACTAGAGGTCCTGTGTCCAAGTCTTGTGGGTTTCAACTAGAAGTTGGCAAAAAGATGGTATGCGACGTACTTTGGTGTTTTAGCATATCTTCCAAAAGGCATGCTCTCTCCCTATTTCCTTACAAAAGCAGGGACCCACACTGGGTGACAGGGAACCCAATTTTTTATTTAGTTAAAAAAGATTTTTTTTTAAAATCTAGCCACTGATTGGCTGGAATGGTAAAGAGATGCATGGAAAAACCGTGCCGAGTTGACCGCTTGACCTCGACATGCTGAGCTCATGGCCCAGTGTTTGCAGAGCAATGTCGGCTTTGCCGACGGCCGTGCCAAGACGACTCCCTACGGTCTTAACATTTGTAAATAGATGTGTTAATATATCATAATTTTGTTGCATATCCAATTATTACAAAAGCATTTGATAGTTCTAGATAATTATCTGACAGTTTGATATCAAGTAAAACAACATTAAAAAATACCACATTTCATTGATATAACCATTACAATTAATTTAAGAACAGAAATATCTTAGGGCAATGCTTAATATAAGAATTGACTTCATAAACAATTGAACAAAACAACAACCATAACAGAAAACACTATCAAACAACAAATAAAATAACTTTAATTAAAGTATCACAAGGTAGTTGTGTGATTGTACCATTCATTAAAGTTTTGATGCTGCACTCTTTGATTCTTCTTCAACATCATGCGGATTTCACGAATCTATCTTTGTACCATCAGTTGGAATGTTCCATATCACCCAGACACCCAACTCAAATAACTTGACATCATTACTTTAGCGATAGTTAGGACATCCCAAAACTATAGGTTTTTCACAAACCTGTAACCTTGATGTAACAATGACAAAACAAAACAGAAGACAGGAGCTTTTTCTAAAAGCTTAAAGCTTTATTCAGTAGAAAAGAAAGTGGAGGAGATGATCCTCAACGTACACATGCATAGACTATTTAAACAAAAAATAATGCGACTAATTTGGAACAACCTCAACTAAACATAAGACCCGGACTGCATAGCCTACATGGCTTTGATTTATTCTAGCTAATAAAAAACGTGCATAATTCAAATAAACTTTACTAGACTCAGAATTATACCAACATTCTCCCCTTTAATTCTGAGCTCCAATCTTCTTGATGCCAATCAACCTGCACATTTCATCATGCTTCACCCTGTTTAAAGGCTTGGTAAGCATGTCATCCTTCTGTTCTTTCCCATCTACATGTGTAACTTCAATTTCCCCATTTTCAACACATTCCCTGATGAAATGAAACCTCACATCTATGTGTTTACTCCTACCATGGAACACTGGATTCTTCATAAGTTCTAAGGCCGATTTATTATCAACAAACAACTTCACTGGAGGAATGTTTTGACCTGTTATCTCTATTAGCAATCTTCTAAGCCAAATACCTTGACATGCTGTCATGGTAGCAATCTTCTAAGACAGAGCTACACACCTCTGTTTTTGTGATGACCATGTGACCACGTTTCCGTTCACATAGAAAACCATTCCCCCTATACTCCTCCTATCATTTTGATCTTTTGCATGATCACTGTCTGAGAAACCTGTGATTGTGAGCTTGCTGTTTCCTTGAGTGTAAGTCAAACCATAGTCCAGAGTTCCTTTGATGTATCTTAGTATCCCTTTGACAACTTGTAGGTGGACTTTGGTGGGTGTTTCCATGAAGCGACTAACCACACCCATAGCAAAAGACAGGTCTAGTCTTGTATGAGTCAAGTATCGAAGTCCACCTACAAGACTCCTATATTCTGTGGGGTTTACCAAGTCTCCATCTCCTTCCTTGGTTAATGATAACCTATGCTCCATGGGACATCTTGTAGAATTACAGTCAAGCATGCGTGTTTTTTCTAGCAGTTTTCTAGCATAGGCTTCTTGTTTTAGAGTAATACAGTGTTTTTGTTGACTTACCTCCATTCCCAGGTAGTATGTTAGGAGCCCTAGATCGCTCATTTCAAATTTTGCATTCATCTCCATCTTGAATTTCTTTACTTCTTCAATTGAGCTCCCTGTCACTAGCAGGTCATCGACATATACTCCCACGATCAGTATATTTCCATTTTCCTTTCTTGTGTAGACTGAGTATTCTTGAGGGCATCTTCTGAAACCAAGATTCTTCAGATGTCGGTCCAAACAAGCGTTCCAAGCACTAGGGGCTTGCTTAAGCCCATATAGGGCTTTGGATAGCTTGAGCACCTTGTGGGTCTCGTCTCTCTTCTGGAAGCCTTCAGGTTGAGAAACATAAACTTCTTCTTCTAAGTCACTGTTTAGGAACGCCGATTTCACGTCTAGGTGGTGCACCTTCCATCCATTTGATGCTGCGAGGGCTAGAATTAAACGAATAGTTTCGATTCTTGCCACTGGTGCGAACACTTCACCGTAATCAATACCTTGTTTTTGTACATATCCCTTTGCCACCAATCTAGCTTTGTGCTTGACTATTTTTCCCGTCGGATCCCTCTTTACTTTGAATACCCATTTCAAACCAATCGCCTTTCAATTCTTCGGGAGATCAACAAGACTCCATGTGTTTTTTCTTTGAATTGCGTCCAGTTCTACCTCCATTGCGTTTCGCCATTCCTTCTTTACAATGGCTTCTTTGTATGATGTTGGCTCTTCATTGAAGCTCGTCATCATTAATTCTTCAGGCGGTAAGTGGATTTGTTCTGTAATTTCGTATAGGTTGGTGAGTAAGTTGTATCGTTTTGGTGCGCCACCTCCGGTTGAGCTTGATGCGGAGTTAAAATTGGAAGAAGAGCTTTCTGAATTTGGGGAATTTGGTGAACTGGGTGTTATCGGGTGTTATTGGGGAAATATAATCCGGCTGACCCGACTAACTTAAATGGTCATAACTTTCCCAATTATTTGAATTTTGTGACCCGTTTTCTTGACTTAAAGCATCCGACGCCCATTCTTCATCGTCTTCAGATACGTCTCCAGTGAATTCAAATCCTTCCACCGTGAATCTCATTCCTGGTGTTGAATTGATCTCCATACTCTTCTCCCAATTCCAAGCTCGATTTTCTTCTAATATCACGTCTCGACTTACGTACATTTTTCCCGCATCTGGGTCTAGTAATCTATATGCTTTCGAGCCTTTTTCAATTCCGAGATGGACCAATGGCATGCTTCTGTCTTCGAGCTTCTTTTCATATCCCTTTGCAGTCTTCATGTGAGCTACGCATCCAAAGACTCTAAGGTGGTCGATATGAGGCTTTCTCCCAGTCCAAGCTTCATACGGGGTTGAGTCCTTTAAAGATTTCATTTGAACTCTGTTCAAGACATAAACAGAGTGTGACACTGCCTCTCCCCATAAGCTATCTGGCATTGTCATTGTCTTCAAATTACACCTTACCATCTCCAATACTGTGCGATTTCGTCTCCCTACTACTCCGTTTTGTTGTGGAGAGTAAGGAGACATGTAGTGCCTCTCTATCCCAGTCTCCTTACAATATCTTGTGAATTCATTCAACAATAACTCACCACCTCTATCTGTTCTTAGCACTTTCACTTTCTCCCCTGTCTCAATTTCCACTTTATATCTGAAATTCTTGAATATTTCAAGTGCTTCGTCTTTAGTTTTCATCAAGTACACCCACATTACCCTGCTGAAATCATCAACGATCAGCATAAAGTACCTGTTCCCAGATGGTGTGGGTGGTGAGACTGGTCCACACAGATCACTGTGAACCAACTCAAGTCTCTTCTTTGCTTTAAATGATGCTTGTGCTGGAAAGGGATTTCTTGTTTGTTTTCCCACCAAACATCCTTCACAGGGTGATGAAGGAGCTTTGATCTTTGGCATTCTGGTGATCATCTTTTTGTCGGTCATTTGCTTCTAAGAATTAAATTTGTGTGCCCAAGTCGCTTGTGCCATAGCCACATTGAGTTATCGGCTTCAATGTTTAAACACACTGCACTTATTTCTTCTAGCTCTATCTTGTAGAGTCTATTGCTTGACCTGCGTACCTTCATGAGTAGTTTTCCAAACGGGTCATGCACCCACATAAATGGATCCTTGATCCTTATTTCGTCTCCACCTTCAGCCAGTTGACGTAAACTGATGATGTTACTGCACAGATCAGGAATGTAATAGACATTATCGAGTTTTTGGCTTCCACCATCTTTGCACTTGAATACGATTGAGCCCTTTCCATCGATCCTTACTCTGGAGTTGTTTCCAAATTTTACATGTCCGTGAATTGACTCATTTAACGTCTTGAACTTCGACTTATCACCGGTCATATGATTGCTAGCTCCGCAATCAAGGTACCACACCTTCGTATGATTTAAGCACCCGCCTTTTCTCAATTCTGGCTTTATCTTTTCTTCATTCAACATTACTTCCCCAGTTTCTTCTTCTTTTTCAATAGACAAGAGTAACAACGCAGGCTCATTTTCATCATGAATTAAATTATTTTCTTGGCTTCTTTCTTTTCTGGGATTTTTACATTCTGCAGCGTAATGACCGTGCTCTTGAAAATTGTAACATAATACCTTACTCTTGTCGAAGCTATTTGAGCCGTGAGTGTTTGAGTTTTTGTGGTAATTGTGATCACCTCTGCCACGGTCACCACGACCACCACTATTGTTTCTCCCACGACCTCTGCCTCTGCCTCGAGAACCACTGGAACCACCACGAATCGACTTGAATTTGACATCTCCATCTCCTTTTTTCTTGTTTCTCTCTGACCATTCCTGATGGGTCAGGAGAAGTTTCCGATCCTCACTTTCTCCACATCCTTTCATTCTCTCTTCATGTGCTTTTAGACGGTCGATGACTTCTTCCACGGACATCTCGTCTAAATCTCCAAATTGTTCGAGAGTCGAAGCAATTTGAAGGAATTTACCTGGGACTGCTCTAAGTAACTTCTTCACAACGTAAGATTCTTGGATCGTCTCACCTAGTGATCTCATAGTACTCACAGTGTTTGTAATTTTTCCTACGAAATCGTCCACACTCTCTGACTCTTTCATTGTCAATGCTTCAAATTCAGCTTTCAACGTTTGAATTCGAGCTGATTTTACCCTGTCAGCCCCCAAGAACATTGTTTTTAGAGCTTGTCATGCTTCTTTCGCCGTCTTCTTCTCTGCTAACACCATTAGAAGGTCTTCTGGTATCCCCTGATAAATGGCTGCCAGTGCCATGTTATCCTTCTTCGATTTGACAAGGGTATTTGCAGTTCTTGGCTCAACTGCATCCCACACTCCTTGTGCCAACATGAAGACTCTCATCTTGATCGCCCAAGCACCATAATTCGATCTTGTCAGCATCGGATAATGGAGGGTAACTTGGCCCTCTCTGTCACCGTTTCCATTGTTGCCACTGCTACTACTATTCGTCATCTCTTCACGAGATTGATACTTTGGCATACACCTCCCCCAAGTATGCTCTGATACCAAATGTAGGTTTTTCACAAACCTGTAACCTTGATGTAACAATGACAAAACAAAACAGAAGACAGGAACTTTTTCTGAAAGCTTAAAGCTTTATTCAGTAGAAAAGAAAGTGGAGGAGATGATCCTCAACGTACACATGCATAGACTATTTAAACAAAAAATAATGCGACTAATTTGGAACAACCTCAACTAAACATAAGACCCGGACTGCATAGCCTACATGGCTTTGATTTATTCTAGCTAATAAAAAACGTGCATAATTCAAATAAACTTTACTAGACTCAGAATTATACCAACAAAAACAAGCCTAAGTAGGTTTTTGGTTGCCTAGGACATCGAGTATTGTGCTTGAGATCATATTAAGTTATTAACATCTATAAAGACCCTCATTTCACTTGATTTGAACGTAGAATATGGAGCTTGATTGTGTTGATATGGAATTCATTGACTTGATTGAATTGATTTGGATCTGTAGTATTGATAACAAAGAATGAGAGAAGTATGTGATCATTTTAACCTACAAGATGATGAAGTGTCATGTTACTGTCGACGTCGATGATGGCATTCACATCATTACTATTACACGTAAGCATAGTTTAAACTGGGAAAAGGCAAAGTAACCCGTAAAATGGTCGAAAATTATGGAAGCACGATGTCTTCTATGTATAAAATAGTTGAATTTTAAAATCAAAAACTGGGAGCCTTAATTCTAGTGGTTTTTTTTTTGCCATTTGCCTTTTTACAACAATATATTATTAAAAGTAGAAACTAAAAACATGTTATTCGGCGTATTTTGACTGTATTATTAATTAGTTAATGGATTGGATCATGTCGTACAAAGTGGAACTTTTTTGTAGGAGAGTAAATTTGGAATTTTGAAACACCAAAAGACTCCCCCAACTTCCATTCTCCCTTTCTGCCTCATCAAATTTTCATGAACTCCTCTAAAAGGGAGAAGACTACCTTACCCTTCACGTTTCATTTGCTTAAACCTTCACCTTTTCTTCTCTAATTAGTTAAATTGTGTGAATCTCACACACTATACATGCATATATATTTTACATATAACCACCAATGCTAGCATACAAACTCAACCATGAGCCACAAGCAAACCCATTCACCGAGTGCAATACCCTTTTCATGGGAAACAATCCCTGGTGTACCAAAGCTTATGGCCACTCCGGCAGCTGCTTCCATAGGAATGCTTGATGAGGTCAGCAAGAAAGTTCTTTCCCCACCACCACCAGGGAGTCTTCGTGGGTCAATGAAAAGAAGCATGTCGAGCAGGGTATTTTGGAGGGAGGAGGACCCTTTTCTAGCGGCTTTGAAAGAGTGTTCGAAGGATTACAAGGGTAAGGGTGATATGAAGAAGAGATTCGGAATCTGGGGGAGCAAGTCATTTTCGTGGTGCAGATGTTCGTTTGATGTTGAAGAAGGGAACTTGAGGGGAAGAGGGAGGCCGCTGCCGTCAAGTGGTGGTCCAGTGATTCCTCGAGAACGAGTTCAGAGTTTGATTCGAATCCAGAAGGGGTTGAGGAAGTGAAAACACATGAAGAATAACGCATGTGTATTTTCACGTTGTTCTGTTCGTCTACTTACTGTTAATAATCCTGGTTATTATTGATACTTCGGTTTAAAGGTCGACTTTTTAACAAAATTATGCTTTAATAATTAGAGCGTTTTAGTGGTCGGTCGATTTACTTGTGGTCAAATTGTTAATAACCCATGGTTTTGTAATAATAATAATAATAATAATAATAATAATAATAATAATATTATAAGATATATAATCACTCACTTATCTTAGGGCCAATGTTTGTTACTTAGACTTTGATAGTGGCTCTAGAAAGCACTATTTACTGGTATAAGGTTTAGGGTGAACGAAATTTCCTTCCTTCCTCCTTTCTCCTCTTCAAGTTTTATTGATCTAGAGTTTTGGGTGTGAGACATCAGAGGCGTTCATATTATTGACCCTTGTTTTCCATGGAGTATTTGAAGAACTCAAGAGAGTTGGTTGCTATATTCGAATATAGCAAAAAGTATGTGTTTCTCTCTATGTGATATTCGATTTACATAGATTAATTTAGGTTTTTCAAAGTATGTTTCTATTATGAGAAAATCCAAAGAATTCTAGGTTACATGTGCCCATATATAACTGTTTATGTGAAATTTCACAATGCGAATCATCTTAGATTAATTATTTTGTAACCTACAAACCCCATTACTAACATCGAATGAGGAAGATCGTTTGTGTAGCATCCCCAAAACATAGAGTAAAATTTTCATTTTTAAATAAAATAAAACCAACCAAATACCATTTCATCAAAAGGTCATCATAGTATCAAATATAGTTTCAAAACAAAACATCATAGTGTAATTCAAATGATCGTGTGGAATCTCTAGTGGATGCAATATAATCAAGCTTGTCCATTCTCCTTGCTACAAGAAGTACCTGAAATATTTAAACTTTAAACCATAAGCATAAAGCTTAGTGAGTTCCCCAAAATACCACATAACATACATAACATTGCGGCCTGTTTCAACTAATATGTCTATTTCAACCATGTGAATGTTATAGTCCTCCCACATTCTTACAGTTACTTTTGTTGTTGCAGTCCTCCTGCAGTCTTTCTTATTGTGGTCCTCTCATGGTCTTTCATACAAACGGTGTGGTCCTCCCATAGTCGTTCATGCAAGAGTCACAAAGACAATTTAGCATCCTACATAGTAAGAAGAATCGCCTCCTAGTCGAATTAGACTAACATCATAGCTTGCAAGAGAGTAAGGATGGTACTACACCACTTAAACATTAATCAAAAGGTCAAACCTTAGTTTCCCACCTAAAACCATTAAGTTGACCAAAAGTAAATATGGTCAACAACAAAAGTCAACCCTGCAGACCACCATGTTGTGGCAAGACCATTACCACGCCGTGATCCAGCTCGAGACAGACATGCGATGGATTTGCCCACCGCATCGTGGTCAGCACTTGACCAGGCCATGGAGATGTTGAAACATTCAATTCCTTATTACGTTCATGATTTGTTAAGTTCACTATTCGAACTTTCCAGAAAGCTTCATCACACCCTAATGTGTTAGGTTATTAATTGTGTTGTGCCAAATTTATTATATATGTATTTAGTCTTTATTAATGGATTGGGCATGTCCATCCATCATTATAATGCTAGGGTTAGACTATATATAGCGCATGCATGTTTCGTTCTAGGGTTAATCGATTGTATTACCATGTATTGCTTTTATAGAAAAGTTATCATCAAAAACTTCTAAGGCTTTGATTATATTAAGCATTCGGCACTTATTCAATCGTTGTTCTTACTGTTTGATTCAATATTTTGTTTAGAATCTATCGATCTTTAGTTTATTGTTTTAACAATTGGTAACAAATCAGGAGATTGTGTAATTCATACGCAAATCTTCTATCAAGTTCTATTAGGGTTTTGAGTTTCTGTTGGATCTGTTCTAGTCGTCTTCATCGTTTTTCATCGATTATAGACATTAGATATGGGTCTTTGTTTTGCCCTAAACTCAATTTTTTGTTTTACACATCTGATTCTATACAGGTTTTTGAGAGTCAGCATCATGCAACCAGAAGATCCTCATACTCATTCCTTCAATTTTTCCACCAGCATCAGATCTACCACCAGGATCCCTATTCTTTTCCCACAGGATTATGAAGTTTGGGCTTTGCACTTCGAAGACTATGTTTTAGGTCTTGAAGAACACGACTCAACTTTATGGAAGGCAATGACACAAGAGACGTTCTCTCACACGGCAACCCGGAAAGTTATCAAAGATCAAGTTGAATACAATGCTCTTCTTATTGAACACACGGATATTCCTCAAGATGAGAAGGAAAAGTTGCAAAGTAACATCAAGGCATTGAGGATAATAATGTTTGCTCTTCCACCTATACTTTTCGTCTGGTGAGTTCTTGTGAGACGACAAAGGAAATATGGGATAGGTTAAAGGAGCTCTATTAAAGCAATGCAGATTTGGAACATTCAGTTCAAACATTACTTCTATCGGAGTTTGGTGCTTTTGTTCAAAAGCCAAAAGAAAAACTTGATCAAATATTCAATTGGTTTAATCATCTTTTAAGTAGGATGTTGAAACACAAAATCAGTCGTGAAATAATAGAGCAAAAAGTCATGTTTATGAATGGTTTGAGATTGGAATGGAAAGATGTAGTGTCCATGGTAAAAAGATTTTGAACAGTTTAAGAGTTATACCTTGGCGAAGCTTGTGGGAATTCTGAGATCCTACAAAGATGAAGTAACGAAGAATGTGAAGATTGTGTCTAGCATGGGATCGTTGACCTTAGTTGCGAAGGGTAAAAAGGTAGCTTATCAATATTTGGAATCCAACCTCTCGGATTGTGATATTACGAAAGAGGAATACGCTCTTATGGTATCTAATCCTAAGAAATTTCCTAAAAAGAACTTTGGGCATTTCAAGAACAGGAACAGACTGGGAAACTACAGTTCAGACAAGCAAAAGGATGAGAGCTTTAAGAACTCTCAAAAGAATGAACAAAAACAAGAGAAGAAGTTGTTGGGAGATTCTGGATATGACTGCAACTACTGCCATGGCAAGAATCACTTTGCCAAAGAGTGTATGCTGAGAAAATTGATTGTGCAGAAAGGTGGCGATGATTTTGGACGTGTTGAAGTATGGTCAACAGATTTTGAGGATGAGGAAGATCGGAAGCACACACATGGTGGAAGCTTTGTGGTTAAGTCCGGAGCCCCGGAGTATGATGGAAGATTTTTGATGGTTCAGAGCGGAGTCTCGAAACAGAGGGGATACGCAACTGATGGCGAGCCAGCCTTTGAAAACTATTTTGCTGCGAAACCAGTTTCTAAACATGTGAGTGAGTGCGAGATGGTCATCGACAAGGTACACTCCATACTTTAGTCTCTTAATATTCCTGTTACTCGTTACAAATCTGAATTAGATTATTTAAATTATATTGTCTCTAATTTTAGTGATAGTCTAAAGAGAACTCGTCAAAGTAATTCTAACCTAAATGATCAAATCAACAGGGTAACAAATAACAGTAAAGAGAGGAGAATATGGATAGAGAATTTGGAGTTGGAGCTTAATAGGTCAAAGGCAATGTTATTTATCTTAAGAGACACAATTTAACACTTTTAAAACAAAGGAATATTTTATGGTTAATTGTTAAATGGTTATATTTTAATATTACTCAACTGCATCTTGATTATGAAATAGGTAAAAATATACACAAAATGATTTTACCCTTTCTCGAATTGAAAGAGAATGAAATCAATGCAGAGTGCTATAAGTGTGAATCCACTGTGTCCTCTGATGATGTTTCCGAATCTTACAGAATCATACTTGACAAAATTGAAGCTTATATTCAATCCAACGAACATAAGAATATATGTTGAAACAAATGTTGGATGAAAATGATAAAGAACGGATTAAATCTAATACTGTGCAAAAATTTGACTCATTGTGCACAAAATTGAGTTGAGAAAATACTTTTGACGCTGAAAACGTTTCTAAATTTGATGAAAGTGACATGAATGAGATTTTTGTAGAGGATGAGATTGATTGTTTGATATTTGTACAAAATGAGGTTGAACCTAAGAAAAAGTTGTTCTCTGAATATTTAATAGAATATGTCCGTCTTGTTAAAAATAAAGGTTCAGAAGTTTTGAAAGCAAAAGCTACAGTATTTCTGAAAGTTCAGTTGAGGAATTTATTGCTAAGAAAAAGTAGTTGAATGCTAGATATCAGAAAAACTTAAAAGAAAGAAAGTGTTTCTGGAAATCTAAAAATTCCAATTCTGTTAACCAAGAAAGATGCGCAAATCAAAATGTGAAATCATCTCTAAATCCGAAACCTAAATCATTTTCAAAGCCACGTTCTTCAAGTCCACAGGTTTCAAAATCTAATGGTTTTCCGAAACCATCATTTTCAAAATAAACGAAACCTTTGGAAAAGTTTAGACCCAAATTTTCTCCGAAAACAAATGTTTCGAAATCTGTCAACGCAACAAAAGACGTTAAAGGAAAAAATAAAGTTGTTTCGGGGCATGAGATAGCAAACTTGAAAAAGGAGAAAAATGCTTTTGAAAAGAAGATGGCTGAAAATCACAAGGATTTTGTCACAACTAGCATTTTTGTTAGGAAATTCTACTCTCATGCAATCATTCACCTAGTGTGATAACTTGTACTCTAAGTGAATACCATGCTCCATTCCTATTCAAATATAACTCATATGCTCAAATAAGGGTTGGAAACCCTAGATATCCCATTTCAAGTTCACTATGGCCTAGGATTCTTTTATTGGACCTAATGGACCAATAAACCTTCAAGTTGACTATCTTGGGCCTAGAAACCCTAATTGGGCTCTAAATAGACCACATTCATAAAACTTTAGCATTTTGGGCCATGTGGGCCTAAAATAATCCATCTTATCTCAAATGAGCCTTGTTGGGCCATAAAAGATTTCATTTTCCCCAATGGGCCGAAAAAAAAAGATTTTGGGCTTCATAAATTCGATCAAGACCAAAAATGGGCAAAAATCACCTCATCCTCATTTACCTTAGCCCAATCTCGGCCCAAGATCATTCCAAAACAATAAATAAATAAACAAATGGAAGGAGGTTGATTTAGACTTTGCCAACACATGATTATCTAGCATATATCTAGACAATCACATACATCTAGACACTTATTACCCTTCATGCAATACTCCTTATCTCCTCTCTTTCTCTTATTATTGCTCTTGGCCGAGAAGAGCACACACACACACACACACACACTTCACTTGCAAAAAAAAATTCTCAAGCTCTCAAGAACAACTCTTCCATCATCCCCCAAAAATTTTGAGATTTAGGGTGTTTACAAGAGGATTTTTCACCACAATCTCCATATTTGAAACTTCATAAGCTCGAAAACTACTTCAAGGTGTTGCTAGGACTAAAAATCTCCTCATCTCTTCTTCAAAACCGAAACATCAAAGAACAGGTGAGCTTCATACCCCCTATTTTTCGGTTTTTATAAGTTTTGTGGGGGGGGGGGGGGGGGGGGGGAATACAAGCAAATGTGTAGATCTATGAGTATATGTATGCCTTGTGTGATTTCTATGTTTATATGTATGTTCTTATGTGATTGTGGTGTTGGATCTAGTCAAAAAGTCCTTAAAACCGAGATTTACATTAGGTTGTATGAAACAAGTATAAATCATATTATTACACACAAATCATTTCTAGAAAAATAACCAAGTTGGTTAATATGAACATTTTTGGGCTAAAAACCCATTTTTGGGCTCAAAATGTTGAAAATATAAATTCAAAGGGCCCAAAATGACAAAATGCAAATTCTGATGGTTGAGATGAGTCAAAACAGTTTCAAAAATGTATTTTCTGGAAATTTACTCTTTAAAGGATGAAAATGTGAATTTTTAAGCATAATGGGCCAAAAATGAATTTTTCGGCCCAATAAAGCCCAAATTGCGAGATTTTCAAATTAGAGGGGCTGAAACTGTACTTTTCTGTAAAACAGGGGACTACTAGTGCTCCAAGTCCATTTCAAGGGTTAAAAATACTTTTCATATTTAAAAGGGACCAAAGATGCAAAAAAATTCTATTTTGGGCCAAAAGTGTAAAAATTGCGAAAATAGAGGTTTCAGCCGAGAGAACTTCATTCTGAGGGACTAAAACTGTTTTTCAAATAAATTTGAGCTAAAAAATACCTTTTCAACAAGTTTTGATACTAAAGTGTCAAGAAAAATGGTTTAAGGACTAAAATGGAAATTCTTTTATACAAAGGGTCAAAAGTGTAAATTTATCCAAAAGAAAGGGGCTGCAAAAAGTAAAATTTTAATGTTTTAAACAATAAATCCATCATGATTAAACACTAGTACCACGACTACTGACGAAACATAATACACCTTCAACACCAAAAATCGTTACCAAACAAATTGATTCGGTCTCGAATCAATAATGAATCAAAAATCTATACACGACGATACTACAATACACAGGCTGAAATTACGGGAAGTCAATACACACGCGGGAATTCACCAGACGTCGATACACCATCTTTGGGCCCGAAAGTTTCAAATCGTGCTTCTTGGGCCTAGCTAGCCCAATGACATGATCTTTAGGCCCGAAGGAAACTCGCTTACATGTTGTTGGGTCGTATGTGACCTAATTCCATGTAAAAGGACTTTCAATGGATTTTGTGCTGTTGGGACCCAAGGGTCTTTTGGTACTGCTAGCAAAGTCGAGAATTCACAAATGCGAGTCGGGCCAAGGGCCTTTCGCATTCATGATAGCCTTAAACGACTTATGGAAATAGCGGGGGCTTCGCGCCCTCTTTTCTCCTCGGTTGTGGGGCTATGAGAAGTTAGGGTGGTTGGATTAAGTGAATAGTACGGACGACGCCTAAGGGATCGTTTGTATAGTTGTAAAGTAGTTGTTTTCATTAATGCGTGTTTATAACAATTCACAATCCATAATTAATCCAATGTCACCTGGAATTATTGAATACACACGTCACAACGGTATAACAAAATATAAAACGCGTAATTCAAAGTATTAGGAAAACATCGGGTTTTCCTAGGGTTTTCAATTCATACACCTACAAGATGCATACCAAGTCTACCAATTTTTTTTACATTTATAAAAACAAACAAGCATACTTACGGATCTTCACACTTTTTACACGATACTCTTTTCAGAAAATATCGGATTTTCTTGTGGTTTTCAAAACAATACAAAACATTATATTTCAAACATTACTTATGAACTCACCAACATTTTTATGTTGACCGTTCTCAAAATAACTTGTATTCTCAGGAAATCGTTGAAGCAGGATGAACAAAACAAACTAATGGATATTGTGTTATATTTTGTTTCATCATACTTATGACATCCCCAAAATCACGGCCAGAAAAAACCGATTTTCATTTATGCTTTTTAAAATAATTTCAGAGTAAATCCTTTTGATTTAAAAGTGTTGCGGAATTTGTTCCTAAAACAAAACATGATAAAATAATATTTATCAAAGCATTTCATCAAGAGATGCATTTTCATTATATAATCAAAACTCGGGATGTCATGCTCCGATACAAACCATAAAGCATAAACGATAACATTACAAGTCATTCAACAAATATATACATATACAGACTTGTAAACAAAACAACTTGATGATTCAACCATCATATGCCCTCGCGCCACTACCTGTAATACAAATAAAACTGAGTAGGTCATGCTTGGGAGCCTGGTGAGCATATAGGGTTTTCAACCCACAATAAATAAGTTATATTTAATTTCACCAACCAATCACTATCCCGATTACCCATTCCCATTATCCTCACTTTACGTCCCTAAAATAACATCTATCTCAAGGGACCTAATCTAGGATTTTCATCAGGATGGACATCACTGCTAAGGGGTTTCCTCAACAATAGACATCCTAAAGGCAACCATGAGGGGGATAGAGCACACCGGTGAACACATCGTTCACAACACCTACAGGTTATGAACCTGCTAGCGTTCCACTGGACTGTCTAGAAAGAGTCCGTGGTCGTTATCCATACTCCGCTGAATAACTAGATCAACAACAACAACAACATCGAGGCCTCTCATCTGTTTATTACACACCAACTATCTACCCATGTTCTACCCAACATATTAGTAGATAAAATATATACTTTCATACATAGTTTAAAACCTGTATATCATTTTCATTCAATATATATTCCACATAACAGATGAGGCATACCCACGTAACACGTATTTCATAGAAAGCAATTCAGATCTATGAGATGGAATAAAGTGAATATCCATTCACGCATACAATCACAAAATATACACATAACAAGTATATCGCATAAAATACTTCATAGTTACTTGTTAGAAGAAAGTAACTGCACCCTCACACATATAAACCACAATTTACTTAATACACTCAAACCGCACTTGTATTATTATCGTGTTTATGAAAGGTAGTATACACTCACTTGATCAGAAGACGATCGGACAGCACTATGACTTGCAGAAGTAGTAATCCACAGCAGATCTAGAAGATCTTCACAAAAATCGAACTTCTCGCGGGCAGAGCTTCGACTCGGGAACCGTACTTCTCGGGATCTTCGGGATCTCGGGACTTGCCTCGGGGCTTGGGAATAATACCGGGGCTTGGGGTATTTCTGGCACGCAAAACGATGCAAAATGGGAGAGAGAAGAGAAGAAATTGGCAAAAGACTCGGCTGCCTTCGGATTCCTTTTATAGAGGCTGGAGCCTCGGAGTACGCGGGGCGTACAGGCGTACACGGGGCGTACTGGCCTCCGAAGTCGTCACTGCATGCGTCATCCAAAATTTCGACACTCTTCGTAGTACGCGGGGCGTACGTCGGATCGGACCGCTGACTCCTCTTCGGATAATACCGAAATTAAAGATTAAAAATAATTACAAATTATTTAATAAACTTCAGAAATTCATATCTTCTTCATACGAACTCCGTTTTCGACGTTCTTTATATCCACGGAAAGGTGAGACTACGCTCTACAACTTTCGTTTAGACTCCGTCGGCTAATTTCGACTTTATTTTTATTAGGCCGCGACAGAAACTTTCATTATAAATTCATAACTTCTTCGTTTGACGTCCATTCTCGCCTAACTTTTTATCGCTTCGATACCAACAACGAGACCTTCGATCCTCGTTTAGAATGCTTCGGCTAAAAACCGCTCGATCTTAAATCGAGTATTTCAGGCTACATACCGCTAAGTCGAAACTTCAATAAATCATAACTTCCTCATACGAAGTCAGATTTGGGCGTTCTATATATATTCGGAAACCTCGTTTCAACTACTACAACATTATCCAAAGATATTAAGTTTATTTTACACTTAAATTTTGGCGCTTATTTTTATTCTTAATTAATCAGACCACATAATTAAGCAATTAAGCACAAAACACATAATACTCAAATAATACATTCTTATTATTTCAAAACGGGTTACAAAGGTTAACCTAGACTATTACATTGATAAAAATGGCAAGCCCGGAAACACAGGCGTTACAATTCTCTCCACCTTAGAATGATTCCGTCCCCGGAATCACACATCAACAAACAAATGCGGATAGCGACCCATCATGTCACTCTCCGTCTCCCAGGTGAGATTCGGCCCATTCGTGTGTTTCCATCGGACAAGCACTAACCCAACCATCTTGCGTCGCAATTTCTTAGTCTTTCGGTCAACAATTATGTCGGGAACTTCTCCCGTGAACTTCCTCAAATAACACACATGAAAAGTGTTATGAATTCCATTCAGTTCTTCTGGTAGTTCGAGCTTGTAAGCTTGGTTCCCAATCCTCTGAAGAACTTTAAACGGTCCAATAAACCTTGGACTCAACTTTCCCCTTTTACCAAATCTTATAAGTCCCTTCCACGGCGAGACTTTAAGCAAAACCGAATCCCCAACCTCAAAAGTCATCGGTCTTCGCTTCTTGTTAGCATAGCTCTTTTGACGATCCTGAGCTGCTAACATTCTTTCCCTAATTATTTTCAACTTTTCAGTAGTTTGATGAACCAACTCCGGTCCCATAAACTGCTTTTCCCCAGCCTCAAGCCAACAAGACGGCGTACGACACTTCTGTCCGTACAAAGCTTGATAAGGTGCCATCTTAATGCTCGAGTGGAAACTATTATTATAGGAAAATTCTACCAGTGGTAAATGTTCATCCCAATTACCTAGGAATTCCAAGGTACATGCTCTCAGCATATCTTCAAGTGTTTGTATCGTTCTTTCGCTCTGACCATCAGTCTGCGGATGGTAAGCTGTACTTAAACACAACTTAGTACCCAATTCCTCTTGTAGACTTTTCCAAAATCGTGAGGTGAAACGGCTATCACGATCCGACACAATAGTTAACGGAACACCGTGAAGCCTCACAATTTCCTTTACGTAAGAATTCGCAAGCTTCTCCATAGACCATTTCTCCTTGGCCGCTATGAAATGCGCACTCTTAGTGAATCGATCAACGACCACCCAAATCATGTCGTGACCATTCTTTGTTCTGGGCAGTTTAGTGACAAAATCCATAGCAATGTCTTGCCACTTACCCATTGGCACAGGCAAAGGTTCTAAACTCCCATACGGTTTCTGATGTTGTGTCTTTACTCTCGCGCAAGTCACACACTCAGCCACATACTTTGCAACATCAAGTTTCATCGTCGGCCACCAGTAGTAGGGTTTCAGGTCCCTATACATTTTAGTGCTACCCGGATGAATCGAGTACATGGTCTTGTGAGCTTCTTCCATCAGAAGACCTCTAATTCCTCCGGACTTAGGTACCCAAATCCGATCTTGGAACACCTTCAGTCCATGACTGTTTACACCGAACACCAACGTTTTGCCCAAACGTTCCTCCTTTCGGTCATTCTTTTTAGAAGCTTCCTCTTGAGCTTTCTTTATACTTTCCAAAATGGTCGAGACAACTTCAATTCTCAACGCTCTTGGCCTTTTCCTTTCAAGATTGACTTTCCGACTGAGAGCATCAGCAACAACATTAGCTTTACCGGGGTGGTAAAGTATCTCACAGTCATAGTCTTTAAGTAATTCCAGCCAGCGTCGTTGCCTCATATTCAATTCCTTCTGATTAAAGAGATATTGGAGACTCTTATGATCAGTGAAAAGTTTGCACTTCGTGCCATAGAGGTAATGCCTCCATATTTTCAGAGCGAAAACTACCGCTGCCAACTCCAAATCATGAGTCGGGTAATTCTTTTCATGCTCTTTCAGCTGTCGAGACGCATATGCTATCACCTTTTGTCTTTGGGTCAAAACACAACCCAATCCAACCCCAGACGCATCACTATAAACAGCGAAGTCTTCAACTCCATCGGGTAGAGAAAGTATCGGTGCCTCGCATAGCCTCTTCTTTAGCTTCTCGAATGCTTCCTTATGCTTCTCACTCCAAGCATAAGTAGCTCCTTTGTGGGTCAAAGCTGACAATGGACTAGCAATCGAAGAAAAGCCTTGGATAAACCTTCGGTAATATCCAGCTAATCCCAAAAAGCTTCGAATCTCCGTGGGACTTTTCGGTTGCTCCCACTTCATCACAGCTTCGATCTTTGCTGGATCAACCATTATCCCTTCTTGGTTGACCACGTGACCCAAGAATTGGACTTCACGAATCCAAAAATCACATTTGGAGAACTTAGCATACAACTTCTCCTTCTTCAATACTTCCAACACTTCTCGCAAGTGTCTACCATGCTCCTCCTGGCTTTTTGAGTAAATCAGAATGTCATCTATGAACAATATCACGGATTTATCGAGGAAAGGATTACAAACCCTATTCATTAAATCCATGAATGTTGCAGGAGCATTGGTTAGTCCAAACGACATAACCAAGAACTCGTAGTGTCCGTATCTAGTTCTGAATGCAGTCTTCTCTATATCCTGCTCTCTTACTTTCAGCTGATGATATCCTGACCTTAGATCGATCTTCAAGAAATAGCTCGAACCTTGCAATTGATCAAACAGGTCATCAATCCTCGGCAACGGATACCTATTCTTTATTGTTCCCTTATTCAGCTCTCGGTAATCAATGCACATTCTCATACTTCCATCTTTCTTCTTCACAAATAACACCGGAGCTCCCCAGGGTGATGAACTAGGTCTAATGAAACCCTTGTCCAATAACTCCTGAAGTTGCATCATTAGCTCCTTCATCTCCGTCGGTGCTAATCGATAAGGTGCTTTCGCAATTGGCGTTGTTCCTGGCAACAAGTCAATACGGAATTCCACTTGTCGATCAGGCGGTAATCCAGGAAGATCTTCGGGAAATACTTCCGGATAATCACACACAACTGGAATATTCTGCATCACCTTCTTTTCCTTCTTAGCATCAATCACGAATGCTAGATATGATGTACACCCCTTGGTCAAACATTTTCTGGCTTTCATCAACGAAATGATTCCAGAATTCACTCTGCGTTTGTCCCCGTACACCATAAACGAATCTTTCCCAGGCGGGTTTACTTTGACTATTTTCTTCTTGCATAAAATTTCAGCGTCGTTGGCGCTAAGCCAATCCATTCCCAAAACGATGTCGAAACCATTAAGTTCGATAGGCAATAATTCCTCGTGGAACTTATTCCCATTCAGATCAATTAAGATGTTTTTCATGCAATAGCTAACAGGCACAAACTTGCCACTAGCAACTTCAACTAATAAAGCATTATCTAGTCTAACAACAGGCAAAGCTAGCTTTCTACCAAATTCAAGCGATATAAAGGAGTAGTTGGCTCCAGAATCAAATAAAATTTGGGCAGGCAATTCGTTAACGAGAAAGGTACCTGAAGCGACATCAGCTTCATCTTTAGCAGCTTCCAGTGTCATCTGGAATGCTCTCGCCTTTGGCTTTGGTGGAATGTTGGGTCTAGCTGCCTCTTTCTTCTTCGGGCAGTCCCTCGACATGTGTCCCTCCTCACCACAACCATAGCAAACTTTCTTAGTGAGGGTACATTCATTGGCATAGTGCCTTGGCTTTCCACACTTGTAGCATGTGTTCGCCACCTCACATCTTCTGTGATGCTTCTTCTTACATTTGTCGCACCACTTCGCTTCACCTCCACTTCCCCTCGAACCAGACTTCGAGAACTTGTTTTTCTTGTTGGACCCTGAAGTTCCATCGAACTTCCTCTTTTCACCAACATCCATCCTTTCCAGACCCTTTTCCTTCTGCTGGGCCTCCACATTCTTAGCTGCACGAACATCCGTTTTCAGAGTAGTTGCCATCTTGACTGTCGGACCAAAGTCGGCAGGCAGTCCGTTAGCAAACCTCTCTATCTTGGAGAGTTCCCTTGGCACTAGGTACGGAAACAACTTCATTTTCTCAGTAAATGCAGTAGCATAGTCGTCTATGCTCATCTTCCCCTTCTTCAAGTTTTGGAACTCATTGTTCAGATCAATCAGATCTATCTCTGAACAATACTGCACCCTTAGTTGTTCCAAGAACTCCTCCCATGACATTTTCAGGGCTTCTCCTCGTGGCATAGAATCTGCCAACAACTTCCACCAACTCAAGACTCCAGTCTTCAGTTGTCTGACTGCAAAGACAGTCTTCTGTTTGTTGCTACAGTCGCAACTTTCAAATACCATCTCCATTTCAGAGATCCAATCCATTATCTCAACAGGCTTTGGGCTTCCAGAAAGACTTGGCGGCTTGGCGCCCAAGAAGTTCTTGTACATTCGCCCATCCTTGTTGTTTCTCCTTTTCGGATCGTTCCTTCGTTCTCCTTGAGTCCCAAATTGACTCATAATGCGACTATTGTTCCCTTCCTCTGATTGCTCGGGAATCAATTCAGGTTCCTCAATAGGTATGATAGGTCCATCCCTATTATCATGCAACATCTGTCGCATCTCCTCCCTTTGTTCGGCTAGCATAGCCCAAATCATGGCTTGCACCACAGCCATTGTTATTGGTTCTGGTGCTGCTGCTACAACAGGTATTTGTTCAATAACTGGCGGTTGATTCCTGTTTTCATCCGCGTTTCCAAAGCCACTTCTCGTTCTCACTATTTTTGATCTACACACCGAATAAGGTGAAATTTAGATCTTCATTCACGATAGATATTCAAATCATCCTTATTACTCCGAAACGTTTACATGCTAGTTCTAATACCGTAGACATACGCTTAGAATCCTACACACATAAGGTTTCCAGATCCGGTCGGCAACAGACCGTAGATCCGAACAATTAATATCATATATAGCAACATATAACATTTAGCACATAAAAGCATTTTACGCAACTTCCCTAAAATAAACTAGTGCTCATGTCTAAAATCCAACAGACACACAACTCACAATTCCACTTAGCATTCTAAGTTTAAGCCTAGAAATACCAACAAATTCCTAGTTCGCTTAAACTAATGCTCTGATACCAACTATGACATCCCCAAAATCTCGGCCAGAAAAGACCGATTTTCATTTATGCTTTTTAAAATAATTTCAGAGTAAATCCTTTTGATTTAAAAGTGTTGCGGAATTTGTTCCTAAAACAAAACATGATAAAATAATATTTATCAAAGCATTTCATCAAGAGATGCATTTTCATTATATAATCAAAACTCGGGATGTCATGTTCCGATACAAACCATAAAGCATAAACGATAACATTACAAGTCATTCAACAAATATATACATATACAGACTTGTAAACAAAACAACTTGATGATTCAACCATCATATGCCCTCGCGCCACTACCTGTAATACAAATAAAACTGAGTAGGTCATGCTTGGGAGCCTGGTGAGCATATAGGGTTTTCAACCCACAATCAATAAGTTATATTTAATTTCACCAACCAATCACTATCCCGATTACCCATTCCCGTTATCCTCACTTTACGTCCCTAAAATAACATCTATCTCAAGGGACCTAATCTAGGATTTTCATCAGGACGGACATCACTGCTAAGGGGTTTCCTCAACAATAGACATCCTAAAGGCAACCATGAGGGGGATAGAGCACACCGGTGAACACATCGTTCACAACACCTACAGGTTATGAACCTGCTAGCGTTCCACTGGACTGTCTAGAAAGAGTCCGTGGTCGTTATCCATACTCCGCTGAATAACTAGATCAACAACAACAACAACATCGAGGCCTCTCATCTGTTTATTACACACCAACTATCTACCCATGTTCTACCCAACATATTAGTAGATAAAATATATACTTTCATACATAGTTTAAAACCTGTATATCATTTTCATTCAATATATATTCCACATAACAGATGAGGCATACCCACGTAACACGTATTTCATAGAAAGCAATTCAGATCTATGAGATGGAATAAAGTGAGTATCCATTCACGCATACAATCACAAAATATACACATAACAAGTATATCGCATAAAATACTTCATAGTTACTTGTTAGAAGAAAGTAACTGCACCCTCACACATATAAACCACAATTTACTTAATACACTCAAACCGCACTTGTATTATTATCGTGTTTATGAAAGGTAGTATACACTCACTTGATCAGAAGACGATCGGACAGCACTACGACTGGCAGAAGTAGTAATCCACAGCAGATCTGGAAGATCTTCACAAAAATCGAACTTCTCGCGGGCAGAGCTTCGACTTGGGAACCGCACTTCTCGGGATCTTCGGGATCTCGGGACTTTCCTCGGGGCTTGGGAATAATACTGGGGCTTGGGGTATTTCTGGCACGCAGAACGATGCAAAATGGGAGAGAGAAGAGAAGAAATTGGCAAAAGACTCGGCTGCCTTCGGATTCCTTTTATAGAGGCTGGAGCCTCGGAGTACGCGGGGCGTACTGGCCTCCGAAGTCGTCACTACATACGTCATCCGAAATGTCGACACTCTTCGGAGTACGCGGGGCGTACTCGCGTATGCGGGGCGTACGTCGGATCGGACCGCTGACTCCTCTTCGGATAATACCGGAATTAAAGATTAAAAATAATTACAAATTATTTAATAAACTTCGGAAATTCATATCTTCTTCATACGAACTCCGTTTTCGACGTTCTTTATATCCACGGAAAGGTGAGACTACGCTCTACAACTTTCGTTTAGACTCCGTCGGCTAATTTCGACTTTATTTTTATTATTTATTTTTATTAGGCCGCGACAGAAACTTTCGTTATAAATTCATAACTTCTTCGTTTGACGTCCGTTCTCGCCTAACTTTTTATCGCTTCGATACCAACAACGAGACCTTCGATCCTCGTTTAGAATGCTTCGGCTAAAAACCGCTCGATCTCAAATCGAGTATTTCAGGCTACATACCGCTAAGTCGAAACTTCGATAAATCATAACTTCCTCATACGAAGTCATATTTGGGCGTTCTATATATATTCGGGAACCTCGTTTCAACTACTACAACATTATCCAAAGATATTAAGTTTATTTTACACTTAAATTTTAGCGCTTATTTTTATTCTTAATTAATCAGACCACATAATTAAGCAATTAAGCACAAAACACATAATACTCAAATAATACATTCTTATTATTTCAAAACGGGTTACAAAGGTTAACCTAGACTATTACATTGCTAAAAATGGCAAGCCCGGAAACACAGGCATTACAATACTCTTACTATTTTGGCATGTAATATTCAAATACAATACTCGATGTAAAAAATGAATGTTGTAATATTACATGTGTGATGATGATGATGTTATGTTTCAATTATATTCACTGTAATGATATTTCAAGATGAAGTCACGCACAAGCCCCCGGACGTTTCCGTCGTCTGGTTCGGGGTGTGACAGATTTGATTCAAAGAAAAACAATTCACGTTGAAATTAATCTTTGTTATAATAAAATGAAGGTTTTCAAAATATTCAGAGGAGAGAATAGTGTATTACTCTAAAAACACCTTTTGGGCTGATATGAATATAAGTTTTCCAGTTTATAAGAAAACCTCACAAGGACCCAAGAAAGTTTGAGTTCCTAAATCTTTCTAAATTTTGTAGGTGATACGTGACAAAAAAATACGACACTGAATGGTACATCTGATGGATTTTATACATAGCAAACAATCATATGTGTGCATGCAACCCTAATTTGAGGATCTATGTTTTTCACTATTAGACATACAAGCACTGAAGACAAAAACTAGAAAGCCCTAGGAGGGACATGTAATTTTCGAAATTAACATATAATTAGGGTTAGGATACATACCTTGATTGTTATATTGTAATAACAATCAAATCTTTAAAGTTCTAGAACTTTGGTAGCAAGCGCCACAAGTGTCGCGCCTCTAATGGGTCACAAACAAACCTAGCAACCAAGGATTACTATGGAGAGAGAAGGGAAGTGGAAAATTTGGCTCTAATCCTCTCTTGGAGTGCCTTAGACGAAATCCAACCTTATAGGGTTTATATAGGTGATAAGGAAGGTTTAGGATAAGGCAAATGTATCTTAGATAACCCTAATCCCTTAACTTCCTCCCTAAGGCTTCCAAGGCACCCTTAGAGCCCAAGGAAACCCTAGAACAATCTAGATTTCGTTCCCCACCTCTAAGGGAGATTCTACAATGCTTCAATGCTCAACTTTTGAACATTGTCACCTTTAGTCCCTGCAGTTTCGATTAATTCCTTTAATCCTAAAATTAATTCCAAATTAATTTCCGATTAAATATTAATTAATCAATATGATTTCTAATCAATATATTATATCCACAATACATTAATAAATCATTTATCTTGATTTCAAATTAATTTATTAACCAAGTAATAAATTAATAAATCATTCTTCTCTCTCCAACAATTATCCTATTCCATTGCTAGGTTTGAAGGCAACCCAAAAGGACATTTCTACTATCAATTCAAGTACATACCAATTATACTTATGGGCTTAGACACCTGATCCAATAGTCTCCCACTTGGATAAGTCTAATAACTATAGTTGCAAGTATAACTTCAAAAATTGACTAGCAAATTTTAGCTACCAAAAGTCGTTGTCGAACTCTAATCTTATCAGTGACCTGTCCTTTAGATAAGGGATCATATGTATAGACATGAGACATCGATTTTGAGCATTCTCTCAGTCTATGTTCTGTTTCCCGATTTCCGATCTATGACGACCATGACTGATTGAACAAATCAAATCAGTCCTGGCTTGGCCAAGCACTTTAGGGTGTCATCATTAAATCATCGAGGGGCCCACAGATATCGCTTTTATCCCACTTTAGGTAAAAGGAATGGATAAAATTCGACTCAAATGCTCGCTTTCACCTACTGATCGAATCACACACAACAATAAGTTTTATAACACCAAGTTACTGGTGCATTTACTTATTATCAATGTGCAACTGACCAGCAAATAACAACTCACACATCTCAGTTTCAAGAATATACAATATTATCATATCACTAATCACCTGTGATAAATCCATGAAGTGATTCAAGTGAGCGTGGGTTTAATCCAATACTCTAATCTTATCAAAGCACTCATGAACTCTGCAGCAAACTTGCGCTATGCCTAAACACTTTAGACAATCTACAGACAGATTCATGACAGTCTTCCTACATACCTACTTCCAACATATGACCGACTGTGGAGATTCGAATAACCCGGTTATTCTGGAAGTCAAAACATGTAAAGAGAAACACAATGATAATACTTAATCCTCTATGACCCCAAACTTGCGAGTATAAATAAAACACCTTTATTTAATCACCATGTTGATTACTCATTATTCATTGTTTAATGTTTCAGATAATCAACTTTATACTTGAATTATAACCACAATTGTCCCATGCTCCAAGCATACACACTTTGGTTTCCTATGGTCCATACTTTGTGAAATATATCAATTGAAAAACTTTTCCAATGAAACTCATTTCACAATCCTAATCCTCATCATTAGTGTAAGAATACCAAATTCTTGCCACTTTTAGAATATGTCATATTCTAACATTTTATGCAATGATCCTTTCGTAATGTCACAACATAAAGTCACCAAGACTTGGCCAATGAAATTATAAAGTATTCTATCAGAAATTTTTACAAAACAATTCTTTAGATGTGATGTCTGTCACTCAAAGTACAGTCCTTTGAACATCCTTTTTGCATAATAATTTCTAATCTAGACAAAAATTCTTAATTTCTAACTCCCAATTATGGAAACATTTCCATATTTGCCATATGACAACTCATTATAAATAGAATCTTATCTATAATGTCGATATGGTTCATCAAATACTATACTTCCAACTACTCACAAGCGACCAATCATCAGCGAACTTTGGATCATCCTTTGATAGTTGTTTAATTATTTTAGTCAAAACCGGTTCTAGTCCCTTTTCCCTCTTAATCTCCTAGACATTTGGAAAATTTTAGAATGGCTAAATATTATAGCATATGCAATTGATCCTATACCAGAAGCGTATGGGACACGATGCATAATGTCTCTCATAAAGACATGATACTTTATCAGTCTTCTGCCATAACATTTTATGTGTCATGTTCTCACAATTCGAACTATGAAGAGGGATGCCGTAATCATAATTGAATTTTGAGAATGCATTATGTATCCTTGACTAAATTTTATTAAAATTTCTCGATCTAAGCTTTTAGATTTTGAAACGAAGCGTAATATTCTCTCCCTTAATTATAACGAAACAACTTTTCAACCCCTACAACTTTGCAAAGTGAATCTTTGTTTTTTATAATTAATATTGCTAACTTGCAATACTTAAAATAATAATCATGCTCCCACTAACATGATGATTATCTCATCACTAGCATAACACGTATGCTCCCACTAGCTTTGACATGTATTCAGAAAACAGTTGAACTTCCAGAAAACAATGCTTATTGAATTTCTTAAGTTCATATTTCTAATACTTGATG
Organism: Lactuca sativa; assembly: GCF_002870075.4. Classification (NCBI taxonomy): domain Eukaryota; kingdom Viridiplantae; phylum Streptophyta; class Magnoliopsida; order Asterales; family Asteraceae; genus Lactuca; species Lactuca sativa. The sequence continues at coordinate 348,139,704 of NC_056626.2, forward strand.
CTTTTATAAGCCTTTATCTAAGCTTCTTAATCTCATACACCTTTCCTTAAATAGCTCACATGTGTGTCTAAACTAATTCAGAACTTATATCAATAATTCACAATTGTTCAAACCAATTGCCAAATCTCATAATTTGATCTATGAAGAGGGATGTCGTAATCATAATTGAATCTGAGAATACAATTTTCACAATCGCTATCCTTTTAAAATCTCTCATAGTGAAAGCGTTTCCTCACAATCACTTTCATGAATGGAGAGAAACATTATGACACTTAGATTTTATGGTGTGTGTGTGTTCCTATCCATGTGAATTTGTCAAAACCAAGGTTTGCAACAAATCCAAACTCATATGGACTAAACTTGTTCAATCTTGATTTCTCGCCTCATGATAGCACAAATGCCCACAATTGCTTCCAGGTTGTCAAGAAGCTCACCCTTACCTATCAATGTAATTTCCATTGATCAGGATGCCTTGCCTTTATGCAATCCAATTGAGAACTCATAGAACTCACATGCATAATTAACTCAACTGGAATGGCACAGAAACAAAATTATGTCAACACGATAGGTCATAAACCTCAAGTCGTGCGCTAGTGATGATCAACTTGGTTTACTCTTGATTCGTTCTTGAAACTTTTCACTACCATTAAAACTCCCACTAACTTCTTGATATATAAGATTCTCTTGTCAAGAAACTTTCCTTGCCAAAACAAAATACTCAAGATTTAGTGTGGAATCCTATCAAGACTAACACTTCTCTTAATTGGTTCTAGTTAGTCTTTGTCTTGTCCAAGACATCACAACTTACCAATTTCAAATGTGCAAGAATAAGAAAACTTTTCCAAATTCCACATTTGGTGAGTGTTATAAACCTACTAAAGACGTGTCACTCAATGTCACAATGTTGGAGTATGAATCTAAGACTTGATATTGAAATGAAGTATGATTGGCTTCTTAATTTAACCATTTCCACAATTTTCGATACTTCTTCTTAGCCAAGGGTCTAGTGTATCACAGTGTACCACCTCCCTTCAATGACAATTATAACCCACCCCTTGAGACCAATGAGGAAAAAGTTCATGCTTAGTCTGGCCCACTCGTTGAACCAACTTAAGTTAAGACTGAACAATCTGAGCCAACTAAGAATGTCGAGGTGAATGTTTCTGATGCTTCTACTTCATGTGCAGGTAAAGTAGTAGAGGATGAGGAAAAGGAGAACAGAAGTAATTCTAGTTCTATAAATTTTGTTGACTGTCAAACCAATGACTCTTTGAACTTTGAATTTGCTGCTTCTAATCCAGTTACTTTTAAACCTGCTGTTGGAATATACAAGCCACCAAAACAAGCAAAACCGACGACCTGCTGCAAGTGTGCTTGTGATAATAATAAGAAACGTGGCAAGGACACGCCACCAGGGGCAGGAAGAGACAGATTCCCAGTGAAGAAAAAGACATGTTTTCACTATGGAACACCTGACACATTGCTCGAAACTGTCCAAATCGTGCATACATTCCCTACTATGTACAAGGGTGGCAGAACTCGCCAAGAGGGAGATTTTCCAAAAGAAACCCCTCAAGGTCACGTTCAGACAATGGCGATTGGAATGCCACGAAGGGAAAGAGTTAAAATCCCAAGGCCAAGAAATCAACTGCCAAGGGCAAGAAGGGAATGTCGGCCTAGAAGTCAAGTTCCATAGATGCTCCTGTGAAGACAAGACCTGTTAGGTCAAATTCATCTCGGCAGCCGACTACAAGTTCAAAATCAAGTGCCGAGGCACCCATCCGATCCAAAAAGAAATGGGTTAAACCCTAGTACAGATGGGTACCAAAGATTCACTCTCCCAAATCTTCTAATGATTCTAATATTTCTACATCTTTTGTTTGTGATAAGTAGGACATGTCATGGGAGAGAGTACCTTGCGAATATGACAAAGGTCAATCCAGTTCCAAAATGGATTGGGTTCCAAAGACCAACTGATCTCGCTTTGTGTCAGAGTAACTATGGAGGCATATCGTTAGACTTCGATTTGTTGATAGTGGTTGTTCCATGCACATGATAGAGGACATCTCTCAACTGTGCAACACTCAGAACTTTAAGTGAGAGTATGTGTCCTTTGAGGGAAAGGAAGAAAGGAAGGGATCACTCATGGGGTTTTATGCTTAACTATGTGAAGAATTTTTGGATCTGTTCTAAGATTATGCGTGCTGTTCTCAGACCTCCTGGATGCGAATTCAATCAGTGACTTTCGGTTTGAGTTTTCTTTTCAATACTCCTAAGTTTTCTCTTACATTGATTCATTTCAAATACTACTTTTTAGTTTTTCGTTAGTAGGTATTGTTTGGGAAGTGATATCAAGATAAAGTGATAACGGGCAGTCTAAAACATGTGTAAGGGACTGAATCTGAATTGTCTAGACTCTATGTCCAACGTGCTGGTAGGCCCGAAGGATTTGACAGTGTGGATTTACATAGAATCGTTTGGACTGACCATACGACGCTCGGGAAGATTGAGTAGTGAGATAAACACGGGAACCCATGGGATACACTAAATTAATATGCATCTAGAACTGTGGCTTAACTTTTCCTTGATGTATGGACTTATGTCCTTAATTCTTGTTCTGATAGGGTAACTGGGGGTTCTGATAAAGTAGGTCTGGAGGAAATTATTTTCTTGCTTTCTATCTGTCAGTTATATGTTACTTCTTCTGCATGATTGGAAGAGATCCGACCTGGAATGTAACATATGCAACTTTATTTCTATGCACCTCCTTATCTATGAAATTCTTTCTCTCTATTAGCCATATGATGTCCCCTCTGCGTGATCGGAAGATCTGACCCGGGACACAACATATGCACCCTACTATCTCGATAACCCTTTATATATGTTAGTCATATGTTGTCCCCTCTACGTGATTGAAATAGAACCGACCTAGAACACAACATATGCACCTATCTCTAAATATGTCTTCCTCCTTAATAATTGTCTACTCACCTAAAGTAACGAGTCCTTAGGAAGTTCTTGATAACCATGGTGTATCGGGAAGTGGTGAATATGTTTAAGTGTAACTAAAATTGAACCATTTAAGAGGTTGTCTGTAGATCTCGCTGCTTAAATTAAGTGGACAACAATACTTGTGGTCATCGTCAGCTAAATGGTTTATTTAAAAAAAATTGCCAATATCCTTTGTCTTTAAGTGGACCACAATACTGCCAATTGACCATATCTATTCATGAAGGTGAAGGTACTGATAAGAAAAGTTAAGACTGTCTCACAACTTTGATCCCAAATATTTTTGTTTTTCTTAAATTTGTTCATAGTTTTCCTCTATGCACAAATTTAGGGGGAGAATTAAAAAAATTCAAAAATCAAATAAAAATTTTAAAAAAAAAATCCAAAAATAGTGTTATTTCTGTTTTATTTCTTGTTCAGAAAAATCAAAATTCCAAAAATATTCTTGTTACTATTTTTATTTTTCCAGAAAATTTGAAAAATCCAAAAATATTGTGTGCTAAGTTTACTTTTAGTTTTTTCTTTGTCTTGAAAAGTGAATTCAAATGTATATGAGACTCATGGAGACTGTATCGAGATTTTCTAAGCCAAGGCTTCGTCCGTAATCATCGAAGAATTCTCATTCGAAGGAGCAACAAATGAAGACTATTCTTTCAACATTCAATCCTTTAACCCCATAAGCAAGGTGAAGCTGCACTTGAAGTTTATGTGACAGATTGCATTGAAGCCTCCTCAATCAATTTGCTATTATCTATGTACCTACTGAAGTGATCCAGAAGATTAGGTTTCTCTGTCATTCTGTTTGAATATTTTCAAGCTGAATGCGCTATCTTTCAAGATTCAATACCAAAAGCCTCCTCACCCAATGTGTGTTCCATGTCAAATTCTGAAGAAAAGCCCAACTGCAAGAGATGAAGTCATTTATTGAAGATTCATATGTTCATCTTGAAGTCGTGAAGATATCGAAGATTAAAGCTGAAGCCAAACTCCAAATGAAGACTGGCAAGAAAATCCAGCTACATTTTTAGGGGGAGCTTGTTGGGTCAATTAGAAAAGAAAGCTATAAACCAAGGGGGAGATTGTTGGGTCTAAATTATGGTTTATACTTTACTTTTCTAGGAATTTGTATTTTTCTGTAATGTAATATGTGTTTGCATTTCTGTTCATGGCCCAGGTGGTGTTTATGACCGTGAATGAATTCGCAGTCGTGAACCCATTCACGGCCCATGTGTCATATATATAGATGTAAGGTGGGTGAAGAGTGTACGGCTAGAGGAGCTTAAGTGTGTGAAACTCAAGGTGTGTTTTAGAGAGAGAAGAACTAATGTGTGTGTGTATACTATGTGTATGGAGCATCATTCTATTCATTGAATACATCATAGATTCACTTATTCTTCTTCTCCTTCTCTTCTATTTTTGATCTGGCATCATCGGTTTGATCGGCATTTTGCACCATCAAACGGATCTGATCGATACACGAGCATATTTAGGACTTACAAGTGGTATCAGAGCTTGGATTGTATCAATCAATTTTTCCAGATCCTTACACAAAAATATCAGTCAGATCCCAATATCACAAAAATATTATTAGCATTAGTTGAGGTGAAATTAGTGTTAATTCATTTTAATTTCAAATTTTATTTTATGTTTATTTTTACTTTTATCTTAATAAAAATGAAAAAAAAAATTAAAAATTAAAATTTTTTTAGTTTAATTTTTAGAATTTATTTTAGTTATTCTATTTTCTAGTCCTCAAAATGTTTTATTTTTAAATTTTCGGGCATTGGGCTTAATTTTTTAAGCTTCTTGGGTTGCAGCCTATGGAAAATGGATCGGGTTTTGGGTCCAGGTATAAAACCCAATGTGTCCGACTGTAATCTTCTTCTGCTCACTATTCATTGCTCCAGCCGTAAACTCACCCAAGAATCCTCTCACTGATGTTCATCGATCCTTCCTAAATCTGTGTTTTTACTCGAAATTGTTTGTTTAATCGTGTAGGTATGCTCATTGTGATCACCAAGATGCTAATCTAACACAAAATGAACCGTGAATCGAGGGTGAAATCAAAGAAATCGAAATGTTCGGCGTTTACGGCCAGTTGAAGGCTTTACGGCCATTGAAGGGTTTACAATCGTAAACCCATTTACGGCCGTACACACCCTCTCTAACCGTAAATCCATTTACGGCCATACACACCCTCTCTAACCGTAAACCCAAATTTTTGAACATTAAATATTTTTTAACACTTAATCTCCATTAAAGCCTAATTAAATTGTTACATGAGTAAAACCTTAGTCTTAAATGATTAAATAAGTTGTTTGCTCACTTGGCTTGGTTAAGTGCGGATCAAAAATGGATGGACTTAAGTTTGCTGACAGTCAGAATTTGGCGATCTTTTTGGTTGACCCTCCTACTGCTCATGGTGATTTCAAGTCTATGTTCCATGGCTTGAAGAAATACTGCTTAGCTACTGCTCTGACTCTCAATCCAGTGATCTATCAAAGACTGATTCAAGAGTTCTGGTCGACTGCAGCAGTGAAAAAGGGGGATGATGGTTCAAAGTCTGTTGAAGCTACTATCAAAGGATGCAAAGTCATTGCAACAGAGGAGATCATCCGAGAGGTACTGAGAATTGAAGATCAACCAGGTTTTTCCACTGAGATTGCAATGGGTAAGGCGCAGGAAATCATAGATCAAATGGGATATAAAGGAAATTTCCCTCCTACTCTCAAGAAGCAGTTACCACCATACTGGAGGTTTCTAGCTCATGTTTTTGTGAACTGTATATCGGGAAGGAAATCTGGGGCAGATGAAATCTCTCTAAGGAATACGGGTGCAATTGCTGCTCTGGCGGGAGGACTTGATTTCAGCTTCTCTAAGTTCATCTTGGATGAACTTATCGAGAACATTGAAGGAAAGAAGAGAGACAAATTTCTAATGTATCCAAAATTCCTCCAAGTGATCATAAATATGCAATACATAGAGATCGAGAAAGCAGGAGAAACACTTAATATGAAGTCTCTTAGGTCAAACACTGTTGGTCTAATCAAACAGACCTGTAAGGGTAAATTCACATTCCAAGGAAAATATCCTTTGGTGAAGTTTGGAGCTTTTTCAGAGTTAAGTGAGTCATCTAAGTATGAAGAGTCCTTTGAAAACCTGGATCCTGATAATGATGTGATAACTGTCTCTGGACATGAAGATGAGAGAGTTCCTCCTGTTGTAACTGTAGTAGAGGAACATCATAATGCGATCAATATCGAAGTGCAAAGTGATTTTCATGAGAGTGTAGATACGGGTCATGATGGTGAAAATGATGGTGAAGAAGAAGGATTTGAAGATGATGATTCAATGTTTGGTGGTAACCTGTCCAGACATGACGATATGGATTTTGATTTGAATTTTGTGGATAACTATTGCCCCACAAATGAGGACCTTGAATCCTTCTTTGACGACGTCAATGAAGTTGATCAACCGTCAACAGAGACACAGGAAGTGGATAATGTTCAAGAAGCTACGCCTCCTTCCTCCATACAGATGGCAAGTACTCCAATTGATATATATATATATATATATATATATATATATATATATATATATATATATATATATATATATACAACATCAAGGACTCCTTCCTTTAATGTTGATGTTCTATCTTCTACGCCATTTGTGAGTGGTCTGCTTGTGAAACATACCTCCCAGCCTTTATTGAAGAAAATAAGATATGATCTGAGGTCGGGGGTACTAATTCAAGAACAAACCTCACCCATTCAGACTGCAATCACTACATCAACTACTTCTCCAACCGTTTCAACTGCTCCTGGTCTTGAAAGATCAAGAACCATTTTTGAAGCTGGAGGTTCTTCAGCTCCTGGAGGTTCCTCCCCACCAAGGCCTTCGCATGATATCACATCTGTGAGGCTTTCAAGGGCCGGCAGCACAAGAAGCAACATGTATTCCTCCTCGTGGTAAAGGCATATCAATCGCGGAAGGCAACTCAGAGGAAAAGGAACCTTCGAACACAAAGCTCATGGTTGAGATTGGCGTATTGAAACAAACGATCATTGAGAAGGACATGTTGATAGGTAAACTTGATGTTCGTCTCTTAGATGTTGAAGTAGACGTATCAATAGAGTTTACGGTCAGTGTGTGTGTTCATCGAGGTGTACCAGACATTTTGCTGCATGAACGTGTGCATTGCTTGATTATCTTGTTCTTCTACTCTTTCTTATTGTTGTTTGTTTTTATCACTGGTTTGATTCACTCAATTGGGTCCTTATAGTCCAGAAGCTTTAATAATGAAGAATCTTCTTTCTTTATTTGACACAAAGTGGGGAGATTGTTGGGTTATTTATTGTGTTGTGTCAAATTTATTATGTATCTATTTAGTCTTTATTATCGGATTAGGCCCATCCATCCGTCATTATGATGCTAGGGTTAGACTATATATAGTGCATGCATGTTTCGTTCTAGGGTTAATCGATTGTATTACCCTACATTGCTTTTGTAGAAAAGTTATCATAGAAATCTTCTATGGCTTTGATTATATTAAACATTCAGCACTTATTCAATCGTTGTTCTTATTGTTTGATTTAATATCCTGTTTAAAATCATGCATTCTTTAGTTTATTGCTCTAGCATAATGGTCCTTAAAAATTCCAACTTTATGGACATGCATATCTAATGCATGTCATACTCCAAATTAGGTCAAAATGCAAGAAATGGGCCAAAACCTCATGCATGGGACCAAAACCATCATGGAAGTCTAGATCTGAGACATATAATACTCTTACGACTTCAATGATCAATAAATTTGCAAATTTTATTGAAACCATCCATTCAAGCTCTAAGAAATGAACCAAATAAGCTAAACTACTAGATTTATAAGATTTAAAACACAAAGATGGAATCATAGATGACTTACATTGGTCAAACAGATGCTCAAGAGAAGATGCTTGTGCTTGCTAGATGATTCATTTCACTATAATGACTTCCTTTTTCCTTAAGTGGCCACCAAACAAGAAAAATGAGTTCAAAGACAACAATATGATGCTAGGGTTTGGTTCTCTGATATTAGAGGTGATGGAGGCTAGGGTGGGATAAACTCTATCCATCACTTCTCTTAAATGGACCAAGGCCCGAGATCTAGGGTTTTGAGCACAGCCGCCACCACGTCGAGGCAATGAGCTAACCATGTTGTGGTCATTAAATGTCTACTGAGTCGTTGTAACGTCCCAAAATTTTGTATGTAAAATTTTCATTTTTAAAACCAACAAAAAACATCATTCATTCATTTAAGAAAATCACCAAAACGTGATAATGTATAAAATAGTTATCATAGTACAAATCATGTCATAAAATGCAGAATGCTATTGGTTGCGGTGTGATCATGTCGGACCATTCCCTTTCGATCTGGAAGTACATGAAAACAAAAACATAAAACTATAAGCACAAAGCTTAGTGAGTTCCCCCAAAATAACCCATACCATACTGTACATAATAGTTCAAACTAAACTGGGTCTATTCCATACCCTTCGGTATCTTTCAGCCAGTACTGGGCTGATTTCACCCCTTTCGATCTCTTCCAAATGATATTGGGTCTATTTCAACCCCTTCGATATCTTTCAAATGGTATTGTCTATTTCACCCCCTACAGCTAAGCATACAATCATATCAGTAAGATTCATAAAGACAACGGGCATAAACAAGCATAACAGTAAGTGTCACAAACACAAATCTTCCTACAAACATAATCCACTATGCCAACATTGTTGCCTTCAAACCACGAGTACATCGAAGAAACTCACCTAACAAATGACGATCAATTGCTATTGCTCCTACTGCCATGAATACAGATGCTACAACCCAAATATTCAGCCATACAAAGAGCAACCTTAGCTTCCCTTCCAAAACTAGGGATTTGACCAAAAGTCAACACAAGTCAAAAAGTCAAAGTTGACCCTCCATGTCGTGGTCATCCTTGGCCATGTCGTGGCCTTCAAACAACAAGATAGTCACGTTTTCCCCAATCGGCACATTGTAGCAACCAAGGCCTCATTGTGGGTACTGGGTTCAAAACATATTAATGGATTAAGTAGAATTCTCAAATATCAAAGGTTCCAAAGTTCAAATCTGATCATTTATATAGTCTAAATGGATAAAGTTTCCACCTTTATCCCTTGAGACCCACTAAGAGGTATAGATGTCAAGTCGAAGGTCCAAAAGGCTAAAAATGGAAGGAACTCAATTATTAAATACTTAATCCCAATAGTCCTTAGTTCAACTATTCTAGAATGCTTCTAGGACTCCTAATGGTCCATAAAAATCCAAACATTATGGATATGCATGACCACGTATGTCCTTCTTCAAACTAGGTCAAAATGGAACATAATGACCCAAAATCCATGCATGGTTCCCTTATTACTACAAATGTCCAGATCTATGAGATATGACATTCAAGGGACATAGAGAAACCATAAAGTTACAAACTTTATATCTTAATATTACTCAAACCACTCCAAACAGACCAATTCTAACATCCCAGAATTTAGGTCAAAAACTATGAACGGTCAAGTTCATAGTAAGACGCTGAATCATTGAATTTTTGTGCATTAAATGTAAAACAAATGAGTTATTTCAACTATTATAAGATATCAGATGGTATCTTACTTCTGAATGTGTAAATTTACAAACGAAACAAACAACTCAAACTGCAACCTTAGTTTACGCGTTTGAAAAACTAAAATTTTGTATTAAGCATTTGTGAGAAATACAAACACTCTAGCCTCGTAGTACGCATTTCAATGTTTTTGAAAGTATAAAGAACATCGAAAACAGAGTTCGTATACAAAATATAAGACCGTTTTAAAAATCCAAAACCAGTATAATACTGATTTTCTTAAAATTGCTAAAATCGTTACTATCCGTTAAGGGACTTGCACACCCCATATAGAAACTCCAAAAGTATTTTTGGACTCATGCTATGGCCTAATATTTAATTTTATATTTGAAATATTTTTAATAAAAATATTTATAAAAGTAAAAAATCAGACGTTTTCAAATTATTAATCGCGAAACCTTAAACTATTGATTTCGACATAATTTTCATTATTGGTAATGTATTCCACAAAATATATAGGAATCCAAACCGGTTGTGGTGGATTTAACGATGGAAATAGCCCAACACTGAATAATTTCATGAATGGCTATATATATATATATATATATATATATATATATATATATGGGTATGGATATGTGTCATAATCGTTATATGTGGTTGATTAAATTTTCATAAATATATATTAGATATATGTTGATTTTAAAATTAAGAAACCAATGTTTACAAATTAACAATTTTACAATTCCTAACTTATAAGTTTAAATTTATATATATACACACACTATATAGCACGAATAAAACCAATAAAAACTTCTCAACAATACATACATAAATACATCTACTTAATCTACCAAATACAAATAAATGAATAGATAAATAAATAAAGACACCCAAATTGCTTCTAAGTTCTACTTTGAATTACTACGCACTCAATGGAAAACAAAACGTGTCTCCTCTTCAAAATTGATATTGCAGTCAAACCCAAAAACACAATTTTCCTCCATCTTCTTCCTATCAAACTCAAACAGCAAAACTAAACATTTATGTTTTGTAGCTTTCCCTTACAACAGTCCATCTGCATCACTCTATCTAGTGATCACTCAAACATGAGAAAGAAATACACTCAAAATAGATCACAGTGTACTCCATATCTATCAAGAGATTTTTTTTATCTATTTAACTAACAAACTCAATCAAATGAAACGTACCCAATCAAAGAAAAGATCATCACCATTGTTCTTCTTTCTCTTTTCACCACCGTTCGTCCCTATTCATCTGTCAGATAAGAAACCCAAACATCCATGATTTCTTTTCAAACAATCAAACCCAAACAACCACCTAAGTTTATGGATTAAACTCCATTGATTTACAATCAAAATAAAAGGAAAAGAAAATTATGGTATTTGATATTGCCAAATTTATACATATTATTAGGCAATATTTGAATATATTTTGATTAATATTTTGGTTATTTGCATAGATAAATGGTACTTATTGTTGGAATAGTGTCTAAGGCTGCAACTATATTAGGCAAGTATTTGACCCGATTGTGCATGGTCCTTTTGGGTTGCCTTCACCATAGCAACTTGACAGGATGATTTATTATGAGAGAATAAATATTATTAATATATTATGAGAATAATATAAGGAATAATAATATTGTTATTAGATTAATATGTCATAAATTAATTAGAATTAATTTGGTGACTTAAAGAGATTAATTAAATAAGAGGGTATAAACTGTCAATTGTTTGATAGTTACACTTTGGGCTGTAAATCCTTTATGGATAGGGTTGGACGATTTCTAGGGCTTAGGATAAGCCACAAATCGTCCAAGGGCTTATCTTGGAAAGGATTTGGATTGCTTTGAGTAAAAGTTATCCAATTAGGGTTTAAGGGTGAAACCCTAGGAGCCTTACAAGTATAAATAGACCCTTGGGGCAAGGGAAATCAGCACCTCTAAAAAAGAAAAGAAACCCTGGCCGATTTCTTCCCTCTCCTCTCTCTCAAATCATCCTCTTGCTAGTTGGTGTTTGTAAGCCATTAGAGGAGTGACATTTGTGACTCTAAAGCTCCAAGAACAAGAAGATCAAACAAGTGTTTCAAGGTAAGCTTCTAACTCTGATTTTTTATTGTTCTTATACTCTATTAGCTATTAGAAGTCTTGGATCAAATGCATGTTTAATTAGAGAAACCTAGATCCAAGCATTAGGGTTTGTATGTGCACATAGGAATGTTCATATGGCCAAAACCCATCAGTGGTATCAGAGCTTAGATTGGTTTCTATTAAATTGATGCATAATTGTTTGTTTCTTTCTTGCAAAATTCGAATTTTGTGGTTCTGAGTCATGGACTCGGCGAGTCCCATGGTGGACTCTGCGAGTTGGCCTGACTCGGCGAGTCCAGTTGGGCACTCGGCAAGTCCGAGCGTCAGGAAGAGCTAAAATCGGGATTTTTTATATTTATCTTATGGAAACTTGCCTTTATCATATTAGATCAACCCTAATCCGATTTTTTGATATATATGACTATAACCTTGATCTAATTGAAGATATTTATCAATTAATAAAATATTTAATTTCCTTATGTGATAATTAATTAATTATTTTGATTAAATTGGTAAATTATTTAGCAAGAAATCATAAATAAATCAAATATGGATAATTATGTGATTAATTGTTAATTTAGATTATTTGTTATTTGATCCTCTATGTTTTGAATAGTTTAAAACTTGCCCTCAAGTTTTGAAATTTATGTTTTGTGATTAAAAGTTTAATTTAGACAATTTTAAATTTCAAACCCTAGAATTTTACAAATTTAAAAAATTTGACCCTATACTAATATAATATTACAAGATTAATATGTATATATATGTATAACTAAAATGCTAGTCTTACCGTTAGTAGGCCTCATTCACGAAGCCGGTCTATAAGGTGGGTATAAGGTTGCGGCCTATAAAATGGCGTTTAATGGGTGTACACTCACACCCACCGCTTGCTTGATTGGTGGAGGGTCATTAGCCGAACGGGTAGGATAGGGCAACCTCATCCTCTCATTAAAAGTATAATATAAAATACAAAGTAACTACATGTTTTTCAAAAATTTCCCAATCTTAGTTACTTTAGGAAAAGTGAATTGATGCAATCCCATGAAATGACACTTTGCACCCTTGCTAAGAAGTTAGTGGAGCATGTGTGGTTTACCGGCACACTAATTGGTTCTAAGCAAAGGTGGCAAAGGGTGGCTCATTGTTTATCATAGTTCGATGGAGCGTGTGTGGTTTATCGGCACATCGAATAGGTGATCGTTACAATGAAGGCACCATGTAAATTTGCATGGTAATTCACACCCGCTTTGTGATCCTCGGTATCCCAGTCACAAACAAGAGGGGCATATCGAGATTTAAACATGCCATTGAAAAGTTTCAATGAATCTCATCTAAACCTAGGAATTCTCAATACATTTAGAACTTAAAGTTATGTTTTGTGGTGGAGAATTAGTGAATCGTCATTCACTTGCCTTCCAATTGTTTGCATGTTAGATTACGGCATCCCTTTTCTAATATGTAAATATTGTTGTTGGATCCTAGCCCTAATTTTCTTATTGGGTGATAATTAGGGATTCATATTCTAATCTATCTTTGTCTTTTCTATTTGTAGATGTCGAACGCAAACAACGCTGCTGCTAGTTCATTCACATTGATGAGCCTTCGTCAAAAGGTCACTTTCGATGGGACGAACTTTAGCGAATGGATAAGATACATTCGCACTATTGCTCGCTATGAGGACAAGGAGTATGTACTCAATGAGAAGCTTGAGAAAATCAACCCTGAAATCGCTACTCCGGCTGAAATGACCGCTTTTGAAACTCACGAGCGTGATGCAACGAAGGTACATTGCATCATGATAGCCACTATGAACTCCGAATTCCAAAAGTCTTATGAGGACATGTACCCGTACGAGATGCACCAAGACTTGTTGGAGAGATACCACCAAAACACGAGACAAGAGCGTTATGAGATTTTTACTAACATGATTTCCGCTAAAATGGGTCATGGAGAGTCTCTTACCGTGCACCTGCAAAAGATGCAAAGGTATATCGACCGTCTTCGCAAGTTAAATGTTGACTTTGGGGAAGACTTGGCGATCGACATGGTGCTTCACTCTTTGCCTCCAAGTTACAATCAATTTAGGATGACCTACCACATTAACAAAGAAGAGGTCACCCTAAGCAAACTCCAAGGTCTCTTGAGGGTCGCTGAGAGCAACTTCAAGGACAAGTCTGTTGCACCAACTCCCAATCCACCCGCTGCTCCTGTTTTGGCTATTGGACAAGGAAGGGGAAAGAAGAGGAAGGCTTCGTCTAAGAACCATCGCAAGGTTAATCCCCGAGATGGTGCCTCTTCTAGTGGGACCAAAATTGATCCTGCTAAACCTTGCCCTAACCCAAAGGAGGTAAAGTTCCACCACTGCCACAAGATAGGACACTGGAAGAGAAGCTACCTAGAGTACCTGCAAGCCATCAAGGAAGGAAAGATCAAGCCGTCTTTCGCAGGTATATACATAATTAAATCTAACGATTCATCTCATGCTATTTCTTGGGTTCTTGATACCAGTTGTGGTTACCACATTTGTTCTAATGTGCAGGGACTAAGAAGAAATAGGGATGTGGAGCATGGAAGGATAAATCTAATCATGCGGAACAGAAGATCGTCGCATGTGACCAAGATTGGAGTGTACTCTTTAGTGCTTAGGAATGGTTTATCTTTAGATTTGAACAATTGTTGCTATTCGCCAGAAATGGCTAGAAACATCATTTCATTTCATGGTTTGTTTAGACAAGGTTTTAGATTTTCATTTAATAATGAGAATGGTTGTATTTTGGCCTATCTAAATGGTGTCTTTTATTTTGAAGCAATACCGTGTAATGGAATTTATGAAACTGTTATGATTGCTGATAACTTGGGAAATGATGTTTTGAACATAGATTCTTCCAATAGTATGGATAAAGCATCCTTGTGGCATTGTCGTCTTGGACATGTCAACAAGAAATGCATAGCCCAACTCCAAAAGGATGGAGTGTTGGATTCATTCGACCTTAGGGAAGATGACACATGCGAGTCTTGTTTGCTTGGAAAGATGACCAAGTCACCCTTCGCTGGTACATGCGAAAGGGGTGAGGGTCTATTGGACCTCATACATATCGATGTGTGTGGACCGTTTAGATCAACCACGAAGGATGGGAACCGCTTCAATGTGACTTTTACCGATGACTATAGTAGATATGGGTATATCTACTTAATCAAGCAAAAGTCAGAAACTTTTGAAAAGTTCAAAGAGTTCAAGAATGAAGTGGAGAATCAATTGGGCAGGAAAATCATGATGCTTCGATCCGATCGAGGAGGAGAGTACCTAAGTCTTGAATTCCACGATTATCTCAAGGAGTGTGGAATAGTTTCACAATTAACGCCACTTAGGACACCGCAGTTGAATGGTGTGGCAGAAAGGCGTAATCGAACCTTGTTAGACATGGTTCGCTCTATGATGAGTCGTGCTTCACTATCAATATCTTTTTGGGGGTATGCCTTAGAGACTGCCACCCATATCCTTAACCGAGTCCCTACTAAAAAGGTTGCCAAAACACTTCACGAGATGTGGACAGGGAAAGCTCCCTCGTTGGCACATATCAAGGTTTGGGGTTGCGAGGCTTTCATAAGACGAGATACTCACGACAAGCTCGAACCTCGAAGTGAGCGATGTATTTTCATCGGCTACCCGCAGAAATCCTTTGGATATCCCTTCTATAAACCGAAGGACAATGTTGTCTTCATTGCGAGGAGAGGAGTTTTCCGAGAGCGAGAACTCATAGGCCAAGGAGACAGTGGGAGGCAAATTGAACTTGAAGAGATTCAAGAGTCAATAGATGAAGGAACCTTTACCGCTGGCACTCAATCCGAGGAGGAAACTCCGGTTGAACCGATTGACGATTCCTTACCTCTTAGACGTTCCGATAGAGTTAGAGTTCAACCTCAGTTTTATGGTTTTCATATTACTACCGAAGGGGACACGTATATTAGTGATGGTACACTAATAAACCTTGATGAACCTAATAGCTATAAGGAAGCCATGGCAGGCCCAGAGTCTGCAAAATGGAAAGAGGCAATGGATAGCGAGATCCAATCCATGTATGATAACCAAGTTTGGAATTTGGTTGATAATGTGCCCGGACATAAGACCGTTGGGTGCAAATGGATCTTCAAGAAGAAGACCGACATGGATGGAAAGGTACACACGTATAATGCACGATTGGTTGCGAAGGGCTTTACTCAAACTCCCGGAGTTGACTATGATGAGACCTTCTCACCAGTTGCGAAGATAAAGTCTATTAGAGTGATGCTAGCTGTCGCCGCATTTCATGATTATGAGATTTGGCAAATGGATGTCAAGACCGCTTTCCTTAATGGGAAGTTGGCTGAGGATGTTTACATGGCTCAGCCAGAGGGGTTTATGGATCCGAAGCATCCAAATAGAGTGTGCAAGCTTGAGAAGTCCATTTATGGACTTAAGCAAGCATCTCGCAGATGGAATCTTTGCTTCGATGAGAAAGTCAAAGAGTTTGGATTTGTACAAAGGAAACGATGTCCCGACTCTGCAGGAGGTTAAGTCCTGGCTCGGGAAGTGCTTCGCTATGAAGGACCTCGGAGAGGCTTCTTATATTTTGGGAATAAGGATAGTGAGAGAAAGAAGTAAGAGACTAATAGGACTTAGTCAGAACACTTACTTAGAGAAGGTACTAAAACGTATTAGTATGGAAAGCTCGACGAAGGGAGAATTACCGATACAAAGTAATGCCAAGTTGAGTAAGACTCAAAGTCCGAGTACCAAAGCTGAAATAGCATAAATGAGCCGAGTACCATACGCTTCCGCAGTTGGCTCAATCATGTATGTTATGACTTGTACTCGCCCTGATGTAGCCTTTGCTTTGAGCATGGTTAGCAGATAACAAGGGAATCCTGGAAAATCCCATTGGATTGCGGTTAAGAATATCCTTAAGTACCTTCGGAGGACGAAGGAATGGTTCTTAGTCCTCGGAGGGAGTGATGACTTGAAGGTGCGAGGGTATAGTGACGCCAGCTTTCAGACCGACAGGGACAACTACCGTTCGCAGTCGGGCTGGGTCTTTACCCTTAAAGGAGGAGCAGTAACTTGGAAAAGTTCCAAGCAGGAAACCATAGCTGATTCAACGTGCGAATCAGATTACATTGCAGCGAGCGAAGCGTCGAAGGAGGAAATATGGTTGAAGAACTTCATTGGTGACCTTGGAGTTGTACCTGCCATAAAGGAGCCCATGGAAATTTTCTGTGATAATGAAGGGGCAGTTGCCTTGACCAAGGAACCAAGGGATCATGGTAGATCTCGACATATCGACAGAAAATATCACTTCATTAGACATCGTGTCGAAGAAGGACAAATCATAGTGAAGAGGATATCATCGGAAGATAACCCAGCAGATCCGCTTACAAAGGGACTGAGTAGGGTTAAGCACTTGCAGCATGCTAGGAGCATTGGGTTGAAGGATGATATTAGCATAGATTAGATAATAGTAGAAACGTGTAATAGATAAATGTGATTAACATTTGATGATTAAATAAAAGAGTATTATTTATTAGTACTGTTACTGTCTTATGTTAATTGTTTAACTATTGTTTCATTTTGCATGTTTTGACTTCCAGAATAATTGAGTTTATTAAGAATAATCGAATTATTCAAATTGTTCACAATCGTTCATATGTTGGAAGTAGATATGAATGAAGATTGTCATGAATCGGTGTGTAGATTGTCTAAATGGTTTTAGACATAGCAAAAGGTTGCTGCAACGTTCGTGAGTGCTTATGAAATGGTTTTGAGCATTGGAACAAATCCGCGCTTGCTGGAATCACCTTATGGAATATGATATAAAAGGATGATCGCAAGACGATAATATCATATAGTCTTAAAACCTAGATATATGGTTTTTTATTTGTTAATTGGTTATACATTGATAATGCGAAAACGCATCAGTAACTTGATGTTATAAAACGCATTGTTGTGTATAGTTGATTAATGAATAAGTTAATGCATATAAGTCGAAGTTTATCTGTAACTTTTATCCTAAGTAGGTAAAAGCGATATCTCGGCCACTCGATGATTTGATTTGACTTATGTACCGGGCCCGGTCAGAACTGAATTGATGTGTTCGATTAAGTTCTATGTCAAATAAATCAGAGATCGAGAAACCTAAATGCTTGACTAATCATTCCATAGAATTGTCAGCATGATATCTAACAGAGGACTGTACGATCCTTTATCTAAAGGACAAATTGATTAGATCAGATTTTGACAGCGTCTTTGAGAGCTATGATTGCAAATCGAATTGTACTTGTTCATATAATTTCTAGACTTATCCAAGTGGGAGACTGTTGGAATAGTGTCTAAGGCTGCAACTATATTAGGCAAGTATTTGACCCGATTGTGCATGGTCCTTTTGGGTTGCCTTCACCATAGCAACTTGATAGGATGATTTATTATGAGAGAATAAATATTATTATTATATTATGAGAATAATATCAGGAATAATAATATTGGTATTTGATTAATATAAGTCATAAATTAATTAGTATTAATTTGGTGACTTAAAGAGATTAATTAAATAAGAGGGTATAAATTGTCAATTGTTTGATAGTTACACTTTAGACTGTAAATCCTTTATGGATAGGGTTGGACGATTTCTAGGGCTTAGGATAAGCCACAAATCGTCCAAGAGCTTATCTTGGAAAGGATTTGGATTGCTTTGAGTAAAAGTTATCCAATTAGGGTTTAAGGGTGAAACCCTAGGAGTCCTACAAGTATAAATAGACCCTTGGGGCAAGGGAAATCGGCACCTCTGAAAAAGAAAAGAAACCCTGGCTGATTTCTTCCCTCTCCTCTCTCTCAAATCATCCTCTTGCTAGTTGGTGTTTGTAAGCCATTAGAGGAGTGACATTTGTGACCCTAAAGCTCCAAGAACAAGAAGATCAAACAAGTGTTTCAAGGTAAGCTTCTAACTCTGATTTTGTATTGTTCTTATACTCTATTAGCTATTAGAAGTCTTGGATCAAATGCATGTTTAATTAGAGAAACCTAGATCCAAGCATTAGGGTTTGTATGTCCATATAGGAATGTTCATATGGCCAAAACCCATCACTTATAAGATTTAATTGTAATGTGTAGGCAAAAGAGGCAATCTTGAAGAATAAGGACCAAAAGTGACAAATAGTGGAACTTTGGAGGTTTAAAGCTTAGAAGATAATTTTTTTTCAGCTAAAAGACAATTTCACGTCGTAAGGAATCATATCCCACAACGTGAGTGCTAACTTCTAGCAGATAAGCATTTGGAGGCCAGAATCCGTGTTCGATACAGATTAGGACTGAGTTCACGATGTGAGAAGCCTTTTCTCATGACGTGAGAAGGGCAATTTTGAAAACTATAAATAGTTTTGATGCTTACGGATTTAGGAGGTTGGCCAGAGAGAATACAGGGTTCTAAGAACGATTTTGTAACATGTGGACTTTTCGGTATATTATTGTGTGGCTAATTTTTGAGATTTATAGAGTGACTCGACGAGTTGTGAGTCCAACTCATCGAGTAGAGTTGAGTTTGGCCGCATGGATTAATGAACTGACTTGACGAGTCAGTGTGCCGACTCGCCGAGTTGGTGTTGTGTGTGGAAACCTTAAATTTCTAGGTTTGTGACCTATTTAAGGGGCCCTAAGCCCTCACTTCTGCCACCATTTGTCATTTGAGAGCCTGAGAGAAACCCTAAACCCGTTCCATCCATTGTAAAGAGAATGAGTGGCCATTTTGGTGCATTCTTGTGCACTTCTTCGAACGAGATAGAAGAGCTACGTGATTTGGATCAGAGGAGGGTTGTGGATCTATGGTTTTGAGTGCATTCGCTGCTGGGTGGAGGTACAAAGTTCTCATCTTGTTCGTTTCTTTTGCTAGATCTCAACTTAAGAATGTTAGGGCTTTTCCCACTCTTTTGTACCTTTGAGTTAAATGAGCATGGTTTGAGGTTGGAAACCTCATATCTGGACTATAGGAGACTTTGTGAGTCCAAAGACCCAAACTTTATTGAGCTAGAGGCAAGATCTTGTGCATCTAAACCTTGCTAGAGTCTTGATTTGGCATTCTAAGCCAAAGTGTCATGCATGAACGTAAAGCTACAAGCTTTACGTGACTTTTGAGCTTAGGGAGGTTAGATCTAGGATTTGGGACCATAAATCTGACTTAAAACGTTTGGAAGAGGAAGTGGACTGAATAGACTTGCCGAGTCAATAAGCTGACTCGATGAGTCTGCTAGGGTTTGTCCCGATGAGCTTGATCATGCGATCACTCGGTGAGTTGGGGGTCAACTTGAGCGAACTAAGTTGGACCTTCACGAGGCTTCTGAGGAAATGGCGGGACACGACGAGTTTCATGCATGCACTTGACGAGTTGGGGTCGACATGGGCTATTGACTCAAGTTTTACTTCTGTTGACTTTAGGGTTGGTCAAATGGGAGTAATTGAGACCATGGAGGGGTAAAATGGTCTTTTACCCATTTCAAGGGTTTGAGAGAGAAAGAATAACCTTTGGTTATTTAGAGTTGTGAATAGAGTATTAATTAGAGATAATTATCCTATGTGATAGACGGAGACTAATTCGAGATTCGTACATGAGATTATTCATTTGCTTGCTTGCGAGGTGAGTCTTCTCACTATAATTTACCATGAGTGGTATTTGTGTGTGATTGGGATGTCTTATGTTCTTATCTGTGTATTGTGATATCCTGCATTATTTCTTTGTGATTTATGTTGTGTATTACATAGAGCTTACAAAGTTAGGACCAGAGGGTCCATCAGAGTTATGGGACTGGAGGGTCCCACTATGACACATTGACCGGAGGGTCTTACAGAGTTATAGCCTCGAGTGGCTAATATGTTGTATTTGGTATTGTGGGGAACTCACTAAGCTTCGTGCTTACCGTGTTATGTGTTATGTATTTCAGGTTTTCTTAGGATCGTGGGAAGGCACCGACTCGATTGTACACATCAGTGAAAGAGTTATGTTTTGAGGATCCTGGATTTGAATCAAATAGTTTCGGAGTTGCAATTTGTAAATTTAATAAATGAGATTTTCGTGAAATATGTTATGAGAATTATGCGATTTTAAACAAAAAATTTATTTGAAAATTTACGGTGTTACAAGTTGGTATCAGAGCCTTGGTTTGTGGGATTCAGATGCACTTCCAGGTGCGTTCAGACTCAAAATGAGGATTTGAGAAAATTATTCAAATGAGATAAATTTTATAAAAATGAGAAAGAGTTTAAGAGAAAACGAGTTTGGAACGGTGTGTACAATCAGCCAGAGCTCGAGCGTTGATCTCCCAAAATACCCTTATTTATTTTGTTATAAGTTATTATTGAGACATTAGTGATGCATGCTAGAGAATAGGTGAGGTATTTCATATTTTTGGACTAGAGTGGCCTAAATTATGATGCCTTAGCCTAGTAGTTGCTGTTATCTGTGATTTACCTTTAGAGTATGTGTGGAGCAAGAGTATCTAGCAGAAATCCTTTAGAGAGAGAGCTTTGAGTGGAGGAGTAATCTAGGAGGAGATACCTAGATGAGTATTGGAGGAGACTATGGAGAGAGTAGTTAGATACCCGCGTAGGGAAGAGTTGCTTGTGTTCAGTGATACCTTTAAGTGTGAGTAGGGCAAGTGGAGTAATAACCTAGAGTGGTTTTACATGTTGGAAGAGATTATTCAATGCCCGAATGTTGCTTGCTTCATGCTTTGTGGAACCCTTGATGATAGGAGTCAGCTATTAAGTGAATATGATGATATTCAGGAGGTAGATGGCTGGCGTCATAAGGAGTTCTTCAGCAGCCGATGGCATGGAAGTGAGAGAACCTATGAAGAGCCTAGGGAATAACCTAAGTCAGAAGCACACTGATAAAGGAAAGTATTCACTAAGGAGCAACTAGGTTTTACGGGATTGGTGATTGAGAAGGTCGAGTAGCTACTTAGGAGATCTAGTATGATCTGTGTGGAAATTATGGGTAGATGTGGTAGGTAGTATGGGCTCGTACTACTGAAAGCAGAGGACCTATACTCGAAGCAGGGAGAATTCTAGAGGTTTTAAATAGCAGAGCAAGAGGTGATGGTGTACCTGGGTATCTGAGTATGGCGCCCTGAATTTTGAATTATTTTGAGACTTGAGTTGCAAGTGGAGAACCGGGTGATTATTGCTCCAGTGGGAACCCCTCAGTCAGTTTTCGCCAGAGCGAGACTGCCTAAGGGTGTACCGTGTTGAGAAAAGTGCCTTGCTTATGAGAATTTACATCAGGAGTAGTGGTGCATGAGCTAAGTGGGTGTGTGCACCTATATATGTTGGGTTCTAGAGCATGAGTCAGAGAGAGAATATCTTGTGATTACGGGGAGTCGTAACATACTTGAGTCAAAGAGAGAGTATTGTATGATTACGAGGAGTCATAACATACGTGAGTTAGAGATAAAGTATCTGCGGGGGAGCCGTAGCATTCGCGAGGCAATGAGAGAGTGTCATAAGACTACGGGGAGCTGTAGCACTTGATAGTCAGTGAGAGATAGTGTTGTATAACTGTGGGGAGCAGCAACCTTACTAGTTAGGGTGTGATGCAGAGCGGCTTGTAGGCCTGGGTAGCCTTCCCAGAGGAGTCTGTGAGAACCTGGTGGCCAAACCAAGGATGAGACTGGGATCTTGGCAGTGGTCGGAAACCGTTGTTTTTTAAGTTAGAACGGGGTTGTTGTGGTTCGGGTACCATGATTCATAGCAGATAGAGAGGTGGTCACATGGTTCGAGTACCATGACTCGTGGCGGTTAGTGCTTCTAGTTTTACCAAGTTATCCCGTTGTGACTGATTAGACTGAGATTAGATATGTTAGAGTGTGGGGCCAGAGGGCCATGATTGAACGATTTTCTATGGAGCATACCTTGAGTGGGAAATCGAGTTACTTTCTGAGAGATTTTTGGGTGAGATATCAATTGGAGTCGCAAGACTCAAGGATGAGTAGAGATGGTGCTTTGTGGGGGATTCCAGTCTGAGTTGAGCAATCGGCTGATAGTAGAGACGTCACTTCCTATGATTAGAGATGTGCTATTTCCGTTTCTTGGGAGAAGCAAAACGAGATATTAAGCTTCCGGTTTCAGAGTTGGAGGTAAACCCCATGGGGTAGCATAAGATTGCAACCTTTCCACTAGAGTAGTTGGGCAATATGTTTGCTGCGAGGTATTCCATATACTAAGAGAGAGCTATTAGTGGAAATTGAAATGAGGACAAGGAGATGCCTTAGTCGAGTTGGGCATACATTTAGCAGCGGTTTCAAGTGATCAAGAGGAGTAGACTGAGACGATGGGCCTCACCGTCTACATTGTGTATCGACTGTGAGAGTGAGGCCTCTTGATTTTATGATTGTTTCTACGATGGGAGGTTGGTCGTGGAATCAGAGACGAGGTGCGTGATAGTGCATTATTTCCAGATTGAAGTCACAACTATTTCAGAACAGTTGAGGGTATCCGGCGGTGTGTCGGTTTGAGGCTTCGAGATGACTAGAGGTAGTCACGTCGAGGGGATTCTGAGATTTTTGTCTGAGTTACAAGATATCTATAGTTGTTTGGTTTTCATTGAAAGATCATCGAGTGTTACGTTGTACGAATCGAAGAGTCAAGTGTGATGTACCTGGCGAAACAATCTGTGGAGTGGACTGTTGGTATGCCTATCGGTGATGGTTCGAACCCTGAGTGGGGGAGGACTGAATATCTTATTACGAGGACCAAAGATTTATTCAGGTGCGGTTAGAGAACTGATTATGGAGATCTGCGATACGAGAATTATGGGACTTGGGTCATCAGTGGATAAGACAAAGCGTAGAGTGAGATAATGCAACCACAATAATTAGTCGTTAGCTAGGGACTTTATTGTGGTTAAGAGCTCTTCAAGTCGTAGTGATTGAGATTCGAGGCAGTTGGCTTGTTGAGGTCCAGTTTCGACCGCTGAGAATTTCTAGTTCAAGATATGAGTTATTATATGCACTCCAGGAAGGGGGCAATAGTTGTTGGCAGTCAACTTCAGAGTCGGTATGAGTATTCTTGCATGGGTTTGAGCCGTAGAGGATTGGGTTTCGGATGGTCGTCAATGTGTTCTTGACATTGACGATTCCTCCGTGTTTCAAGTTATGAGTCGGTGTATTACGAGGTTGCGAGTTATGCTAGTGGGAGATCAGTGGATGAGACAATCCATTATGAGATTCTTAGAGGGTGTATTGTGGTATCCGAGTATGATGTCGTGAGTGGAAGATCAGTGTTTGAGACAAGACATCGTGAGATTTGTGATGGTGTACCTGGGTATCTGAGTATGGTGCCCTGAATTTTGGATTATTTTGAGACTTGAGTTGCAAGTAGAGAACCGGGTGATTATTGCTCAAGTGGGAACCCCTCAGTCAGTTGTTGCCAGAGCGAGACTGCCTAAGGGTGTACCGTGTTGAGAAAAGGTCCTGGCTTACGAGAATTTACATCAGGAGTAGCGGTGTATGAGCTGAGTGGGTGTGAGCACCTATATATGTTGTGTTGTGGAGCATGAGTTAGAGAGAGAATATCATATGATTACGGGGATCCGTAACATACTTGAGTCAAAGAGAGAGTATCGTATGATTACGAGGATTCGTAACATACGTGAATTAGAAATAGAGTATCATAAGACTGCGGGGGAGCCATAGCATTAGTGAGGCAATGAGAGAGTGCCATAGGACTACGGGGAGCCGTAGCATTTGATAGTTAGTGAGAGAGAGTGTTGTATAACTGGGGGGAGCCGCAGCCTTACTAGTTAGGGTGTGATGCAGAGCGGCTCGTAGGCCTGGGTAGTCTTCCTAGAGGAGTCTGTGAGAACCTGCTGGCCGAACCAAGGACGAGACTAGGATCTCGGCAGTGGTTGAAAACCGTTGTGTTTGGCTCTATCTATGTGGTCCCAATTCTATGTCGGACCAGACTCCGGTGGATGACTTTGGCTCTATCTATATGGAGGAGGAGCAGGATGAGATTTCGGGTAGACCTCATTCTGAGAGGAATGTGTTCCTGTTTGATATTGTAGACTTGAGTGGTCTAATTCATTGGGTTGGGAAGGACCGCGAGATGCATAGAACTAGTGAGTAGTAGACGACAGAGGTTGGAGGTGAGACAAATTCAGATGGGTTGTAGTATTCGCTTGTGGTAAAGAAAACTTTGTAACTTGTGTGTCACGACGGGCCGAGATAGTCATCGTGAGAAGGAAGCCGGTAATTCATTTTATTAGATGTTCAGTGGGTAACCTTTGGAGGTTCAACTATTGGTTCGAGAGTTGACTTGGTGCTTAGTGTTAAAAGCGATATGTGAGAGGGAGCCGGGACTTATGCTCATAGAGGTCCGAGAAGACTTCTGAGCAAGCCTGATCATTTTCTTATGTCTGAGGACAGGGTGTTGGGAATTCATTGTTCATATGGGTTTTGATTGCAGTACAGTAGATGGGTCCCTGGTGTGATGTGACCATTTCGTTCCTTGGAATATGATATGGATCGTCTAGTATGTCCAATATGAGTGATCAGTAGCCAATTTTTGGGTTTTGAACTTTCCCAAGTAGTTGGCAATTGGCATCATATTGCACTCCTTACCTTCTTGTTATGATCAATTCCGAATGACCTATCACATGAAAAAGGAGGAGGTCACACTCAGCAAACTTCAAGGACTTCTGAAGACCACCAAAAGTGGTCTTAAAGGTAAATCTGTTGTCACTACTCCTACTCCTTCCACCGCCCCTATTATGGCTATCAGGTTGGGTAAAGGGAAGAAGAGGAAAGGCCCTTCGAAGGGTACCAAGGGAAAGACTCTTGATGGCTCCTCTTCAAGTATAACCAAAGGTGGTTTTGTCACTCCTTCTGCCAACCCTAAAGAGGCTGAATGCTTCTATTGCCATGAAAAGGCGCACTGGAAGCGGAACTGCCCAAAGTACTTGCAAGATGTTAAGGATGGGAAAGTGAAACCCAATCATGCAGGTATTTACACTATATTGTCTAATAACTCATCATATTCTAATTCTTGGGTCCTTGATATAGGTTCTGGTATTCACATATGTTCTGATTTGCGGGGACTAAGAAGAAGTAAGAATGTGGAGCATGGGAAGATAAACTTGATCATGGGGAATAGGAAAGCTTCACCTGTCACCAATATTGGAGTTTATTCCTTATTGCTAAGTAGTGGATTAAGATTAGATTTGAATAAATGTTGTTACTCGTCTGAAATGGCAAGAAATATTATTTCCTTTCACGGTTTGTACAAACAAGGATTTACTTTTTCATTTGACAATGAATGTGGTGGCATTAATGCTTTCTATAATAATGTTCTTTATTTTAAAGCATTACCTTGTGATGGTGTATATGAAACTATGTCGATTGTAGATAACCTAAGAAATAATGTGTTGTGTATCGATTCTTCCACTAGCTTGGATAAAGCATCATTATGGAATTTTCTTCTTAGACATGTTAGCAAGCAACACATAGGCCAACTCCAAAAGGATGGAGTATTGGAGTCATTTGACCTAAAGTCAGATGATAGTTGTGAATCTTGTTTACTTGGAAAAATGACAAAGTCACCCTTCACTGGTACATGTGCTAGGGGTGAAGGTTTGTTAGATCTCGTACACACAGATGTGTATGGACCCTTCAGAATCGCCACAAGAGATGCTAACCGCTTCTATGTGACTTTTACTGATGATTATAGTAGATATGGCTATGTCTACTTAATTAAGCATAAGTCAGAAAACTTTGAAAAGTTCAAAGAGTTTAAACAGGAAGTGGAGAATCAGCTGGGTAGGAACATTAAAATGCTTCGATCCGATCGAGGTGGTGAGTATCTTAGTATAGAGTTCCTTGACTATCTTAAGGAATGTGGGATTGTCTCACAATTGACACCTCCCAGAACACCACAACTTAATGGTGTAGTTGAGAGGCGTAATCGAACCTTGTTAGACATGGTTCGTTCAATGATGAGTCGAGCTTCGCTACCAATCTCTTTTTGGGGGTATGCCTTAGAGACTGCCGCCCATATTCTTAATCTAGTCCCTACCAAAAAGGTTGCCAAAACACCTCATGAGATGTGGACTGGGAAAGTTCCCAATTTGGACCACATTAAGATTTGGGGTTGCGAGGCTTTCTTGAGGCGCGAGACTCAAGATAAGCTCGAACCTCGAAATAAGCGGTGTATTTTCATCGGCTACCCACAGAAATCCTTTGGTTACCTGTTCTATAAACGCATTGATAATGTGGTCTTTGTGGCAAGGAGATGAGTCTTTCACGAGAGAGGGTTCATAAGCCAAGGGAACAGTGCGAGGCAAATTGACCTTGAAGAAATTCAAGAGTTAAGTGGTGAAGGAACCTCAAACCCTAGCAGTCAACCTGAGGAGGAAATTCTTGTTGATCTAACTGACGAGTCTGTACATCTAAGGCGTTCCACGAGAGTTAGGAATGCACCTGCGCATTACTATGGTTTCCATATTATTATGGAAGGTGATACACTTATTAGTGATAGTACACTGGTAAGTTTTGATGAACCTAACAGCTACAAGGAAGCCATGGCAGGCCCCGAGTCTGCTAAATGGAAAGAGGCTATGGACAGCGAGATACACTCCATGTATGACAATTAAGTTTGGAACTTGGTTGACAGTGTACCGAGTCGTAAGACAGTTGGGTGGAAATGGATCTTCAAGAAGAAGAATGACATGGATGGTAATGTACACACTTATAAGGCGTGGCTAGTTGCAAAGGGATTTTCTCAAACTCTGGGAGTTGATTATGATGAGACCTTTTCACCAGTAACGAAGATTAATTCTATTAGGGTTATGTTAGCCATTGCTGCATTTCATGATTATGAAATATGGAAAATGGATGTTAAAACCGCTTTCCTTAATGGAAAGTTGGCTGAGGATGTTTACATGAGTCAACAAGAGGGTTTTGTCAGCACAGAGTACCCTAATAGAGTGTGTAAGCTTGAGAAATTCATCTATGGATTGAAACAAGCACCTCGCAGATGGAATCTTTGTTTCGATGAGAAAGTCAAAGAGTTTGGTTTTTTGAGGAGCGAAGATGAGTCATGTGTATATGTCAAGGCTAGTGGGAGTATAGTTAGCTTTTTGGTATTGTATGTGGATGACATACCACTCATAGGATATGACATCCCAACTCTG
Source organism: Lactuca sativa (assembly GCF_002870075.4). Classification (NCBI taxonomy): domain Eukaryota; kingdom Viridiplantae; phylum Streptophyta; class Magnoliopsida; order Asterales; family Asteraceae; genus Lactuca; species Lactuca sativa. The sequence goes on from NC_056626.2 coordinate 348,167,650, forward strand.
CAGGAGGTGAATTCATGGCTTGGGAAGTGTTTCGCTATGAAGGACCTTGGAGAAGTTGCCTATGTTCTAGGGATAAGGATTTTGAGAGACAGGAGTAAGAGACTAATTGGACTTATTCAAAGTACCTACATGGATAAGGTGCTAAATAGGTTCAGCATGCCGGATTCCAAGAAAGGAGAGTTACCGATCCTAAGCAATGCTAAACTAAGTAAGACTCAGAGCCCGAGTACAGAGGCTGAGATATATGAGACGAGTCGAGTACCGTTTTCTTCTATTGTAGGCTCGATCATGTATGTTATGACATGTACTCGTCCAGATATAGCCTTTTCTTTGAGCATGGTCAACAGATATTAGGGGAACCCTAGCAAGGCTCACTGGACTGCGGTAAAGAACATTCTCAAGTACCTACGGAGGACTAAGGACTGGGTCCTTACCCTCGGTGGTAGTGATGACTTGAGAGTAGTAGGGTATAGTGATGCTAGCTTCCAGACTGATAGGGATAATTTCCACTCTCAATCAGGCTAGGTCTTTACCTTAAACGGAGGAGCAATTACTTGGAAAAGTTCCAAGCAGGAGATAGTGGCTGATTCAACTTGCGAATCAGAGTACATAGCAGCAAGCGAGGCAGCAAAGGAGGCGATATAGCTGAAGAACTTCATTGGAGACCTTGGAGTAGTACCAACTATAAAGGAGCTTATAAATATTTTCTGTGATAGTGAAAGTGCATTTGCCTTAGCCAAGGAACCAAGGGATCACGGGAGATCCAGACACATTGACAGAAAATACCATTTCATTAGACATCGAATAGAAGAAGGACCCCTCGTGGCAAATAGGGTATCATCGGATGAGAACCCAACAGATCCCCTCACGAAGGGACTGGGTAGGGTTAAACATCATCAGCATGCGAGACGCATTGGGCTAAAGGATGATATTAGTTTTAGAAATTAGATAGTTTTTGAAATTTGTAAAATGTAATTGACATTTGATGATAAATAAAGGTTGTTATTTATTTATAAGTAAAGTGTTACTATCTTTTGTCAATCGTTTACTATCATTTCATTTTTACATGTTTTGACTTCCAGAATAATTATGTTATGGTATATCATATTATTCAAACCATCCACAGTCAATCATACTTTGGAAGTAGGTAATGAGTCAAGACTGTCATGAATGGGTCTGCAGTTTGTCTGGGACAAAGGGGCTGTAGTGTTCATGAGTACTCCTGGAATAGTGATTCGAGTATTGGATTCAACCCACGCTCACTTGTATCACTTAATGGAATTTATCTCGAGTGATCATGGGACGGTAATATCGTATAAGTCTTAAAACCTAGAGATATGAGTTGTTGACTATGAGTTGGTTATACATTGATTGTACAAAAACGCATTGGTAACTCGATGTTATAAAACGTGCCTTTGTGTATGATTCAACAAGTAGTAGAATAAGCATATGAGTCGAATTTTATTTGTTCCTTTAGAAGCGATATCTGTGCCCCTCAATGATTTTGTTTTGACCTATGTATCGGACCCGGTCATAACTAAATTGATGTCAAACTCGGAAATCAGGAAACAAACTGTTGGACAATAAGTACGACATTGTTCCATGTATTTTTCCGGCTGATATCTTGAGAGTAGAGGATTATATGATCACTTATCTTAAATGGCAGGTCATCTTAGTTCCACGAGACTTTGAAAGAGCTATGATTGATGATCGGTTCCTGAAGTCATGCTTACACTTATAGTTATTAGACTTATCCAAGTGGAAGACTGTTGGATCACGTGTCTAAGTCCATAACTATTTCTGGTATGTACTTGACCCGGATGGCATGGTCCATTTGTGTTGCATGGCATCATGATGATTGGATATACAACATGAGAATAAGAACACTTATGATTTGTTAATATACTATAAGTTATAATATATTAATATGAAATCATATTATTTAATTAGTATTGATCAAGAATTAATTTTGTGATAAAAAAGAGACTAATTAAATATATGGGGTTGATTGTGTAAATCATATATTCTTATATAGTGGGCTAATGATCCATGGTTTATTGAATTGGGCTAAAACCCATTGGGTGCTCCATGGAGGTTAAAACCCATGGATCATGGAGGAAATGAAAAGTCATGTTAATTAGGGTTTACATTGTGTAACCCTACGTGTGACACACTATATAAAGACCCCATAGGCTAGCAAAATCAGCACTAAGACTAGAACAAGGAGTGTTAACCGATTTTGAGTGATATTGTACTTCTCTCAAAGTTATTCCAGGAGTTGTGGTGTTGTGTGAATTGTGACATGCTAATTTCTATATGGCCTATCTATTAAAAACTTCAAATTTCTATATGTAGATAATATTCTTTGTTGTTACATACTTGTATTTGCGACATGTTAATTAAATAATTGTTGTAAGTTTTTTAGTAGATCACATAATTATTCATCGTATTTGTAAATTAATTTTAATTATCTTAATTAATCAATTAATTGTTTTATTTTTCATGTTCGATAATTTTTAGTTGATTTATTTCTTTCCAGTTTAGCCATTTAGGTTTGTATTGATTTTATATTTTATGACATGTTTTATATAAATTTGGTTGTTACTTATTTCTACGAATTAATTATTTGAATTATTTAATTACATGTAAAAATCATTTTGTATAAAAATATAAGATTATGTTTGTAATTGAAGTTTGTTGTGACTAGTAAATTTCATTGAACAATGGAAACAAACAAAAAAGAATAGACTAGGTAATAAAATAGATAATTTACTTTAAAATGTGTATATTGTTACATTTTGTTATCATTTGAAGTATTTTGCTACTTATTCATATTTTTATAAATTATTTGGTCTACCATATAATAAAATCCTACAACTCTTTTGACGAATCTCCGATACCACACCTCAGGGGACTCGTGTCGACAATGATACCGTCTTTGAACCGCATGTAATCCAGAACGACTCCATTCACCGATGTTTTATTCACGAAAATATGGTGATGAGAATGAAAATATTGGGTACGACTTTGAAAAAAAACAAAACATCAGGGGTTATCTTGCAATAACATTATAATCTTTTATCCGTGAAACAATCCAGACTCCAAATCCACAAACCCTCTTCATCCATTAAACCCTTCCATATCTTCCAAAATTCGTAATTCTTTTTAATCAGTAATTCAAGAAAACAGCAAATCCATGGCAGTCATATTTTCCTCTTCAAACATGATTGTCCAGATCAGAAATCATTCATCAGCATCTCCGCCATCGGTAAAAGCTTTTGCTTCTTCAAAAGGGGGTTTCGTAAACCCTATCAACTTCAAATTTCCTTCAAATTTCACGCATAACCCATCTTCTTTTGCAATCAAAGCCTACCAGGATGAACCGGTAACTTCTTATCCCTTTTTTCGCATATGACGTTTCTATGCTTATGTGAAATTTTAAATTCTGGGTTCAATTTCTTTCGTATGTGTGTTTCTATGAACAAATCCAGTATGATTATGTAATTAACCTGAGTGCAAAGTAATTGGAAGTAAGAACAGCGTAAGAATTCAGAATCTGCAAACTAGTTATCGAAGCCACATGTGTTTATGGTTGCAGATTGTTCTCTGACTTTTATAGAGGGTTGCAAAATAGTCAAATAAGATGTAAAACCTTGAAATGTGTTTTGATTGTGGTTATGAAAACACAATGGTGAGAAAGTATTGCTTTACAAGAAGTCGTGTTGATGTGCTTCTTTGGTGTCAACATGTAATCCCTTTCGGGTTTATGTAGTAGTGGCCACTTTTAACACCTAAAAAAGGTAACTACATAGGACTTATAGGGAGAAAACGAAACATATAATTATTCCACTAGTTTTATTCTTGATGTTCCTTTTAAGCCTTCATAGGTAGTGCATACAACATTTGTGAGTTTTTTCATGTGGTAGTGGTATAGGATTTATCCTAAATTGATATTAAAATGTAAAGGATTAAAGTCAAATGATGTGTTTAATGCATTTTCTTAAATATTGAAAATGGAAATTAGTGATGCAAAACGTGTTGAAGTTTGCGATTTTATGCCTAAATAAGTTGATTCATATGTTATCCCGTGTGTCTAGGATGGAATGGAATGACGAATGAATGGAATGGATAAGGTAGTGATGGAATGAGTGATTGCATTCCATAAACATGTTTTGTTTGCCTCTATGAATGGAATGAAATCTTATATGAACTGTAAATAGTATATCTAGTACAATGTATAATTTGAATTATAATCTACGGAATTTAAATTAGGGAAATATGCAGAAAAGTCCCATTATTTTGGGAAATTTTTTGATGAAGTCATCGATTTTTTTTTTGAACAGAAAAGTCCTAATTATTTAATTTTAGATGATAATTTGTCATTTCTGAATAAGGATATTTTTGTTAATTTGTGCAAGATATTAAGTAAACAGGGCTTTTCTGTTAAAAAAAAAAAAGTTAGGACTATATAAAATTTTTCCCAAAATAATGGAACTTTTCTGCATATTTCCCTTTAAATTATAATGAGATTTTACTTAGACACAAAAGAATAAACATAATAAAAACTCATTAAAACCCCAAAATGATTATAACAACTTTTCTTGAACAAATGTTAGTTAGTTCCACAACATCTAAAATTGATATTTTTTTTGTATGACAATATTTATATGCTCTATTTATGCTATTAATGTTATTGATTAATGATTACTTTACACATGTTTAATATTTTGTAATTTGTTATATCAGAAACTTGAACCCAAGAGAAGCATATCGACACCAAGTAAGCCTAAAGTTGCCAATTTCAAGGAACCAATTCTCGAAAAACAATCTTTAACATTTGTCGATTCAAAGCAATCTCCAAAAGAAAGAACAACCACACAAACATCATTGGACTATCAACTAGTTCTCAAGTATCCACTTGTTACCGAAGCCGCAATACAAAAAATCATAAAAGAAAATACTTTAGTTTTTATGGTGGATGTTCGTGCCAACAAAAAAGATATTCGAAACGCGTTTGAAAACATGCTTAAGATCAAGACAAAGAAAATCAACACGCTCATCAACTATGATGGGACTAAAAAAGCTTTCATACAGTTGTCGCCTGAGAATCAGGCGACAACTGTTGCTAAGAAAATGAAAATCTTAGCTTAGATTTTGATTTTGTCAAGGATTTTAATTTTTGATGTTGTATATAACCAAGGAAGCCAAGATATGAAGATGGAAATGAAAATGAGGAGTGTGTAGGTTGACAATTTGACTTTTGTTTGGTATTTTGTTTACTACCAAACTTAGTTTTGGATCTTGATTTTGGCTTTGTTTCTTTTGTTAATCATGTTGGTTGTATTATGTTTAAATATTATTAGGTTAAGACTTTGTTTAATTGGTTAAGACACAAATTAATTACCTATTTCCTTTTTTTTTCCTCGCAACTACTCTTGCATTTAAATTTGATTAAGTGTTGTTAAAATTTATAGATATTGTGAAATTTGTTTTTAAGGATGTATATGTAAAATGGTCATTTAGTTTAGACGGTTTATTCCGTCTAGAAAAGAAGATAATGTTCCTTGTGTGAAACAATTTATCGTGTCATGCATTTGATATCCAAACAATTTAGATAGACATACATTAATTTAGCCATTTTACTTATATATGATTTAATGAAGAAAAAAAAACAATGGTGAGAAAGTATAAGTTCTAAAGAATGGTTAAAAAGTTAAATCTTTTTTTACAAGAAGTGTTGATGTGCTTCATTGGTGTTAACATATAATCCCTTTCTGGTTTATGTAGTAGTGGCCACTTTTAACACCAAAAAAAAAGGTAGCTACTTAGGACTCATAGGGAGAAAACGAAACATATTATTATTCAACTAGTTTTATTCTTGATGTTCTTTTTAAGCCTTCAGAAAAGGAATGTGGAAGTGAGGGTTGATTATTTCATTTGGTATATGATTTATTCTAGATTAACATTAAATTGTAAAGGATTAAAATCAAGTGATGTGTTTAATGCATTTTCTTAAATATTGAAAATGGAAATTAGTGATGGAATGCAACGAGGAAATTAGTGTTTAATGCATTTTCTGGTTTATGTAGTGTGTCTAGGTTCACTTTATGGTTTTTTGGTTGGATGGAATGGAACGAGGAATAAATGGAATGGACAAAGTAGTAATGGAATGAGTGATTGCATTCCATGATCATGTTTGGTTGTCCTCTATGAATGGAATGAAGTCTTATATGAAGTATAAATATTAGGGGTGAACATGGTGCGGTTCGGTGCGGTTTTTGGCCAAAACCGAACCGAAAACCGCAACTTCGGTTTTTGAAGTTTAGAAACCATACTGTTCGGTTTTTATGCGGTTCGGTTTTTGCGGTTTCTTTTCGGTTTTTTGCGGTTCGGTTTTTCTTTGCGTTTTTTTGTCAGTTTTTTATTTGGTTTTTGTTTTGCCTTTTTACTAAAACTCAGATAACTCAACGAGTTACTCTGACTCGGATGAGAAGTGTTAATCATTTTTTGAGAAACTTTATGTAGATGAGGAGCGCCAAAATTTTCATCCTCAGCAATGTGCGACTCCTGAAAGATGTGGGTTAAAAGTCATAGACTTGACTCTCTTATATGAAATGTGAGAATGGTGAAGGTTTTATCTCAAATGCGATGAAGGATACTCTTATAAGGCTGACACAATTAAAGCTCAAATGATATCTTGGAGATGAACCGATACCACCACCTTTTGGTTTGAAATCAAATAATATAACACTCATCCAACATCTTCTAATGCTTAAATATAATACTAATTAAATATAATATTTGTTTCACAGGTACATACGATAATATCAATTAATGTATCTTTATGATACTATCATCACTAGTAATCTTAATATTAAAATGTTATAAAATATAATAAACATTATTTGTTATTGTAAATATCACTAGATGTATGTTTAAAAATATACAATCATCCTCTAATAAGATAAATATTTATAATTATAGAAATTTTAATTGTCATGGATTCTTCGTTCTTACAATTATCAACATTTAATATATATATATATATATATATATATATATATATATATATATATATATATATATATATATATATATATATATATATATTCGGTCCGGTTCGGTTTTTTGTGGTTTTTGCAAGACTAGAAACCGCAACGTACCGAACATTTTCGGTTTTTACAAAACTAAAAACCGCACCGCCGGTTTTCATTTCGGTTTGCGGTTCGGTTTTGCTCACCCCTAATAAATACTATATCAAGTACAACGATTTATAATTTCAATTATAATATAAGTAATTTAAATTATAATGAACTTTTACTTAAAAAACAAATGGTTAATCTCATAAAAAACCTTATATTTTATGTGTTTTTCCAGGTAAAGCCTCAACTTTATTTTTCGTTTAAAAAAGACGTATTTTTTCGTTTTCTCCGAAAAAACCCTCAACTTTGTATTTTTTTTCAAAAAAATCTCAACCTTCTAATTGCTTTCAAATAAACCCCGACTGTTTTAGTTTTTCTCGAAAAACCCCTCACATTTTACAACTTTTTTTTTGGAAAAAAATAACTAAAAGGGCCCGATCAGAAAAAATGAAAAAATGCAAAGTCTTTGTCAGGAAAAAAAATTTGAGGTTTCATCCGGAAAAAAACACAAAATATAAGGTCCTTAACGAGATTAACCAAAAAAAAGATTAGACATAATAAAAACTCATTAAACCCTAAAATGATTATAATAAGAATAATATATTTTTAGTTATTTATCAAAAATAAATCAAGACAACATAAGGAATGACATTCCTTCAAGATTCGCCCATTCCATTCCATCTCGCAAAACCAATTTTTTTTTTCTGTGTTTTCAGTGGAATGAACCATTCATTCCTTATTGATTGCACCACTGCCATCATTCTTATAACAACTTTTAGTGAACAAATGTCAAGTTAGTTCCACTACATCTAAATTCTCAACAAAATTCACTTTAGGATCATTAAAAGTGGATTTTTTTTGTATGACAATATTTAAATGCTATATTAATGCAATTAATGTAATTGATTATTTTACACTTGTTTTGTATTTCTTTTACTTTGTTATATCAAAACTTAGAACCCAAGAGAAATGTATCAACACCAAGTAAGCCTAAACTTCACAATTTCAAGGAACCAATTCCCGAAAAACAATTTGTAACATTTGTCGATTCAAAGCAATCTCCAAAAGAAAGCACAACCACACAAACATCATTGGACTAACAAGTTCTCAAGTATCCACTTGTTACCGAAGCCGCAATACAAAAAATCGTAAGAGAAAATACATCAGTTTTTATGGTGGATGTTTGTGCTCACAAGAAAGGCATTAGAAATGCATTTGAAAACATGCTTAACATCAAGACAAAGAAAACTAACATTGTCATCAACATGATGGGACAAAAAGGCTTATATACAGTTGTTGTCTGAGAATCATGCGACACCTGTTGCTAAGAAAATGAAAATCTTAGCTTAGATTTTGATTTTGAAGGATTTTAGTGTTTTATATAACCAACGGAAGCAAATATATTAAGATGAAGATGAAAATGATGAGCATGTAGGTTGACATTTGTTTGGTATTTTGTTTACTACCATACTTAGTTTTGGATCTTGATTTGGCTTTGTCCCTTTTGTTAATCATGTTGGTTGTATTATGTTTAAATATTATTAGGTGAAGTATGTTTGTACTCTATTGATTGATGTATTAGTTAAGACCTTGTTAAATGGGTTAAGTTACAAATTAATTACTTATTTGCCTTTTTTTTTTCCTTCCAAACTACTCCACATTTAAATTGATCAAGTGTTGTTAAAATTTATAGATATTGTGAAATTTATTTTTAAGAATATACATGTAAAATGGTCATTTAGTGTAGACAATTTATTCAGTCTAGAAAGAATATTATATTCCTTGTGTTTACAACAATTTATCGTGTCATACATTTGATATCCAAACAATTTATCTGGACATAATATAAATTAGCCACTTTACTTATATATGATTTAAGGAAAATCTCTATAAAAATCTCAATATTTTGGGTCAACTTGTGCAAAAATCCTAAATTTTATTTTGTTTACAAAACAATCCCAATTACCAGATAAGAAGGTCAAATCAATCCTTTTTTACCGGTAAATTATTTTCTTACATGGTTATCTTTAGAAAAGTTTTATTATTTGGCAAAGTTTATGAAAATTCCTTTAAAAAAAACTTTTTTATCCTTTGACAAAAAATCTAAAAACTTCTTGGTTGAAATTATAAATAAGAATAAACGTCATTAAGCTCCATAAAACTAATAATTAAAGACCTATATAGCCAATTATTTGCCACAAAACAATGACACTAGTATCCTTTTTAACTCATTATCGTCCATATAATCCATTTTCTTTTACAAATTTATGTTACAAGTATTATAAAATATTCAAATTATATGGTAAACACCTTAGTACAATCTACTTAAAAATAGGTTAAAGGAAAACCAACTATTATGTTCATATAAGAAACCATTGATTGATAACAAACCAATCAATATCATAGTAGGTTAGGTGAGGAATTATTCATGGAAGAATTGTAAAGTAATTACACATGGATCAATTACTTTATGAGTTTTATTCTTAAGTCTTAAGCATATATGAACAATTCATCCATGGATCAATTATTTTATAAACATAACAATTCTTGTACAGAGGAATTATTCATGGAAGAATTGTAAAGTAATTACACATGGATCAATTACTTTATGAACAATTACTCATGGAGGAATTGTAAAGTAATTGATCAATGAGGAACTGTTATATTCATAAAGTAATTGATTCATGGAGAAATTGTTCATATATGCTTCAGATTTAAGGATATAGTTCTCTATAATCCATAAAGTCTCACCTAACCTACTTTAAGTAGAATGTACTAAGGTGTTCAACACATAATTTGAATATATTATAATACATGTAACATAAATTTGTAAGAGAAATAGATTATGTGGACGATGATGAGTTCAAAATGATGCTAATGCTATTATTTTGTGGGAAATAATTGGTTATAGAGGTATTTAATCCTTAGTTTTATAGAGTTTAATGACGTTTATTTTTATTTATAACTTCAACCAAGAAATTTTCAGATTTTTAATAAAATGGTAAAAAAGTTGAAATAAAAAAAATATTATGATTTTTTAATAAACTGAATCAAATAATAGGATTTTTTCTGGAGGTAACCGGTTAAAAAGTAGTTATCGGTAAAAAAATGGTTGATTTGAAAATTTTATCCAATAATCGGGTTTTTTTGTTAACAAAATGAAATTTAGGATTTTTGCATAAACTGACCCAAAATATTGTGACGTTTCTAGATATTTTCCTATGATTTAATGGAGAAAAAAAAAACCTTTAATGCCCTACAAAATTTCAAAATCTCATTAATTTATATCCAAACAATACTTGATGAAGCTTGTTTTGTTGATGACATTCTTATTTACATCAAGAATCGACTACAATCACTTGCAAAAATGATTTCTAGAGTTTGACATTTGGGCTAACCATAATCGTGAAGGTTAAGGATTAGCTGAGAAAGGAATATAAACCATACTGTTTTATAATCACAATGTTTCAGTAATCTTTTATTTTTTATTTATTTTTATTTTGGGACCATAGATTGTCATTTGTAATGTGTGCTCTTGGTATCTGTTCGTAAAAAGTTTCCATTAGGATTGTTAGTGTTACTTTACATTTGGTAGGATAAAAGGCAACAGCATTGTGATGTAATGATATCTTCCTTTTTAATTACGAATATAGAACAAAAGATGCTCTCTATGAATTGTGTAGCTAAATCTCATGTTTTTTTTTTTTTTTTTAATTTAATTTTTTAATGATGTTAAGGTTTTAGTAATAAAATTTATCTGTTCAAAAAATAATAACAATAAATAGTTTTACTAAAATTTAAAGAGAAATAACAAAGTAGATAAGAACAAAAGAAAAGGAACACAAGTGCTTTTGGTTGTTGGGAAAGTAGATTTTCAAGAATCCAAAATTTACTAAAAGAAGATCTTAAATGATAGAAGTGATCTTTGTTCTTTTTTCTTTGATCATCTTTCTTTTTAGGCTCACTTCTTGGAACTTGCCTTCTGTAACATAAAACGTGGAGCAATCAACTATTTTTAATCGTAAATAATCATCATACTTTAAATAAAATAATCACAAAAATGACCATTAAATTATGGAAAATATAGGTAAATTATCAGCCTTTTACAGATTTACCCTTACAACTTTTACTATCATTGTTTTTCAACTATATGACATATTGTATGTCATTATATTGTAAATCTATTTCACTTTGTTATACTCGACTCTTTTTTATAAACAAAACAGTTTCTTGATATTTCAGATTTTGAGCACATACTTGAAATGTCCGAATACTTTTTTTTACCTGTCCACAATGTTTAGTCTGATATCCCAAATTTGAAATTTTAATCCAAAATTTATCTGTTTTGTCAAAAAAAAGTATTATGAGTTGATATGAAATTAGTATGAAACAAAATTGATTTCAAACAATGTGGTCATATAGATAAATCCATAAAATGAGAATTATTTCCTCGTATTACCAAATTTCCCATATCATTTTTGTGATTATCCTGGAATTTAACGTTCAGAAACCATTTTCTTTGTGATTTTTGCAGTTTTAGTTTATTTTATAATATTACATAGTATGTTTATGGTGTTGAATGATATAGTTATATTATATTTATTTCAAAGTGAACTGTGGCTCCTACATTATCACTTTGCAATGAAGTTGGAGTTCTTTTTCACTTTTTTTTTTCTTAAAAGAAGCTGGGTTTTTTGACCATAATTATGGTTTATGTTTCAGTATTCAATCTTTTGTATGCCTTTTTGCAATAAGAGTTGAATATATACATATTAGCATTCAGGATTAAACAGTAGACACAAACTTTTGATGCTATAAATGCCTTTGTATGTCGATGTTATAAATGCCTTTGTATGTCTAGTGGTGGTTGTATTTTGGTATGCATTGACAAAACACTCACATACACGAGTTTCAATGCCTTTGTATGTCGATATTATACCAGTAACGTGCCCTTCGACAAAATGACAGAAGCCTAAGGACACTCCCATCCAACACCATATTTGGTGTTTACATCATTTTTATGTAAAAAAAAATTATAAAATCACTATAACCCAACGTCATTTTTTATATAAAGTCGGCATAATGAAAACAACAAATTTGATGTTATATCTTTCATTAACATCAAATTTGATGCTAAAGTTTCATGTGTCATTCATTGTACTTCGAGTTTGAGTTTATAAATATCTAGCTTTTTTAATTGTTTCAACTTTCAAGTTAGACTTTATATATTTCGAGTTAATTTGATTGTTTAATTATATTTTAGAGGTAATAATTGTTTCACAAAATATTCAAGAGTTTAAATACTTTTTAGTAATGGATCATTTATGAGAGATATTTTGACACATAAGAACCTAAATTTTAAATGGTCACTTGGTTTTCTGATTTGAAATTTAGTCCTCACAGATTAAAAACATCATAGATAGATGGTCTCTGTGGTTTCAAAATTTTTAAGGATTGGTTCTTATAGCTAACTCTGATAAGTTTTGTCCGTTAACTGAAGAACATTTTTTTTTATTTCACTACCATAGGGACCATTTATGATGTTTTCTCTTATTTTTTTTTTAAATTTAATTTAATTATATAATATATAAAAGCTCTCTCTCTCTCTCTCTCTCTCTCTCTCTCTCTCTCTCTCTCTCTCTCTCTCTCTCTCTCTCTGAACTAACACGATCAAAAACAAAATGAATAAAATAATACAACGATTTCTCATTTCAGTGTAAGAATTGAAGAAATCTTAAAACACAGACCTCAGTCCACCACCAAAGGATCACTACTGCCCTGAAGCCACGATTACTGCCGCCCTAAAGCCACCACCACCGCCACTCTACACGTGTCTTACTTCTTGAAACTTTTTTATTGACAAATTGCAGTTGTTATCACTATTAGAAGATGGAAAAATTGTGATGGGAACAGATGAAATCACTCAATCGAGTGATGGTAAGGAATCAACGGTGAAAACGACGTTTAGGGTTCCATCAATGGTGGTTTACAACAGTGGAATAGGAGGGGACGGTGTTTCAAGTTGGTGAAATTGAGAATGAAGGCTATTGGGTTGACTTTCACCACTAGCAACAAGACTTGTCTTCTCCATTCCCTCCGATTCAAAAGGTAACCTCGATTCCGCCATTCCAACCATTGGAATCAAGAGAGCAAAGAGGGGAATCAATGGTAAAATTAATATTCCAGAAATCTCTAGTGATGTTCTGATTAATTTTGGAAGAAAGCAACTAAATAAAGAAGTAGAGATGTTTCGATCATTACTCTAGAAAACGGTCAAATCATTACTCTAGAAACCGGGATGGAAAGGCAGCTCTAGTGTCAAGGGAAGGTGCAAGAGTCGTCGCTTGAGCAGACACGCTGGCTGCCACCGAGATTTCCAAGAGGGAAACAACGAAATCCCTCACCACACCCGTCAGAAACCTAAAATTCTCAAGAAACTGTCACACCCCCAAACCGGAACGACGGAAACGTTCGGGGTCGAATGACGTCATGTATAATATCACAACATTTGCATAATAGTAATCAAAGTACAACAACCATGATATTGATAATGTATAGTTTTTACATCCATGTTCAAATCAATGTATACTTGACACCAAAATCTATGATAAAGATATTTCATGAAATTTAACATTTTTGTACGAATGGAAATGAAATAAGTTACGTAAATATTTTGTTTGTTTAACATTTTGAAATCATTTTGATACTTATATATATATATATATATATATATATATATATATATATATATATATATATATATATATATATATATATATATATATATATATATATATATATAAGGCATATCTAATTAAGATTGAAAAGATAGTCAAATAAATAATTATACTTTAAGCCTACAACCAAACAAAGAACAGGGAATGTAACTCCCGCAGATTCAAGCTAGTCAATTTAGAGACAATGAACATCAAAAATGACATTTTTATATAAGATTATTTATAATATATAATCTTGACCAAGTTATAGTATATGTCACAAGGGTTCCATACATATAAAGAACGCTGAAATCCGAGTTATAACAAAGAAGTTATGACCCGTCGAAGTTTTATGACACGACACCGAGAATCGTAAAAAGTGAATTTACGATAAAATACTTTTTAGCCTTAGCGATCTAAACAAAAGTCGTAGTATATGTTAAACCGATAGTGTGCATAAAAAGAACGTCCAAATCTAACTTCGTATGAGGAAGTTATGATTTTTCTAAGATTTAGAATAGAAGTGCACAACTGGAAATTTGAATTTTAGATCGGTCGATCTTTAGCCAAAATAATCTAAACAAGAAATGAAGATATTGTTAATAGGAGTCAAACAATAAAAAGACAATTGAAAACGGAGCTCGTGTGCGAAAGATATGGACGATACTTAGTCCCTACTCTTCGAGCGCGACGAATTCGATACAGTTTTGTAAATATGAGATAGATTGAGAATTAGCCGACGGGATCTAAATGAAAGTTGTAGTACTCGTAAATACCAACGCGTGGATATATAGAACATCGATAATAGAGCTCGTATGCGAAAGATATGGACGAAACTTAGTCCTTACTCTTCGAGCGCGATAAATTCGATACAATTTTGCAAATCGGAGATAGAATTAGAATTAGTCGACGAGGTCTAAATGAAAGTTGTAGTACTCGTAAATATCAACGCATGGATATAAAGAACGTAGAAAACAGAGCTCATACATGAGAGATACGGACGAAACTTATGGGCTACTCTACGATAAAATCCCTATAAATAAAGGATGAATCCTTCATAATTTCTTTACACCATAACCTTTCTTTCTCTCTCTAACTTCTCTCTAGCCTCTTTAAACCCCTCCCAAGTTTAGGGAACCTCCCTAGCATGAGAAGGAAGCCCCGGAGCGCCCGACGGCTCCGAGAAGAAAAACTTTCGGCTCGGAAACGCTGCTCCAGCGAAGCCCGGTTTTTTTTTTAATAAAAATCCGCTGTAAGTGAGCTACGCCTACGCTATTTTTAATATAGCTTCTAATTAATTATAGTAACATTATTAGGATCGTAAAATAATTATTTGGGCTATTATTATGAGTTATATAAGAGTATTGTTTAACGCTTATATAATAGTAATAATAGCTAGATTATTAATTAGTCGCAGTTAACGTTAGACTAAACCCTAGCGGTATTGATACTAGGTTTTGTCGAAGGAAATTGTTTTAAGAGTAACAAGGCACTGTCTGATTTTGGAATCACCACCTTACCAAGTGAGTGCATAGTTCCTTTCATCTTACACATAGATATGAAGTATTTTATATAAATTACGTGCTATGTGTGTATACTGTCTGAATACTTGCCGTCTATGCTGGATGAAACGTTTTATACATGTTCTTAAATGATCTAAACTGTATATGTATTTTATATCTATAAAATGTTTTGGGTAAAACATGGGTAGATTAGAGGTGAGATAAATGATGAACGATGAAAGATGAGATAAATGATGAGCGATGAAAGATGAGATGAATGATGAGCGATGATATATGAGTGATAAAATATGGTGCAAAGCGATGAACCAAAACGATGAGCCAAAGTGATGAGCCAAACGATGACCCAAGTGATGGCCCCGTCATCTAGCAAAGTATGGATGACAACCACAGACTATTCTAGACAGTCTAGTGGAACACTAGCAGGCTCGCAACCTGTAGGTGTTGTGAACGATGTGTTCACCCGGTGTACTCTATAAACCCATTGACAGGTATTGCGGGTGGACTCTCGAAAATGATACTATCAATAAACGAGATAAACCATGGCGATAGGGATGTCAACGGGGGCAAACGGGACGGAGATTGCATCCCCCGCCCCCACCCCCAAAATTTTCCCGTTCCCCCGCCCCCGCCCCCGAAATCTCCATCCTTTCCACCCCCACCCCCGCCCCCGAATTCACCTTCTGCTCCCCGCCCCCGCCCCCGTTCCCCCGCCCCTGATTGATTTTGGGCTACCTTATTTGGGCTAAAAGAAGTTCTTGTTTGGGCTAAAAGAAACTATTTTTTGGGTAACAAATAGATATTTATAACATAATTTTACATGTTACAAACAACTTAAAAACATGGTTTTTATTAAATTTTTGTTTGTAAAAATCATTTTATTATTTATTATATTTATATAACTAATATATGTCAATTTATATAATTTATTAACGGGGCCCCCATGGGGGTTTCGGGATGGGACTACCAACCCCCGCCCCCGCCCCTGCCCCTGATTTTTTTTTCAACAAATGCCCCCATACGGGACGGGGGCCCCACGAGATCGGGGTCCCACGGGACTTTTTGACATCCCTACCTGGCGACTATGCAGTCTTAGTGCCGATTCCTTAGGATACTCCTTCGGAATGAACGAACGAGGAATATTTGAATCTTAGGGTAGATCCTTAAGAGTAAAGAAGATAATGGGGATGGGTAATTGGGTTGATTTCTTGATGTTTAACATAATAATTATATTATTGTGGGTTGAAAACCCTATTTACTCACCAGGTTTCCCACCCTGACCCACTCAATTTATTTATATCACGAGTGTTGATATGAAGTTACATTACACTGAGAGACTAAGGAGATATAAATCACTAGTGATAATGAATGTAAGTTATGTTTATTCTTATGTTACTGTATTGACGATGACATCCCAAATGTTTTAAAATGAATAAAACATTTTTCTTCGGAAATGCTTTGATAACATATTTATCATGTTTTACTGGGAACAAATCCGCAACATTTTTATTAAACGAGGTACTTTGATTTTTATAAATCATACACAAAAATCGGTCTTTTTGGGACGTGAAAATGGAGATATCACAGTTGGTATCATATCATTAGTTTAAGCGAACTAGGAATATGAATTTATTACTAGACTTAAACTTAGAATGCTAAATGATGATCGTGAGGAGTGTGTCTAATAAATTTAGGTAATACACCTGAATAGACAAAATCACTAGCTTATTTAGGAAAATGCCTAACATGCTTTTATGTGCTAAATGATTTATGATGTGCGTTATATGATCGAGTCTATTGTCTGTTGCCGACCGAATCCAGAAACTTTACGTGTTCATACTTCTAAACGTTTAATTACGATATTAGAACTAGCATGTAACTTTTCGGAGTAATAGGGAGATTTACACGTCGATCATAAATAAAATATTTCCTATCTTAATTCTCTTCGTTTCGCACCGAACGTCTGATTTGGTGTATAGAACAAAATGGCAAGAACCCGAAGTGGAAACGCGAATGGAAATATAAATCAACCGCCTCAACCACCGGCGATTGAGAAAATACCTGTTGTAGTAGCCACTCCTGAGCCAATCACAATGGCTGGAGTACAAACCATGATTTGGGCTATGCTGGCTGAGCAAAGAGAAGAGATGAGACAGATGTTGCATGAAAATAGGGATGATCCTACGGTGCCCATTGTGCAACCTGAGTTGATCGTTGAACAATCGGATGAAGGAAATTATAGTCGCACTGTGAGTTAAGTTGGAACCCAAGGGGCAAGGAGGAATGGCCCCGAGAAGGGAAATGACAAGGATGGGCGGATGTTGTAACAACGTAAATTTCAAAACAATTTTTCGTTTTTTATCAACCAAGTTCATATAAAAACATTCTCAAATATTTCCAACAGTAGTTTTTGAAACATAACATATCCCAAGATCATAAAAATCAAACTCTCTCTCTCTCTCTCTCTCTCTCTCTCTTGTGTGTACGAGTCACGCTGACGCCTTCCCACGGTCCTCGCTAGTACCTGAAACACATAACACAACAACTGTAAGCATAAATGCTTAGTGAGTTCCCCAAAATACCGCATACAACACATACGCCACTCGAGGCTATAATACGACCCTCCGGTCGATGTGTCTTAGCGGGACCCTCCAGTCCAGTAGCTCGTTGGACCCTTTGGTCCGGTCATAGCTCGTTGGACCCTCCGGTCCGGTCTATAACATCATACAACATACATATATCACATAGCACATAATCTCATACATAACACATAAGACCCTCTGGTCAACACATAATACCACTCTAGGTAACGTATAGTGAGAAGACTCACCTCAGGTGTCTCGGTAAGTCTTTGACTCGGTAGAAATGTGATCTAGCCTCCGTCTAATCACATAAAGTAAATACTCTCATAAATATAACTGTACTAAAACCTTTCTTAACACCCTCAGAAGGGTAAAAGACCATTTTACCCCTCTCTTGGCTTAAAGACCTCACTGTTGACCAAACCCTAAAAGTCAACAAAGTCAACGGTCAAACTTTGACCCGACTCGTCGAGTGCACTTGGGCGACTCGGCGAGTCTACATGTGTCTACTGACTCTCTTAGTCCCTCTTGGCACGTCGAGTCCTTTCCCTTACTCGACGAGTCACATCTAGCATGAATCGCGGGGCCACCCCGACTCAACTCGCCGAGTCTCAAGAACAACTCGGCGAGTTCCGCCTGGAACTCGAGTCCCCTAACTCTCCGTGACTCACTGAGTTATTTCCCCAACTCGGCAAGTCTACTCACTGAGTGATTTATGGGAAACCCTCATCCTACTCGCCGAGTCTGATCTTTGGACTCGGCGAGTTCATGCCATGCACAAACTCCATAGACCTCCTGAGTTCAGATCTATTCCTTAAATTCATAGATCTGGCCTTCCCAAGCATGATAATCACGTAAAGTTCAGACCTTGACACTCATATATCATCTAAATGGTCTAACTTGGTGATTTAGCCCCAAAAATGACATCCTAAGCTCATGGCTCCCAAAATAACTCATAAAGCTCCAAGGGTTAAGGTCTCTGGACCTCTTTGGATCCATATCCAAAGCATAGACTCGAGAAGGGACCAATTGCTCCACTTATCCATCCTCTAAAGGGGTTAGAAAACCCTATCTCTAAGAATCAACACCAAAACTGAAGAAGGTCCGAATAAATACCTCAATATGAACTCTATGAACTCTGAAGTCACCAAAATTGCACATCCTTCAGCCTCCTCTTGCCTTGGTCACCTCCTTCTTGCAAATATACCAACAAAAGGATCAAGAATGGCCTCTCCTTCCTCACAAACACTCTAGATCTCTTAGGGTTTCTCTCTGGGGTTTGGTAGCCGCAAATGACGACCCTAAGGGCCTTTAAATAGGTCCCAAACCCAGGAAATTAGGGTTTCATTAAACAGCGTGGACTCGCTGAGTCCACTCATGAACTCGCCGAGTCCGACTGTGAACCCGGATACGAATCTACGACCATACTCGGCGAGTTTAAACACCAACTCGCCGAGTCCCCTCACAACTTCCACAAATAAAGGAATAAAATATTATACCTGGGAATCTGGATGTTACAATTCTCCCCCACTAGAATTTGACTTCGCCCCTCGAAGTCTCACTCTGCAAACAACTCTGGATGTTGCTCCCGCATATCACGCTTCGGTTCCCAAGTCAACTCTGACCCTTTCCGATGCTGCCACTGGACCTGCACGAGAGGCACCTCCTTGTTCCTCAAAACCCTAATCTTCCGATCCCTAATCGCCACCGGTCTCTCAACATAATTCAGGCTCGCATCCACCTGAATATCTTCTAATGGTACCACTGCCGACTCGTCGGCTATACACTTTCGCAGCTGTGACACATGGAGAGTGTCATGAATCTGACCCAACTCTGCTGGTAACTCAAATTGGTAGGCTACCCTGCCTACCCTCGCGATCACGCTGAAAGGACCAATATATCGGGGCCCCAACTTGCCCCTCTTCCTAAATCGAATCACTCCTTTCCAAGGAGAGACCTTCAAGAGCACGAAGTCGCCGACCTGAAACTCGAGCTCGGACCGACGTCTGTCCGCATAACTCTTCTGACGAATCTGAGCGGTCAACAACCTCTGTCTGACCTACTGAATCTGCTCTGTCGTCTGAAGCACGATCTCGGTACTACCCATCACATGCTGCCCTACTTCTCCCCAGCAAATGGGGGTCCGACACCTCCTCCCATACAACAGCTCAAAGGGCGGCATACCAATGCTCGAATGATGGCTGTTGTTGTAGGAAAACTCTACCAAGGGAAAGTACGTGTCCCAACTCCCGCCGAATCCAACACACATGCTCGGAGCATGTCCTCGAGCGTCTGAATTGTCCGCTCACTCTGCCCGTCAGTCTGTAGGTGGTATGCGGTACTAAAATGCAATCTTGTACCCAATTCCTCATGAAACTTCTTCCAAAATCTGGAAGTGAAACGTGTTGGAATAGTGTCTAAGGCTGCAACTATATTAGGCAAGTATTTGACCCGATTGTGCATGGTCCTTTTGGGTTGCCTTCACCATAGCAATTTGACAGGATGATTTATTATGAGAGAATAAATATTATTATTATTATATTATGAGAATAATATAAGGAATAATAATATTGGTATTTGATTAATATAAGTCATAAATTAATTAGTATTATTTTGGTGACTTAAAGAGATTAATTGAATAAGAGGGTATAAACTGTCAATTGTTTGATAGTTACACTTAAGACTGTAAATCCTTAAGAGATAGGGGTGGACGGATTCTAGGGCTAGGGATAGCCTCAAAATCGTCTAATGCTTATCTATGGAAAGGATTTGGATTGCTTTAAGGAAAGGATTATCCAACTAGGGTTTAAGGTGAAACCCTTAAGGATTCTACAAGTATAAATAGACCCTATGGCAAAGGGAAATTGGCATCTCTTCTCAAGTAAGAAAACCCTGGCCGATTTCCTCCTCCTCTCCTCTCTCTCTCAAATCATCTTCATTGCTATTTGGTGTTTGTAAGCCATTAGAGGAGTGACAATTGTGACTCTAGAGCTCCAAGACAACAAGATCAAAACAAGAGATTCAAAGGTAAACTTCTAGATCTGATTTTGTATTGTCTTATACCTAATTAGTTGTTAGAAGTCTTGGATTCAAAGCATGTTTAATTAGAAAAACTAGATCCAAGCATTAGTGTTTTGCATGCGCACATAGGAAAGTTCTTATGGCTAAAACCCATCAGTGGTATCAGAGCCTAGATTGGTTTCTATTAAATTGTTGCTTGTTTGTTTGTAACTTGTGTGCAAAATTCGAATTTTGTGTTTCTGAGTCGTAAACTCGACGAGTCCCATGGTGGACTCGACGAGTTGGCCTAACTCGGCGAGTCCAGTTGGGAACTCGACGAGTTCAAGCGTCAGGAAATGCCAGATTCGGGATTTTTCCATACTTATCTTATGGAAACTTACCTTTATCATATTAGATCAATCTTAATCCGATTTTCTGATATATATGACTATAATCTTGATCTAATTAAAGATATTTATCAACTATTTGAATATTTAATTCCTTATGTGATAATTAATTAATTATTTTGATTATATTGATAATTATCTTGCAAGAAATAATTAAATAAATCAAATATGGATAATTATGGAATTAATTGTTAATTGATATTATTTGTTATTTGATCCTCTATGTTTTAAATGTTTAAAACTTGCCCTCAAGTTTTGAAATTTATGTTTTGTGATTAAAAGTTTTAATTTAGACAATTTAAATTTCAAACCTTAGATTTTTAAAAGTTTAAAATACAACCCTATACTAATATAATATTACAAGATTAATATATATATATATATATATATATATATATATATATATATATATATATATATATATATATATAACTAAATGCTAGTCTTACCGTTAGTAGGCCTCATTCACGAAGCCGATCTATAAGGTGGGTATAAGGTTGCGGCCTATAAAATGGCGCTTAATGGGTGTACACTCACACCCACCGCTTGCTTGATCGGTGGAGGGTCGTTAGCCGAACGGGTAGGATAGGGCAACTTCATCCTCTCATTAAAAGTATAATATGAAATACAAAGTAACTACATATTTTTTTTTAAATTTCCCAATCTTAGTTACTTTAGGAAAAGTGAATTGATGCAATCCCATGAAATTACACTTTGCACCCTTGCTAAGAAGTTAGTGGAGCGTGTGTGGTTTATCGGCACACTAATTGGTTCTAAGCAAAGGTGGCAAAGGGTGATTCATTGTTTATCATAGTTTGATGGAGCGTGTGTGGTTTACTGGCACATCGAATAGGTGATCGTTATAATGAAGGCACCATGTGAATTTGCATGGTAATTCACACCCGCTTTGTGATCCTCGGTATCCCAGTCACAAACAAGAGGGGCATATCGAGATTTAAACATGCCATTGAATAGTTTCAATGAATCTCATCCGAACCTAGGAATTCTCAATACATTTAGGACTTAAAGTTATGTTTTTATGGTGGAGAATTAGTGAATCGTCATTCACTTACATTCATATTATTTGCATGTTGGATTACGGCATCCCTTTTCTAATATGTAAATATTGTTGTTGGATCCTAGCCCTAATTTTTCTTATTGGGTGATAATTAGGGATTCATATTCTAATCTATCTTTGTCCTTTCTATTTGTAGATGTCGAGCGCAAACAACGCTGCTGCTAGTTCTTTCACATTGATGAGCCTTTGTCAAAAGGTCACTTTCGATGGGACGAACTTTAGAGAATGGATAAGATACATTCGCACCATTATTCTCTATGAGGATATGGAGTATGTACTTGATGAGAAGCTTGAGAAAATCAACCCTGAAATCGCTACTCCGGCTGAAATGACCGCTTTTGAAACTCATGAGCGAGATGCAATGAAGGTACATTGCATCATGATAGCCACTATGAACTCCGAATTCCAAAAGTCCTATGAGGACATGTACCCGTACGAGATGCATCGAGACTTATTGGAGAGATACCACCAAAATGCGAGACAAGAGCGTTATGAGATTTTCACTAACATGATTTCCGCTAAGATGGGTCATGGAGAGTCTCTTACCGTGCACCTGCAAAAGATGCAAAGGTATATCGACCGTCTTCGCAAGTTAAATGTTGACTTTGGCGAAGATTTGGCGATCGACATGGTGCTTCACTCTTTTCCTCCGAGCTACAATCAATTTAGGATGACCTACCACATGAACAAAGAGGAGGTCACCCTAAGCAAACTCCAAGGTCTCTTGAGGGTCGCTGAGAGCAACTTCAAGGACAAGTCTGTTGCACCAACTCCCAATCCGCCCGCTGCTCCTGTCTTGGCTATTGGACAAGGAAAGGGAAGAAGAGGAAGGCTTCGTCTAAGAACCATCGCAAGGTTAATCCCCGAGATGGTGCCTCTTCTAGTGGGACCAAAATTGATCCTGCTAAGCCCTGCCCTAACCCGAAGGAGCCAGAGTGCCACCACTGCCACAAGATAGGACACTGGAAGAGAAGCTACCTAGAGTACCTGCAAGCCATCAAGGAAGGAAAGATCAAGCCATCTTTCGCAGGTACATACACAATTAAATCTAACGATTCTAATCATACTATTTCTTGGGTTCTTGATACCGGTTGTGGTTACCACATTTGCTCTAATGTGCAGGCACTAAGAAGAAGTAGGGATGTGGAGCAACGAAGGATCAATCTAATCATGGGGAACAGAAGATCGTCGCCTGTGACCAAGATTGGAGTGTATTCTTTAGTGCTTAGGAATAGTTTATATTTAGGTTTGAACAATTGTTGCTATTTGCCAGAAATGGCTAGAAACATCATTTCATTTCATGGTTTGTTTAGACAAGGTTTTAGATTTTCTTTTAATAATGAGAATGGTTCTATTTTAGCTTATCTCGATGGTGTCTTTTATTTTGAAGCTATACCATGTAATGGAATATATGAAACTGTTATGATTGTTGATAACTTAGGAAATGATGTTTTGAACATAGATTCTTCTAATAGTATGGATAAAGCATCCTTGTGGCATTGTCGTCTTGGACATGTCAACAAGAAACGCATAGCCCAACTCCAAAAGGATGGAGTGTTGGAGTCATTCGACCTTAGGGAAGATGACACGTGCGAGTCTTGTTTACTTGGAAAGATGACTAAGTCACCCTTCACAAGTACGTGTGAAAGAGGTGAGGGTCTATTGGACCTAATACATACCGATGTATGTGGACCGTTTAGATCAACCACGAAGGATGGGAACCGCTTCTACGTGACTTTTACCGATGACTATATTAGATATGGGTATATCTACTTAATCAAGCAAAAGTCAGAAACTTTTGAAAAGTTCAAAGAGTTTAAGAATGAAGTGGAGAATCAATTGGGCAGGAAAATCAAGATGCTTCGATCCGATCGAGGAGGAGGGTACCTAAGTCTTGAATTATAGGATTATCTCAAGGAGTGTGGAATAGTTTCACAGTTGACGCCACCTAGGACACCACAATTAAATGGTGTAGCAAAAAGGCGTAATCGAACCTTATTGGATATGGTTCGCTCTATGATGAGTCGTGCTTCACTACTGATCTCTTTTTGGGGGTATGTCTTAGAGACTGCCGCCCATATCCTTAATTGAGTCCCTACTAAGAAGGTTGCCAAAATACCTCACGAGATGTGGACAGGGAAAGCTCCCTCGTTAGCACATATCAAGGTTTGGGGTTGCGAGGCTTTCATAAGACGAGATACTCACGACAAGCTCGAACCTCGAAGTGAGCGATGTATTTTCATCGGCTACCCGCAGAAATCCTTTGGATATCCCTTCTATAAACCGAAGGACAATGTTGTCTTCATTGCGAGGAGAGGAGTTTTCCGAGAGCGAGAACTCATAGGCCAAGGAGACAGTGGGAGGCAAATTGAACTTGAAGAGATTCAAGAGTCAATAGATGAAGGAACCTTTACCGCTGGCACTCAATCCGAGGAGGAAACTCCGGTTGAACCGATTGACGATTCCTTACCTCTTAGACGTTCCGATAGAGTTAGAGTTCAACCTCAGTTTTATGGTTTTCATATTACTACTGAAGGGGACACGTATATTAGTGATGGTACACTAATAAATCTTGATGAAGCTAATATCTATAAGGAAGCCATGGCAGGCCCGGAGTCTGCAAAATGGAAAGAGGCAATGGATAGCGAGATCCAATCCATGTATGATAACCAAGTTTGGAATTTGGTTGATTATGTGCCCGGACGTAAGACCGTTGGGTGCAAATGGATCTTCAAGAAGAAGACCGACGTGGATGGAAACGTACACACATATAAAGCGCGATTGGTCACGAAGGGCTTTACACAAACTCCCGGAGTTGACTATGATGAGACCTTCTCACCAGTTGCAAAGATAAAATCTATTAGAGTGATGCTAGCGATTGCTGCATTTCATGATTATGAGATTTGGCAAATGGATGTCAAGACCGCTTTCCTTAATGGGAAGTTGGCTGAGGATGTTTACATGGCTCAGCCAGAGGGGTTTATGGATCCGATGCATCCAAATAGAGTGTGCAAGCTTGAGAAGTCCATTTATGGAGTTAAGCAAGCATCTCGCAGATGGAATCTTTGCTTCGATGAGAAAGTCAAAGAGTTTGGATTTGTACGAAGCGAAGATGAATCGTGTGTATATGTCAAAGCCAGTGGGAGTATAGTTAGCTTCCTCGTTCTATATGTCGATGACATATTGCTCATAGGAAACGACATCCCGACTCTACAGGAGGTTAAGTCCTGGCTCGGGAAGTGCTTTGCTATGAAGGACCTCGGAGAGGCTTCTTACATTTTGGGAATAAGGATAGTAAGAGACTAATAGGACTTAGTCAGAACACTTACTTAGAGAAGGTACTAAAACGTTTTAGTATGGAAAACTCGAAGAAGGGAGAATTACCGATACAAAGCAATGCCAAGTTGAGTAAGACTCAAAGTCCGAGTACCGAAGCTGAGATAGCTGAAATGAGCCGAGTACCATACGCTTCTGCAGTTGGCTCAATCATGTACGCTATGACTTGTACTCGCCCTGATGTAGCCTTTGCTTTGAGCATGGTTAGTAGATATCAAGGGAACCCTGGCAGAGCCCATTGGATTGCAGTGAAGAATATCCTTAAGTACCTTCGGAGGACGAAGGAATGGTTCTTAGTCCTCGGAGGGAGTGATGACTTGAAGGTGCAAGGGTACAGTGACGCCAGCTTTCAGACCGACAGGGACAACTACCGTTCGCAGTTGGGCTGGGTCTTTACCCTGAATGGAGGAGCAGTGACATGGAAAAGTTCCAAGCAGGAAACCGTAGCTGATTCAACGTGCGAATCAGAGTACATTGCAGCGAGCGAAACGTCGAAGGAGGCAATATGGCTGAAGAACTTCATCGGTGATCTTGGAGTTGTACCCGCCATAAAGGAGCCCATGGAGATTTTCTGTGATAATGAAGGAGCGGTTGCCTTGACCAAGGAACCGAGAGATCATGGTAGATCACGACACATCGACAAAAAATACCATTTTATTAGACATCGTGTAGAAGAAGGACAACTCGTAGTGAAGAGGATATCATCAAAAGATAACCCAACAAATCCGCTTACGAAGGGACTGAGTAGGGTTAAGCACTTGCAGCATGCTAGGAGTATTGGGCTAAAGGATGATATTAGCATAGATTAGATAGTAGTAGAAACGTGTAATAGATAAATGTAATTAACATTTGATGATTAAATAAAGGAGTTTTATTTATGAGTAATGTTACTGTCTTATGTTAATTGTTTAACTATTGTTTCAATTTTTGCATGTTTTGACTTCCAGAATAATTGAATTTATTAAGTATAATCGAATTATTCAAATTGTCCACAATCGTTCATATGTTAGAAGTAGATATGAATGCAGATTGTCGTGAATTGGTGCGTAGATTGTCTAAATGGTATTAGACATAGCAAAAGATTGCTACGACGTTCATGAGTGCTTATGAACTGGTTTTGAGCATTGGAACAAACCCGCGCTTGCTGGAATCACCTTATGGAATATGATATAAAAGGGTGATCGCAAGACGATAATATCATATAGTTTTAAAACCTAGATATATGGTTTGTTATTTGTTAATTGGTTATACATTGATAATGCAAAAACACATCAGTAAATCGATGTTATAAAATGCATTGTTGTGTATAGTTGATTAATGAATAAGTAAATGCATATAAGTCGAAGTTTATCTGTAACTTTTATCCTAAGTAGGTAAAAGCGATATCTCGGCCGCTTGATGATTTGATTTGACTTATGTGCCGGGCCCGGTCAGAACTGAATTGATGTGTTCGATTAAGTTCTATGTCAAATAAATCAGATATCGAGAAACCTAAATGATTGACTAATCATTCCATAGAATTGTCAGCATGATATCTAACAGAGGACTGTACGATCCCTTATCTAAAGGACAAATTGATTAGATCAGAGTTTGACAGTGTCTTTGAGAGCTATGATTGCAAATCGAATTATACTTGTGCATATAATTGCTAGACTTATCCAAGTGGGAGACTGTTGGAATAGTGTCTAAGGCTGCAACTATATTAGGCAAGTATTTGACCCGATTGTGCATGGTCCTTTTGGGTTGCCTTCACCATAACAACTTGACAGGATGATTTATTATGAGAGAATAAATATTATTATTATATTATGAGAATAATATAAGGAATAATAATATTGGTATTTGATTAATATAAGTCATAAATTAATTAGTATTAATTTGGTGACTTAAAGAGATTAATTAAATAAGAGGGTATAAACTGTCAATTGTTTGATAGTTACACTTTAGACTGTAAATCCTTAAGAGATAGGGGTGGACGGATTCTAAGGCTAGGGATAGCCTCAAAATCGTCCAATGCTTATCTATGGAAAGGATTTGGATTGCTTTAAGGAAAGGATTATCCAACTAGGGTTTAAGGTGAAACCCTTAAGGAGTCTACAAGTATAAATAGACCCTATGGCAAAGGGAAATTGGCATCTCTTCTCAAGTAAAAAAACCCTGTCCGATTTCCTCCTCCTTTCCTCTCTCTCTCAAATCATCTTCATTGCTATTTGGTGTTTGTAAGCCATTAGAGGAGTGACAATTATGACTCTAGAGCTCCAAGACAATAAGATCAAAACAAGAGATTCAAAGGTAAACTTCTAGATCTGATTTTGTTTTGTTTTATACCTAATTAGTTGTTAGAAGTCTTGGATTCAAAGCATGTTTAATTAGAAAACCTAGATCCAAGCATTAGGGTTTTGCATGCGCATATAGGAAAGTTCTTATGGCTAAAACCCATCAAAACGTACATCTCGATCTGAGACAATCGAGATCGGCACTCCATGTCGCAATACCACCTCTCTTACGTACATCTCTACCAACCTCTCCGTAGAAGAGCTCTCACTGATAGCCAGGAAGTGAGCGCTCTTCGTCAGCCTGTCCACAATCACCCAAATTGCATCAAAACCCCTCGCAGTCCTTGGCAATTTGGTGATGAAATCCATGGTAATTTGTTCCCATTTCCACTCGGGAATCTCTAAGGGCTGCAGCTTACCATGTGGACGCTGGTGTCGGCCTTAACCCTGCGACAGGTCAAGCATCTCTCTACAAACCATGCTGCATCCCTCTTCATACAGGGCCACCAATACTCCCTTTTTAGGTCCAAAGACATCTTAGTGGCCCCGGGATGGATCGAGAACTTCGATCGATGAGCCTCTTCCATCAAAATGGTACGCGTTCTGCCCACCGACGGTACCCATATCTGACCCTAAAACGTCATAAGCCCCCGGCTATCGGTAACGAATTTCGATACCAACCCGACAACTTGCTCTCTCTTCTGGCTTTCTGGCCTCATGGCCTCATCCTGGGCCCCACGAATAGCATCCAACACCGGGGTCATCACTGTCAATCTCAAACAAACATCTCGCATTGGGGCGCCCTCCGCCCTACGGTTCAGTGCATCGGCTACAACATTATCCTTGCCCGGGTGGTACAGGATCTCACAATCATAATCCTTGACCACATCCAACCACCTCCTATGGCGCATATTCAGGTTGGGCTGATCCATCAAATACTTCAAGCTCTTGTGGTCCGTGTATATCGTACACCGAACCCCCTACAGATAATGTCGCTAGATCTTGAGGGCGAACACTACCGCTCCCAATTCCAGATCATGAGTGGGATACCTCGACTCATGAGGCTTAAGCTACCTCGATGCATATGCTATCACATGCCCCCTCTGCATACGCACTGCTCCCAATCCGGATATCGATGCATCACAATATACCACAAAATCCTCCATCCCTTCCGAAAGGGCTAATACTGGGGCTTCGCATAATTTCTGGCGAAGTGTCTCGAGCGAGGTCTGCTGCTCCGGACCCTAAGAAAATGCAGCACCCTTCCGGGTCAACTTGGTGAGTGGCACGACGATCTTGGAGAAATCCTTAATAAATCTCCGATAATAGCCGGCCAAACCCAGAAAGCTCCGGATCTCGGTGGGTGATCTCGGCACCTCCCACCTCATGACCGCCTCAATTTTGGCCGGATCGACCAATATCCAATTCTGGTTGACAAGATGCCCCAAAAATTGAACCTCTTGCAACCAGAACTCACATTTGGAGAACTTGGCATAAAGCCTCTCCGATCTCAGAACTCCAAGGATCTCCCTCAAATGCTCCTCATGCTGCTCTCTGGATCTCGAATACACCAATATTTCGTCGATGAACACGATCACCGAGCGATCCAACATCGGTCTGCACACTCTGTTCATGAGATCCATGAACACCGCCGATGCGTTGGTGAGTCTGAAAGGCATCACCATGAACTCGTAATGCCCATAATGAGTCCGGAATGCTGTCTTCTAAACGTCCTCATCTCGCACCCTCACCTGATGATACCCAGACCTTAAATCGATCTTGGAGAACCAAGATGCTCCCTGCAACTGATCGAACAAATCGTCGATCCTCGGCAACGGGTAACGGTTCTTGACCGTTAGCTTGTTCAACTCCCGGTAATCAATGCACATCCGGTGTGAACCATCCTTCTTCTTGACAAAAAGGATAGGCGCCCCCATGGCGAATTGCTCGGCCGAATAAACCCCTTCCCCAGCAGCTCCTGGAGCTGCGAGGATAACTCCTGCATCTCTGGAGGCGCAAGGCGATAAGGCGCCTTGGCGATAGGCGCAACTACCGGAACCAAATCAATACCGAACTCTACCTGCCTCTCCGGAGGTATATTCGCCAACTCCTCTGGAAACACATCCGGAAACTCACGTACTATTGGGACCTCATCAACTGACCTCGGTCTCTCTGAATCAACCCTCGCATCCATCACATATGCCACAAATCCCCTACAACCCTGCTGTAGACTCTGTCTTGCTCTAGCAGCCGAACAAAATGATGACGCAGCACGCGTACCCTCACCGTACACCGTAAGAACTCCCCCACTAGGGTCTCTAATCCTCACCAATTGACGCTCGCAGTCTATCACAACTCCATATCGGCTCAACCAATCCATACCCACTATAACACACACATCCCCCCATCACAATCGGAACAAGATCTATCAGAAACTCCACACCGAAGATCTCAAGGACACATCCTCGAGTCACATCTGAAGCATACACAGCTCGCTCATCAGCTATGGAAACTCGCAGAGGTCGATCCAACACCTCTCGACAGATACTAATGTGCTGACTAAATGCTACGGAAACAAACAACCGACTCGTACCCTAGTCAAATAATACCAAAGCAGGCACAAAACTCACAAGAAAAGTACCTACGCACATCATCATATAAGCATAATAACTCATGTAAAAAAAGATGAATATAAAATCCATGAGGTGTTCCCCAAAATCAACCAATTCCACTTCTTTGCATTCAATTCAATCTACTACTTGTTTACTTGTCATATTTTCATTCTAGCTAGTTTTAATTATTGTCAAACAATCGAAAGAACTAACACCCCCCCCCCCACATTTTACTTTTTTATTGTTATTTTACAAGTATTTTTACAAAGAGATTTTTCATAGAGTTATAAATTGAACCAATCTCCGTGGATACGATCCCTTTACCACTATACACTATTTTAGTGTGTAATATTTAGGGTATTAATTTTGTTGGCCTTGACAACCACCAGTTTAATGGGTTGATTACTTTTCTTCGGCGACATGATTCTGTTACATGGAAGGAAAATGAATTCATGAGCGATTATGGTTGAACCTATATGTAGTTCGATCGTTCATGTAAAGAATAGAAATATGTTCTCGTGGGTTTGACCTACATCCCTATGATGCAGTCCTAGTAAAGAGTAGAAATAAGTTCGTAGAATGGTCTCAAAACGTTGGTCATTCAAACCAAGGTATTATTGGTTGGTGGATAACTTGATCCAACCTTTGGAAGAGAAATGGAAATGATTCCGGAGTTAAATTACTATAGTCCAATAACTTGACTAGATGGGGTTTCAGATAGCCTCCAATCAAGGTATGATGAAAGTATTTGAACAGAGAGTGACACGGAAGTTACCTGACTGTCAATATCATCGGTGTTTAAGATGTAATAAGTTTGGTAAAATTGACCTTGTAGTAGGTCTTACATCATATCCGGAGTAGAAAAGTCCTTGACAATATAAAGGCCTAACTAAAAGTACTTATAGTACAAGGTAGTCACATAGAAAAGTGCTACACAGAACATAGACAGGAAACACAGTTCTTTAAAACAAAGAAGGAAAGTAAAGCATCTCCTACTAGCGATGGTTACCCCTATGGTGAACCCTTAGTTCAGCTAGTTGACGCTCCATATCAAGCAGGTATCTTTCGTAGACCCTCTAGTGTACTCGAAGCTCTATGACTTCGGCTCGAGTTTTCAGCTAGTGCTTGCAGCAGGGTCTCATGGTGTCTCTCAGATCTCTCACGAGTGTTTTTAAGACGATTGGTGCGGATGCTACGCATTCTTGCATTGGCAATAACCTCTTCGATATGATGGAGAACCGTCTTGCCCTGAATTTCGTTTCG
This sequence comes from Lactuca sativa, assembly GCF_002870075.4. Lineage (NCBI taxonomy): Eukaryota > Viridiplantae > Streptophyta > Magnoliopsida > Asterales > Asteraceae > Lactuca > Lactuca sativa. The sequence goes on from NC_056626.2 coordinate 348,199,582, forward strand.
GGCAACTCTACAGACTAGGATTGGTAGGAATCTGTCTGCAGAGCCCCCTTCGCTTAAGTTGTAGAAGCTTCGGTCTCCATTAGACAGCATAGGTTGATCTCGCTCTTCGCTCCATGTTTCCAAGCATTCTACCCAAGGAGGCGTCGGGCCATGAAAAGTCGGACGTGGGTTAGGATTTGGAATGGGAGCTACCGGGGGTAGGTTATCAACCTCGGGTTCGGAGTTATCATCATCTGAAAGGTCTTCAACATGGTGATCATTCAAAGGGATTGGATGATCATTCTCGGGTTCTTCTCCAAACCATCCAACATTGCCTTCGTTCGGAAGGTACGGGTTGCCATGGGGATGGAGTCCAACCATGTTATCTATGCGAGAATTGGGGTAAGGAAATAATTATTAGACGAACTATCTAGATAATTATTAGATAATCTTCATTAGTTACATCACTATTTGTAAAGTGCATACCAATTATATGTAATCAAAATAGGATAGGCCTTCGAATAAGTGACCTTAACTCCAAATTCACAAGGAACAGGGGTAAAGCAAAAATTCACAGATTCTAAGTCTATTATATCCTAGTTACATATAACCTTGGTGTATCAAATTAGCAACTATCGACTTAGTAATGAAGATCCTTTTTAGTTCTCAAGTAAGTAATTATAGTAACACAAAATACTCCTACAGTATTTTAGACTTAGGTTCTGTTATAATGTTCTCATTGTGGTAGTGTTGGTAAGTTTTTAGACTTGTTGCCACATCACAACCATTCTTGGGCATGTGCTAATCACTCCTCGGACCAGCATAGTTGATCAGGCTATGCCACTCCCAAGACTGACCATACATCCCCAAGCTTACTTGTGATATTCAACAATAGTAATACTTTTGTACTTGTCATTGTGACACGGATTTTAGTATGAATGCAAGTATGTATACTTAGTTAAATATTTTATTATTTAAAAGTATAAACTCTTGGTCAGAGTATTTTTTATCCCATTGTATTTATAGTTAGTATATCTTTTATGGGTTGATATACTCAATTCACTATAAACAATGCTCTGATACCAATCTGTCACACCCCAAAACCGAGAACGGCGGAAACATTCTGGGGCGGAGGACGTCATGTAATGTATCACAACAATGCAAAGTAGTAAACAAGGAACAACATCATCCATTGCATTAATAGTATAATTTTAATTACAAGTGTGTTCTTTCATAGTATAAAACAACATAATGAATATTCAAAATAAAAGACGAGTCTTGACTGCTCCGTCTTCACAAAACCTGGTCATCATACCTGTCTATTTGTGACCTGAGAATACAAGTTATTTTGAAAGCGAGTATCAACAATAAAGCTGGTGAATTCATAAGTATTTATCTTTGATTTGTAAAACTGTAAAGAAAGACTTGTAAATGATTGAAGAAAAGTTTGTATCAATGAACATGTTTGTAAGTAATTGTAAACGTTTGAAAATCCTACAAAATACCATATTTCCTACTAGTATAAAAGGTAGTCTTCTACCAAGACCCAACTGTTTTGAAAGTGTGCATCACTGTAAATGTGACGGGTTTTCCCTTATATAACTATTATTATTATAAAACTATCGTCTACCTCATTGTTTATGTGTATGTGTCACAATATAAAGGTAATAAGGAAAATAGTCTATCTATATCAAATATATTCTACCTCGTCGTTCATGTGAATGTGTCACAAAGTAAAGGTGAGAAGGAAAATAATATAATCATTTAAGTATTATCCTTTGGTACTAGGATAAACACCGCAGATTAACTTGCCGAATAATATTAACTGTAGACATCCGTCGATGTGCATTTCTATAGCTAACAGCTGGGTGTAGAATGGTTAGTCTCGTACTTATATAATATTTTCTACTCATATAATATGTAATAGTATCTCATCATATAGTATGTAATCGTATCTCTTTACTAGTATATATGTAATAGTATCTATGTAATCGTAACCCTGTAATAGTATGTCTTGTAATTGTATGTATTAGTATCTCTTCATATAGTATGTAATGTATTCGTATTTCTGTAATTGTATCTCTTCCTATAGTATGTAATGTATTAGTATAGACTCATGAATGAACTGACTCTCGTGTGATTCCTTGTACATAGAATAGTAAGTAGTATCTCCTAACTATACCTATTATAGTTACTAGTAATCTACGTGTATAGTCGAAGGTATACCTTTGCTACCCAAAGGTATTGAAATAACTGATGGAACTTTTATGTCTATATATGGATACATGATATATAACTAATATTTAGACGACATTCGGACGAATAACCGATACCCTGAAACCACATACCAACGAGGAAAAGGAATTAAAGCGAGCTAGCCGTCCTAAGTCTTGTAAACATTACTTATATAACTATACATATATAGGCATGCATTTGACAATATAAAAGTATAAAAGAAATTTTGTAAAACCTTTGAAAAGCTTAATAACTAAGAAGTGATGACTTGATGTCAGTTTATAAAAATATTTGAAAGTAATTTGTTTGATAAGACGACTTTAAGTATAAGAAAAACCTTTGTTTGAAACACATTTGTAAAAGAGTTTTAAAAGGAAACATACATTATGTAAGACAGTTTGATAAAGAGTTTAACATGTAAAAACGTTTTGGTAAGTCATTTGGAAGTAGTATAGTGAGTAACAATTAACAATGTAGTAAATCCATTTGTATGCTAGTTATTAATCACATGTCATTGATATAATAACTAGCATAATTCAACTTGTATTCCCCCATAAAGCATTTATAAACATTTAAAAAGTTAATTAAGGGGTATGAACTCACCTGTAGTGAGTGGATCATATGGAAGTGTCGGACAAGTGCTTGGTGTCAAGTGAAGAGTTAAACACACACAATGATCCTAATAACATATAAAGACATATGTATATATATATATATATATATATATATATATATATACAATTAGCGATTATAACACTAATTAGACAAGTATAAACATTCTAAGGCGTGGAAACCACTTTAGTCAAAGTGTTAAGAGGCCATTGGGTTGCAATAAAAGATTGCAAGGCATTGTAAGTGAGTTTACGGTCAACAGACCATACTTAATGGAGTTTACGGCCCAGGGGAGTTTACTCCTGGCCGTAAACTCTCTAATGGGTCTCCATTTGAGGCTTAAAGGTAAGGTGTCTTAAGTGGTTAAGTGTTCCAAGGCTTAAACAAGAGGCCAGGTGAGTTTAAGGTCCAATAATGACGTTTACATGTGTTTACGGCCTGGGGACCACTTCCCCATGCATTTACTGCCGTAAACTCATGGTATGAAGTACTAATTCGATTTTTGATGTCCCTAGTTCAATGGTGGTTGGTTCTAGACTAGTATCCAAGTCTTGGTAAAGGACTAGGGTGCAATTTGCCCCGCTTATAGGGGTTTACGGCCCAAGAACATGTCTTGGCCGTAAAATCCTTTAATCCTGTGTTTCTTTGTGATTTCTAAGCTCTGAACATGTTAAACCTAGTGTGTAACGAGTTAGAACAAGAGTACTTATGATTTAGGAGCTTGAATGGTCTGTTTTGGCCAAGAACACTAGTGTGTGTTCTTGGTGAAACTTGAAGATCTACACAAATGGAATGATTTCACGGATGAAATCATGTAACGTCACTAGTTGATGTAAGATATCAACTAGTTAGGGCAAGAAACTTATGAGTTTTGAAGACCGGGGACGAAGATCGAGATGATACTTGAAAGGATTTGGGAGGAAATCAGCCAAGGGAAAGAAAGAAATGAACTAATGGCCACCCTTTCATCATAAAAGGTGGAGTTTACGGCCCACATGGAATTTAAGGCCGTAAACTCCCTTGTGGTAGCTGTGAACTCCTTATCAAGGGGTTTTCAGACTTGTTCTTTGTGCTATAACTTCAGCAGATAAACCCCGACACTTATCCCTTAAGCGTATAAGGCTCAGAACGCTCAAACAGACTCCAAATTGTGCTAAATGATAACAGGAATGAGTCTGACTTTCAATGAAGTGTTTGACTGTACAGGATAGAAAATTTCGGGTTGTCACATCATCCCCCCCATTTGAGGGAATTTCGTCCCGAAATTAGAATTTAGGTAAAGGAGTAGGTATGAATAATCGAGTATAGAGGTGGGGATACTTCCTATTCGATTGGTTCTCATGCTCCCAAGTGAATTTAGGTCCTCGGTTGGCATTACAACAAACCTTCACTAATGGGAAGCGGATTTGCTTCGTTCACCTGACCTCTCGGTCCATGGTTACTACGGTTCTTTCACGAAGGTGAGGCTTTCGTTGAACTCGATCTCGGCGAGTGGGATTACAAGAGTCCTGACGGAAAGGTACTTTTTCAAGTTCGAGACGTGGAGGGTAAAATGTACGTTACTGAGTTCGCAGGGTAAGTTGAGTCGTGGATGCTTCTTTGCTCTTTCTTACTACGTGAGTAGATAAGTCAGTCATTTACAAGGACAATAACGAACTGATCCAAGTAAGGATGGCGTACCCTATTCATTAAGTTCATGAATACTACGGGCGCATTGGTCTTATCCGAGGGGTAGCACTACGGACTCGTAGTGTCCGTATCGATTTTGAAAGATTGTCCTTGGGACATCCTTCTCTAACACTCGTAACTGGTGATATTCGGATCTCAGGTCTATTTCTGAAAGGTATATCGTTCCTTGCGGTTGGTCAACCAATTCATCTATGCGAGGCAGAGGGTAATGATTTCTAATGGAAATCTTGTCGAGGTCTCCGTTAGTTGGTGCTCCTACGAAAGAATCCGTCTATCTTCTTGAAGAATAAGACTGGAGTTCTCTAGGGTGTGGAGCTTGGTCTTCCAATTCCATTGCCGAGTAGTCGTTAAGTTGTCCGGACGGTTCTTGTATCTCCGTGGGTGTGAGACTGTAGGTCGATCTGGTTACAGGAGTCATATTGGGTTCTAAGTTTGTTCGCATGACGATGTGATTACTCGTAGTTTTGGGCAGTCTCCGTTCTGAAGTTCATATTAGAAGTCATACATGGTTCATCAATCATAGTCTCATGTATACGACTTGTATATAATTAAGATTGAAAAGGTAGTCGAATAAATGATTATTCTTTAAGCTCACATCCCAATGAGGAAAAGAAGTTAAAGTGGAATAATCAGTTCTAAACCTGTAGAACCTTGATTATATACCACCCTTGAGTATACATTCTTCAGTGATAGATCAACCGTACGGGTCTTTGGATTGAACTTGACATACTGTACGAGTAGTACTTCAGGGAGGTTTGCTGAGGTTTCTTCGAAAATGAATACGAAACATGCGGTCCTCTATGTATGAGTACCTCAGAGTTCTGGAATGACGGCTTCGCTAGAAAGGTGATTTTGGAGAAAGAGATTTACGTACGAAACTGGTATTGTGAGGATTGAATTGACTCAAATTGTATGATAATATTGGAATCACTTGGAAATAAAGGCATTAGATTTGATCATAAAGGTGTTACAGACAAAACAAAACAGTGCAACTTTTAACAGAGTTACAGTACTTTAGATTAACTACAGGAATACTGCTGCGAACAAGGTATACTACAAAAGGCAAGTATACGCAGCACGAGAGTCCCTTTACTGACGGGATCTCGCAAAAGATAAGACTCGAGTTGCACTAGGTTTAAACAGTTTAAAAGCATACTTAATACTGAAGATTGGAAGTGAACCCATATTATAGTAGGGTCCTTCATTGCCTTTTTCCATTCTTGAAGTGTCCCATTACGCCACATAGATGGCATATCCGAGAAATTTCAAAATTGGTGGTTGAAGTAATGTGTTGGATCCGAGTCTTGCAGTAACGGACGGTGTGTCCCTTTTTGTTGCAGTTTAAGCACTACATTTCCCGACAAGGTCCATGATAGTGATAGTTGCATTTGTTTCACTTTAGGAGATTGTCAGCATACTTTCTCGCTGGGTTAGGGATAACTGTGATACCAGAAGGGATGGTAGTAGAAGATACAGATGTCGTGGCCGCGAAGTCTACCATAGGTTGTTGTCTTTTGCTCGTCCCTTGGGGTGATTTGCCTTTAAATCTATCCCAGAATTTTCGTTTGTTATTCTTGGGCTTGAGATTCGGGGTGTCGTGGTAGTTTGTTACTCGCTGAGGTACTTGATTATTACTTGGATTGGAATTATTGCTAACAATCCCGCTAACATTTGCATTGTTAGCATTAAGGTGAGTCAGAACAGCTGTCACAGCAGGTGAGACTGCAGCTTGAAAGGTAGTTGCATCAATCTGAAGAGTTGGTGTTTGGTTGATGGGTTTATGGACCACATGGAGTTTACGGCCATAAACTCCCTTGTGGTGGCCGTAAACTCCTTATCAAGGGGTTCTTAGACTTGTTCTTTATGCTATAACTTCAGCAGATAAACCCCGACACTTATCCCTTAAGTGTACAAGGCTTAGAACACTCAAACAGACTCCAAATTGTGCTAAATGATAGCAGGAATGAGTTTGACTTTCAATGAAGTGTTTGACTGTATAAGATAGAAAATTTCGGGTTGTCACATTATGTCTTCGTCTCATGGTTATTCCAACTGTTGATGATGTTGTGTGAACCATTTGAGGTGTCACACTTGGGGTACTAGGCACTCAAGCTTCATGAAGACAAGTTACATAAAAATGGTATATATTTCTATCTAGTTTATTATTCAAGTATTAAAAAGATTGTATGCTAGTTAGGGTAATACCTTGGAATATTCATATTTGCATGTATAATAGAGAAAACATAGATCCAAGGTATTTAGGGTTGCATGTACACTTAGGAGTGTTAGAATGCTCAAAACCTAACAATTAGAACATGAAGGAAAGTATATTCCATTCCGAAATTTGACTGTAAGAGAGCTGAGTCTAAGCGTTGCGACACACAATGAGAAGTCATTAGAACATGATCCATTGGTTTATTATGGAAATCAAACAACTTATCTTAATTTGTTAAGAAGAATAAGGAGTCTCCAGTAAGGATAGAGATTATGACTTGAAGGTCATAATTTGTAGTCTAATGTGAGACAGGGAGTAGGTGCAAGATCAAGCACCGCCTGCAGTCAAGGAGTCAAAGAGTTAGATACTCATTCGAAGCAACATAGAAGTTACGGTTATTACCTAGGACGAAGAGATAACGTATGGATTCATTATACAATTCTGTTTCGTTGATGATTCCGGGACATAATCATCCTATGGGGGAGATAGTTGTAACTCCCGCAGATTCAAGCTAGTCAATTTAGAGACAATGAGCATCAAAAATGACATTTTTGATATAAGATTATGTATAATATATAATCTTGACCAAGTTATAATATATGTCACAAGGGTTCCATACATATAAAGAACACTGAAATCCGAGTTATAACAAAGAAGTTATGACCCGTCGAAGTTTTACGACACGACACCGAGAATCGTAAAAAGTGAATTTACGATAAAATACTTTTTAGCCTTAGTGATCTAAACGAAAGTCGTAGTATATGTTAAACCGAGAGTGTGCATAAAAAGAACGTCCAAATCTAACTTCGTATGAGGAAGTTATGATTTTTCTAAGATTTAGAATAGAAGTGCACAACCCGAAATTTGAATTTTAGATCGGTCGATATTTAGCCAAAATATTCTAAAGGAGAAATGAAGATATCTTTAATAGGAGTTAAACGATAAAAAGACCGTCGAAAACGAAGCTCGTATGCGAAAGATATGGACGAAGCTTAGTCCCTACTCTTCGAGCGTGACGAATTCGATATAGTTTTGTAAATCTGAGATAGAGTGAGAATTAGCTGACGAAATCTAAATGAAAGTTATAGTACTCGTAAATACCAACACGTGGGTATAAAGAACGTTGATAATAGAGCTCGTATGCAAAAGATATGGACGAAACTTAGTCCCTACTCTTCAAGCATGATAAATTCGATACAGTTTTTCAAATCGGAGATAGAATGAGAATTAGTCAACGAGGTCTAAATGAAAGTTGTAGTACTCGTAAATACCAATGTGTGGATATAAAGAACATAGAAAATGGAGATCATACGCGGAAGATACATACGAAACTTAGGGACTACTCTACGGTAAAATCCTATAAATAAAGGATGAATCCTTCATAATTTCTTCACACCATAACCTTTCTTTCTCCCTCTAACTTCTCTCTAGCCTCCTTAAACCCCTACCAAGTTTAAGGAACCTCCCTAGCATGAGAAGGAAGCCCCGGAGCGCCCGAAGGCTCCGAGAAGAAAAGCTTTCGGCTCGGAAACGCTGCTCCAGCGAAGCCTGTTTTTTTTTTTTAATAAAAATCCGTTGTAAGTGAGCTACGCCTATGCTATTTTTAATATAGCTTCTAATTAACTATAGTAACATGATTAGGACCTTAAAATAATTATTTGGACTATTATTATGAGTTATATAAGAGTGTTGTTTAACGCTTATATAATAGTAATAATTGCTAGACTATTAATTAGTCGCGGTTAACGTTAGACTAAACTCTAGCGGTATTGATACTAGGTTTTGTTGAAGGAAATTGTTCTCAGAGTAACGAGGCATTGTCTGAGTTCGGAATCACCACCTTACCAAGTGAGTGCATAGTTACTTTCATCTTACACATAGATATGAAGTATTTTATACAAATTACGTGTTATGTATGTATATTGTCTGAATACTTGCCGTCTATGCTGGATGAAACGTTTTATACATGTTCTTAAATGAACTAAACTGTATATGTTTTTTATATCTACAAAATGTTTTGGGTAACACATGGGTATATTAGAGGTGAGATAAATGATGAACGATAAAAGATGAGATAAATGATGAGCGATGATATATGACTGATCAAATATGGTGCAAAGTGATGAACTAAGCGATGAACCAAAACGATGAGCCAAAGCGATGAGCCAAACGATGACCCAAGTGATGGCCCCGTCATCTTGCAGAGTATGGATGACAACCACGGGCTATTCTAGACAGTCTAGTGGAACACTAGCAGGCTCGCAACCTGTAGGTGTTGTGAACGATGTGTTCACCCGGTGTACTCTATAAACCCATTGACAGGTATTGCAGGTGGACTCTCGAAAATGATACTATAAATAAATGAGATAAACCCTGGCGACTATGCAGTCTTAGTGTCGATTCCTTAGGATACTCCTTCGGAATGAACGAACGAGGAATAATTGAATCTTAGGGTAGATCCTTCAGAGTAAAGAAGATAATGGGGATGGGTAATTGGGTTGATTGCTTGATGTTTAACATAATAATTATATTATTGTGGGTTGAAAACCCTATGTACTCACCAGGTTTCCCAACCTGACCCACTCTATTTATTTATATCACGGGTGTTGATATGAAGTCACATTACACTGAGAGACTAAGGAGATATAAATCACTAGTGATAATGAATGTAAGTTATGTTTATTCTTATGTTACTATAGTGACGATGACATCCCGAATGTTTTAAAATGAATAAAAATACTTTTCTTCGGAAATGCTTTGATAACATATTTATCATGTTTTACTGGGAACAAATCCACAACATTTTTATTAAACGAGGTACTTTGATTTTTATAAATCATACACAAAAATCGGTCTTTTTAGCCCATGAAAATGGGGATGTCACAGGGAATAAGGCAGAATTACCAAATCTAAGCCTCTAAAATCTTAATCATATATATATATATATATATATATATATATATATATATATATATATATATATATATATATATATATATATATATATATATATATATATATATATATATAGGTAAAAACGATAGTTGAAACAATTTGAAATTGTTTAGATATTAACACAAGATTTCTTGTGTTTTAATTGTATTCCCCACTAAAACAATGAAAAATCGTGAAAACATAGGGGTATGAACTTACCTTGAGTATGTGTCTTGTTTGGGCACGACTGGGTTGTGATAATCCACGGGTTAGAACATTTACAGATTAACCGTATCCTAATATATATATTAACATATAATATCGGGTATAAATTAGATAATCTAATAATTTAAAGTAGTAAATATCATTAGTTTGTATAAAATACTTACTAAATGTGAAAGATTTCCTGGGAATTGATTTGGATGTTTGAAGATGTTCTTATGAAGGTTTGAAGATTTAGAGGTTCTCTGGGAAACTGCTTGAAGATATGAAGGTTTGTGTATGACTTTTGAGAGCAAATGTAAAGAGTTTTCCTAGATGAGAATGTAAGAATGAGGTATGATTTCGATTGATATATATATATATATATATATATATATATATATATATATATATATATATATATATATATATATATATATATATATCGAATAAAATTAATTTGATATGTGCATTGGGAGGTGTATTTTATCACTTTGGACTGTGTGCAACTGCCTAGGGATGAGATTTCAGCCATAAACAAGTAAATTTTGGTCCTAGCATGACCGAAATCATCTAATGTGTCTCACACAAGGTAGTTTTCGGTCCTAGGGGAGCACCCAAAACTGAAAAACCTAATTAAATTAAGATTCCGAAGGCTGAAAACCACTTGTTTCCTAGATTCTAGAACCGATAACTCAATTGTTTCTAGATTCCAAATACCAAAATCTAATATGAGGTGTATTATTAGTGGTTTTAACTTAACCTTTTTGACATATGTTGACTTGTTACTAACTTACTTCAACATGGTTTTCAACATATAAGTATATATAACTTATATAAGCATGGCTTTCAAAGTATATATATTAACATATAAAATTATATAATCATGCCCTCATGGATAATTATCATATATTGTAATAAGGTTACAATGTAGTTTCCACTTATACCTGATAAATCTTTTAATTTAAACTAATAGACTTTTGTTTGTAACATTGAATTTTAGTTAGACATTGTTTGACGTTTATTGAATGGAAATTACTGGTTGTTACAGAAACCCACTTGAAACCAGAAATACTCAACAATTTTGTAGATCTGACAGTCAATGAAGGAGCATAGCTGGGAGAAAATGGAGAAGATGAAGCGATAAGGATGTTTCCAGTGGTGGCGGTGGGCTACGAGGACCAGGCAGAAAAATGGAGAAAACACAATCTCCCATATGAATTTGCGTCTTATATAATCAGTTTCATATGGATATGATTATGAATTGTGCAGTTACTAAAGTAGAGGAACTAGAATTGGTTGAATATCAAGGAGGCAAACTGGTCTCGGTCCTTTCCCTCTTTCTTGATTATTTATTAGAGGTGGTTCAGATTCTGATACCTTCTCCACCTCCTTGTATACATTTGTTATGTGTATGTGTTGATTATAATGATTTGAAGGGGGAACAACTACTAATTTTGGACAATTTTCAAGTACCGAAACCCTTAAAATCCAATTAAGAAGGGGAAAAAGAAGATTGATTGGGGGTTGTTTTTTTTTACTTTTTCTTTGTGTGTGTGTGTGTATGAGAGAGGGAGAGAGAAAGATAGAGAGAGAGAGACCTTATATATATATATATATATATATATATATATATATATATTAAATAATTATATTTTTTTCGATTTAAAATAAAAAATAAGAGAAAACATCATAAATGGTCCCAATGGTGTAACATCCTGTTCCAGATTGTGTTGCAATTTAAGGCCCGTTGGCCTTAATCCGAGTATGAGATGGTTTTGAGGCTCTGAAGGATGAAGGTTTAAGCCTTATTGGGATATGGGTAAGGTAGGTTGTGTGACAAAAGAGTTTGGTGTGTGCTTTAGAGCCCAAATGTATTGTTAAAGGCGTTGGTGTGGGCTTTTTATGAATTTTGGGATCTGAGTTCGAGTGGGCGTCAGGAAGAATAAGGTTGATACAAGTGTAGAGTTTCTCAGATATAAAGCTCGTCAGAAGTGGACTTAGAACGAAAAGTGATAACACTTTAAAGTTTTGGCAATATTGGCCCCTAATGTAAATGGTTGACAAGTGGATCCTATGCATGCCTGGAATGCATGCGTGTGAGCAGCTGGGTACGCCCAACGTAGCTTGGGTTACGCCCAACATATGATGGGATATGATCGTGGATGCTCTTTGGCATATGCCCAACGTACAGGATGTATGCCCAGCATACATCTAGAATCCAGAAACCCTAAATTTAGGGTGTGCCACTATATATAGAACATTATGGTTCAAACCCTAGCCTCCATGTTTGTTCCCCAACCTCAGAGAAGCCCTTGAACGCCTCATATCTTCTTCCTTGGGGAAATTGGTCTTTAAGAGGTTCATTTGGTGGTGTAAGCTTGGGATTTGCAAAAGAGGAAGTTGGCCAGGAAGAACTTGGGAGTTTGGAGCTCATGGATCTGGAATAACATCATCATTTGTAGCTATTTTGAGGTATAAAGTTCATAACTTTATTTAAGAATGCATAGATCTTGTGTAGTGAAGTTTTGGAGTTGTTTTGGTCCCAAGTTTGGACCTTTATGTTGGAATCTCGTTTTTGAGCTTAGGGTTGCGACCCTTAGAGCTAAAAGGGTCCCATAGCAGTAAAGTTTCAATCTTGATGGTCCTAATGAGTTCATGCATGATATCTAGCCCTTTTTATGGAAGTATGTTGTTGCCTTTTGAGTTTGAGCTTATTTGGTGGATTGCAAGTCACCAAGATTATGACTTTAAGGATTAAGAGGATGATAAGGACCTGGATCTGAATTTGTAGTCTTTAGAATGAAGTAATAAGCACCTAATTGAAAAAGGGTTTATCAGGAATGTTATGCTGAGCATACGTGCAGGTACGTGTGACCTCCCCATATTCATGGCCAGAAAAGACCGATTTTGTTTATGCTTGTTTGAAAATCAGAGTAATATTTTTCATAAAAGTGTGGCGGAATTTGTTCCTAAAATAAAATATGATAAAGATTTATCAAAGCATTTCTGTAGAAATGTATTTCATTAAAAAGACTCGGGATGTCATGTTCGATACAGATCAAAAGTATAAACAGTACAATATAAGTCTTACTACATTATTTCATATCTACAGGCCTATATCCGTAATCCCTCAACCAAAACATCACATCTATGCTCGAGCGTCATTACCTGTAATACATGAAACTGAGTGGGTCAGGATTTGGAGCCTGGTGAGCACATAGGGTTTTCAACCCACAATAAATAAGTTTATTAAATTCATCAACCAACAATAACCCGATTACCCGTTCCTGTTATCCTCACATTACGTCACTACAACACCTATCATAAGGGACCTAGTGTAAGGATCAACATTAGGATGGATACTAATGCTAACGGGATTCCTCAGCAATAAATGTCCTTAAGGCGACCATGTGGAGGATGGAATACAGTGGTGAACACATCGTTCATAAACACCCACAGGTTGCGAACCTGCTAGCGTTCCACCGGACTGTGTAGAAGAGTCTGTGGTCGTCATCCATACTCCGCTAGATGACAGAAAAAACAACAACATCCAGGCCTCTCATCATTTTATCACACATCATCTAATACATCTACACATGTTTTACCCCAACATTTTTGTAGATATAAAATACATATATAGTTTAAATAATATAAAACTTGTATAAAATCGTTCATCCAGCATAGATAGCAAGTATATAGATAATATGCATACATAGCATGTAGTTTATATAAAATACTTCATATCTATGTGTAAGATGAAAGGGACTATGCACTCACTTGAAAAGGTGGTGATTCCGAACTCAAACAGCGCTTCGCTTCTTAAAAATAATTTCCTTCGACGAAACCTAGTATTATTACCACTGGAGTTTAGTCTATTATTCACCGAGACTAATTAATAATCTAGCTATTATTACTATTATATAAGCATTAAACAATACTTATATAACTCATAGTAATAGCCCAAGTACTTATTATAAGTTCCTAAAAACGTTACTATAATTAAATAAAAGCTATATTAAAAATAGCGTAGGCATAGCTCACTTATAGCGGGCTTTGTAGAAAATTGGGCTTTGCTTGGAGCAACGTTCCCGAGCCGAAAAGCTCTTCTTCTCAGAGCCGTTGAGCACTTCGGTGCTTCCGCCTCGTGCTAGGGAGGTTCCCTAGGCTTTTCGGGGGGTTTCAGGGCTAGAGAGAGGTTCTAGAGAGAGAGAGAGTAAAGAGAAGAAAAAATGGGAAATGTGTGAAAAAAATGAGGGTGGGAGAGGTTCTATTTATAGGGTGAAATATGGCTGAAATTGGTGACACATATCATCATCGGGTGTCAAGACTCGGGGAGAAAGCAATGGCTAAGATTATGTCACATCACCCATTGTCGCAAAACACACTTCCGACTTCTAAAATCCATAACTTTCACAAACGAGCTCCGTTATTGATGTTCTTTAAATCCACGCGTAGGTGAAAATAAGATCTACAACTTTTATTTTGACTCCGTCGGCTAATTCTCAACCGATCTTAAATTTAACAGTACGAGGAGATTATACTGTTAAATGTCCGCGTAAAATTCATAACTTCTACATACGGACTCTGTTTTCATCTGTCTTTTTACTATTGAGTTCCTATTAATGAGATTTTCAACTCTCATTTAGGTTGCGTAGGCCAAAAACCGCTTGATCTAAAATTCGAGTTTCGGGTTGTGCACTACTAAGCGAAATCCTAGAAAATTCATAACTTGCTCATACGAAGTTAGATTTGGGCGTTCTTTTTTTGTATGTTCTCGGTTTAACGTATACTACAACTTTCTTTTAGATTTCTAAGGCTAAAAATTAATCCATCGTAAATTCACTATTTATGCTTCCTGGTGCCATGCTGGTTCACTCGCGAAACTTCGACGGGTCATAACTTCTTCGTTATAACTCGGATTTCGGCGTTCTTTATATCCCCGAAATCCTTGTTTCGACCACTAAACTTTATGTAAAGATATCGGGCTTATCTCACACTTTAATTTTGACGCTTATTTTTCTTCTTTATTAATTATACATTTATAATTAAGTTATAAGCACACAAATACACATAATTCTCACAGTATTCAAATATTTCATCTTTATTGCTTCAAAAAGAGTTACAATAGTTTACCTAGACTATTACATCATCTAAAATCCTTAGCCCTGAAACCCGGGCGATACAATAGTTGGACTTTGTGTTTTGGGCCATGCTCTGGGCTGTTGGGACATCAATAATGTGAAGTTATGGGCCAAGGATATATTTTAGGCTTGGGGTGAGGCCCATTGGAGGGAGTGGGCCCATTTTAGCAAAGTGGGCGTTTAGTGGGCTTGGGGAGTTTATCTAATGTTGGGCCTGCCGTTTAGATTGAGAATTGGGCCTTGATGGGACCAATGGGTTTTAGATCATTAAGGGGCTGGTCAGTGGGCTACCGCTACACCTAAAGAGTGATTGTTGGACTTAGTTCATAATTAGGATAATTGTGGGCTTTGGCACAGAGTTAGAGGCTAGTGTATAGTAGCAACATTACTAGAGGTTGTTCATCATACGAGGTGGGTCTTCTCACTATATGTTACCTAGAGTGGTATTTATATGTGACCGGAAGGTCTTATGTATTGATATGAGTTATGTGACTTTATGTGATATGTATATGTCGTATGTTTAGGACCGGAAGGTCAACAGAGTTAAGGGCGGAAGGCAATCAGAGTTCTGGCCGGAAGGCAATCATAGTTATGGACTGAAGGTAGTCAGAGTTATGGCTAGAAGGAAATCATAGTTATGGCCGGAAGGCAGTCAGAGTTTGGGCCGGAAGGCAAATCATGGTAGGGCCAGAAGGTCTACCAGAGTTGTGGGACCGGAAGGTCCCACTGAGACACATCGACTGGAAGGTCTTACAGAGTTATATCCTTGAGTGGCTAATATGTGTATGTCGTATTTTGGGGAACTCACTAAGCTTCGTTCTTACTGTGTTATGTGTTATGTGTTTCAGGTTCTTATCAGGACCGCGGGAAGGCGTCGGCTCGATTGTACACACAAGAGAAAACAGTCACGAATGGGGATCCTGGATTTTTATAATTACTTTTGAAAACTATTTTAAAATATGTTATGACATCGACACTTGAGATTTTGAAAATTATTATATGTGATGTTGGTAAAATTTTAAATTGGAAATTTTGTTTGAAAATTTACGGTGTTACATGTAGTAGTCAAATGATGAAAATGCCCGCCAGTTAACGTACTAAACTTAATGGAGTTAGCAATAATGATCAATCGTCAAAAGTTTTGAAAGCACAAGGATCATCTATGATGTTTTTAAATCATGAGGACTATACGTCAGATATGGATAAACCTCATGGACCATTTATGATGTTTTTTCTTCTTTAAATATATAGGCAATATTTCTTCAAATATGTGTAATTTTTTATAAATAAATATATGGTTTTCAATTACTTATGTAATTTCATTAGTTTAATAAAACATTTATTTTAATAATTAGTTTGAATTAGTTATATACAAGTTAATTGTTTGGTTCTATTTTTCTAATAAATTAATTTCTAAGTATTGTAACAAAAAGTATAATATACATTTGTAAAAAGGTAAATATAAAAGAGTATTTTTAAATATACAAATAAGTTATGAAAAATAATATATCTATAGTATTGTACCACCCATTAGATTTGAAAACTGATCATCAACTCAACTAACCTATACCCGTAAACAAGGTTAGTAGTGACTCATTAGTAGCTAAAACAAAGGTCAGATCTAGTGAAGACACACTTGAACCCAAATTAATGTCAGAAATGCCAAAAAAGATATCACCTAATTCTAACAGAGGATCATGTGTCACCTATGATCACCTACAGAAAAGCATACACAGTGAAGGCATATAAACCGTACATAGTGATAGACATTGTCCCCTATCATTATAAATACTTCATTTATATGAGGTATCACCAAATAAGATTTCACTACCATATTCTTTCTAAAGCTTTTATATACTATCTCGATTAGGATTCCCATAACTTGTGCATTGAAGCGTAATCCTAGGACACACCCTCTAATTATGACTGACCCCATCCGTTCTTTGTTATTAACATGCGCTAGAGCACCAAACTCAAACAAGAAGAGTTTAGTTATCATCTCATCTCATATCAAACCCTTACCTCCATGATTTGGTTGTGTTACTTGTAGTGATTTTAAAAAACATGGTTTGGCACGCAGAATTAAAGATTGCACAATGAACACAATGATTTCGGTGTTTAAGAGATGTATTGAATACATATGGTGTTACAAAAAGGGACATAGATCTACATCTATATAAATAACACACAATTACACACTCAACTTTTACACCTCTCAAGAACACCTCTACAAGTGGACTAAACCCACCTTATATAGAGGTGTTAAAATGTCTCTCTGTTACTCTCTATCTCATGAGTCAAAAGGCTTATGCACCACATACAAGTGGGTATTACAAAAGTCAAACCATTACAAAGTCATACATGGATAACTTTGAACCCTAACATTCTCGCCCTCAAAGTTAGGAATGTATGACCCACTTCAAATCTTCCAAAATCGAGCAACTACACGACCCGAGCCTCAAGGGTGAAACATTTCGAAATGAACTTCAAATCTTCAATTCTTCCATGATTCTTCAATTTACTAATAATAAATTCATGAATCCTGGGTGTAAAACAAAAGGGTGGTTTTAATTAAAGCCCCCATCTATTTAATATTAACATTCAAGGCTACCCATCTTAAGATTAACACCCATAACACCTTCATTACCAATATTTCGATATATGGAAACAACACCAACCGTTCTACCCACACCTATACACAATCACTCTCTAAATACGACCTCACCATTACTCTCACCTAACTTTAAAACAACAAACGCTGGAGCTCACTTAATATCACACGAAAAGAAAAAGAAATTAATACACCTTTTTTCCACCAAAGCTTTTGGACCATATTCTATGTAGAATAACTTAACACAATTTAGGATCTTTCCTCTACCTTAACAAAGCAAGGCTTAACTAACTCTTCAGAACTTCTATATCAAGCTACATAAGAGTCATCACTATTCGTAACACATATATATAATCAGATTTTAAATCTATAAATCGTTATTTAACCTAACCACATAGTAACACACTAACAGGTAGTGGACTCGATTAATTATAGTATAACATTGATAAGTAATTGTGTCAAACTCTTGGGGAACAAGTACGATTTAATTTAGATATAAAAGCAATTAATTATCCTAAAAACAGGAAAGTAAAGTGGGTGGAGGTGTTTAAATTAGATTAAACTTAATTAACGAGTAACTATACATAAACAAATACAAATGGAAGCAAATAACTTGATCTAAAACAAGTGATTTAAAGTATTTCGAATAAACTAATACAATTCATTATAAAGCAACTAACATAATAATCATGTGATTAGCTAACCTAATAATCAATTAAATACTCAAATTATGAATGAATTGGTCTTAATATTTATTATCAATGATCATGACAATTAATCTAGCATAGTGTGGATAGGTAATACTTCTTATATATTCAAGCTAACAATTAAATTATCCTAAAGGTGGAAACTTTGTGACTTAAGTCGATGTTCTGAGTCTAGATCTGAGCTTTGGACAAAAGGCCTCAATGGATAAATTGCATAATGAGGGAGTGAGAATAGGCCGCGTATGCTGGGCATACTCAGAAACCTTGGACTTTGACTATTGTTGACTTCCATTGATCGTTGACTTTTTGACCAAGTTTAACTTTGGGTTAAACTTGAGTACTTAGGACTATTGATTAAGGTTTTACTTGGTTGTGATAGTTATCGGGTTCGTGGGAGCAAGTAGTGTAAAAGGGATCGTATCGCAATGTTTCAGAGTTCATCAATTTATGTGAGTCACCTCATTATACCCGTAGGTCGAAGGCACCAATGCCGGCCCACTAGGATATGTTATGTAGGATGCTAGTTGTCTTTGTGATACTTGTATGAAAACCAGGATTTGGCCCCTGTCAAATTGTATCTAAGACCGGGATTTGGCCCTTGGCACTGCAACTCCGACCCCTGACAATATGTATGTAAAATGGGGATTTGGCCCTCGATATTACAAGGAAAGACCATGATATGGCCTACAGAAGAAAGTGATAGTAAGACTATGATTTGACCCATACATTCACTATCTTATTTATAGTATGTGATATTTTGGGGAACTCACTAAGCTTTGTGCTTACAGTTTAATATTTATGGTTTCAGGTACTACCAATTTTAAAGGGAAGGGCCCGAGGTGACTGCACAATATCCCTTAGAGTTTATTCCATCTTGATGATTTTTACTTTGATGTTTAAATACTAATTTTTCACTTGAATCGTTTGGGAACAAATTGATGTATGAATTATTGTTTTAAAAATGAAGATTTTACCTTGGATTTTCAGATGTTACAAGTTGGTATCATAGGGCACCATACGCAGACTCTTTAAAATCCAAATAATATCACAACTAAAAGTACCAAGGCCACGATACACAAACTCAATAGAAGATCTTGAAACTGTTTCTTGTTTCTTGCTTTTCCAGGAAATGAGATAATTTCCCAAAAAAATAGAAAACCAGTAATAGACCTCTTGGAGACCAAACATTTTCCCAATGAACATCAAAAAAATGCTTTCAAAGGAAACAATTTGATTTACTAATATTAATTCCCAAACCAGGATTATATTTTCTAGGACTACGCATAACACTGTTTAAATGAGATTTTATAGGAGTGTGGATGAATTCACTCAAGACTTGAACACGGTATGAATATTAGGTCTAGTAATTGTAAGATATATTAACTTCCAAATAAGTTTTTGAAATTTAGTTACATTTGGCAACAAAGAATCATTTTTATCTACTCCATCACTCTTAATAACAACAATAGGATCAAGAGGAGTCTTTATTGCTTTACAGCCTAACATTCCAAAATCATGTAGAAGTTTGAGCAACAATTTATTTGAGACAAACATATATCATTATCAATATCAATGACCTCAATTCCAATAAAAAAACTTTAGCTTTCCTAAGTCTTCAATAAGAAACTTTGATTTTAAAAAAGCTTTAACATTTTTAATTTCAGTCAAATTATTTCCAGTTATGTAACGCCCTATTCCAAATAATTTCCTATGTGGGGGTGGTGATGCACAGACTGCATATCATCAAGCTTAGGGCTTTTGAGGAAAACGGATTTAGACCCATTTGGGTGCGGGTAATGTAATTTAGATGATCCGGGAGTTTGTTCTGTGTTATGGCGCCAAGGGGTAATTTGGTAAAGTGTCAGTTTGGGCTTTTATGAATTATGGAATTTTTCCGAACGTTTTAAGGCAAGGATGAGTTGATAGTAGTGTATAAATTTTCTTTACCTTTCTGTGGATATAAAGAACGTCAAAATCGGAGTTAGAACGAATAAGTTATGCCTGTTTGAAGTTTCGTCAGTTTTGGGTTATGCTGAGTACGTTAGACGTACATATGGGAGTATATTGGCCATAATGAGGCACCTTGAGTATGCTGGGCATACGTAATCAATGTTCAAACCCTATTTTCGTGGTTTGATCCCTATTTAAGCTCCTTAACTCCCCAAACCCACTCCATTCTCATTGTCCACCCCTCCAACACCCCTTCCATGAAACCCTAACCCTAGTTGAGCCTTGTGTGCTAAAAGAAGGTGTTTTTGAGTGCTATGGAGTATGCATGGTACACATTGGAGAAGAATGAACTTCTTGGACAAGTGTTGGTTGCATAGGATCTTGTAGATCTAGACTTTGTTCACCTTGATCTATCTTCTAGAGGTATAAAGTTTGAATCCTGATGATGCATTTGTTAGATCTAACTAGTTTTTGGATGTTATGAGCCTTTGGTCACTTTGGTGCATAAAGTATAGATCTTGAAAGTTTGAGACCTTGTTATGCATAAATTTGGGAACTTTTTCCATATAAACATCATTTTCATTCAAATTTGAAAGTTGGAGACTTGTACTTAATGGATTAAGCTGAAAAAGATGAACTTTTGGATCCCTTTGAGACTTAAAGACTAGATCTTGTTTGGTGGAACCATTTTAATGGATAAAGTTGGAAATTTTATCCATTATAAAGCTATTATAAACTATAAAAATGTGATCTTGGCCCTTTTATCCCTTCCATGCAAGAGTTGTGATGTCTTATTGGGTTAAGAACTTAGGGTTTTGGACATTAAGCACTTTATAGCCATGCAAAGTCATAAAGTTGGAAACTTTATCACGTATGTCACATCCCCAATTTCACGGCCAGAAAAGACCGATTTGTTTATGCTTTATTTGAAAATCAAAGTATCCTTTGGAAGAAATATGTTGCGGAACTTTTTCTCAAAAAGTAAATTATCAAAGTATTTCCAAAGAAATGTGTTTTCATTTTGTTAAAAAATGTTGGGATGTCATTGTCAATACAGTACATAAGCAGAAATAGTATAGGCCTTACAACATATATTAATCTAATGGCTTATAATCTATTGATCTCTCATCAGATCATCACTCCTGTGCTCTATTTCCACTACCTGTAATACAAGAAACTAAGTGGGTTAGGCTTGGGAGCCGGATGAGCATATAGGGTTTTCAACCCGCAATAATTAAGTTCATTAATTTCATCAAATCATTCAACCTAATTACTCATTCCTTTTATCCTCACTTTCTGTACCTAAAACATCTAATTTAAGGGACCTAGCCTAAGGATTATCATCGGGATGGACAACAATGCTTAGGGGATTCCTTAGAAATATATGTGAAAGCAGATTCCATGAGGGGGATGGAGTACACCTGGTGAACATGTAGTTCAAAAACACCGACAGGTTGCGAGCTTGCCATCGTCCTACTGGACTGTATAGAATAGCCGTTGGTCGTCATCTATACTCCGCTAGATGACTTAATCAACTTAAATGTTGAGGTCTCTCATCATTTATTTCAGCATCTATATAATCTACCCATCTTTATCCATCATAACTATAGGTATATAATACATATACAGTTTAAATCGAATAAAACATGTATATTTTGTTCATTCAACATAGATATCAAGAACAAAGATGATATGCACACATAACACGTAATTTATATTAAATACTTCATATCTATGCGTAAGATGAAAGTAACTATGCACTCACTTGCTAAAGTGATGACTCTAAACTCAGGTAGCGCTTCGCTTGTAACAATTTGATTTACATTCGACGAAACCTAGTATCATTACCACTAGATTTTAGTCTAATATTTATTGCGACTAATTATTAGTCTAGATTTATCATTAACTCAAGGTCTATGAGCGATATTTTTTTTCTTGTATTATATAAGTGTTAAACAATACTTATAAACTACTATGTACAGATAGGGGCCAAAC
The DNA here is from genome assembly GCF_002870075.4 of Lactuca sativa. Taxonomy (NCBI): domain Eukaryota; kingdom Viridiplantae; phylum Streptophyta; class Magnoliopsida; order Asterales; family Asteraceae; genus Lactuca; species Lactuca sativa. Next base: position 348,221,854 of record NC_056626.2, read on the forward strand.
ATAAACACCGGAGGGCAGGACCATTTTGGCATTTAAGCTGTTCTGAAATCCAACAACCATATACGACCCTTCAAACCAGATTCCCCATACCGTGAGCAGTTAAAAGGTATTATAATACCATTTTGTATAATTTATAATACTTAGTACATGTGTTTTTTTATAGGTTCATAATAACGATAATGAACTTAAATATAAGTTATACTTAACGTAGGGTAAGCATAACTCACTTACAAGGGGGTTTTAGCTAGGAGCCGGGCTTTGGGGGTAGAACTTCTGAGCCGAAAACTCTTCTCCTCGGAGCCTTCTGGAGCTCTGGGCTTCGCCTCTAGCACTTGGGAAGTGCTATGGAATGGGAGGGACTTAGGAAGGTATTTGAGAGAGGAAGAATGGGAAAGGTATGAAAAAAATGGAAGATTTACATGTCTATTTACAGGCTAGTAACTCGGAGTACGCGAGACGTAACTTCAGAGTACATTGGGCATACTCGATACTCTGGGCGTGTGAAGCCCTGCGATGGGCATATGTGGGACATGTGTTGCAATCCGGTGGTAAGGCATGGGGAGGAAGCAACGATCCAGATCTTGCCACGTGTCAGCTTCAGAGCTTAACCCAAAAATTATATATCTTCTTCTTCGTTACTTCAAAATTGGTTACAACTGTTGACCCTAACTATACATCATTATAATAATTCTTAGACTAGAAGCACGGGTGTTACAACTTAGGACATCATTTTGGGCCTGGATCTGTGTTTTGGATGTAAGAACTTAAAGGAATAAGCTCTTCATGGAGTTTTGGGATTTGGGTTGAGTACGCTAGGCATACTTGGTGGTATGCTGCGTGTATGCGGTCAACACCCCAGTTTTAGTCAACATCAGAGTACGTTGGCGTACTCTCTTGGTACTCAAGGCGTACTCTTCTGGGAAGAAATATTGACTTTTGGACCTTGACCGTTGACTTTTACTTTGACCACGGTTAACCAAGTTTGACCTATGAGTATTTTAGGTTATCGGGTTAATTATTGATTAAGATTGTATTTATTGTTAGTTGGTGCAAGGTTATCCGGTTCGATAGTCCGAGTAGTTATTTGACCATCAACGGATCGAGGTGATTTTCCTCATTGTGTTTAGTGGGTCAAAGGTACTAATACTCGTTGTCTGTGTGACACTTGTATGTGTATGTGCTTATATGCTTACTGGGCAGGGCCTGTTATACTCATTGGGCTGGGCCCATTATACTCATTGGGTGGGGCCCGTTATACTCAGTGGGCGGGGCCCATTATACGAGTTAGGGTGGGGCCCGTTATACTCATTGGGTGGGGCCCATTATACTCAGTGGATGGGCACCGTTACACGAGTTAGGGAAGGTTCTGTTATACTCATTACGTAGGGCCCATTATATGTTTATTTATATATGTATGGTATGTGGTATTTTGGGGAACTCAATAAGCTCTGTGCTTACAGTTTTCAGTTTATGTTTCAGGTACTTCTGTTTTCAAAGGAAGAGCTCGGGATGATTGTATGATTCACTCTAATAATAAAGATGTATTGATAAAACTTGATTACCTTGGTTTTATGAAAATGATATGAAATAACGGTTTATTAATTTAAAAAAGAAAATTTTATGGTCTTATTTTTGGGATGTTACAAGTTAAAATAATGTCATCCACATAAACCAATAACATAAGAATAGATTCTTTTTTAAATTTCAAAAACAAAGAAAAATTATTTAAACTTTATACAAACCCAAATTCAAGAAGTGAAGCATAGAGATTCTCATTCCACTTCCTAGGTATCTATTTAAGGCCATCAATAGATTTTATCAACTTGAATACCCTAGTGTTACTCTTAGTATGATAACCAGGAGGAAAAGCCATATAAACACTTTCATTAAGCTCACCATATAGTAAAGTATTATTAATATCAGGCTGAAAAAATTCCAATTAAAATTAATAGGTAAGGTAATAAAAATCCGAACAGTCTCCGTTTTTGCTACTGGAGAGAAAGTCTCCTCATAGTCAATGCCTTCCCTCTAATTATAACGTTTAGCCACTAATCTTTCTTTATACCTTTCTACTTCACAACTATATTTATATTCTATTTTATACACCGATTTACACCTAATATGTTTTCTATTGGGTGGTAGAGAGGTAATTACACAGGTTTGATTTCTATACAAAGCCTCCATTTCCTCATTAATGTCCTTAACCTAATTAGGATAAAAAACAACCTCATAATAAGATTGAGGCTCAATGGTTTTTTTAAGATTAGAAATAAAACATTTACTTTTAGTATTAAAAAAAGAATAATTCACAGATTTTTCAATACCATATTTATACTTGCCTTCAATTATATAGTCATTGAGCCTTTGTGGAAACCTAGATTCATGACTAGATGTCCTAGTTCCTATGTAGTAGTGCTCATGATTAAAAGATAAATGGCTATTTTGCTCAGAATAGAATTGAGAGTCTTACTCAAGCATATCAGGTTACATGGTCAGTGCCACACCACCTTATTACCACCTGACCCATATGAGTTGCACCAAAGTCATTGTTACCATCCTGATTAGTGTCAGTCACAACAGAAGGAGGGTTTGCAGCATCCTTACCATCCTGATTGCTATTATTAGACTCTCTAATGTTATTATTATTAACACGACTATTAGTATTATCTAATTCATCATAGGAAAAGGGATCCCAAGGTTCATTTTTGTTTGATATGAAAGCATTAGAGAACAAAGTATCATCTTTAGAACTGGAAGAAAGATTGAAAGGAAACATAGAATCATATAACTGCACATCCCTGGAAAAGAAAATAGTACAATTATCAAGACTAAATAATTTATAACCTCTTTAACACTAAAATACCCAAGTAGAACACATTTTTTAGATCTTTCAGAAAACTTATTAGAAATATTGAGTTTAGTTGCAAAGCAAAGATAACCAAAAACTCTTATGTTATAAAAAACAAGGGGAATGTTTATAAACAAGTTCAAAAGGACTTTTACCATTCAAAACAAAAGAGGAAAGATTATTTATTAAAAAATAGCACTTAAAACAATTTCACCCCAAAACCTTCTAGGAAGACCAAATTGACATAAAAAGAGATCTTGAAACATTTAATAAATGTCTACGTTTTCTCTCCACATCACCATTCTGTTGTGGAGTATGAACAAATAAGGTTTGGTGAACAATTCCTTTGCATTAAAAAAAGTCTTCATTCTTTAACTAACAAACTCAGATCCATTATCAGACCTTACAATTTTAAGTTTAACATTAAAATGATTTTCCAAAAAAACACAAAAAACCATTAAAGCATGAAAAAACTTCTTATTTAGTTTTCATTAGATAAACCCAAGTAGCCCTTGTGAAATCATCCATAGTAGTTAAAAAATATCTAAACCATCCTGAAGCAACCACTATATATGGACCCCAAACATCGAAGTGTATTAATTGAACAAATTGTTTAGTTTTATGTTCACTTAAAGGAAAAGGTTCTTTAGTCTGCTTAGGTTTGTGATAGACTTCACATGGATGAATAGACTCATACAGAAAGTTGAAAGAAGTTTTTAGAATATTTAAAGCTTGATCATCTGGATGTCCAATTCTATTATGCCATGTCAACTTAGTTACAAAGCAAGTTGAAGAATTAGACACAATAGATGCTCTACCTATATTGTCATTAAGGTAGTATAACCCACCTGACTCATTACCGGTCTCCACAGTCAACTTGGAAAGTGAATCTTGAACAACACAATTATTTTCATTAAACACGACTTCACATTTTCTATCTTTACAAATTTTATGCATAGAAAACAAATTAACATGAAATTGAGGAACAACAAACACATCAAGAAGAGAAATAGAATTAGATAAGTTCATGTTCCTAATTTTGTGAATCTTCGCAGCTGAACCATTTGGATGATCAACTTTACGGTCTAACTTGGAAACATTAAAAATGTCATGAAGTTGTGATTCATTAGTTGTCATGTGTTGACTTGCCCCCGAATCAACAACCCATTTATCATTATTACTAGATACAAAACTATAAATAATACATGCCATATTGCAGTTCCAGATATTTCCTTAGAAATAATTTTATCACCAAGAAGAGAAAGAAGCTTTAAATATTCTTCACTTGTAAGATATTGTTGATTAGTTTTTCAAAAAAACACAGAAGGAGAACCAGAAGTATCACTAACATGAGAAACAACAACATGAGAAATAGAAAAAACTTAGAAGAATCATTTCTTGATTTAAAATCTCCTAGAAAACCAACAAGTTTGTAAGATTTTTCAATGGTATGACCTTTTATGTTGGATTAGGTGTCTAAGCCCATAACTATAATTGGTATGTACTTGACCCAATTGTAGCATGGTCCTTTTGGGTTTCCTTCACCAATGCAATTTGATAGGATGGACTTTTTGAGAAAAGGTTATTTATGGTTTATTAATGTATTATAAGTATAATATATTAATTGAGAAATCATATTATTTAATTAGTATCGATCAAGAATTAATTTGGAATTAATTTAGTGATGAAAAGAGACTGATTAAATATATGGGGACTGATTATGTAAATCAATGATACTTATAGTTGGGCTAATCATCCATGGTTGGTTAGGATGGGCTAAACATATGTGATAGTCCATAAAGGTTTAACTGATGTAACCCATGAGATATGAAGAGTAATGTGAATTAGGGTTTACATGGATGTAACCGTAGACTTTCCCACACTATAAAAAGATCCCTATAGTCACCAAAATCGCTCCCCAAGCATTTCCAAGAAGAACATAATCGGTTTTGAGCTTCCTAGCCACTTCTCATAAGCCTCCTTTTGCACTTGGTGTTTGTGACACATTTGAGGCATCACATTTGAGGTGATAAAGCTTTTAATGGCCAAAAACTCTAAGCTACACTAAGAGGTATTCATCTACTTTAGTTTTATGTTATATATCTCAAAGTTTTGTATTCTAGTATAGGCTTCATGCTTTGGAAAAAAATATTGCATGTATAATATAGAAAACTTAGATCCAAAGCATTTAAGGTTGCATGTGCACTATAGGGGTGTTATAGTGCTCAAAACCCAACACTGGTATCAGAGTTTAGGGTAGTTTTCAGTTATATTGTTGCATTGTTCATTGTTCAAAGTTGAAGCAAACTGAAAAAGGCTTTCTGCCAGATTGAACTCGTCGAGTCCATAGATGAACTGGACGAGTTAATGATGAACTCGACGAGTCCAAAGCCTGGCTCGACGAGTTGCACTGTCAGATGGCAAATTTTCAGTTTTTTTTGGCCTAGATTGGATTAGGATCACAACCACAAACTGTTTTGTATCATTAAATCTGTTTTTCTGATATGGTAGTGATTATACTCATCCAATCAAAAGATAATTGTCAAAGTTTTAAGATAATTGTTCGTTTATATGATAAACAGAGTTACTTGTAATTGTTGATTTGATATTATCTTACTTTATGAGTTTAGTTAGATCGATCATGAATTATATGATAATTTTATTTGTTGAAATTAATCTAAAATGTTTTAATGAGTTCGATAACTTGTCCTCAAGTTATGAAAATGAAAAGTCACATCCATTAAAATGACATTAAACTCATAAGTTATGGAAATGAAGAGTTTTGAAGAGTTTCAAAACTTGCCCTTATGTTTTGGAATTTGTAAAGTCTCACTAATGAAACATTTAGTTCCAAACCCTATAGTATTGAAAGTTAAAGTTCAACCCTTATACTATTATAATATTAAAAGTTAATATATATATATATATATATATATATATATATATATACATATATATGGGGGTGTATGTGTGTGTATAAGACAAGTTAGTCTTACCGTTAGAAGGCCTCATTCACGAAGCCGGTCTATAATGTCATACCCCGGCCATCGACGGAACCACCGGACAGTGTAACGTCATTTCTCGTATCATAGTTATCAACATCCTGAAAACACATGCATTTTAAAATACGTCAACATAAAGTTGGTGAGTTCACAGGTTTTGACTCCATATAAAAATAATACATTTTCCAAGTTCAAAAAGTATAGTTTTGAAAGTATCATTTGGACTTTCCAACGTTTAGCATATATATCCTAGTAATAAAAGTTTACTTACCAAATAAGTAGTTTACCTATAAGTCTCATATATTATGAATATAAGTGTTTGTAATTCCATACAAACGAAAGTTGCTACGTATAAATCTTATTTCAATTCTACACGAGTAAAACCGCTACGTATAAATCTATTTCAATTCTATACGAGTATGTGTGTTAGGTATACTTATCTACTTAATATACAAGTAGTATACCTACCAGTTTCTTGTACCTAGAGTATAAGTGTTTGGGAAACTTATACTTAACATTAATACTTGTATAACGACAAAGTATAATGCTTCTAACAATTTGCTACCATGAGTCCGTAACCGCGGCTATATGACTAGTTTCAAACCTCTGCTTGATGCTACAAGTTTCGCATCTTGAGATAGATTCCACACGCTTCATCAACGTCGGATCAATAAACAAACAAAAGGACAGTTCGTCACTCGCACATGGTTTTGTTGTAGCTAGCAACCACGAGTGGGGTTGTCAACCTGTATCTTATTCATACACGACTTCCTCGCTCACACGAGATTAACGGTTACAGGTCAGAGGATTTTCCCTACGATTTCCAATCTTAGTTGATGAATAAAATAGCTCATGTAGACTTATCGAGTTCCGTTAGTTCTAGTAGTAAAATCATATTCGTGTCTAAAACCCTAAGTTATTAGACTATGCTTTTAACATTACTCCTAATATTTATAATACTTAGGTAGTACAACAGTTAGAATTAGAATTAAAAACCAGGTTTTATCTTGACATAAAATCAATAATAGCAACATATTACGTTCCTAGTTTTATCTTGACATAAAACTATCAATAACAATATATAACATACTAATTTTTATCTTGACATAAAACTAACAATAACAACATATAACATACCAAGTTTTATCTTGACATAAAACCAATAATAGTAACATACTTTATAGCTTAACATATAGAACTTCCGAATATAACTTCGGAACTATATCACACACAAAATATATATAGAATCCTAAGTATAACTCAAGATCTACATTAGTATACTACTATGACAATAATATGCTAATAACTTTACGATAGTTGTATACTTTCAGATACGAAATGACTATATCCTGGTTATTATAACTATCTACGTTGATACTGATATATACTATCATATAGACATAATAATAACATATATATAATATTTAGCATGCGTTTTCCCCCCGAAATATTAGAAAGTGGGGTCGTGAAACTCACCTTAGCAACATGATTTTATGTAATCTAAGCAGAAACGGTCAGCAGTACGAGGTCGCCGCGGCTCGGGAAGCGAAACGGCTTCAGCAAACGAGAGAGAAAGAAAGTAGAAATGGTGTAATGAGCCTTGGGGTTGAAATGGCTATTTATAGGCTGATTTTTTTGGCCCTCACGACATGACAAATGATAGGTTCACATCGTGAGTTATGGCAAGAGTCATCCCGTAGCTTTAACGCGTGTTTTCTAGCCTCGAATAGTGTCATGCAGCGTCCTCACGTCATGAAAAAACCTAGCTCACGTCGTGAGCTTTTGGGTTATCGTTCCGTAGACTTCTAGAAGAAAAATGAGGCGGTTTGATTTCTCACATCGTGAGTTTTTAGGCTCACGTCGTGAGTCCAGTCAAATTAGGGTTTCTGACACGTGTCGTGCACTCAGACTGCTGTAACTTCGGAAGGTTGTAACTTTCGCATATGAACTCCATTTTTGATTTTATTTATATCCATGCGTAGGTATTTACGAGCACTACAACTATATTTTAGACTCCAATAGCTAATTATAAGCCTATTTTAAATTCCTTATGTTATAGAGATTTTATAGTGTTCGGTTTATCATAACTTCTTTATGCAAAGTCAGATTTAGATGTTCTCTATATTTTTGGAATCGTCTGGACGTATACTTTGATTTACACCATAAAATATGTATGAAAGTTCATATTTATATTAGAATTATCATGAAATACATAGTGAGTTTACTACATTACTAGTTTAACAAAATCACATTACATGATTGGTATAATCACATGTGATTGTTATTGACCTATTTTGAGTAGTGTTACATATAAGGGGGGTATAAGGTTACTGCCTATAAAATGGTGGTTTAATGGGTGTCCACTCTCACCCACCGCTTCCTTGACTAGTGGAGGGTCGTTAGCCGAACGGGTAGGATAGGACATTAATTATATTAATAAGTATAATGAAATTATAAAGTAACTAAACTTTATTAAATTCCCAATCTTAGTTACTTTAGGAAAAATGTGAAAATGGTGCTATTCCATGAAATTGAAACTTGCACCTTGCCAAGTCGTTAGTGGAGCGAGTGTGATTAACCGACACACTAATTTGGGACTGTCAAGGGTGGCAAAGGGTAACTTGGTGTTTTTCATAGATTAATGGAGCATGTATGGTTAATTGGCACGATGAGGATTACTGATGGATGCCCTGCCAAGGTGGATGCTTCAGCGGTGAAGAGCCACACATTTCAGTTGACCACTAAGGAGGCTCAGGCAGTGCCAGAGATTATGGCTAGTATATGTCTATTATTCTCTACTCTTTATTATTCGTATGACTTATATGTGCATTATATTTGTATAAGGACCTTTTCGGTCAATGGTATGATAGTACATGTCTTGTTTGATTCGGGTGCTACCCGATCGTTCGTGTCACTTGCACTTAGCAAGAAGTTCCGGGATGCGCTGGGAACTTCGGTTTCCGCTCGAGGTAGAGATTGCAGATGACCGTAGGACTATTGAAACGAGAGCAATATTAGTTTGAGTAGCTAGATTCATTGGCATTGTTGGGATTCGTGAGGTGCTAGCTAGTTTTCAGGAGTCATGTTGTTTGGAGGGGTTATTCGTGGTGCTCTAGCTCTGTTAGGCACCAGCCGTTATCAAATTGTCATTTGAAATGAGAGAAGGTTTAGAGAATCCTTTAATTCTCATGTGTCGAGCGGACTTAATTGAATCTAAGTGGGGGAGAATCTTATAAATATCCAGGATGTAAGAGAGTGTGAGATGAAGATGCATTTCACATCCCCATTAGGGAAGGAAAGGCGGCCTTAAGGGCCGACCGAATATAGGATATCGAGGGATGGGAGTTTGGGAAACTCCCCAATGTTGGAATCGCGTCTTCTTAATGCCATATAGTAGGATTTGGAGGAGTGAACCAAGTAGAGTTCCAGTCGGTATTTGAGTTCAACTGGGAGGATAGACCGCGTGGGTGCTCAGCGTTGAGATGCGTTCGGATTGATAGATGAGCGATAGGGCTATGGATAGTGATCATGTTTGTGCGGGAAGTGATCTAAGACTACGGCGGTTCCGTAGCATTCACATGCGGCCAGATATTGTGGGGAGTTCTGTAAGTCTACAGGTGTAGCTGTAACATTCACGGATTCGTTCAGATGACTTAGACCAGTTCGCAAGGCCATGGGGAATCCACAGCTTAGGTGGAATCGGGTTGGAGATGATTATTCGATCGGATATCTGTGGGAGAGCCCAGATAGTTATGGGAATTCAGAATGGAATTGATAGAGACTGTTGATGCAAGGGTTTGGACCTTGAGTTGCAAGATCTTGTGGATAAGCGGTACATGACTCAGGAGGGCTATAGCTGGGTGGTCCTCATATTTGATCTCTTGGGAACCTGGTGGATGGACCAAGTGTGAGACTGGTAATCTCAAGAATCGTCTAAGGGTATCTATTTACCGGTCAGATAAGGGTAACCGGATGTTATAGTGCATAATGGATCAAGGATTGAAGGAGTCGAGAGTGTAGGTATCGTCAGGGCAGTTATTCTCAGACGGGGTGTCCTTTGGAGGTCATGTGGGATTGCTGAGAGTGTGTCTCTGGCTCAACAATTGGGAAGGTGTCCGGTGTTTCGGATAGTTGGTAGGCAAGTTGGACCTGGAAGGTCCTGACCATTCTTCAGGAAAGCAACCATGTGACAGCAAGAGGAGTAGGAGAGACTTCAGTGATTTGGAGCCTGTACATTGAATTGTGGGTTATTTGGTAGTCGCAGTTGGTCAGTGACTTTTGTTCTTTAAGAAGCCTCAAGGTATTACGAGTGGGAAGTATTCTATCTAGGCAAGTCTCTTATGGAATCGATTCAAGGATGATTCAATGAGGGCGGTCTGTCAGGGAGACAGACCATCTTGAGACTTTAGGTTTCAGATGGAGCGGATGTGATCAGGTTGCAAGGAAATCGTTCATCTTCGGATTCTAGAACCCTGCAAGGGTAGGTTTCATTTCCTTGGGAAGACTGGGGTATTCCCGGGTTTGTGGCCGTGTTGCTCAGGTAGTCTGGTATGTCGGGGATGGTGATACATGACTTAGAGGACAAATTCTAGTTTAAGTGGGGGTGAGTTGTAACACCTTGTTTTGAAAGTACTCGGTTGGGGTCTTGGAAACCAAAGGCTAGGGGCGATTTGGACTTTTATGGGTCTCTGGTGTTATCAGGAAGGTTTTAGACTTGGAGGTGTTGATAGTAGCGTAGGGCTTCCGGCCACCTTTTTGTGGATATAAAATTCGAAGGAAACGGACTTACAATGAAGTAGTTATGGTACTTTGAAGTTATTTTCAATTTTAGCCCATAATGGAAATTAGTGACAAGTAGATCCCATGCATGCAAGGTGGCTAGAACAAGAGTACGCCCGACATAGATGGAGTAAATGGTCGCGGTTGTTGGAGACGTATGCCCAGTGTACGAGAAGTATGCCCAGCGTACGCCCAGAGTCACTAAACACTAATTTTTAGGGTGTGACACTATATAAAGAACATTACACCCTTTAGGGTCAGCCTCTTTCTCATCCTTAAACCCCTCTTCGAAACCCTAACACTAATTGTGAGAGTGTGAGATTGTAAGACCATTTTGGAGTGCATCTTGGTGTTCTTGAAGAGGAGTGATCATCTTGGAGTCTCATTGATCAGGGAAGAGCTTTTGGATTCAGGTTCTGCAGCTCATTTGCAAGTCTTAGATGGTATAAAGTTTCTACCTTGTTATCTTATAGCTTGAGATCGAGATTAGGGCTTGTTTGGTGTTTCTTAAGATCTTTTGGACTATCTATTGGGAGTTGAGCAACTCCAGAGCTTAGGAAGAGTAGATCTGAGGTCCTTTGGTCCATCTACTTCATAAAAATGCAATCTTGATGAGTATTCTAATCTCATGTATGGATCAAGACCCTTGGAAAGGTCTTAATGGGTTTTTGGGAGCATATGTAGCATGCAAAGGCATAAAGTTGCCAACTTTATGCCTAAGACGTCTTAATGGAGTTAGATCTGAAGTTTGATGTTGAAATCCCGAGTATTAAGCAGTGAATGGAAAAGTAGCTTAACAGAGGAGTACACTGGGTGTACATGCAGGTACGCGCAACGTACACCACCTTCAGTCAGTACGCTTAGCGTACATAGGAGTACGCCCCACGTACTCATCAGTTTTGGGCTTGTAGTGATGATGGCCTCGGGTTGGGCCAAGCAGTGGTCTTTGGGTCTTTGGGCTTTAGTGGGTTGGGCCAAGCAGTAGTCAGTACTAGATCTATCAGGAGTCAGATGTTTTCGGCCAGGAATATATTTGGGCTTAAGGTAAGGCCCATTAGAGGGATCGGGCCCAATTGAGCAAATTGGGCCATTAGTAGACCACTAGTGGGCTTGGAAAGCCTACTTAGTATTGGGTTTTGGGCCTTAGTTGTATATCATACTGGGCCAGGGGTAAAATGGTCATTTTACCCCGATGCATGGATTAAGGATTATGGTATGGGACCCAGTTGCTAATTGGGTATGTTGATCGGTATTGATAGTTTTGGGAGGTGGACAGGGCAGCAGCTAAGGATTTCTCCAGGAGGCTTCTGCATTTGATGTGAGTTTCCTCACCATACCAATGGGTCTAAGGCACCAATGTCGGGCCATTGTATGATAGTTGGTATACTTGTTGTGTAGAGGTTTGTAGCATTGTTATGCATTGATATGTGGTAGAGATAGTTTTTACAGCTAGTGGTAGAGATAGCCTTTAGGGCTAGTGGTAGAGATAGCCTTCAGAGCTAATGGTAGAGATAGCCTTTATGGCTAAGGGTAGAGATAGCCTTTGTGGCTAATGGTAGAGATAGCTTTTATAGCTAATTGATATCTGTTATGTGGTAGAGGTAGATAATTGATATGCATTATGTGGTAGAGGTAGCTTTATAGCTAATTGTTATGTGTCATGTGGTAGGGGTAGCTTTTATAACTAACATGTTATGTGGATTGTGTGTGGGGTATGCTCTGGGGAACTCACTAAGCTTCGTGCTTACAAGTTTGTTTATGGTTTCAGGTACTTCAGATCCCAAGGGCAAGGGCAAGGCATGATGGCGCAACATTCACTCTCTCACAGGCGTTTCATGGGACACTCTGATGTTTGGAATAAAAGTTGTATTTGACTTATGTTTTGAAAACAATTATAACTGAGTTTCTTAATGTATGGGAATATGTTTGCTTATTCTAAAATGAAAATTTTGCTTTGAAAATTGGGTCATTACACAGATCATCAAAATCCATAGTATGAATTTAATTAGACAACTCTCCAAGTGTACAGGTCATGATATATTACAAAAAAAAACAAAGAACCAATCAACAAATACACCAGGAAGGAAACAGAGATCACAAACATGACAACAAGATTGATGTAACAGATATGTAACAAGAATCGGTACTAGATACCTACCACATGCCTACAACTCAACACAAGTCCATAGTCATATGAGACCATAGCAGTTCAATTTTCAGAAACATATATCCGATATCCAAATATAATCGTTTAACCAATCTGACAAGGAAAAATGCAACTTAGGAAAACCCAAACAAACGAGATAAAAATGTGCAAGAATGATAAATAACCACAAAAAGCTCCGTAAATCGCACAGTCGTTTTGATAGATCTAGTATTGACTAGATCGACCACTGAATCATACAAGGCATTCAAATTCTACAAGCCAACTCGGTTCATAGCAAACCGTTTGCACGTCTCTTAATATTGATTGGGAGGATTAACATTCACCGTTAGGATTAACGAAGCGTTAAACCTTAATATTTAATCTTATTCTTCAAGTTTACTGTTAAAAGAACATGACAAATATACTACTGGAGTCAACAATCACAAGATAACAACTCCATATAGATCAAAACAAGAAGGCGAACCACCACCGAATCAAATCTAAAGAAGAAGCACACCGATCTAGACTATACAACACATGAAACCCTTAATCAGACACGATCTAGACCTATACACACTAGAAACCATATATCGGGAACAAAGACCAAATGAACAAAAAGAACCCTAGCCCAGAAAGAGACAAAACTCAAAAAGCAGCTGAAACTGGCTCTGGTACCATCTAAAAAACACGAACAATTCCCAATATCAATAGTTTTCTTATTATTGATGAAGAACTAGTTGGTTTGAATGTACTTACAACTAAAAAACCTCACTACATGTAACATCCCAATTTCAAACTAAAATTTTCCTTTTTTATTTATTAAAATATATCAGAGTTATAACTACATTTAAGGAGAAAATGTTGTCAATGCACGTGTCTACAGTGGAACGTTGTCCTTCTTAAAAATCATTTGAAGTTCCTAAAAAGTATTTATATTCAACTAGGTAAGCACAAAAATGACTGAGTTCCCCAGAATACCATATACTAGAGTACGTATACATGCAAACATATAATGGCTCTTGATCTACCAATAATACATGTACTTATGGCCTACACGTCATTTCGTTAACATGGGTCTATGTGTACTTACAACCTACGCGCCATTTCATTAATATGCTAGCTTATAGGCTCCCAACCTCTTTAACCACTCCATCATCATCCATTAACTAAGTCTTTAACTACATCAATTATGCACACAGAGACTACACTTTAGATTCTACTAGTTCAGGCACAATCATACTTACTACTCTACTAGCTTACACTTAAGCACATATAGACTATTTTATTAACTCTACTCTATTAGGTCTATATCCTAACATATGTGGACATGTATTGTAATATATAGTAAATGACATAACTCACATGGATAATTTACTTAGACGATTGACAATGATCTGGGTAATCCTACTGACGATCGAACTAATTTGTAATGCGTTGAACGAGTATTAACCTATATTACTTTAACTTATAATTGCTAATGAAAATCTAGTAATGGAAACTAGATCTTTTGCTAATCCCAATGAATACCGAGAGTTCTATCAAATAAGGATTAACCAGGCAGGATAGTTAGGAGGCATGACCATTTCGATATATAACCTTTCTGAAATACAACAACCAAGCCAACGTGACCATTCTAGACACTTCTCTTGTATGTAGATTAATGAATATTATAACTTGGAATTACTAACAAGTCTAGCATTATAGGTTCCTAATAATGATTATAATTGTGAAAATAAGCTATCCTAAAAGCTTAGTAAGCGTAGCTGCACTTACTGAGGTTTCTAGCAAAAATCGAGAAATTTGCATGTAGGACTTCGAACCAAGAGCTTCTAATTCCTGAGACCTTTAAAGCTAAAGAGTTTTACTAAAGTGAAAACCTTAAAACTCCTGAAAAGTACCCCAAAAGTCGGACCTGAGATAGAGGAATAAGAGAAGAGGTGTGAAGAAAATTGAAACATAGGCTATCTATATAGTCGAAGTGCGTGCCACGCCCACCTACCAGGCATGCAGCACCCTGGGGTAGATGGGTTGGCTTGTGCCGCTTGCTGCCATGTGGTCGTTGTTGGTCCATCAATGCCGGGTAAAATTATAGGTCTTTAAAAATTCATATTTTTTCATACAAGCTCCATTTTTGGCATTCTTTATATCTACACGTAGCTATCGACGATTACTACAACGTTCATTTAGACTTCATTGGCTAATTCTCGTTCAATCTTAAATTTAATAGTCTACAAAGATTATACTACTAATGACCGTGTAAAATTCATAACTTCTTCATCCAAATTCTGTTCTCGAATGTCTTTATATTGACGGAATCCTATCGACGAGATCTTCAACTCTCATTTAGATTGTTTTTCCCAATAATCGACTAATCTTAATTTCGGTTTATGTGTTGCACAATGCTGCGCTGAAACTTGGAAAATCATAACTTCATCATACGAAGTTAGATTTGAACCTTCTCTACATGTACACTCTTAGTTTTACGATTACTACGAATTTCATTTAGATTACTAAGGCTAATAAGTAATCTAATTCGTTTTATAACGTGCATAACCGTGTCGGTTAAATCGCGAAACTTGGAAGAAGCATAACTTCTTCATACAAGTCGGATTCAGACGTTCTATATATCTATATAAATCATATTGACATTTCCTATATGTTTATGATGATTACATTGGCTAAAAAGTAATATACCTATACTTCTAGTTTTACAAACGTCGATTTATATTGAATTTTATTAGAATGCGAAAATAGGGTGTTACATTATAATCATACTCACAATCTACAAGATTATTCTCACTACAAATTATAGGTGAATTGTTTCAGTAATTATATTTAAATGTAATGAATTAACTTGTTAACCAAGATTAATTTTAATGAATATTAAACGAGTAAGGAAGGTAAAGGGTGCACCCTTGTTTAAATATATTCAAGATTAAAAGTACACTGCTATTTAGGGATGAATCCCCTAAACGAACGAGGTCCAAGGGCAACTCCCCTGGGTGCGCGGTCTCAGGGGACAAAGCTCCTCACTAGGGTTAAATTTGTGATAGTACAAATGCATTAGAAAAAATTTGAATTTTTGAAAATAAACCCGATTTTAACTTTGTTTTGATCCTTATGGAAAACCTGAATTTTGCCAGTTTCTGATTGTTAGAAACCGTTTTTTGACAGTTTTCATACATACATCTGATTTATGACATATTTATTTTTATTTTTTTTATGAGAAAGGTGCTTAAACAATTTTGGTCAAAAATCAGGTAGTCACGAAAATCATAACAATTTTAATTCATTGTTTCTTGTTCTTTCATTTTCCGAGTCTTATCCGATTCAAGATTAGGGAGTACCTTCCATATACTTCAATCTGAAAGTAACTACACAATTATTAGAATATCCAAATGCAATTTTTAACCCTAAATTTCTAACATGAATCACTCTCTATACTATTTTCTTCTAATCTAAAAGAAAAAATAACCCTATGACTACAGTACGCAGACTCAAGCCCTAATTCAGAACGAAGATAAGAGAAGCACACACAAACACTAATATACTTCGGACTCCAATGGATCAAGTAAACCACCAAAATAAAGATCCGACCTGTGGATCCACATGTTTTCTCCACCTATAATTCTAACAAAGAAAGCCGTAGGCAACAACATTTCAAAGTAAGCAGAAATAGTCCTTAGAGCAACAATATTAACAAATATCATACCAACACAACTTACCAAAAAGACATTGAACTTATAGACACTTTCAATGATTAGTTTGAATGAGAAAATATTCAATATTTCAACAATAGGATGAAGCGTACAAGTAAATTGGAATAGTTACTCAAGATTAGCGCAACAATAGTCGTAAGGATTTGCCATTATAATCTCATTAGCATTTTTGTAAAAGTTATATCTGGAGGAGGTATAGGGAGTGAATACTAAAACTGCATATGGCTTGCTATATATAAGAAAGGAAAATCAATTAGAATTCTACTGTACTATTTTTTATGTCCACTCACATTTTTACGTTAATCTAATTGGGTAACTCTTTGATCTTATCCTACAGTAAATAATATTCATGAAATATCATGAAGTGTGTAAAAATATTGGAATTATAACCTGGACTAATGAGATGGAAATCCGGAATTGGTAACAAAACTATAGATTAAAAGCCATGTATAACAACAATGTTGCGTGTGATTGCTCCTAACTGGTGGTGGTGTTTGTCACATCGTTACCATGTATATGTTCTTAGACGAGTAATTGTTTTAATATCATTAAGGCATTTTATTTAGATACATATAATAATCACAAAGTAAAAGTTGGTTCTTTGTGCACATTACTTACCTTTGGGATCTCTACTCCAAAGATGCAATGTTTTACGCTAGACAGATATATTAAATAGTTGTATAAGTCAAACATGATATTTTTAGACGATATTATGTGATTGTTTTAAACGGCAACTTGGCTGGTTAGATGTTAGTGTTAATAATCAAATTTGTGTTAGCACCAAAGATCGAACTCTGACATCCTCATCACCGCAAACTAAGATACTATGTCTCTACTAATTGGCCGGGCAATTTCCAATATACAATCGAGATTATATAATTAACTAGGCGAATGTCCGCGCGTTGCGTAGAAACACCTATATAGTTGAAGTCTTTACAAATATATGATTTTTTAAATATAACAATAACGTTGTTGTTAAATTTGATATAATAATTTGTATATATTAAATTGATATAATATATTGATTATTTTGAATTATATGATAATATATACATTTATTATAACTTCTTAATCTCAATCGTTTGAATGACTTCTATCCGCGAGTTACACATGAATAAAATTAAATATAATATATGATTTGATGTTATTTATAGTTGTATATTGTTAATTAATTTTTTTAAAATTTATTTGCTTAATATTTTAATTTCTATCATTATAATTATTTAAAACATCAAACATTGTTTTTTTTAAAGCTAACAATATACTCATTTATATATAGTTGTTTTTAACTATTGTTATTGTAAGTTATTTTAAGCTACTTATTTGGAAACTTTTAACGATTATAAAAATATATTTAAGAAACATTTTAGTTAAATTGAAATTACAATTTAGTTTTTGCTTTTATCACTACAATTTATCACTTTTAACTATTTATAAAATATTCTTTAGTTTTTTTAAATGGAACCGAAATTTATATTTAAATTGACATTGTAATGCGCAGAAACACCTATATAGTTGAAGTCTTTACAAATATTTATTTTTTAAAATATAACACTAATTGTTGTTAAATTTGATATAATAATTCGTATATTAATTTGATATAATATATTGACTATTTTGAATTATATGATAATATATAAATCTATTATAACGTCATAATCTCAATCGTTTGAATGACTTCTACTCGCGAGTTACACATCAATAAAATTAAATATTATATATGGTTTAATATTATTTATAGTTGTTATTTTTAAATAATTTTTTAAAATATATTTGCTTAATGTTTTAATTTCTATCATTATAATTATTTAAAACATCAAACATTATTTTTTGATTTTAAAGGTAACAATATAATCATTTATATAGAGTTATTTTTAACTATTGTTATTATAAGTTATTTTAAGCTACTTATTTGAAAATTTTTAACGATTATATAAATATATTTAGGAAATATTTTAGTTAAACTGATATTACAATTTAGTTTTTTGCATTTATCACTATAATTTATCACTTTTAACTATTTACAAAATATTATTTGGTTTTTTAGTGGAACTGAAATTTATATTTAAGTTGACACTGTAATGTTATATTTAAATTAACAATTTAAGTATTTTGTCTAAACTGTTCAAAAATTGTAGCTTTAAACTGATAATAGTTTACATGCAACACCATTTTAAATCTAATAAATTAAGTATAATATGTTAAAATCTAAAGACATAACTTTATAAATAGAAGTAAATATATTATTTTAAAATTGAAATTTAGTCTATTTATGATTACACTTTAGGTTTGATATTTATTTAACCTTATTAACCAACTTACAATCATAATTAGAAATACACTACAATTTATCACTTTTAATTATTTTTAAAATAATCTTTGGGTTGTTTAAGTTAAATAAAATTTATATTTAAGTTGAGCCTATAATGTTATATTTTAATTAATAATTTAAGTATTTTATACAAATTGCTCAAAAATTATACCTTTAAAATCATAATGGTTTACATTCAACAATATACTAAAACTAATAAATTAAGTATAATATGTTAAAGTTAAAAAACATAATTTTATACGTACAAATAAAGATATTATTTTAATATTGAAATTTAGTATATATATGAATACACTTTAGATTTGATATTTAATTAACCTAATTACAAATTATAATTATTATTATAAAGAAATTGAAAAGTTATGGTAATTTCAAATGAATGTGGTGAAAGAAAAAAAATGGGGGTTTCAAATGCATGAGATTAAAAAAAAATGCTAACTTTATAAGTATGTATGATATTGTATAATCAACTAATTATTATTAATATACAAGGCGACAAATAACGTATAAACTATATATATTTTTACCTTAAAATAGTAACTTATAACTTAAAACAATTATGTATTTTTAGTATTATCTTAAGAAAACGACACATTTATATTATTTAACTATATGTATACAAACTTTTATTTAAATCCAAAAAAACAATGTATTTATATTTTAACTCAACATGATTTATTTTTTAAATTTATGTGTTTGTAAATTTCTGATTAATTATAATGTTTTTGTAATTATTTTTTCTATTTAGATTTCTATATGAAAAAAAAATTCATAAAAAAAACCCTAGAGACCTTAAAAATACATAAAATAAAAGACACTTTCAAATCATAAATCTTTTTTTTATTTTATATTACTAAAAAAATAACAACTTTCTTTATAAATTCACTGAATTTTTGAAAAAAAACCAAAAAAAAAATTGTATTTTTTTTTTAATTTTTTTCAACGTATTTATAAAGAATATTGTGATTTTTAGTAATATAAAGTGAAACAAAAAAAATAAAAAATTTGTGATCTCAAAATATTTTTTATGCAGTTTTAAGGTTTTTAGGGTTTTTGTAAGTTTTTTTTTTCATAAAACCTAATACTATATATATATATATATATATATATATATATATATATATATAGAGAGAGAGAGAGAGAGAGTTAGGTTCAAATGTTTTCACTATCTATTGTGTGCCCGTATGATTGATTCTGGACCAATCATTTTAGTTATTTTAAAAAAGTAATTAATGCATATTAAATGCTGAATATGTAATTAATACCTATTATATCTTCAACATGTAATATGCATTAATTACTTTCTTAAAATAAGTAAAATGATTGGTCCAGAATCAGTCATACATGCACACAATAGATAGTGAAAACAAAATAACCTAACCCTATATATATATATATATATATATATATATATATATATATATATATATATATATATATATATATATATATATATATATATATATATCGGTGTTTTAAAAGTCATGCCAAGGCATGAGGCGTAGCTTAATCGTTACGAAAAACCCCATAACGAAACCTTGTTTATCTATCTTTAGAAAGAGGATAGAGACAAAGATAACTAGATCAATGTCTGGTGTTAGGTGTGCCCAAGGCAAGGCGTGATATGGCGTGCCATGACACGTTATATGACGTGTTATGATACGTGTTTTTTCATTTGATACACATTTTTTTCTCTTTGTTATATCTTTTCTAATTAAGGATACAACTATTATGTTTTTGTTAACTTTTTGTTATTTGTTATTTATATAACACTTCTAAAAATTAGTTATATTTAATATAAATTATTATTTATGTGGTAATATAATTATTAATTAATACAAAATTACCGCCTTCAATCACGTCTTGAAAACCCCCATGTCCCGTTAAACTTGAGGCTTGACATTGTCGCCACACCATGCTTCACACCATTTAAAACCTTGATATAAATATATATATATATATATATATATATATATATATATATATATATATATATATATATATATATATATATATATATATATATACACACACACACACACTAAACTGCACAAATGGTCCCTGTGGTTTGCTCAAAATTACCATTTTTGTCCAAAACGGTTTGGACTAGCACCAGAGGTCCAAAGATTTCATTTTGTTGCTTGTTTGGTCCAATCTGTTTTGATTTTTTTTTCAAAATGACGGATTTTCCCCTGTTAATATGATTTTTTTTCTGATTTTCAAATTTAAAAAAAGAAAAAATAAAAATAAAAATAAAATAAATCTCTCTCTCTCTCTCTCTCTCTTATTTATTTTTTTAATTTTCAGATTAAAAAAAAATAAAAAATAAAAATAAAAATAAAATAAAATAAAACTAAAAATAAAAATAAATGTCTCTCTCTCTCTCTCACTCTCTCTCTCTCTCTTTATCTCTCTCCCTCTTGTATTTGAGTGTGTGTTTATTGTGTGTATACAAATCCACAAATTCATGACAATCCTCCTACCCCAAATTCACCACAATGTCTTGAACTTGAAACCTACCTTCAATCTCTCATTTGCTGGAGCATTTATTGGAGTCGGATGAGACAACATCGCACCAAGATCCAACGAGGTTGCCCGACAACCTTCTGAGAGATAGGAGAAAGAGACAATCATTGTATGGCAGCTCAAACGGTTTTTTAAATCCACCTCCATTTAGGGTTTCAGTTGCCTATATCTCTGAAACTAGGGCTTGCAAGCTCAAACAAGAAGGATGACTCCGCCTTCTTTTTTCTCACCTACATATTGACTTGGATCTGGCGTTGCAAAATCTAGCAACTGGAAACCACCACATCTCTAATTTTGAATACTTTGAAGTCTTTTGGTTGTTGGGTAAGCCGATGAAGGTGGACGTCATTTCAGACCTCCAGGTAGCCAGTTAACCGATGATTAAAGTGTACACTATGATGACGTCGATGATGAGAGATTCTTGAGAACAATGAACAACGAAAGAGAAAGAAAGAGAGAGAGAGAGAGAGAGAGAGAGAGAGATTTATTTTTGTTTTTTATTTTTTTAATCTGAAAGTCAGAAAAGAAGAAGCAAATAAGTCATTTTGAAAAAAAATCAAAACAGTTTGAACCAAACAAGTAAAAAATTGAAAACTTTGGTCGTCTTGTATTAGTCCAAACATTTTTGGACTAAAATGACAATTTTAAGTAAACCATAGAGATCATTTGTGAAGTTTATATATATATATATATATATATATATATATATATATATATATATATATATATATATATATATATATATATATATATATATATATGGATTGACAGTGATATTTTATGAGAATTATTAAGAGAATATATTGGTTGCTAATGTGACTACGTTTAACCTATATAACTATTATTATTATTATTATATGTATGGACACTTCTATTATCTCATAATGACTAAGAGAATAGGGTAGTATAAACTTTTGTGTGTTATTCTTATTTCGTTGGAATGATACATAATATGAGGATCAAGAACACATTTATCAAAATCATTAAAAAAGTTTCATACTACATTATATAGATGATTTAATTAATGAGACTGTATGATAATAATAATATTTATGTGAGGTTGAACGCTTTCAAATGATAAACAATCTATTTTTCTTCGTTATTCAAAAGGAATAGTACTGTCACCACACGTCCGGACAATAAATGTCATCCACATTTGGATATATGTATGTATATATATATATATATATATATATATATATATATATATATATATATATATATATATATATATATATATATATATATATATATATATAAGGTGAGGTTCAATAGGCAACCATAATTAACCAAGAAACCAATAAACCAATATTTTTTTCAACTTTTAGAACTTATTTTTTATAAAAAAAAATAAATAAATAAACTAAAAATACAGAAATTCATAACTTTTTATCGTTTTTCCAATAATATCAAATTCGATAAAAAAAAGATTTCGTCATATTCACAATGTGAATATTTGAAAATTAACAATGTGAATCTAAATTCACACGGTGAATCTGAAAAATATATTTAATATTCACAATGTTAAGTATGAATTTAGATATTTTTAGTTTTTTTGTTTTCGATAAACAAGAAGCTCTAGAACTTGAAAAAAATTTAGTTTCCTTGGAGAACCAATAATTATGGTTCTCTATTGAATTTCTCCATATATATATATATATATATATATATATATATATATATATATATATATATATATATATATATATATATATATAGTTAGGTTCATGTGAGACGCTCTAATTTTGTGAGACCGTAAAAAACAATTCTAGCCACTCATTTAATAGATAAAAAAATATTTTTAAAATGCAAAATAATTGAAAAATTTTCAATTTTTTTTTCAAATATTATTTTCGGAATTTGTATTTTCAAAAAAAAATACCAATTTTTTTTTTACATATTCTAGTAGAATATTAAAATATTTTACATATCTGACAAATATAGTAGAATATTCTAAATTTCTAAAAACCACATTAGAATATTTACAGTGTAATATTATATTAGAATATTTCACCTATTTAAAAAAAAACAGTAATTTATGTTTTATTTTTTTATTTTTTTAGGTAATTAAAGTTCCTAAAACAATAATTAATTTTTTTTTGGATTTTTCATTTTATTTTGTGTTTTAAAATTATTTTTATATTTGGTCTCATGGTCTAATAAAATTATCATTGTCTTAAATGAAACTGAATTTATATATATATATATATATATATATATATATATATATATATATATATATATATATATATATATATATATATATATATAAGATTAGGTTTATGTGAGACGGTCAAATTTTGTGAGACCGTGAGACGCATTTTTTTATTTTTTTTATTTTGTTTATTTTTTTTAGTTAATTCAAGTTCCGAAAATAATATTTAAAAAAAGAATTGTTGGATTTTTCTATTTATTTTGCATTTTAAAATTATTTTTTAGAATATGTACAGTGTAATATTCTATTAGAATATTTCATGTATTTTTCAAAAAAAATGGATTTTTTTTTTATTTCTTTTAGTTAATTCAAGTTCCGAAAATAATATTTAAAAAAAGAATTTTTTGATTTTTCCATTTATTTTGCATTTTAAAATTATTTTTAGATTTGGTCTCACGATATCACAAAATTAGAATGGTCTTAAATGAACCTAAACCTGTATATATATATATATATATATATATATATATATATATATATATATATATATATATATATATATATATATATATATATATATATATAACAGTCAATAAACAAAAAAAAAGGCGTAACAGAATTTACAAAAAAGTTATAATATGAATGACTAATTAATTAATAACTAAGAAATGGTTACTAAGCCACCATTGTTTACGGAATACATTAAGATAAGACTAATTATAACCGCTTACAATTCTCTTTACATACTTCTGCCTCCTCGATATGGCGAGGGGCGGCTGATGTGACTATCTCTAGCACATAACTAGAGTTATCTTAATTAAATTTGTACTTAAAAATGTGATTAATGAAGCTACGTTTTGTTCACTAATAGCCATGGCCTTAGTAATGCATGGCCACGAACAGTCTATAATAATGGGTAGTGGAGATCCTCAACGAGAAGTAATTGATGTAAATTCGAGAGTGTTTGTTGGAGCATCAAAGACGCTGAACGGAGTCTGTCGTTTTCTCGCTTGAGTAGTTGTCCATTATGGTTCACAAATCTTAACCTGTTTTTAAGTTCTTCATTACCCATCGTATAACGGGTTACCTGGTTCTTTAGATTTTCCAAGTGCTTTTGTTTTCTCACGCGGGATCGTTTGGCTGATTCTCTGTTTGAGATCATTCGTTTCCTCCTACGTTCATCATTCATGTTAACTGCCCACTGATTCGTTCCACAGTCATCGGAGCCTGAACTTGAGCCATTGGTTTTCTGGGTGGAGTTGTCAGAAGAGGAGAAAAGGAGAGGATTTTGAGGTGGGAAATCGGAAAAAATGTCGTCGAGGTATCCATTAAAGGAGACATGATAACCGGTGGAAGGGAAGATTGAAGACGACATTGGAAGACAAAGTAGTGTATATGGTGTAAGGGAGGAAGTAGGAGGAAAGGGAAGAAACTATGGATAGGGCGGTAGTATTTAAGGAAACTTAGAAGCATTGGTAGGGCCCACAAGGGGTATTTTTGTCATGAAAGTTGTTAGTGGCTACCTGAGTTTTAGATTATTATATATTAAATTTGTGAAATTCAGTAAAATTAGTTATAAAGAGCTTTTGAGGTATTCAAATGTTAGATCCTAACTCTCATAGCATATTCGTTTGATATATGTGGAATCATATTATATATGACTAATAAAATGAAAAAACTTATAAAAGAAAGCATAATACGAATAACCAAAATCCAACTTACTTATGAAGGAAGAAAACAGGTGGGAAGGGTGTTGGACACATGTCAGCACCCGATCCAATGTTTTAAAGGGCAGCCAATCAGAAGGGGATTCCGTTAATGTTCGTGGGCCTCTAGAGATCCCGCAATATGGTAAATGGTGTCGGCTGATTTAATATTCTTTAAACTTGAATGTTAGATCTTATTACAAGTCTGGTGTCACAAGTACTTTTCAGTTTTCACTTCCTATAAAAGTCTAGCTTTACTCATGGGTGACTTTACTTTAGATAAACATGTCAATTAAGATCCAATATTTTTATAAAATCCCGAAACTGATAAAAGTACATGTGTATCAGCATTAGATCAAATATCTACCGAGGCAAGTCGTACGATACAACGGTTAACTGTATTTCTAATTCTACAATCGGAGTGTTTTTCTCAAAAAACCTGTCCATATCAGACACTCTTTTAAGTTTTTCTTTGCTTACATAGTGACACTGTTGTACCATTATCTGGGTTTTTGGTATTATGATATATGATAGATACCTAACATGTTAGGGCCTTTAACTTTTTATCATATCACATGGTTTATAAGTTACTTAATTATATTTGTGTGGAATTATAATCTTGTATCAAACGACAGTCATGTTAAAAGTAGGTCGATTATATATGAATATATATTAAAGAGACGATAAAGAGTGATTAACCTAATCAATTAAAAAGAGAAGCTAAGAACATTGTTCCACAACAAATTAATGGCCAGCATGAGGCCGACAACATCAAAGCATAAATCTAATCTTGGTTAAATATAAGCATTCTTGTTTAGAAAAGGCATGATTAGATGCCTATCTAACTTATACATGTCTTTATATTTTTATCTATTCATCTACCATCAAAATATAATTTGTTTCTTAATACTACCCTGGACTTATGTCACATTGATTTAAAACGATTCCCATTAGTTTAATATTCGATAAATAGTCGCAAGACAACTTAACTTCTACATGACAACGCTTCCATAGCCGAGAGATCATGATCATATTACTGAAATACTTAATCACTATTAAGTACATGTGGATGTTAGTTCCGACATTATGTTATATCCATTAATAATCATTTAACACCCAACATCAGTGTTTATTCATTACTTCCTTAAAGTATGATAATCTGTAGAGATTTTGAATACATTAATATCAAAGGAAGCACAAAACATGCAAGTTTAAACATTTAAATGAATCAAATTAAAGTAATTGCTCACTAAGCTATATTAAGATCTCTACCTAATCAACATTACTTTAAGTTAAGTTCATATAGTATCAGTTCAATATATCAAATGAACTAGTTATACTAAGTAAATTTCATACTTATTGCAAAGGACTTTGTGTAAGACTCATACTTTGAGTATGCTAATAGTTTCACTTACCCAAGTTTCCTCTCAAAGCTAGTCTAAGATCCCAAACAACTATGAATGCATTCTCTATGTGTTAGTTTGTAACCTACTAAAAAACTTATTTAATGTGCCTAGTGGTTTTGCAGATTCTGTTGAATCTACATGTCAAAAAATCATTATTAAGTGATATTATTAATAACATATGATTATATAGGGTCATATTTTTATCAAGTTGACAAATTTTGTATATTTATTGTTAATGTGATTATTATTTAATAATATCAATTCTTGTATTTAAATAGGAAATAATTATTTTTTATGAAAATAATAATTAAAATAAAATGTAACTAGTTATTATATCATATAGTATGATAAAATAAATCATGTGCAAGTTTTAGACACTTAAGTTAACTATGATCAAGTAAATAAGTTAACATACATTAGTTAATAAACTAACTAGAAATTTTTTGTCTTTACCTTATGACATGACCGGATTTTGTATTAAGGCATTAACGATTCTTGTCAATCTCCATATCTTGTCTCCTATGATTCTAAAAGGCTAAAGTTACTTTATATTATTATAATATAAATGCATGTCTTATATGAAAGTATAAAATGAAGGATTTTGCATTAATTTTTGGCTAGTTGTTTTATTTTCTTCCTCTTCTTTTCTTCACCATAAAACCGTAGGTAGTAAGAAGCTCTTTTTTTTTTTTTTAATGAAGTTTGGTGTTTTACTTTCATGATAAAAGCTTTTGTGTTGTTTCCTTTAGTGTTTATTTGAGTTAAGTACTTAAAGTCTTAAGACACTCTAGAATACAAGAAAGAACTAGCATTCAAAGTGCCTTAATGTTGATGGTGGATACTTGTAGAGAAGATTATACTCATTGATCTTTATATCTTCATCAACACCCCAAAAAGAAGTGGGTTCAAAAGCTTCAAAGGTTATCATTATAAAACACTATTTGGTAGTTTTTAATACCATTCTAACCTCTATAAAATGGAATCTAGATGATTGGGTTTTATCATAATCTTGAAAATAAACTTGTTATTTTTAACGCTTTTGATGATCGGTTTTTATGAAAAACACACTTAGATTTTGTATCAAAACTCATCAGTGGTATCAGAGCCATCTTTTATATGTTAGAATGATTTTTAATGTTTGATAATCTTTGGTTTTTAGAAAACAAGCCCGAATTTCTTTTGGATACGCATATCCTTATTTGCCTTCTTTGACAACTTGTTCAATATTGTTTATTTTTATATATAACCATTATTAATACATTTTGATTATATAAAAGCTGCCTTAAAAAACAAAGAGTTGTTTCTTATTAATTATTATATTTCATAAGTTGTTGTGTATAAACAAGCCATTTGGACATTTGTGTTGTGTTTGGTTGATATTTGTTACTTATAAGATGTAATAGATAAATATGTATTTTTTTTAGTTTTTTTTATTTGTTGTAATAAATCAGTTAGACTAGTTGTATTTCTTTTTAAATGTAACAAGATAAGGAAATGACCACTTTAAAGATGACTTAACTACTTGAGACCATAATCTGAACCATCAGTTTCTAATCTTGGTTTTGGGATTAACTATAGTCTTAATGGTTTAAGTATTACAACCTTTACAACATAAAGATTTGAAGTTCCTTTTGCAAGCAAAAGTTGTTTTGGCAAGTGGGAGCTTGAAGACCTTTTGAAGTGTTCCTTAAGTCCTTTAGGAAAGACTTAATAATTATTGTGATGACTCAAAAAAATATATTACTAGACGCAACTTGATTTATACACATTTTGATGCATGCATGTGATTTTCATTTTATGTTATTGTATGTTATATTTTGTGTATGAAAATGAGTTTTACATGTCAAATATGATTCTAACATAATATAATATCATGTGGAGTTTGAGTAAAAAATATTTAAAAAATAACATACTATATTTATAAATGGATATTTATAACAACGTTTTTAGCGATTAAAAAACGATTTTTTGTTAAAAATAGTTTTATTGTAAAACTCATAAATAACCAACTTTAAAATATTTAAATTGGTTTAAAAGGTGTTTAAACAATATATAAACTCAATGTATCTATAATAAATAAGGGGTATAATGTTAAAACGAAAAATAATAAAACTAGTATTTTTTTTTTGCGTCGAAACTTAATATATAATATTGGTCTTTTAAATATAACAAAACATGTTGATATTATGTTTTATGAATGCCAAATGAGATTTAAAAAAAAATATATCATCACCCAAGTTTTGGTTTATCAAAATATGATTTTTATCATAAGATGCATAAAATTAAGTTTATAAAATAAAATGAGTTTATTCTACAAATTCATAAAGTGTTAAGTTTTTTGATTGTTAAAAGGAGATTTAAAATTGCGATTTTAGAACTCATACAAAACTCCAAGTCTAAAGTATAAAATCAAATTTGATTAAGACTACTACCTATTCTTAATGGCTCTACGGCTAAACTTTAAAATACTGGATTTTAGTTTATAATTGATCGCGACTAATGGTAAATACAATGAAGTTTTATTTGGTACATAAAGAACCTTATAACAAGTCATATGATTTTTATAAAAAGGAACATGAATTATTGGATGCATGCAATATTAACGAGGTCATGTTTTTATAACTATAATTGTAAAACATATATAAAACCTTTTCCTAAAAATGTATGTTATTATCGCCCTTTTGAAGACCAAACAGTATCATTTGTATGGTCTTAATAGGAAATGAGTCACCTAACCACTAGAATTGTCCTATGACGCTCGGGGTAGTTTTGTAGTTTCTAGTGACTAAAAGGTCACCTTGTCATTGGTTAGTTGCAATACTACACGTTGTTTCAAGTAGAAAGATTTGATCAGAATCTTGTGAGATAAAGGTCACTTAAGCATAAGATGTCCGATGCATAGATAGGATCATACATGTCAAGATAAGCAATAGTTTTTTGGGATCTCATTATCTAGGAGTTACATATGTTATACAATTGGTAATCGCTACCTGCCGAGTTTAATTAAGTAGATGGGATAAAGGGTCACCTACCAATTACTTGTTTTGTTTCTTGGATTCTACACTTTAATAAATTAATGTTTTAGAAACAATAAAAGGTATTATTTTTTAAAGACTTAATATTGAAAATACGAAATGAAACTTTGTTAAATAACGTAAATAATAGTTAATACTCTTACATCATACAAAATTTCTCTCTCTCTCTCTCTCCCTCTCTCTCCCTCTCTCTATATATATCTTGTTGAGTTTCAAGAGAGTAACATTTTTTGGTTATAATTTCTATAACTGGTATAATACGTTGAGATTTTTCGTTAAGGATAAACATAAATTATATATAGTAAAAGATTATATATCTGAACAACCTCTGCAAACCAGTTAGTCTGATCATGATGATTTGATGGAAACATTATTTGGATGATATTGATATGCCTTACATCATACTGGAGTAATTTCCCTTGACTTGTAAAAAGTCTTGGATAATTATGAAACATGTCATATTTCACATCAAGAAAAGGAAATATTCATTATGAATTGTAGAACGTGCTTCAAACATGTTGAAGCATTGAGTAAAATGAAGATCTAAGAGACCGTGCACTCTAATAGACACCATTTAAGGGAAATACAATATAAACCAAGAAATCAAGAATGATCAAATGATTAGTTTTGTTTCTATTTTGAAGAAACTGGCCACTAAAAGGGAATTACACTTCTTATCTCACCAATTTGAGGAAGTTTGGCATGACCAGAACTTCAAATATCTATATGATAGAACTATTTATTTTTCCATCATTCACTTGAGTATTTCATACTTCAGGTGATACTATAATTGATATTATGCGCCAATGATTGGAAGAAATAATTGACTGGTTACAAAAGAATGTCATTTCGTGTTGAGGATATACCAAGTGTTGTTATAGTCTGCATTTGAACAATAGATGTTTTGTACCTTTTTTTATAGGAACATGTAATAGTTGTAATTTATGAAAAAAAAATCTTGATTTACTTATTGTTTAATGGATGTTCACATTCATATTCTTTAACAATGTATTCCTTGTTAAAGAATAACTTCTTATAATGTCATTTATGAAGTCAGTCCACAAGCTTTCATTAAATTGACAATTCTGATCATAATGCCTAAGTACCCAAATGATATTTGATTGAAACTTATCTATGTCATGATCATTATGACTATATAAATGTGAAACACATATACCAACTTCAAAAGGATGAAATTTTTGAAGGCAAATGAGCTTGATTCATTTGATATATTTGAATCCTATTTATAGGGGAAGATGATTTGCAAGTGTCTTTATGTATTAGTAGTTTAAGAACAAAAGGCTTGACAATGAATTATACAAAAGTGATGTATGTAATCTTTTTCAATCCATCAATAGATTTGGTGACAGATATTTAGTCAATTTCACTGACGACCTTTATTTTTTATTGTTGAAACTTTTGATTCGCTTAAATTGTTTCATAGTGATAAAGAAAATGAGTTATGTAAACAAAATCTTCTTGGAACATCTTAGGAGTTGTGGAATCGATTCACAACTCATTCTTTCAAAACACTGACTCATCATTAGTATGTTTCTTGTTGTATAGGATCACATGGTCAGTTGGACTGTCTTATGATGTTCATGGTAGCTTTTGAAGGTTTGTATCGATTAGATACACTTCAAGTATAGAAACAAGAACAAACTAAACTAAGCGAATAAAGAATAGAAAAATAAAGAACACAAAGAATTCTCCAAATTGTCTTTCACCAAGAAAGGTTTTTGTTTTCATCTAGAAAAAGGGTTGTCATAAAGACGGTCACCAAGATGAATACAAGACACACATTAGGGTTTTACCCTAATGTTCAATATATACTAATCTATGGATTTGTATCCCTTGATTCAAGGGATTATATCTAATCTACACTAAGAACTGGTCCTTATCATAAGGTTATCGAATATGCTATGTATTATATATATATATATATATATATATATATATATATATATTTATTTATTTATATAATTATCTAATACACAAATATTACATTATATTATGTGACTATACGTTGACGATAATAAGGCTTGTTGGTGCTGGCACTGATGGTGTTGACGTTGGCGCTGACAGTAAGCGTGTAGGGTGTTTGACTCATCATATCATAAGGTGTGACCTTACAGTCTCCTCCTATCTGATGATGTCAAAACTAATCTTCAAAATTCTTCACCTCGTGCTTCCCTTTAGAGTGAGATTGAAATTTTAAAATTCTTCAGCTTTAACGAATGCTCTCCCAGAGAATGTGTATGACATACTATCTTTGATTACCAGCAACAGAATTAGCATTTATGAGTTGCAACTGATGGATAAATAGATGATGAATTTGGCTTCACCTTATATTTTGCTTTTCTTCAAATCAACATTTAGTAGTTAGCAATTTTTTGTCCCTTTTTGACATCAACAACAAATGTGGGACTGATGAAGCGTTCGGTGTATCAAAGTTGCAGCTTGTAACCTAGTAAGATTGTGATGTCTCCTAATAGTGTTGGCTTAAACTACCCTTCAATGACATAGTATTGTAAGATTTCGTCAGCGTGTGGTTTCATACGGTGACTCATTAATCACTTTTATTAGAAGCAAAGGGCATGTGTGGTATGATGTGTATGATAAGCTGTGGTGTTTTAGCTTAACCATCAGCATAGATTTTGCAAGCTCTCATCAGTGTATGGTACATTATGCTGAATCATAAGGCTTTAAAGAATAAAATGAGGATTTCAGTCATACTGAGGTGTAATAAGCGTGATTCATCAACAATGATAACCCATCCTCAAAAAATGATTTAATCGTTGCATCATCGAGTTAGTTGCAATCTACAATCAAAGATTTACCGTCAATTTGTTATGGTACCATGTCATACCTCAAACTAGGAGGTCAGGGACATGAATAACCCTTTTTCATTTAAGGACTAGAAATGTAACTCTTACTTTAATGACTATGCATCAGGGTAAGCCATTAGGTTATGCTCGTTGTTTCAACTAAACATGAGACTTGATGCATATGAAAAGCATGCTTCTAGGGACGGAGTTAGTTAAGATAGTTAAATAAGAATAAACACCCAAGCTTTTTCATAATTTTTTATTTGGACCAGGAAATCTCACTTAGAAAGTTTAGATGATGTTAGACAATTAGTGTGAGGGGGTGACTAAATGTGATCTCAGCAGATGGTCTTGCTGATGAGATACTAGAGAGATTTAGATACATACAACAAGATGTTTTTAGGGACAGTCATTTGTCAAAAGTTACATACTTGGCTTAATAAATGCCACCATCAAGAAGTTAGTCAAACAAGAAAGTTATATTTTCAGCCTTTTTAGAGGTTCTTTATGTAGCCTTTTCAAAAGAATCATAAAGGCAGAAAATCTTCTAAGTAAAATCTCAAAAGTAGAATTTTTTGAAATAGATACTCATTAATTAATTTCCTTCTTTGAAAAACCTGATCTTCAAATCTGGATATAAAATAAAACACAATCAAGAACAAACATATGCATATACAATACAACTTGCTACAAACCAAGAGTTATGTTTCCATTTATCAGTGAGATATTGAATATGGATTCTAAGCTTCATGTTCATCAAGAGAAAGAAAGGAGTAGAAAAGAGTCTTTGTAAATAACGAGTTAACTGGCTGAAATCCATGAAAGAAGATCAACATGAACGAATTTGAGGTTTCATCAGATTATGAGTTAGTGGATGAAAACAAGACTCATTGTGTTGATGGTTGCTCCTTGCATCCATAACATTGAGTGGAGGAGATAAAGAATATTGTCAACAAGAAGAAGTCTTAATGCCAATATTCTTCTCAACAACTAGATCATTCAAAACGTTATGGATGACTACAGCTCTTTCTAACCCCGGAAGGAAAAGGCGCAGATAAATCGAAGATAGTCTTGAAAGATAGATAATAGAGAGAACAGAGAATACTTATAAACATTATAATCAAAGCTTAAGCAAACTAGGTATTTTTTTAAGATATAATTAAATCAACACTTATTTTCATTTTTTTTGTTTAGAGAAAGAAAAAAGAAGAAAAGTTAATTCAAACGATTAAGTCATCAAAAGCATGACACGATCTACAATTAATTTGTTTAAAATCTTCTCATCCAATGACTTAGTGAAAATATTAGCTAGTTGATCAGTGGATGAAATATAGAACAACACCACTTTTCCTTTTTGGACAATGTTCCTGATGAAATGCTGATGGATATCAATGTGCCTGGTCTTGGAATGTTGCACTGGATTCTGTATCGTCTGAATGACACCGGTGTTGTCACAGCAAATGGGAGTCTTTAAAGAAGTTTAGACCATAATCTAATAATTGATTCTAAATTCATAGAATCTGACTACAACACCTTCCATGGGCAAGATATTCAGCTTTAGTGGTAGAGCAAGCCACTGATGTCTGCTTCTTGCTGGACCATCTTACCAATCTGTCTCCAAGCACCTGAGCCCCTCCTGAAGTACTTGTACGATAAATGCTACATCCACCATGATTAGAATAAGTGTATCCTACCAGCTTGAATTCAGAACCGTGAGGATACAATAACCTAAGATTGGATGTATGCTTTAAGTAATGAATAATCCTTTTTATAGCATGAAGATGATATTCCTTAGGAATGGCTTGATAACGAGCACATAATGTCACACCCCGAAACCGAAGGCGGAAACGTCCCGGGGCGGAGGTGACATCATGTAATATCACAACCAATGTACATAGTAAGCGTAGTAAACATAACCATTACATTACATAGAAGTATTTACATTAGTTTGAAAATAAAGTGTTACAAGTTTTATATGTATACATCAAATAAACAAAAGCTAAGACGAGTCTTTTATACGTTCCGTCTTCTCCAAAAGATCGCGGGGTACCTGTCTAATGTGGACCTGAGAATACAAGCAGTTTGAAAATCAACATAAAGCTGGTGAGTTCATAAGTTGTTTGTTTATATAAAAAGAACATGTTTCCTTTGGTTTTCTGAAAAGATGTTATCCAAGAAAAATCCCATATTTTCTTATAAAGAGAGTTTAGTTAAAACTTCTGAATTTCGTTCGGTACAACAGTAAATAGTTCAATATGTAAAACTATAGATCGAAAACCCTGGATTACCCTCCAGTACAACAGTAGGTAGATTTAATATATAAATTTATAGATTAAAGGAAGATATAAAATCCGTGAACAAACTTTTATATTTTAATACATATTGTGAGTCGTATAACCATGCTAATATGACCCGAGACCTCCTTGACGTTCTTCAGGCGTCGGACGATATCCAGAATTTGTCACCCCAGGCGTGCCGCCTAACTGTAGCTAGCAGTTAAGGTGTGGGATTGTCAGTCCCGAATAGATCTATTCACAAATTCCACGCTCTCCCTCCAGGAGACTCTGGTTATATTTCCGGGGAGAATTTACTGATAACCCAAAGGGTTTAATGAAGACGAATCTCACAAGCTAGTATTAAATTATTCACGGTGTACTCGGTCGTTATCAAATATCGTAATCGTTTTGAAACATAATAGAGTATAAACAATTGAATACAAAGAAATTATTTGGCATGATACTCTACATTAACATAGATAAACTGAATCAGACATAGTTTATCTATTGACATTGCATGAAATCCGAAATCATAAAACAAGAATTTAAGATCCCAAATTTTTCCCATAATAATTTGATTGGTTTGATTGTTTCCTTTACTGTAATTGAAATCCATGTAGTTATATTTAATAAAACATCCCTTATGCTCTGCATAATACATAAAAGGTAAAGATATCTTGAAGTTTGCCAGATATTTATAGAATTACATCAGTTTTTAGTTTCGAAAACATTTATAATTTGCTTGTATTCCCCCCCCCCTGAAAACATTGAAAAACACGGAAAAAGGCGTAGGGATATGAACTCACCAGTTGAGGAATGTGTCGGGTTGGGTGCGAAACGTCAGTTCGGGGCTTGAAAACATGCGAGGTTCCTATGTAATATGAAGACATACACATTTGTATCTAATTAGACTTTGAACTACTAATTAGATAAGAATATACACTTCGAGACGTGAAAACACTTTATTTCAAGTGTTAGGAGTGATCCGGGTAGCATTAAAGGATGTGTAGGGCCTAGATGAGGAGTTTACTCTTCAAGAATAAGCCCTTAGGGGAGTTTACGGTCCAATGACCATATCCCCATGAGTTTAAAGCCATAAACTCATGGGTGGTGTGTTCTTGGGTGCTAAAAGGTCTTACAATGCACAAAGGAAGGTTCTAGGGTTGATTCTATGGCTTAGGAAGTGATCGAGACTTCAATTGACCTTGGAAAAGGAGTTTACAGTCTATGAAGATGCTCTTGATGAGTTTACTACTGTAAACACATGAGTTTACGGCCGTAAACTCATACTTGCTCATGATTCATGTGATTTGGTGGTTGTAGGTTAAGCACACAAAGTTCTAGGCCCAATTCTAAGCCATACAAGGTGTTAAGGGCACTTTAACACCCTTTGGAGGAGTTTATGGTCTAAGACGGGGTGTTTACGGTACAAGAATGTTCTTGGGCCCTAAACTCAAGTTTGACTCATTTGTGTATGTTTTGGTGCATCTCATGAAGGAATATAAGGTTCTATGCACTCTTGGAAGCTCATAGAAGCTTTTGGAGGTGTTTAAGGGGCAATCTAACACCTTAAAAGGTGTTTATGGTCTATGAATGAGGGTTTACAGTCAAAGAATGTTCTTGCGCCGTAAAATCAAGTTTATCCCCTAAATGGTAAGATTTTGGTGCTCTAAGTCCATTCCTGCAAGTCCAAAGGTCTTAACTAAGCACTAGAAGTGGTTTGGAAGGGTTTTTAGGCTTCAAAACCCCATTTAAAGGAGTTCACGGTTTGGGGAGGTTCCTAGACTGTAAACACAAGTTCTTGGTCCTATTTCATGATTTAAACACGAATTTGAAAGCCAAACATGTTATACTATGAGCTAGGATGGATTTCTTACCAAATTGGAGCTTGAAATGGATGATTTTGGATCAAATTCGAGTTTTAGAGAGAGTGTAGTGAGAGAAAGTTATGAGATGGGCAAAAGGCTTTAATGAAGGTCCACTCATCCTTTATATAAGGCTTGAGTTTGTGGCCCCTTGGAAATCTACCAGATACTGACGTTAAACGAGGCTTTTGGTCGTACCCGATTTAGTTGTTTGTAACTTGACGGAATAAAACTAAATTTTTTCGCAAATAATAATTGGGGGTGTTTTCATGCGTTTTTAACGAGTTTGGATACTCACGAGGTCATAATGAAAGTCTCACTTTAATTAGCTTAACCCAAAAGTTAACGGAAAAATTTAAAATACAAACGGTTTTATTTAACGGGAACGGTTTACAATTACGGAATTAAATTACGGGTTGTCACATTATCCCCCTGTTAGAGGGAATTTCGTCCCGAAATTCAAGATTAAGATACAAATCATGGATTTGGAAAGAGATGCGGGTAATTCTATTTCATCGAGTCTTCGCGCTCCCAAGTGAATTCAGGTCCCCGCTTGGCATTCAAGTGAACCTTCACTATCGGGATGCGGCTTTGTTTCGTACGTTTGATCTCTCGATCCATGATTTCGATGGGTTCTCCCAAAAAGTTCAGTTTCTCATTGATCTCGATCTGATCAAGAGAGATTACTAGGGTTTCATTAGATAGACACTTCTTAAGATTCGAGACGTGGAATACATGATGGATGTTGCTAAGCTCTTGGGGTAATTGGAGTTTATAGGCTACAGGACCGATCCTAGCGAGGATCTTGAAAGGTCCTATGTACCTCAGGTTAAGTTTTCCACGCTTTCCAAAGCGTATCATACCTTTCCAGGGCAAGACCTTCAACAGGACACGATCGCCAACCTGGAATTCCAAAGGTTTCTGTTGTTTATCGGCGTAACTCTTCTGTCTATCTCGTGAAGCTTTCAGTCGTTCTTGGATCTGGATGATTTTCTCGGTGGTTTCGCGGATGATTTCAGGACCAGTGAGAGCACTGTCGGGGACTCGACTCTTGGCTAGCTATGTGTCCCTACCTCAGCCCAGCACAAAGGGGATCTACACTTACGACCGTAGAGGGCTTCGAACGGGGTAGCCTTGATACTGGTTTGGTAGTTGTTGTTATACGAGAAATCGATCAAGGGCAAATGTGTGTCCCACGACTTTCCGAAATCGATGACACATGCTCTCAGCATGTCTTCCAGGGTTTGGATAGTTCCCCCACTCTGTCCGTCTGTCTGAGGATGATAAGCTGTACTAATATCCAGCTTAGTTCCAAGAGCTTTCTGAAGGGATTGCCAGAACCTTGAGGTAAACCTGATATCTCGGTCGGAGATAATGGACACAGGCACACCATGTAGTCAAACTATCTCTTGGATGTAGGTTCGTGTAAGTCTTTCCATCTTGAATGATTCTTTGATCGGAATGAAGTGAGTGGATTTTGCAAACAGTCGACAATTACCCAAATGGTATCGTACCCATTCGGAGATTTGGGTAACTTGGTGATGAAATCCATGGTAATCATCTCCCACTTCCATTCGGGAATCTCGGGCTGCTGGAGCAGACCCAAGGGCTTCTGATACTCGAGTTTTACCTTGGCGCAAGTCAGACACTTGCCCACGAAGGTAGCGATCTCGTCTTTCATGTTTGGCCACCAATATTGTTTCTTGAGATCCAGGAACATCTTGTTCGAACCTGGGTGAATAGAGTATTTGGTCTTGTGAGCTGCATTCATGACAACTTCCCTGAATCCTCCGAACCTTGGGGTCCAGATCCGATTCATAAAACAATAGACTCCGTCACCTCTGACCTCGAAATTCTTATCCATTCCTCTCAAGGCTTCGTTCGACATGTTCTCTGGTTTAAGGGCTTCCAACCGAGCTTCTCGGATATGTGTAGATAAATGGGAATAGATAGTCATCGTCAATGTCTTTGCCTTGCGGCTTGAACTCTCCTTCCGGCTAAGGGCATCTGCTACTACATTGGCCTTGTCGGGATGGTAGCGTATTTCACACTCGTAATCACTGAGCAGCTCTACCCATCGCCGCTGCCTCATGTTTAAGTCTTTCTGATCGAAGATGTGCTGTAGGCTCTTATGGTCAGTGAAGATCGTGCACTTGGTTCCATAGAGATAATGTCTCCAAATCTTCAGTGCAAAGACTACTGCTCCTAACTCCAGGTCGTGAGTCGTGTAGTTGACTTCGTGTGCCTTCAGTTGTCTAGAGGCATTAGCAATAAGCTTTCCCCTTTGCATAAGCACACAGCCTAAACCCTGGTTGGACGCATCACAGTAAACAATGAAGTCCTTCGTCCCTTCGGGCAGGGACAGGATAGGCGCGCTGCACAAGGCTTGCTTTAACGTTTGGAACGCAGTTTATTGCTTTTCACCCCAACAAAAGGGTACACCTTTCTGTGTCAGAGTGGTCAGGGGTTTGGCGATTCTGGAAAAATTCTGAATGAATCTTCGATAATAGCCGGCGTGACCCAAGAATTGATGGATTTCTGTGGGTGTCTTCGGTGCCGATCAATTCTCTATCGCTTTGATTTTAGACCGGTCCACATGTATACCTTCCTCGCTTACCACGTGACCAAGGAAAGCTACCTTTCGAATCCAGAACTCGCACTTGGAGAATTTCACCTATAGCTTTTCCATTCTAAAGGTTTCCAACACTGACCTCAAGTGTTGTTTGTGATCTTCCTCGCTTCTGGAGTAGACAAGTATGTCTTCAATAAACACGATGACGAAGTTGTCTAAGAAGGGGCGACACACCCGGTTCTTCAGGTCCATGAACACAGCCGATGCATTGGTTAGACCGAAGGACATCACTACGAACTCGTAGTGACCATATCGAGTCCTGAATGCTGTCTTGGAAACATCATTCTCGTGGACTCGAAGCTGATGGTACCCTGATCTAAGGTCTATCTTCGAGAAGTAACTGGCTCCTTGAAGTTGGTCGAAGAGGTCATCTATTCGAGGAAGAGGATACCGGTTTTTAATGGTCAACTTATTCAGCTCACGGTAGTCGATACACATCCGGAAGGATCCATCTTTCTTCTTTACAAACAATACCGGAGCTCCCCAGGGTGAGGAACGCAGTCTGATGAATCCTTTACTGAGTAGTTCATTAAGCTGACTGGGTAACTCCTGCATTTCTGCTGGCGCTAATCGATACGGAGATTTGGCTACAGGGTTAGCTCTAGGAATTAGATCGATGCGAAACTCAACTTGATGTCGGGAGGAATTCCCGGGAGCTCTTCAAGAAAGACATCAGGAAAGTTACAGACTTTGGGGATGCTCTCGAGGTCTGTAACTTCCTATTTCTCGTTGATAACATGGGCTAGGAATGCATAGCACTCCTTTCGCAGAAGCTTTGGAGCTTTGATGAAGGAAATGATGCGAAGATTGGAGCTAAGCTTATCGCCATAAATCATGAGAGTCTGGCCAGAGGGAAGATTGAGACTGATGGCTTTTTCATAACAAAGGATATCAACATGATTGGGGCTCAACCAATCCATGCCAATGATAACATCAAAGCTATTTATGGAAACTGACATTAGGTCAATGGAAAAAGAATGGTCTCGACGGTAGATAAGAATTACATCAGTTTTTAGTTTCAAAATCATTTATAATTTGCTTGTATTCCCCCCTGAAAACATTGAAAAACACGGAAAAATGCATAGGGGTATGAACTCACCAGTTGAGGAATGTGTCAGGTTGGGTGCTAAACGTCAGTTCGGCGCTTGAAAACACGCGAGGTTCCTATGTAATATGAAGAGATACACATTTGTATCTAATCAGACTTTGAACTACTAATTAGATAAGAATATACACTTCGAGACGCGAAAACACTTTATTTCAAGTGTTAGAAGTGATCCGGGTAGCATTAAAGGATGTGTAGGACCTAGATGAGGAGTTTACTCTTCAAGAGTAATCCCTTAGGGGAGTTTACGGTCCAATGACCATATCCCCATGATTTTACGGCCGTAAACTCATGGGTGGTGTGTTCTTGGGTGCTAAAAGGTCTTACAATGCACAAGGGAAGGTTCTAAGTCCATTCCTGCAAGTCCAAAGGTCTTAACTAAGCACTAGAAGTGGTTTGGAAGGGTTTTGAGGCTTCAAAACCCCATTTAAAGGAGTTCACGGTTTGGGGAGGTTCTTAGACTGTAAACACAAGTTCTTGGTCCTATTTCATGATTTAAACACGAATTTGAAAGCCAAACATGTTATACTATGAGCTAGGATGGATTTCTTACCAAACTGGAGCTTGAAATGGATGATTTTGGATCAAAGTCGAGTTTTAGAGAGAGTGTAGTGAGAGAAAGTTATGAGATGGGCAAAAGGCTTTAAATGAAGGTCCACTCATCCTTTATATAAGGCTTGAGTTTGTGGCCCGGTGGAAATCTACCCGATACTGACGTTAAACGAGGCTTTTGGTCGTACTCGATTTAGTTGTTTGTAACTTGACGAAATAAAACTAAAATTTTTCCCAAATAATAATTTGGGGTGTTTTCATGCGTTTCTAACGAGTTTGGATACTCACGAGGTCATAATAAAAGTTTCGCTTTAATTAGCTTAACCCAAAAGTTAACGGAAAAATTTAAAATACAAACGGTTTTATTTAACGGGAACGTTTTACAATGACGGAATTAAATTACGGGTTGTCACACATAATATGGTTGCAAACATGATGTCAGGATGACTGGAAGTATGGTAGAGTAGTGAGCATATCATTCCTCGATAAATAGTTTCATTTACATCGACACCATTTGGATCAACACTAATAGACGCTGATGATGACATCATAGTCTTTGCCAGCTTGCAATCAAAAAAACTAAACTTCTTCAACATATTTGCAATGTATTTTTCTTGACAAACAAACATACCGTTAGTTAGTTGTTTAATCTTTAAACCTAAAAAGAAAGTTAGTTCACCCATCATGCCCATCTCAAACTTCTTGGCGACGATCTCAGCGAATTGTAAACTCAGTTTCTCCTTAATGGATCCGAAGATGATATAATCAACAAACACTTGCACAAGAATGATGTGAGATCCTGAGTTTTTGATGAACAAAGTGCTGTCAATCTTTCCTCATTTGTATCCGCTTGCAAGAAGAACACTCGTCAATGTGTCATACCATGCTCTATGTGCCTGCTTTAAGCCATAAACAACTTTATCAAGACGATATACATGATTTGGAAATTCTTCATTTTCAAACCCTATAGGTTGCTTTAGAAAAACTTCTTCTTGAAGATCTCCATGTAAGAACATAGTTTTAACGCCCATTTGATAAACCTTGAAGTTCTTGAATGAAGCACATGCAAGAAACAGACGAATAGCTTCAAGTCTAGCAACATGAGAAAATGTTTCATCATTGTCTAACCCTTCTAGTTCAGAAAAACCTTAAGCCACAAGTCTTGCTTTGTTTCTTATGATGATCACATCTTCATCCATCTTATTCTGAATAGCCAGTGAGTGCTAAAGATGGTTTTTCCTTGAGGCTTTTAAACAAGAGTCCACACACAGTGACGTTCAAATTCATTCAGGCAATCCTGCATAGCCTTCATCCAGTTAGTTTTTTTCAGTGCGGCATCGATATTTTTTGGTTCAATCATCAAGAAAAATTCACAAACATGTACAAGTTGCTACTGACTCCGCTATTAGTGAGAATCCCAGAATTTACATCTCCAATGATTTGGGATTCAGGATGATCTCGGAGAACTCTAGGATTAGAACATTCATTCATAATCTTTCAAAAAAAATCTTCTTGATTTGATGGTTCAACTTCTTTAGATATGACAACTGATCTTTAGAGATAGGTTGTGAGCTGATAATTTAATCAACATTAGGAACAATAGGCTCAATGACATTTGGCAAGAAATCATGAATAGGGTCTGAAGGACTGTATGTGAGTTCATTTAGAATTGACGAGGGATGATCAATCTGATCATGAATGAATGAGTCTTCATCAAAAGTGGCAGGGATTGTTTCCTCAATAGTTTTCCTTGAAATATTGAATACCCTAAAAGTTTTGGATATACTAGAATAACCTAGAAACACTCCTTCATCAGCTTTAGCTTCAAACTTCAAGAGCCGATCTCTTTGTAACAAACACACCCAAATACATGAAAATAAGATATGTCCAATTTCCTTCCATTAAGTAGCTCAAGGGCAGTTTTCCATGATGCTTAACAATGATTGACCAATTT
Source organism: Lactuca sativa (assembly GCF_002870075.4). NCBI lineage: Eukaryota > Viridiplantae > Streptophyta > Magnoliopsida > Asterales > Asteraceae > Lactuca > Lactuca sativa. The sequence continues at coordinate 348,264,720 of NC_056626.2, forward strand.
TGGGCATAAAAACGCTTTGTTGATAGCCTCAGCCCAAAAAGATAAAGGAATACCAACTTCAACAACCATAGTTCTTCTAGCTTCAATAAGTGTTATGTTCCTTCTTTCAACAATGCTAATTTTTGAGGAGTTCTAACAACAGAGAAATTCTGGGAAATTTGTTAGTTTGATCAAAATTATTCTAGGGAGAATTTGTAAGCTCAGTTCCACGATCACTACGTAATTTCCTGACTTTGTGATCATAGATAACTTCTCATTGTTTAATGAGAGAAATAATTTCATCAGCGGCATGAATGTTATTTCTTAAAAAGACTACCCATGTAGATCTTGAAAATTCATCCACAATAACAAGAGTATACTTCTTCCTAGCTCATGACTTAATCGGGACTGGTCCAAAGAGATCAATGTGGAAGAGATGAAGAGGTTTGATAATGGAAGAACAGGTTCGCTTGAAGGAAGACTTGGTTTTCTTTACTTTTTCACATGCTGAACAAAGCTTATATCTGATAAATTGCATCTTAGGAATTCCTCTTACAAATTGATTCCGTCAATTATTTGATATGTTCTTGAAAAACAAGTGAGATAACCTCTTGTACGACAACCAATTTAGATGTGACTGAGCATGGGAGAAGAAGCAGACACGAAAAGATTTGTCAACAGAGAATATATCTAAGACGTACATGTCATTCTGTCAGTTAGTAGTCAAAACAGTAACATTCTTTTGATCAACAACCTTTCCTTCATTCTTGTTAAAGTGAACTTCATAATCAACGTTACACAGTTGCCTGATTGAGATGATAAATTGCATCTTAGGAATTCCTCTTACAAGTTGATTCCCTCAATTATTTGATATGTTCTTGAAATACAAGTGAGATAACCTCTTGTACGACAACCAATTTAGATGAGACCAAGCATGAGAGAAGAAGCAGACACGAAAAGATTTGTCAGCAGAGAATATATCTAAGACATACATGTCATTATGTCAGTTAGTAGTCAAAACAGTGACATTCTTTTGATCAACAACCTTTCCTTCTTTCTTGTTAAAGTGAACTTCATAATCAACGTCACACAGTTGCCTGATTGAGATGAGATTGTGCTGAAGACCTTTCACGTAAGAGACATTCTTGAATACAACATAATTGCAGTTGATGGTTCCATATCCCTTTGTAGCTTGCTTGCCATTATCTCCTTAAGTAACAGTAGGACCATCCTTATTTAGTAAATCTTCCAAAAGAGACTTGAATCTGGTCATATGTCAAGAGTATCCGCTATCTAGATACTAAATATATTCTTTACTCTAAAACTAAAATATATAGTTCATATACACTGACCTATCTTGCAATGGCTAACTTAAGAAAAGATATTATAATAATCATCAGGGAGATAATTCAAATTGTTTCCCTTTTTGATCTAGTTGTCATTACGAGTCATGATGTTGTCAGCATGAGTGGAGTTCTTTTCAAAAGTACATTCGCTGACTTTATGAGAAGTATCACTACATCGATAACAAATTTTGATTGCAGGATTCTTTACTTTCACATTTGATTTTTATTTCTTTTCAACTGCTGAATTTGAAGAGCTTTGATTTTTTGATATAAGAGTTCTTGTTTTAGTTTTGATACAATGAGTGTCCTCGATGGTATGCTCAGATGATACCTTGTCATGAGGCTCATGCGACATTGAAGAGTCATCTGATAAAGAAGTCTTTGATTGATCTTCAGGTTCAGAGTTGCTAACAGAGCATGGAGGAAACATGATAAGAATTTCGTTTAACGAGTAAACTTCACCATTACAAATCGGAAATTTTAACAAAATCTTAGTGGAGGGAAGAACATACTCATGATGACGAGGTTGGCAAGAAGGATCAAGAGTAGATACCATTAGAATCAGTGGATCAATGAGTATCAATTAAAGTTTGATTTATAAAATAAGTACTCATAAATGTATTTTTAAAATATTTTTCTAAACAATCAACGTTATAGAAGTTTTTTTTTAGTTTCAACACTTTTTATTAAGGAAACAACACATTCACTTGTACATAGGTTTTATTGATCATTAGTTCGAGCTTTTATCTCAAGTTAGCAAGAAATCGTGCGTTATTTTTGTGTCCCTCAATCCTATTATCTATTTATTTATCTATTATGATATTATCTATTCATTGGTCTAACAGAATCTAACACTTATTCTCTAACATTCAACGAATCCCCAGGATTCCTTGAGTTTAACAAAACATTCATGATCAAATATTGTTTTTACGGATTTTAATTAAAATATAATTATAAAATATAGTTGTTTGTTCATTTTATCCGATGAAGGAAAGTGATATGACAATGTAAACTTAATACGCCTGTTGGATTATACAAAAAAAAAATAAATAAATAAATAAAACAAAACAAAACAAAAAAGGCCATGTTAGTTGAGCTTAATGTTGTTCAAGAAGAAACAAATGTCATAAATTCATTGATTATTACGGACGATAAATGCGTGAAGGTGGTTTATCGGATTCTATAACTAACAAACATGACATGTTACTTCTCAACAATCTTTCTTGTTGAATAAAGTAAAGATTCATACTAGGAAAGCGCAATTGAGGTTTGTGGGTTTTGTTCCCATTTGTTCGTAAAAGTTGCGGTCTCAAAATCATTTATCAATAAATTAAACTAGTCATCTTTTAAAAGCAAAGCAGGGAAAAAACTAAATTAAAAAGGGATATCTGAATCCACTTCAAATACCTGTCTCTACCATAATTAGCAGCTTATAGTCTTTATGCATGCATCGTTAATGTGCTACAAGGGTTTTTGATTCATTAACGGGTATAGTATGGGAAAAAATGATTAAAGCATCTGTTCTATAGTGTATTATGATATAACAAAAAGAAGTTTGTACTATTGAAATCAATAATAATAACGTGTGTCTAGAAAAGATAAAAAGCCTCATCTTTGGTAAAGTTTGATTCTCCAAGTAAAGCGACCTAATAAAACAAGATATGTTTTGGTTGTAATACTACCACCATCTCCTTTTATAAAATATCGTACGAAGGAGGCAGTCAAAGCATTATCAATTTATTGTTTTTTTTTACTAGAATGATATTCGACTTTAACTTAATAGATTTGAGTTTAAAGGCATGAACATTAAAACTTGATTAAGTTTTTTTATTTATTATTTTTTTAATAAAAGATTTATTGACAATCAAACTTGATAAAACTTTTTTAATAAAAGATTCTTGTGTAATATATATATATATATATATATATATATATATATATATATATATATATATATATATATATATATATATATATATATATATATATATATATATATATATATATATATAAGGATTAACACTATTTTATGTAATCGAATCCAAAACATCTAATTGGTTAAGGCATAATGGATCATTTATTATTTTATCAATGCGAGACTCTTTTGATAGTTGATAATTGAATCAAATGTGATGATTGAGTTAACGTTTGTCTGAATAAGACTCATTATTGAATCTCACCGATTAAGAGACATTTTAGAAGAGTCAAACTATGAATAATCAGAGGCTTCTATGTATAGTATCTATGGGCAAAATTGAATTGAGCTATATGGTTACATTCAAGAGATAAAATGTTTATATACATGAGATAAGAACTAGAATTGAGATATTTATTCATATTATACAACTATGACTATCTAGACTCTTGACCATTTTACTACATCACTTTTACATGTTTTACATTTATATTTAATGTCACATTAGCATTTAATGTCATACTATTATTATTAATTGCTATTACCACCCAACAACCTAAAGAGCGGGGTGAACTTGAAGCTTAGATTGAAGAAAATAGACTCTATCTTTACCCAATGTTTTTTTTCAAAATATTGGCAAATTGATGCACGTATGACACATAACAGATATTTAGTAGTGCAACTTCCACTTTTTCCAAAATAAAATGAAAATCCAGAGCAATGTGTTTGGAACGTGTGGTGATGACATGATTCTCAATTAGGAATATGGAACCAATGTTGTCACACAATAGAAGTGGTAGTTGTGATTGGATCTTTAAGGTCAACAATCAATTGTTTTAGCCACATCAACTTCGTTGTAGTATAGGCTAGAGAGCAATACTCGACTTCTATACTTGAACGAGAAATAACTTTTTGTTTTCTTGATGTCCAACTAATGATATTTGAACCATGGAAGATAGTGAATCCACATTGAGAGCGGTTGTCATCAAGATCAGAATTCCATCCCGAGTCAAAGAAAGTATGAAGGACGTTTGCATTTGTTGGTTTGATGTGTAGACAATGATTTATAGTGCCTTTTAGATAACAATGGATACGCTTGACAACCTGTTGATGGTGATTTGTTAGATAGTGCATAAACTGACAAACACAATTGAAAAAGTATGCTATGCCGGGACGGGTGATGGTATCATATTGAAGAGAACCAACAACTTGCCGATATAATGTTAGGATCAACAAAGAGATATCCATGTTTGTAAAGATGACTATCTGGATCAGATGGAGTGGATATATGAGACGCCATATACATGTTGCTTCGACTTAGAACATCATTAATGTATCCTTGTTGTTAGACGGTGATGCCTAATTTGTATTGATTAATTTGTAAGCCTAAAAAGAAATGTACGCCACCAAGATCTTTGAGTGAGAATACCTTGTAAAAATCTATGATAAACTTGTGAAGATGATTGTCACTTGTTCCAGTCACAATAAAATCATCTAAATATACAAGAACATATCTAGTAGACGAAGAAGAAATATGAACAAACAGGGAAGTGTTTTATTGACTAGCATGAAATCGTGATTAACGAGTTCTGAGTTTGGTAAACCATGCTCTTGGGGTCTGTTTTAGGCAATAGAGTGATTTCTTCAATTGACACACAATATGAGGGTTGTTGCAATCTTCAATGCCTTTTGGTTGTCTCATAAAAGCTTTTTCTGATAGATCACCATCAAGAAACGCATTGTTTATGTCCTATTTTCAAATTCGCCATCCTTGGGAGAGATCAAGAGAAAGGAATAAGAGGATTGTTATTGGTTTTTATCACTAGGATGAAGTTGCCGAAATACTCATCCTTTACATCCTGACTAATCCGTTGAGCCACCAACTGAGCTTTATATCCATCAATAGTCCCATCAGAACGTCTTTTTATCCTGAAGATCCACTTACAACCAGAAACATTAGCGTTAGTAAGACAAGTGATAAGTTACCATGTGTTATTTTTCATGAGATTGTCATATTTTCTTTCATCTCATCTTGCCAACATATATGCTTAATAGCTTGGGAATAGGTGTTAGGTTCAATATTTTGTTTTGGTGAAATTGTGGTCTGATATGTTTTTGCTTTAAAGGAGTTTATACGAGCACACTTTATCATGGAATGCTGATTTTGTTTAGCTGGTTGGTAATTTGCACTTATGGATGGGTTTTGTTGAGTATGAGAAGACATAGTGGAGTTTTGATAGCGTGTGCATTGAGTTCATTGTTGACGGATATAGGTGTAGATGGTGAATTCTTAGACATTTGTGCCTTGGAGGGTGGTTCTGATGGTGTGCATGGTTGAGTGGGGGTAGAGGGTATGAGAGAAGGGTTTTGAGTTGAAGGTTGAGTAGTGTTAATGGTTGCAATAATAGTAGGTGCGGTGATAGGTGATGGGTTCTATACAAACAATTCTATGTGTGCATGCAACCCTAGATTTGGATCTATGTTATCACTATTAGTTATACAACATTATGAACACTTGAAGAACCCTAAAAGGCTTCTAGGAATTTCGAAATTCACAAGGAAAGATGAAATACATACCTCTTGTTGTTATATTGTAATAACAACTTAAATCTGGAATCTTCTTGTCTTTGAAAGCATGTACCGCAAGTGTAGTACCTCTAATGACTCACAAACACCAAGAGCAAATGGAGAGGCAAGAGAGAGAGAGAGAGAGAGAGAGAGAGAGAGAGAGAAAAGGTATGAAATTCGTCCCTAGGAACCCTAGACAAGGCATGGATGAATTCTTATGACCTTAGGGGTCTTTATATATGTGTAGAGATTAGGGTTTCAGTCCTTATCCTTTTCTAGTTGCTTGCCCACCAAGCAATCATAAGATAAGCCTTGAAATCCCTTATCCTTTATCCTTTGGACGATTTCAAGGATATCTTATCCCTTGAATTCGTCGAACCCATATCAAGGATAACTATCACCCTATTTTGTAACTATCACATAATTACAATTCAGCCCCTCTAGTTTAGTTACATTTGACCACTAAATTAATTCTTAATTAATTATTGACCAATATTAATTAAACAAATATGATTTCTCCTTTAATATATTATTCTTATAACATACTAATAAATCATAATAACCTCTTTCTTTATTATTTCTCCAGTCAAGTTGCTTTGGTGATGGCAACCCAAAAGGATCATGCAGAATCGGGTCAATACTTGACAAATATGGTTACAGGCTTAGACACTAATCCAACAGTCTCCCACTTGGATAAGTCTAGTAACCACAAATGCAAGTACAACTCTATTAGCAATAGTAGCTCTCAAAGACGCTGTCGAACTCTGATCTTATCAAGGACCTGTCCTTTAGATAAGGGATCATATATTCCTCCATTCTAGATATCGTATAGACGTGAGACATGGATTGAAATTATTCTCTCAGTCTATGTGTTGTTTCCCGATTTCCAATTTACGACGACTGACTAATTGAACAAATAAAATTAGCCCTAGCCCGGCCGAGCATTTATGTTTGTCATCACTAAATCATCGCGAGGCCCACAAATATCGCTTTTATCCCACTTTGGGTAAAAGGAACGGATAAAATTCGACTCAATGTTTGCTTGCACTCACTCATTAAATCACACACAATAATAAATTTTATAACACCAAGTTACTGGTGCGTTTACATATTATCAATGTGTAACCGATTCGCAAGATACAACTAACATATATCGGTTTCAAGAATACAAGATATTATCATCTCACCAATCGCTTGTGATAAAATCCATGAAGCGATCCAAGTGAGCGTGGGTTTAATACAATGCTCAAAATCATATTCATAAGCACTCATGAACGTTGCAGCAAACCTTTGCTATGTCTAATACACTTTAGACAATCTACAAACCAATTCATGACAGTCTTCATTCATATCTACTTCCAACATATGAACGAATGTGGACCATTCGAATAATTTGATTATTCTGAAATAATTAATTATCTAGGAAGTCAAAACATGCAAAGAGAAACACAATGATAATACCTAATCTTATATGAACCCAAACTTGTGAGTATAAATAAAACACCTTTATTTAATCACCATATTGATTACTCATTATCCATTGTTTAATGTTTCAGATAATCAACTTTATAACTCAAATCATAACCACAATTGTCCCATGCTCAAAGCATGTACACTTTGGTTTCCTATGATCCATACTTTGAGAAATAGATCAATTGAAAATTTTCAAATGCAACTCATTTCACAATCCCCAATCCTTATAATTAGTGTAAGAATACCAAATTCTTGCCACCTTTTAGAATATGTCAAATTCTAATATTTTATGCAATGATCCTCTTGTGAAGTCACGGAACAAAAATCACAAAGACTCGGCCAACGAAATCACAAGGTACTCTATCAAAATTGTTACAGAACAATTTTATAGATGTGATGTCTCTCACTCAAAGTACATTCCTTTGAACATCCTTTTGCATAAAAAATTTTAATCTAGACATAAATTCTTAATTTTCAACTCCCAATTATGGAAACATTTCCATATTTACCATATGACAACTCATTCTTAATAGAATCTTATCTATTCATAATAATGTCGATATGGTCCATTCAATACTATACTTCCAACTACTTACAAGTGACCAATCCTCAGCGAACTTTAGATCGTCCTTTGATAGTTGTTTAATTATCTTAGTCAATACCAATTCTTGTCCTTTCCCTTCTTAATGCGCTAGACATTTGCAAAATTTTAGAATGGTCAAATATTATAGCACTTTCAATCGATCCTTTACCCGAAGCGTATGGGACACGATGCATAATGTCTTACATAAAGATATGATACTCTATCAATCTTCTGCCAAAATATTTTATGTGTCACGTTCTTAGAATTCGAACTATGAAGAGGGATACCGTAATCATAATCGAAATTGAAGAACACACTATGTATCCTTTGACTAAATTTAATAAAATTTCTCAATCTAAGCTTTATATTTTGAACGAAGTACAATATTCTCTCCCTTAATTATAGAAAAACAACTTTTCAACTCTATAATTAATATTGCTAACTTGCAATACTTACCATAATAATCATGCTCCCACTTGCATGATGATTATTTCTTTACCAGCATAACACTTATGCTCCCACTAACTTCGACATGTATTCAGAAATCAGCTGAACTTCTAGAAAACAATTTCTTAAGTTCATATTTCTATTACTAGATACTTTGATAAGACATTATCTAAGCTTCTCAAACTTATACACTTTTCCTTCGACAACTCATGTGTAAATTTCTAAACGATTCTAGGACTCATATCAACGAGTCTAAAATGTTCAGACCCATTTGCCATTTCCCACAATTCGAACTATGAAGAGGTATACCGTAATCATAGTTGAATTTGAGAAACCCAAATTACATAATGCTATCTTCAAAATCTCTCTTAGTGAAAGCGTTTCCTCACAACAATTCTTATGAATGAAAGAAACCTTATGACACTTAGATTTTGTGGTGTATACGTTCCCATCCATGTGAATTCGTCATAACCATAATCACAAGATAATGTCAGTGATAAATCCAAACTCTTATGGATAGAACTTGTTCTTCTTAATTTCTTGCCATCAAGGGTCCCACCATTACTTCCAAGTTATTGAGCAGCCCACCCCTTCATTTCAATGTACTTTCCATTGAACAAGGTGTCTTGCCCCTATACAATCCATTGAGAACTCGTAGAACTCACATATATAGAAAACTCAATTGGAATGGCACATAAAACAAAATAGTGTCAACACGATAGGTTGTAAACCTCAAGTCGTGTGCTAGTATTGATTGATAAGTTTTATTCTTGATTTGTTCTTGAAACCTTTCAAGACCATTAAGACTCCCACTGACTCCTTGACATATAAGGTTTTCTTGTCAAGAAACATTTCTTGACAAACAAAAGTGTAGTTTTATCAATACAAAACATTTCACATGATTGGTCCTAGTTGGTCTTTGTCTTATCCAAGACATCACAACTTACCAATTTCAAATGTGCAAGAATAAGAAAACCTTTTCCCCAAATTCCACATTTGATGAATGTTATAAACCTTCTTAAGACTTGTCACTCAATTCACAATCTTGGAGTATTACTCTAAGACATGATAATGGAACGAAGTATGATTGACTTCTTGATTTAACCATTTCCATAATTCTTGATTCCTCTTCTTAGACATACAAATTGTACTAAGACTCACTTAGAGGATCAATTGAGATATGGTTCTTAATCATTAAGACTTATCATAAAACATAATAAAATGTACTCTCCCTTCTTCTTAGAATAAAGAAACTTTTATCTTTCTTCCTACTTGATTCTTCTTATTCGTTTTGCTATTGATTGAAACTCTTTCAATCAACTTAGAATTATACTCAATCTTATAGGTATAACCATATTCACTAAACTTTAGTAAATCATGACGAATGTCTTTGTCACTTTTGTGGTGGACTTGATCAATGTACGACCTAGTGTATTTGATCTCCTAGTCCTTCAATTGACACTTTGTCAAAGAATTAGTCCAAATTTCCTAAATGTGAACTTTTCCATTCATCATATAATACTTGTTATATGATTCCAAGTTCCTATCCACTTGAAACTTGGGCGATGAGAAACTCTCCTCTAGACACTTCCATAAATAACCTTATTAAGAATCAAATCCATTTTTCTAATAATAGAAGTACACAAACATCAATTTTTCATATATGCCATTGTAAGGATAAACAAATAACATAAAACCAAAATTTATTTTATTCATAAAAGCAGCGGAAAACATGTCCTTACAATGCAAAATTCAACTGAAAAACTATGTAATCAAATACTCCAAACGAATCTATCATAACTTCCTAAGCTCAAAATCGGGTCTTCAAATCCATGCGATCGTAATCCATTTCTTCGTAATCAGACTCATCTTACTCTTCCATCAAACTTCCTCTCTTTTCTCTAATTATGCAAAACATACAAATGTAAACTTATCACATTATGTATAAAGAATAGGAATTTAATGGAGTTAGATAGTGGATTTTATACCTGAAGTAGATCCATACTTCTTGACTCTCCCATCTCTTAGACTCTTCAGGTCCTTTAGGCAGCTTTGGATCCATTTCTCCTTCTCTTGGCAGCAGAAACAGGTGGGTTCTTCTAGAGTGTCCACGAAAGCATGGTTGGTTGAATTATCAGAAAAATATGCTCCATTGCTTCGCCAAATCATTTATGATTCAGTAGCAATAAGCATGTAAGTTAAGTCAATGAGGGTCGCGTCAAGATCCATCATATAATACTCTCTTATGAACTTATCGTATGATTTAGGTAGTGACTGAAGAACCCAATCCACAGCCAACCTATTGGGGAAAGACGCACCCAACATAATCAACCTATCAATGTGTGATTTCATCCTTAGGACGTGAGCACACACGGGTTTACCATCTTCATGTTTCATTGCCAATAGGGCTTCGGTGATCTTGAACCTTTCAAATCATCGATCTTGTGGGTCGGGGAGAACAACGGGAGGAGGAGGAAAAAGTGAAATCAAGCTAGTCCACAAGCTTTCACTTTCAACAGGAACACTTTTTCCTTGGGATTTGGGAAGACCACGGTTAGAATCAGACATCTACCAAACGGGAGAAATTTCAAGTTAGTTGATTGATTAAATCCTTAATGAAACACCCAAATGAGACATTAAGGCTAGGATCCAACAACATTATTTACACATTAGAAGAGGGATGCCGTAATCCAACATGCAAATAATTCGGAGGTAAGTGAATGACGATTCACTAATTCTTCACCATGAAAAACATAAAGGCTTAAGTTTTAAATGTATTAAGAATTCCTAGATTTCCTTTGAGATTCATTGAACTTTTCAATGACATGTTTAAATCTCGATATGCCCCTCTTGTTTGTGACTGGGATGCCGAGGATCACAAAGTGGGTGTGAATAACCATGCAAATCTACATGGTGCCCTCATTTTTACAGTCACCTATTCGATGTGCCAGTAAACCACACACGCTCCATCGAACTATGACAAACATTGAGTCACCCTTTGCCACCTTTGCTTAGAACCCAATTAGTGTGACGGTTAACCACACGCGCTCCACTAACGTCTTAGCAAGGGTACAAAGAGTAATTTCATGGGATTGCATCAATTTCACTTTTGACTAAAGTAACTAGGATTGGGAATTTGTAAAAGTGTTTAGTTACTTTACATAGATTCATTATACTTATTAATGAAGAAAGTATTGCTCTATCCTACCCGTTCGGCTAACGACCCTCCACCAATCAAGGAAGCGGTGGGTAAGAGTGGATACCCATTAAACGGCCATTTTATAGGCCATAACCTTATACCCCCCTTATAGATCGGCTTCGTGAATGAGGCCTACTAATGGTAAGACAAGCATTTTAGTTATACATATATAATATTAGACTTTTAATGTTATACATAGTATAAGGGTGTATTTTACACTTTTAAAATACTAGGTGGTTTAAAATTTTATAAATTACACTTTTAATAAAATATAAACCCCATCATTATGGATTTATTAACTCTCTTTTAATTTTACACTTAATTAATTTAATAAAACCTTAAGGGTGTAATTTGAACTTTTCAAAAATTAGGGTTTTAGAATTTAACATTTTCAAAATTAAACTTTTAATCAAACAATTTAAATTCCAAAACTTGAGGGCAAGTTTTTGAAACTTTTCAAAACAATTAGGTTTTAATCTCACCTTAAAATTTTCGAATTTAAGACTATTTAAATTAAAATTTTAATTATTAAAACTCTTGATTTAATAATTGTCTTGAATTAACCTATTAATTTAAATTATTAAATCATAAGGGATTATCTAAATCATAAAGGATAATTACAAATTAAACAATTAATTTATCCTAATCCTTTTAATCCCTCTAAATTTCGAAAATCATGGGATAGGATAATTCAAAATCTTTAATTACCATATATAACTATTAAAGGATAATTACAAGATATAGGATATTCCAAATCCCTAAAATTTAGGATCTTATCTTGGGGAGGAGGCTAATTTCGAAAATCATGGGGTTTTTATAGCCCTAGATTTTGAAATCTTGAGGCTTAAGGAAAGGATTTGAAAACCCTTTCAAATTTTCGCAAATTAGGGTATAGAAACCCTAATCTCGAAATTTCTAGCCTCCTAGGGTTTATTGGCTATAAACCCTAGTATATCAAGTTCATACAATTGTATAATACTAATTGAAAACAAGTTAACCAAAGGCTTTGATACCACTGACGGGTTTTATACAAACAATCCTATATGTGCATGTAACCCTAGATTTGGATCTATGTTGAAACTATTAGTTATACAACATTATGAACACTTGAAGAACCCTAAAAGTCTTCTAGGAATTTCAAAATCCACAAGGAAAGATGAAATACATACCTCTTGTTGTTATATTGTAATAACAACTTAAATCTTAAATCTTCTTGTCTTTGAAAGCAAGTACCACAAGTGTAGTACCTCTAATGGTTCACAAACACCAAGAGCAAATAGAGAAGCAAGAGAGAGAGAGAGAGAGAGAGAGAGAGAGAGAGAGAAGGTATGGAATTCATCCCTAGGAACCCTAGACAAGGCATGTACGAATTCTTATGACGTTAGGGGTCTTTATATAGGTGTAGAGATTAGGGTTTCAGTCCTTATCCTTATCTAGTTGCTTGCCCACCAAGCAATCATAAGATAAGCCTTGAAATCCCTTATCCTTTATCCTTTGGACGATTTCAAGGATATCTTATCCCTTGAATTCGTCCAACCCATATCAAGGATAACTATTACCCTATTTTGTAACTATCACATAATTACAATTCAGCCCTCTAGTTTAATTACATTTGATCACTAAATTAATTCTTAATTAATTATTGACCAATATTAATTAAACAAATATGATTTATCCTTTAATATATTATTCTTATAACATATTAATAAATCATAATAACCTCTTTCTCTATTATTTCTCCAGTCAAGTTGCTTTGGTGAAGGCAACCCAAAAGGACCATGCACAATCGGGTCAAGTACTTGACAAATATGGTTACGGGCTTAGACACTAATCCAACAGTAGGATGTTCTAGTATGGATGCATTTTGTATAGATGAAGAAGATGTCTATGGCAATATTTCTTCATTAAAAAAATACATGCCGAGAGATGTATACAAAAGTAGTATCTTGATGATAACATATGTAACCTTTATATGTTGCACTATACCCAAGAAAGACGCAAGGTTTGGATCTAAAATATGTTTTAAACAATCATAAAAGGAAATCAAAGTTCAAATGTACACCAAATGTAAATAATATCTTGTTTCTACTTAAATAATTGCATAGATGGTATAAATACATTCAAGAGTGAAAATCTTAGTGAACAAGTTTCTTAGAAGATATCAAATGAACTAAGTACCTAGACTGTGTATACTATATTCGACAGACACAAAATGTATACTAGGACATCGATATTAAATGGGAATCTATAAATGCACCTGATAAAATACATACACATCGAAGTCATGAAGACCTTCGATATTTACAAATACTTAGATATTAAGACAACTACCTAAGGCTTCGATATATCACAACATATATGACTCTACAATCTTCCCTTTTGTCATCAATACTGAATCTTCAGACAGTGAGTATTGTCTTTATCACTTGTGTAGCAACACTCTTCTAATCTCCGTGTACCAAACGACGATCTTCCTAATCTCCTGTTTATCCTCATTTGATTTCTTCTTGCAATTGTTGATAAAAAGAAGGACATTAGGAAGATTCTAGTTTGAATCTCTTTCTACATCGTCAGTACGGAAAAAGAATTTCTTTTTCCCACCCTTCACATTCTTTCCATGAAATACAACTCCTAACGGTTCATTAATGATTTCTCCATCTATATAATCATCAACATTGATTTTTAATTTTAATAGTGACTTTGGAACCTTTGAATTTTTGTTAAAGGCAGTGGTGAACTCATAATCTGTTAATGCTAGATGAGCTAAATAACAATCTAAGAAGCCATTGATGTGAATATACCCAATGATGTATAAAGTTTTGTATTTAACTTCGTTGTTACCCAAGTTTCCCATAATCTTCATAATAGTGATTAGATCATTCAAATTCATTAAGGGAAATTCATCACTGGTGAAGTCAAACAGAACACTGTATTCCCTAACATCAATATATCGATTGTTTTGCAATACTCCTTTGAACATAGAATCAGTAGTTAACGATATCAGTTTGACATATTTAACTAAGGACCAAACATCTTCTTCTTTCTTACAAAGAGCAAAATGAAAACGAATCTTCATCCTTTTAAATTCCTTAGTATCAGAAAAATTGTCAGCCAACTTGAACTGAGCAAAGGTGAACATGGAATGATTGATCGGAAAGTCTAACTAATAAATTCAATGGCATAGATTCTCACTGCCCTTTTATCAAAAGCATATAATTCTCCATAAGCCACATTTTCAGTTGTTTAGTAACACCACATCTTATTAGGATCCCCCTTATTAATACTAGGTGGGTCATTCGCTCTCATTCTCATGATGGTATTCAGCTGCTTTATTCTTTCAATCTCAAGATCTTGAAGTTTCTTTGTCTCCTCTGTTTGTAGGCTCCATTTGAAAAAAAAATTCCTTTCCCTTTTGATTCGGAAGTTGCATCAGGTTTGAATGTCGAAGAACTTGATCCCTCATCATTTATGTTCAGGCCCTTCTTTGATTGAAGCTTTGACATATCAACTTCGACATTTGGAGTTGCAGATGTTCTCGAAGATGTCAGAATACATTTCCTTGAGATTGAAATTGAAATTTCTGTAGTGATAACCTTCCCACCAACTTTTCCTTTGCCTTCATCCCCATCGTTGGATTAAGCATCCTTTTGTCCCCATGTGACATGATCATGGATGGGCATGGAGCATTAGTGGGTAATCGAAGAAAATGATACAAACTGAGAGCAAGTTGAGATTTTAAACTCGAGTCCACATAAGCAATAACATATGAGATTTGATCTTGAGAAATTGAAGTTGTTGCTGGAATATCAAACTTCGATAAATGATTAGCAATAATTGTAAGAGATCTCCCAATGTTTGTAAAATTTTTTTCCATCAGATTCGTTTTTAAGCTTCAAATCCTCAGCATACTCCATATTAAGATCACGAACATCTCCAATTAATGTTCTTCTTGCTCCAAGAAGAACTTCGACATTCTTCCTAATTCCATCGCAAAATTTGTCAAGATTCGAAAATTCTTTAGTAACCAAATCAACCAACTCTGTGATCATGAACTCTAGATACTCTTTTGAATAGTTTACCAACTTCTCAATAATTTTATGTCGCTCACGAGCAACATTTTGGAATTATTTTATTTCAAACTTATATGAAAACATCTTACCAATCATACGAGTCTCCAATTGTGATACAACAGTGCCGATAAGATTCTTCATCTTTGATTCTTCGCCTTTGAATAGAAATTCAACATCATCTGTAGTTACTGAAGATGGTGTAATAGCAGATAAATCATTCAATAACTGAAGTATAGTGTTTAGTTTTGAATTCAAAATCTTATATTGTTTGCCTGAAATTATTGCATGATCTTCCATGTCTTCCTCCTCTGGATAAAATTCTAACTCATCAAATTCAACATGTTCATCTTCTTCGGAATTTGACATGTCATGATTAGTAGATTGAGAAGAGAATAATGTTGTAATAGGTAGCTTCAAGATATGGTCAAACATAGGATAACTGAGAGGAACAAAAGTAGGTATTATGATTGATTATGGTTGTGGTGACGATGGTGGTGGTAAAATATTTGATGAGACATGAATAAATTTCGAAGGATCCTCACCCTTATTAACATTTGAGTCCTTATCAGATAATTTCTTAGGGATATTTGAATACCTATTCTACTTTCTATTGGACTTGGAATTAGGAACTTCAGGTGCAATAGCACTTGTCTACATAGGAAGAAAATTCGAGATTGGTTCATGTGTTTAGATGTTTGTATCCACATTAGATGTGTTTACAGTGACATCTTGATTTCTTATATCCTAAGCATTTGATTTGACATTGGCAACCTCTCTTGGTGAAACATTTCTCGTTAGATTTTCAGGTTTAATAACTTTATCATCTATTTCTTTGCTATTTTGATCAACTTCGAAAACATTGGGTGTTGGCTTTGTTGTGGTAAAAGGTTCTTCGATTGTTTGAGCCTTAAGCTTCTTAAATTGTTTCAACAGACCAACAACTTTGCGTTTCTTGGATTGTTGATCCTTCTCATTCGAAATGTCCTTAATCACAACACCACAAGACTTAGAATTTAACTTCAACTTTTCTGATTTCTTAAGAACTATCTCAGGAGTATCTTTAACAATTCTCTTAAACACCTTCTCAAAACCACCTTTTATAGACTTCTAAGAAACACTTTTTACTAAGTTCTCAGAAACATCTTTATCAACATTTACTTTTGGCTTCGATGTGGACTTCATCTTCACAACATGAGAATATTTAGATGCTCCCTTTATCAGCATAAATGTCACTTTCTTTGGAATAGGATCAGATGAAGTAAGAAAAATGGATACTTTGTATTTAATCAATAAATGATTTGAATCGTACACTAGTTGGAGCATTGCATCTGGAATCCTTCCAACAACAACAAATACCACAGGATCATCAATTCGAGCATTAGGAATATTAAGATGTGAGAATTATCCAAACTCAACACATTTAGGAACTAGAATTCCTGCTTGAATCTATGTTTCATGCAAAATTAGACCCCAAAAGTGAGCATTGGCAATGTCAGTAGTTTTCTTCTTGTGTTTGATAGACGTGGTAAACTCATCTCAAATTAACGAAGCATACTCAACCTTCATCCCATAATATAGACTAGACATAACATAATAGAATTGAGGTTTTGCCTTATCCATACCACAACTCCTTAGAGTCAAGCAACAAAGAGTAGTACCAAAGAAAAATTTCCTCACATTTAAAAGATTGGAATTGTTAAAGCTACTGACCAGAGATATTTGAGGATTATATCCCATTTCCTTAAACATTTGAAGTACTTGTTTAGACGTATGAACTTAAAACAAAACTTCATAAGATAATTGAAGAATTTGTGCAAAATGATTCTTGTTCAATCATTTGTTGCCATTTAATTCCATTAGGAATGTAATAGCTTCATTCGTATTATTGAGTACAATCGTATAATCCACGAGCAATGGCCAATTCGTCGGAATAGAAAAGGAGGCAGTCAAAACATAAGCAGGAATCGAATCATTCAAACATTGACGAATCATCTTCAACTATTCCAGGTTCTGTAGATAACAACAAATTAAACCTTAAATCTTCATATTAGGCAAAAAAAACTTCATCTTCAGTTGTGTTGACGTGATCGATAGAGGTATTACAGTAGACATGATGATCGATTGAGAGAATTTTGATGTTGATCGGAAAATAGTGTTAGGGTTCTTGCGTAAATTCACGGGATCAAAAAGATTGAATTTTTAACACCCAGATTCATGAGATATATTTTATTTTTTGATTTGTGAGTTTTGGGGGTTGCCACGATGTACATCATATTTTGACCCATAAACAACTTTCTCAAGGATACAAAAATGATTACGAAACATATCATTTACAAATCTAGGTAGTTGCTCAACCTAGACAGTCTCTTCTAGTACGTCATTGAGGAATGCACACTTTACGTCCATTTGGTCCACATCGAAGCCCTTGCAAGCTTCATAAGCAAGAAAGAATCGCACTACTTCGAATCTTGCTAAAGGATCAATGGTTTCACCATAACTAATCCCTTCTTTTCAACAATAACCTTTTACAAGTAATTTTGCTTTATTGCAAACAACATTTCCTTCTTTATCAACTTTATTTTTGAAAATCCATTTAAACCAACCATATTGCATTGAAACAACCCAATTTGGAGGTTCTAATACAGTGTAGCTTGTTTTTGGTTCAAGTTTAGAAATAAAAACATTGAACATGCAAAATTCTTGGTGAACATTAAGAACTATATTTCTTGCTCTAACATGTGCTATTTTTTACACACTTGAATTAGGATTACCAATAATTTGTTCTTTGGGATGATCACATGTCCATTTCTCAATTAGAGGAAATAACAGATCAAAATCCAAATAAGGACCCTCAAATATTTCTTCAGTCTCTGAAAATTCTTCTAGAATAGATAAACTAGCATTAATTCCATCATTTGAATTACCTAGAATTATGTTATCATCTTTGATATGTGTTCGATTTGGCTCCCCCTGAACACATGGATTCGTTATGTGTTGCTCCCTCTCAACATCAACATTCGATGGTAATGGCTCCCCCTCGACTTGACTTAGTGTTGTCGAGTTCTCCCGCTCAACTTGACCAGATGTCGAAGTTTGACCTTTTTCAAAATTAGCTCTTGGTGTAGAAGATGAATATCCATTTGTTCGTCCATCAGTGATTGTTGATTCAACGGAATGCTTTGATTCTTCAGGTACTTGATTTTCTTTGATATTAACCTCAACATAAATTTCTCTGTCGAGAATACCAAAAAGCAAATTAAAGTCAATATTAAATGTCAACATTTGTTCATAATCCTCATTAGAATTAGAAAGAATTGGTTTTTGTGGAAATACATGTTCATCTTATTTAACATAGTAATCATCAAATGTTAAATTGAAAGTTTCAACTCTTTGTGTTCGTTTGTTCATCACGCTCTTGATATAGAATTTTGGGAATACCCAAGAAAGATTCCTTCATCAACCTTCATGTGAAACTTCAAAAGATTTCCTTTGAGACTCATAATTAAGCACCAGCAACCCAAAACATGGAAAAATTGGACATTAGGTTTCTTTATGTTAATGATTTCATAAGGTGTGACGTTAAATATTCGATGAATGAAAAAATGATTTTGAGTGAAACAAGTCGTAGAAATTTTTCTGCCTAAAAATATTGAGGTAAATTGGCGTAATTGAGCATTGTTCTAGTAGCTTCATACTAAGATTGATTTCTCATTTCGACAACACCATTTTGTTATGGTGTGTAAGGAGATGAAAAATTATGCGAAATTTCAAGATTTGTCAAGAATGAATCGAGAAGTTAAATCTTGAATTCCGTTCCATTAGCACTTTTAATTTGATGGACTTTCTTCTTCAAAATCATTTCAATGCTTTTGATGAAATTAATCATCACTTGAGCAATCTCAAATTTTTGTATTAGAAAATGAACCCAAGTGAAGCATGAAAAATCATCTGTTATGACAAGTATGTACATCTTCTAATTGATAGACTCAATAGTGAAGGGTCCACACAAGTCAATGTGTAGAAGTTCTAATGGTTCAAAAATCTTCGAGTGGTTGATTATGTTGGATAAGGTGTCTATGTCCATAACTATATTTGGTATGTACTTGACCCGACCCGACATGGTCCATTTGGGTTGCATGACATCATGCATTTGGATAAACTAAAATGAGAGAAATAACACTTATGGTTTATTAATATATTATAAGTTCTAATATATTAATAATATTATTTAATTAGTATTGATCAATAATTAATTTAGAATTAATTAAGTGATCAAAAGATGACTAATTAAATATATGGGTTGATTATGTAAATCATCCATACTTGTGTAGTGGACTAGATTCTCCATGGATTATCAAGTTAGGCTAAGGTCCATAGGATGCTCCATGGGAGTTACAAACCCATGGGTTATGGAAATGAAGAGTCATGTCACATTAGGGTTTACATGGTGTAACCCTATATGTAACACACTATATAAAGAATATGAAGCTCACCAAAATCGACTACTAGATGCAATATAGAGGGCACGCCGATTTCTAAGTGTAACATTCTCTCTCAAAGTTTATTCCAAGAGAATTTGTTGTTGTGTGAAGCATTTGAGGCATCAAACTTGGGGTGCTAGGCTCTCAAGGTATTTCAAGGAATCAAATCAACTACAAGGTATGTAATTCTAGACATCTTTTATAATAAAAGTTCCCCATGTATGCTAGATAGGATTATGAACCTTGGAAATCAAATTTTGCATGTATTTTAGACAAACATAGATCCAAGGTTTTCTAGGGTTGCATGTACACTTAGGGGTGTTAGAATGCTCATAACCCATCAGTGGTATCACAGCCTAGGCTTGTTTGTTAATACTTGATGCAAAATAGTGTAAAAATTGTTTTATTGAGATGTCTACACAGGGGACTCGACGAGTCCATGGGGAGAGTCGACTAGTCCAAGTGAAATGGACTAGAAACATTAACCTAAATTGTTTTGGTGTTTTAAAACTTGTTTTAGATGGTGTAATGGTTGTTCTCATCCATTTACAATGGCTAATATCAAAATTATATGATTATATGTGTTCATATGTTCTTGAAATTTTGATATGAATATTCATGTTCTGATGAGTTCTTGATAGATCATAGGAATTACTTGATTAATGCTTAATTCATGATCTTTATATGTTTTAATGGAGTCCATAACTTGTCATCAAGTTATGGATAACCAAAAGTCTCTTTGTTTTAAACCCATTAAAAGAACACATAAGTTACAAAAATGAAGAGTCTTCATTTTAATAACTCATCAGTTATGAATTGAAGAGTTTTGTTATGTTATAAAACTTGCCCTCAAGTTTTGGAACATGTAAAGTCATCTAATAAACTTTAGTTCCAACCCCTAGATTTTTAAAAGTTAAAAATCAATCCTTATACTTTATAATATTATAAGTTTATATATATATATATATATATATATATATATATATATATATATATATATATATATATATATATATATATATGTACATGTGTGTGTGTATAAGAGCAAGTCGTCTTACCATTAGTAGGACTTATTCATGAAGTCGGTTTATAAGGGGGGCATAAGGTTGCTACCTATAAAATGACAGCTTAATGAGTGTCCACTCTTACCCACCGCTTCCTTGATTGGTGGAGGGTCATTAGCCAAACGGGTATGACAAGGACTTATAAAATTTTCATTAAAAGTATGATGAATATTATAAAGTAACTAAATGTTTTATTAAATTCTCAATCTTAGTTACTTTAGGAAAATGTGAATAAGGTGCTAATCCATGAAATTACACTTTACACTTTGTTTAAGTCGTTAGTGGAGTGTGTGTGGTTAACCGGCACACTAACTTGGACTCAACAAGGTAGGTAAATGGTAACTTAAGGTTTATTATAGGTTGGTGGAGCGGGTGTGGTTAACCAGCACATCGATTGAGTGATAAACTTTAAGGGTACCAAGTAATTTGCATGGTTACTTCACACCTCGTTTTGTGATCCTCGGTATTTCCAATCACAAAACTTAGAGGGCACACTCGAGATTGAAACATGCCTTTGAAAAGTTCATCGAATCTAAAAAGAATCTTGGAATTTCTAAGAACCAATTAAAACCTAATAATTTATATTTCGGTTTTTGGTGTAAATTGGTGAATCGTCATTCACCTACCTTTCAAATATGTTATAGCTTAGATTACGGAATCCTTCTTCTAAGTTATAACGTATTGTGATTGGATCCTAGCCTTAATGCTACATTTGGGTGTTTTATTAAGGACTATTTTTATATCTAAACTAAACTTATTCTCTTCTTTTTCAACTGTCTTCCAACAACACTGCTTTTGGCTCAAACCCTACTGACTACTTTTCCCTCATGAAACTATGTGGGAGGGTCATCTTCGATGGTTCCAACTTCATGGATTGGATCTAGAACATCAGTATTGTGACTCGCTACGAGGACAAGGAATATGCCCTCGATAAGGAGCTAAAGGAGATCGATGAGTCCACTGCTACTCCCTAGGAGATCGCTGACTTCCGAACTCATGAAAGAGATGCCACCAAAGTGGCATGCATCATGATGGGCACCATGACAGTTGAACTCCAGAAGCCTATGAGGACTATTAACCTTTTGAGATGCACCAAGATATGATGGAAAGATACTATCAAAGTGCTCGTCAAGAGCGATATGAAATAATCTCCTCCATGATAACAACCAGGATGAAGGATGGAGATTCCGTCACGAGCCACATGCAAAAAATGCAAAGGTATGTGGATCGTTTGCTGAAGCTTAATATGAACTTCCCCGAGGAGCTAGCAATAGATATTATTTTGCACTCCTTACCCTCGTGTTATGATCAATTCTGCATGACATACCACATGAATAAGGAAGAAGTCACAATCAGAAAACTTCAAGGACTTCTAAAGACCATAAAAACAGGTCTTATAGGTAAGACGGTTGTTAACATTCCTACTCCTACTCCAAACTCCACCCCTGTCTTGGAAATCAGGAAAGGTAAAGGGAAGAAGACGAAGAGCCCTTCGAAGGGTACCAAGGGTAAGACCCTTGATGGCTCTTCTTCAAGTGGAACCAAGAAAGGTTTCGTCACTCCGTCTTCTGACCCAAAAGAGATTGAATGCTTCTACTGCCATGAAAAGTCGCATTGGAAGCGGAAGTGCCCAAAGTACCAGCAAGATGTGAAGGATGGGAAGGTCGAACCCAACCATGTAGGTATTTACACTATTCTATCTAATAACTCACCCTATTCTAACTTTTGGGTCCTTGATACCGGTTGTGGTATTCATATTTGTTCTGGTTTGCACCTGTCACCAAGATTGGAGTTTATTCTTTGTTTCTAAGTAGTGGGTTTACTTTAGATTTGAATAAATGTTGTTATTCGCCAGAAATGGAAATAAATATTATTTCCTTTCATGATTTGTACAAACAAGGGTTTACCTATTCTTTTGATAATGAAATTGGTGGAATAAATGCTTTCTTTAATAATGTTCTTTATTTTAAAGCGTTACCTTGTGATGGTGTGTATGAAGCTGTATCTGTTGTAGATAATCTAGGAAATAATGTGTTGTGTATTGATTCTTCTAGTAATAATAACTTTGATAAAGCATCATTATGGCATTGTCGTCTTGGACATGTGAGCAAGAAACGCATAGGCCAACTCCAAAAGGATGGAGTCTTGGAGTCATTTGACCTAAAGTCAGATGATAGTTGTGAATCATACTTACTTGGAAAAATCACAAAGTCACTCTTCATTGGTTCTTGTGCTAGGGCGAAGGTTTGTTGGATCTGGTACACACAGATGTGTGTGGACCCTTCAAATCTATCATAAGGGATTCTAATCGTTATTATTTGACTTTTACTGATGATTATAGTAGATATGGATATGTCTATTTAATCAAGCATAAGTCAGAGACTTTTGAAAGGTTTAAAGAGTTTAAACAGGAAGTTGAGAATCAATTGGACAGGAACATTAAGATGCTTCAATCCGATCGTGGTGGTGAGTATCTTAGTACAGAGTTCCTTGAATATCTTAAGGAATGTGGGATTATCTCACAATTGACACCTCCAACGACACCACAAATTAATGGTGTGGCTGAGAGGCGCAATAGAACCTTGTTGGATATGGTTTTTTCCATGATGGGTTGAGCTTCGCTACCAATCTCATTTTGGGGGTATGCCGTAGAGACTGTCGCCCATATCCTTAATATGGTCCTTATAAAGAAAGTTGCCAAAAATCCTCATGAGATGTGGATTGGTAAAGTTCCCGAACTAGACCACATTAAGATTTGGGGTTGCGAGGATTTCATGAGACACGAGACTCATGAAAAGCTCAAACCTCGAAGTGAGAGGTGTATTTTCATCGGCTACCCACAGAAATCGTATGGTTACCTCTTCTACAGACCTAGTGATAATGTGGTCTTTGTAGCAATGAGGGGTGCCTTGAGAGAGAGAGAGAGAGAGAGAGAAAGAGAGAGAGAGTTCATAAGCTAAGGAAACAGTGGGAGGCAAATTGACCTTGAAGAAATTCAAGACTCAAGTGGTGAAGGAACTTCAAACCCTAGCACTCAACCTGAGGAGGTAACTCCTGTTGAGCCAATTGACAAGTTTGTACCTCTGAGGCATTCCACAAGGATTAGGAATGCACCTGAGCACTATTATTGTTTCCATATTACTGCGGAAGGTAAGATACTTATCGGTGATGAGACATTGGTAAGTCTGGATGAACCTAACAGCTACGCAGAAGCCATGACAGGCCCCGAGTCTACTAAATGAAAACAGGCAATGGACAGCAATATATAATCCATGTATGCCAATCAAGTTTGGAACTTGGTTAACAATGTACCAGGTCGTAAGACAGTTGGTTGCAAATGGATCTTCAAGAAGAAGATCGACATGGATGGTAATGTACACACATATAAGGCGCGACTAGTTTCAAAGAGATTTTCTTAAACTTCGGGAGTTGATTATGATGAGACCTTTTCATCAGTTACAAAGATTAAGTCCATTACGGTTCTGTTAGCCATCTCTACATTTCCTAATTATGAAATAAGGAAAATGGATGTCAAAACCGCCTTCCTTAATGGAAGTTTAGCTGAGGATGTTTACATGAGTCAGCCAAAGGGTTTTGTCAGTACATAATACCCTAATAGAGTGTGTAAGCTCAAGAAATACATTTATGAATTGAAGCAGGCACCTCGCAGAAGGAATCTTTGCTTCAATGAGAAAGTCAAAGAGTTTGGCTTTTCGAGGAGTGAAGATGAATCTTGTGTCTATGTCAAGGCTAGTGGGAGTATAGTTAGATTTTTGGTACTGTATGTGGACGAAATACTACACATAGGAAATGACATCCCAACCTTGTAGGAAGTGAAGTCCTGGCTTGGGAAGTGTTTCTCTATGAAAGACCTAGGAGAAGCTGCCTATATTCTAGGGATATGGATTCTGAGAGACCAGAGTAAAAGACTAATTGGACTTAGTCAGAGTACCTACTTGGATAAGGTGCTGAAGAGGTTCGACATGTAGGTCTCCAACAAAGGAGAGTTATCCATCGAGAGTAACGCCAGACTGAGTAAAACTCAGAGCCCGAGTACTGAGGCTGAGATTGCAGAAATGAGTCGAGTACCTTATGCTTCTGCAGTAGGCTCGATCATGTATGTTATGAACTGCACTCATCCTGATGTGGACTTTGCCCTGAGCATGGTCAGCGGATATCAGGGGAACCCTAGCAAGGCTCACTGGACTGCAGTAAAGAATATCCTCAGGTACCTGCAGAGGACTAAGGACTGGGTCCTTACCCTCGGTGGGAGTGATGACTTGAGAGTTGTAGGGTATAGTGATGCTAGCTTTCAGACTAATACGGATAATTTCCACTCTCAGCAGGCTGGGTCTTTACCTTAAACAGAGGAGCAATCACTTGGAAGAGTTCCAAGAAGGAGACAGTGGCTAATTCAACTTGCGAATCAGATTATATAGCAGCAAGCGAGGCAGCAAAGGAGGCAATGTGATTGAAGAACTTCATTGGAGACCTTGGAGTTGTACCAGCTATAAAGGAGCCAATGGAAATTTACCATGATAGTGAAAGTGCAGTTGCCTTAGCCAAGGACCAAGGGATCACGAGAGATCCATACACATCGTCATAAAATACCATTTCATCAGACATCGAATAGAAGAAGGACTCCTCGTGACAAAGAGGGTATCATTAGATGAGAACCCATCAGATCCCTTCACGAAGGGACTGAGTCGGGTTAAGCATCTCCAACATGCTCGGAGAATAGGGCTGAAGAATGATATTAGTTTTAGTAGTTAGATAATTTTGAAATTTGTAAAGTGTAATTGACATTTGATGATGAATAAAAGGTGTGCTTATTTATGAGTAAAGTGTTGCTATCTTTTGTCAATCATTTATTATATTTCATTTTGCATGTTTTGACTTCCAGAATAATTATGTTTGGTATAACATATTATTTGAATTCTCCACAGTCGGTCACATGTTGGAAGTAGGTATGAATCAAGACTATCATGAGTTGGTTGTAGAGGTCTAAGTTGTTGGACATGCCTACAACACTCATGATTTCTCATAAGTTCTGAGCATTGGATACAACCCACGCTCACTGGTATCACTTCATGGAATTTATCTCGAGTGATCGTGAGACGGTAATATCATATAAGTCTTCAAATTAAGAGATATGACTTGTTGCCTATAAGTTGGTTATGCATTGATAGTACGAAACCGCATTGGTAACTCGATGTTATAAAACGTACTTTTTTGTGTGATTCAACAAGTAGTAGAACAAGCGTATGAGTCGAAGTTTATCTGTTCCTTCTTGGATTAGAAGCGATATATGGGCCCCTCGATGATTTTGTTTTGACCTATGTACCGGGCCCGGTCAAAACTAAGTTGAAGTGATCCATTAAGTTCTTTCAAACAAATCGGAAATTGAGAAACAAACTCTTGGACAATAAGTAAGACATTGTTCCATGTATTTGTCCGGCTAATATCTAGAATAAAGGATTATATGATCACTTATCTTAAATGGTGTATCATCATCTTCTCAGCTCCAAGAGACCTTGAAAGAGTTACGATTACTGATCGGTTCCTGAAGTCATACTTGCAGTTATAGTTATTAGACTTGTCCAAGTGGGAGACTGTTGCATAAGGTGTCTAAGTCCATAACTATATTTGGTATGTACTTGACCCGAACCGGCATGGTCCATTTGGGTTGCATGGCATCATGCATTTGGATAAACTAAAATGAGAGAAATAACACTTATGGTTTATTAATATATTATAAGTTCTAATATATTAATAATATTATGTAATTAGTATTGATCAAGAATTAATTTAGAATTAACTAAGTGATCAAAAGATGACTAATTAAATATATGGGTTGATTATGTAAATCATCCATACTTGTATAGTGGACTAGATGCTCCATGGATTATCAAGTTGGGCTAAGGTCCATAGGATGCTCTATGGATGCTCCATGGGAGTTACAAACCCATGGGTCATGGCATTGAAGAGTCATCTCACATTAGGGTTTACATGGTGTAACCCTAGATGTAACACACTATATAAAGAATATGAAGCTCACCAAATTCGACTACTAGATGCAATATAGAGGGCTAGCCGATTTCTAAGTGTGGCATTGTCTCTTAAACTTTATTCTAAGAGCATTTGGTGTTGTGTGAAACATTTGAGGCATCACACTTGGGGTGCTAGGATCTCAAGGTATTTCAAGGAATCAAATTAAGTACAAGGTATGT
The DNA here is from genome assembly GCF_002870075.4 of Lactuca sativa. Taxonomy (NCBI): domain Eukaryota; kingdom Viridiplantae; phylum Streptophyta; class Magnoliopsida; order Asterales; family Asteraceae; genus Lactuca; species Lactuca sativa. Next base: position 348,292,075 of record NC_056626.2, read on the forward strand.
AATTCTAGCCATCTTTTATAATAAAAGTTCCCCATGTATGCTAGTTAGGATTATGAACCTTGGAAATCATATTTTGCATGTATTTTAGACAAACATAGATCCAAGATTTTCTAGGGTTGCATATACACTTAGGGGTGTTAGCATGCTCATAACCCATTAGATTATAGGATGACCTTCTCGATGTTGTTCATCTTGTTCACAAGCTACACATAGATAATCGTTATGAAATTTGAGAACAGGTAAACCTCGAAAAATATCATTTGTAACAAGTTTATTCAAAAATTTGAAATTAAGATGATAAATCCTTCAATAACTAAGCCAACTGAGATCAGAGGTATCCATCGATATTAACCAAGTAGAGGGTGTGCCAACTATTGTTTTTATGCCTAGAGTAAACATATCTCGCTTCCTCTTCGACTTTAACAAGTCTTCCTTCGTTTCTTTGTTAGAAATCGCACTTCCTTCTTCATCAAAAAGAACTTGAATCCCAGTACCAACACAAGTTGAGATACGCTTATTAGTTTATGTTTCAAAACTTTGACATAGGCAACTTCATTGACTATAAACTTCTCATTCGTCACCTTCCCATATCCTTTGACCTTGCAATTATTATTTTTGCCAAATTTCACAAATCCATCATTCTCAAGTTTTCTAAAATATCTTGGGTTCTCCTTCTTACCACTCATGTGACGTGACCATCCACTCTCAATGTACCAACTTTCGTCACACTGCTCGTCACATAGAAGCTACAATCATTGAGAGATTTAGGTTCCCAAGGCTTTTTGGATCCTTAGACATTAGTCAGGAATGTTGTGTGCAGTGTAGAATTTAAAATCCAATTACGAACCATTGTTTTGATTTTGTTAATGAAATCAACTTCATCAGATTTTAACACATAAATAAAATAATTCAATACCGAAGTATCAACTTTGATTTTCTCTTTTTCAACCTTATTTTCAAAAAAATCAACTTTCTTGTTCATTTTAACTTCTTTCGATTTTGATGTCTTCGATAATGATTCTTGTGAAGAAGTTCTTCCACTTAATGATTCATTCAAGTAATGCTCATAAGCCTGTTTGACTTGTTCTTGAGAATACTCATTTGACTGAATTACATTCATTTACCTTCAAACCAATGTTTTTTCATAAAACTTTTGAATAGTGCAAAGAAGATGGATATCATGGACCATCAGGTTTAATGGTACAATTCTTTTCACAACATTTGTTGGTATGGACAGACTTTTTTGCAAAAAAGAGTTTTGTGGTTTTTGATGAAAATGATTTTGGTATCAATTCTAATATCCGAAATGAGACTTATTTTGAAAACTTTTATGATTTTGTGAAAAATTCTTTTGAACACTTATCTGAACATGATTTTGACCTTTATGAATTTGCTTCATCTTTAAATTTTGATCAACTTTTGACTTTAACATTTTAATTTTTTTTCTCCACACTTTTTCTCATACCATTATGCAAGACTTTCAACTATTTTTTCTAAAAAATGAGTTTTAGGTTGTTGTGAAAAGTTATTCTCTTGAGCTTGTGGTGATTTCTGTTGTAATTTCTTTTCCTTTTCAAAAACTCTTCTTTTCTTCCAATAAGATTTGTTTTGCGCTTTCTTTTTGAAAATTTCCTCTTTTAATTCAAAATTTTCAACATCATTTTCAAAAGTCTGAGTCTTCACTTTTAGATTGTTCAAATCAACTAGTAAAGACATATCACAACTTTTCTCTTAATTGTCTTCGACAACAGATTTGGCAGTTTTCAATACACCATTTTTCTTATTTTTATTATCTTTCGAAAAAGATTTTTTAATCTTTTGTTGTTGAAAAGTTTTTGATCTATGATTCAAACCATTTTCCATAACATTCTGATTTATATAAAAACCTTTATTAGTCGCTTTCAAATTATCTTTTTGCAACTATTCATTCAACTTAGGAACAACTTTATCACCATTTCTGTTTGTGGCCAAAAAATTATTTGAAAAATCTAGAAATTAAGGATAAATCACAAAGTTTTGTTCAAGAAAATGTTTTCATTTTTCTCTCAAAATCTTTGTGTTTTCTTCTGAATCCTAAAAGCACTTGAGCTTCAACAACTCATGGAATATTTTTTTTAATTAGAATCATCCTCAATATCACTTCAATTAGTTGTTATGTTTTCGACAACAACAGACTCTTGAGAATCATCAGTTTTGGTTGTCGAAGATGAATCTTTGTTTTGCTTCGACTTTGAATCATCGTTCTCATCGCTTTTAGCCAATGGAGTTTTAATGACAGAAAATGTTGAGTACTTTTCCTTAATTTCACTAATATTGTTATAATCATCTTCAATGTCTACAAAATTTTGTTGAGTACTTTGTGTCGAAGTCTCAGTTTACTTCAGAATTTTCATTTGTTCGTTTTTAGACAGAGTGTCAATCACAATATCAACCAAGCCATCAACATCTAAACTTTCATCAATATTAAAAATACCATAAGCATATGAATCATTAAGAGCTTGATTATATTTAGCAACCTTACGATCACAATCATATGTAATCTCATCAACTAACTCACACTTAAAATTAATGAAAAAGAGTAGTTTACAGTGTTGTTCCATACAAATATCAGACAAATGATAAAGTAGAGTAAGCTTCCCATACAAACATTTTTAACTATGTTACAATATATGTTTCGTTGTTTAATACGAAATCTCTATCTATCATGATATTCATAATCTTCATGTCTAAGCTCTCAATCCTAGCTTTTTTCTCCTCCAAATTATTCCCACCACCATAAAGCAAAGCTTTGTTTTTATCTAATTCACTACTCATGGAAATCAACATATCATTCGGGTAAGAACATGTATCATCAAAATCAGATAAAATAGCATTGTATGAATTTAAATGGACTATAAGAGGGATAAGGAGATCACCTATGTGACAACCCGAAATTTTTTTTTTCCTTGTAAAGTCAAGCCAATCAACCAAAAGTCAAAATTAAGTTCATTGCTTTCTAGCCTTGTTAAGGGTCATTATAATGAGTTTTAAGCCTAATACACTCAAGGAATAAGTGTTAGGAAGTACCTGCTAGAGTCACTATACAACATTCAAGCCTTAAACACCACCAAAAGTTGTTCACAGCCAAAACACTTGAGTTTACGGCCGTAAACTCAAGGTTGGCCGTAAATTCCCCCCTTAAGTCTCATTCCCTTCACTTTTCTTTCATTCTTACACTTTCAACTAAAGAAACTTCCCTTCTCTCTCAATTATCATCAAGCCTTTCATCCTAGATCTCAAAAAATGTAAGTGTTCTTCCATCTTTGAGTTGTTATTCTTCTTAATCTAGTACACCCCTATGATTTCATCCATAAAATCATCTCTTTTGTTTAGATCTTCAAGATCATCAACTTTCACCAAGAACACCAAGAATACACACTTGTTCTTGGTGGCCGAAAACTCCTCAAAGGCCCTCAAAAGTTTGAGTACTCCATCTATCATCTAATTAAGCATGTTAAACACTAGATCATAGCCTTGAAACATCTTAAATCCCATCAACTTCAGGAGTTTACAGCCGTAAACTCTTGGTTATGGCCGTAAACCCTTGTTTTGGTCTTAACTTGAGCCTTAAACACTTCTAGAAACTTGCTATCCATAAAGAACTCTTCAACCCCTTTAATTTAAGACCAAATAACATCATTTAGAGAGTTTACGGCCATACACTCTTGGTGTGGCCATAAACACCTCAAAAGCCTTCCAAAGTGTTTGTTTTGCTTATCCTGTTGTTGAGCCATAGTCCCACAAGCATCCCTATCATTCAATCACCCTTTTGTGCACCTTTTACCATGAGTTTACGGCTGTAAACTCCATGGCCGTAAACCATGGCCGTAAGCACCAATTGGTGGCCTTAAACATCCCTTTGATAAATCATATTTGATTATAACACTTGGTGAAACTGTTTCCTCTTCCCTAAAGGTGTTTTTGTAGCACCTGGTTCTTGGTATGTATTTTTATTTAAGACTTTTGCATTTTTAGCCTGGGACTCGGCGAGTTGAAGGACCAACTCGCCGAGTAAAAGCAGGTCGGGACACGGGATTTAAGTATTGGACTCGTCGAGTCGGGTCCCAGACTCGACGAGTAGGCTCTGACTGGGCAAAAACCCTAATATGAGGGTTTGCACCCTATTTAATCATCTCTTTCAACCACCACTCGTCCCTATTGCTCCCAGAAACCCTCCATAGCAAACCCTAAGTGTTTTGGTGCAAGATCTAAGGCTTTTGAGTGATTTTTTTGGGTTTTGACCTCAAGGAAGAAGGAAAAGCATAGAAGGATCAAGGGGAGACTGAAGGACTCGAGCCTGGTTCATCATTTGCAGTATTTGAAAGGCATAAAGTAAGTACCTTGCTTGCTTGTTTGTTAGATCCCTTTTTGGGGAAGATTTACGGCTTTTTAAGCCACATGAGGTAGCCAGCCATGATTGCAAACATGGTTGGGGGTCAAGACTTCGGATATAAGTCTTGGGAGGAGTCACAACGCAGATTTGGGTTGCTTTTGCACCCAAGGAAGGTCCCATGCAACATAAGAGCCATTTTAGAGCCTTTTAGGCTCAAAAGTCCAATGCATGCACTTAAAGTTCGAAACTTTACGTGGTAGATCGAGCTTAGGGGCTTGGATCTATCTTTTGGTCAAAGGTTGTACATTAGAAATCGAGGATTTAGGGTGTGGACATTATCGACTCGGCGAGTCCATTCTTGGGATTCGACGAGTCCAAGGCATAGAGTCCCATGTCTATTGAGGGTCAAAAGAACTCAATTGTGTGTTAGAGGGGTTGTAGAAGGTCCGAAGGAGTGACCCAATGTATTAGACTTAGCCTTAGACCTGGAGTTCATGGGACTCGACAAGTGCTAGAACAGACTCGGTGAGTCTAAGGCAATCTTTTTATGGTTAAAGATGAACTCGACGAGTTGTTCATACAACTCGGCGAGTCAAGCTCAGAAATTGTTCATCAGATGAAGGTGAACTCGAGGAGTTGTTCATAGAACTCAGCGAGTCGGATGAAGGTTCTTTCGATGTTCATATAGAGGAGGAAGTCGTCGAGTCATTGCCAAACTCGACAATTCGAGTTGTGGATAAGGACGGGTAAAAGGTTAGGGACTCGACGAGTTGACGGCCCAACTCGGCGAGTCGGGTCAACAGGCAGTTGACTTTGACTTGGACTTGGTTGGCGGTAAAATAGTCATTATACCCCAAGAGTAGATATCAGTTTCTGACTTAGTGTTTTGTGGGGATTATAGCCGAAGGATTTCCGGAGCAGCAGCAGACAGAGGTTTCCTGCATAGAATATCAACAACTACTCGTTCGAGGTGAGTTACCTTCCAGTAGCGGTGGGTCTACCGCCACAATGCCGGCCCACCAGTAGGATTTGTATGTCAGATGATTGTCTTTGTGATATCATCTAGGTTTGCTACTACCTGATATGTTATATGCTAGAATGATACGTTATATGTGATAGTAGTAGGGTTCGATTGTTAGTACCGAAGGGTAGGTTAGACACCCCAGACATGCCTGACAGTATGTGATGACATGTTTATACGCTGTCATGATATGTTATACGTGATAGTGGTAGTAGGAGGGGAATAGTCCCCAAGTTCGGTTGTTAGGACCGAAGGGTAGTTCGGACACCCCATATATGTCTGGATAGTATGTTTATGTTATGATATATGTGATAGTAGCAGTAGGGGGTGGAATAGTCCCCGAGGGTCAGTTGTTAGGAGTGACGGGTAGGTTAGCACCCCCGAATGGCTTGACAAGGGTAGGTCAGCACCACATAATGGCTTGACATGGGTAGGACGACACCCCAGAATGGCCGTACGGGTAGGTCGGCACCCCAGAATGCCCATACCGGGTAAGCCGGGCAACCTAGAATTGCCCGGCAGTATGTATGCTATGTGATTGTATGGTATGTGGTACGATGGGGGAACTCACTAAGCTTCGTGCTTACAGTTTACAATTTTGGTTTCAGGTACCTCTTCAGCGAAGGGGAAGGAGCTGGTGCGGTAGCGGCATATCATACACACACCCTTTGTTTTCCGTATTATGGATATTCTGGGATTGTACTCTCACATGTTACAAATTATATGACTTGGGTTTTTATTCATGATACATTGTTTTATGAGATGATGTGATTTCACAGTATTTTCTTATGAATGTTTTTATGAGTCAGCTAATTAAAATGAAATTTTTGGACTTGAAAATTGGGTCGTTACAAGTTGGTATCAGAGCCCTGGTTTGAGGGATTCAGAGACACCCTTGGGAGTGTCTGGACTCAAATCGAGGGATTAAAAGATTTTTACAAGAAAAATGGTTTCCTAAAAGATAAGATAAAAGAGTTTTGGGAAAGAACAAAGTGTGTGAGGTGCGCGATCGGCCGAGCTCAAGTAAATCGTCCCCAAAGTACCCATACAAGTTTATATTATGTTTATCAGTTCCAGTAGAACATCATGCTAGAATAGGACTAAGGATCTAGGAATGATGCCTTAAGTGTCTACTTTATGTGCTTCAACTTATGAGAATTGCATGCTAGTATTGAGTAGACAGTAATAGGATAGCTTGTTTAGGTTATGCCTGGTAGTATGAGCTCAACATTGTATGATGGTAAAATTTCTTATTAGGAGAATAGAGTTGCTTGAGTAGTTTCCTGTGTCCGAATTCTGCTTGCTTAATGCTTGTAGGCCTCTGAATGATGGGAGTTAGCCACTAGGTGACTACGTCGCATCACATGTGATTAGGATTGAATAATCTCAGAGTGTTGGATTTGGCCCTATTGCACAGCTCTCGTTTGAGTCTAACCGTTGTAGGGACGGGTCTTTTACTAGAAGGATTATTTGAGCCCCATCACATGTGATGGTATTTAGGTGGTGGCTAATTGGCATCACAAGGAAGCCTTTAGGAGCTGAGGACCGGTTTGGGTGGAGTCAAAGGTTCCCTAGGGTAAGCCTAGGATGAGAGTTGCAGAGATTAGCAATGGTAAAAGGGACTTGGTGGAGTCAAGGCAGTCCTTAAGGAAAGTATGGATAGATGTGGAAGGTTGTATGGGACCGTACTACTGAAAGTAGAGGATCCATACTCGAATTGAGGAAGGTTGAGGCAAGACCAAGGAACTTGTGATGGGTGTGATCCTCTAGATGTATCAGTATCACTGACGGTTGTCATGATGTATTGCAGAATGGTGGTACTACGTTCTAGGCCAGCAATTGGCAGTTCCGAAGAGGGATCGGGTTTGGGATCAGGTTCCGAGCCAGTAGATTAGAGGCCACACGAGTTCATCGCCTTCGAGATCACTTGAGGCATCCTTGATGTGACTCCGATCATCTTTCGGTCGATCAAGGAAGGGATTGTCGAGTTGATGGAGGATCACCTTAGGGCGTTCAGTAGTGACATGCTGACCAGCCGGTCAGGATCCCGCACACTATCCTTTAAGGACTTCAGGGGCAGTGGTGCACCGTATTTCCATGGGGCGAAGGACCCCATTGCTACCAGACAATGAATTGCAGACATTGAGTTTGTGTAGTTGACTAGCTTTTTCCCGGATGGGTCGAAGGTGAGATATGCAGCAGGATGCTTGAGAGACAGGGCTAGAGATTGGTGGGATTCAGCTGGTGACTCACTAGTAGCCTCGGCTATTGAGGTTATGACCTGGTTAGACTTTGTGACCAGATTCAGGGCGGAGTTTGCACCAGCTGTAGAGCTTCAGCAGCTGACCAGGGAGTTTTGGGACATGAAACAGACTACGGAGACTGTAGCGGAGATCACCGCCAAGTTTCAGAAGAGGGCATTGCTGGAGCCCCAATATGCGGGAGATGAGGATATGAGGAGGACCCGCTATCATGACATGCGGCGAGGCGACATTCGGGAGCATGTTAGTTTTTTAGCTTGCCCTACCCTGGATTCCATGATTTCCAGGGCAAGGAAGAGGGAGATCGATTTGGAGCATGTCCGAAAGAGGAAGGTAGAGGAGGGGCAGACGACTGGGGCTTTAGGGAAGAAGCCCAATGGATCAGATGGTAGGCCGAAAGTCCAGTTAGGACCAAGCCGCTACAAGAAATGAGGCAGGCCACATGAGGGGGAATGTAGATTGGGATCATCGGGCTGCTACAAGTGCGGCAAGACGGGGAACTTCAGCAGCGATTGTACCGCCCCTGCACCGTTTATTCAGACGTCTGAGTTGTTGTGTTTCCACTGCAACCAGAGGGGCCACAAGAAGGACAACTTCCCCCAGTTGACAGCAGCAGCGCTAGTGAAGGCGCCAGCTCCAGCGACCCTGCGGATTACTGATGGTCGGCAGGCCAAGGCTGAGGCTCCAGTGGTGAGGAGTCGGGCCTTCCAGTTGACTACTGAGGAGGCATGCGCTACACCTGATGTGGTGACGGGTATGACTTCATGTTTATGCTTTTATGATATGTTGTTGTGATTTTGATATGTTATGTATGTGCTCTGTTTAGGATCATTCTATGTGAACAATATCCCAGTTCAGGTATTGTTTGATTCAGGTGCTACCCGATCATTTGTCTCTCTTGACATGGGTAGGTCAGCACCACAGAATGGCATGAAAAGGGTTGGATGGCACCCCCGAATGGCCGCAAGGGTAGGTCGGCACCCCAGAATGGCCGTACCAGGTAGGTCGGGCACCCCAAAATTGCCCGGCAGTATGTATGCTATATGCTTGTATGGTATGTGGTACGATAGGGGAACTCACTAAGCTTCATTCTTACAGTTTACAAATTTGGTTTTAGGTACCTCTTCAGCGAAGGGGAAGGAGCTGGCGCATTAGCGGCACATCCTACACACACCCTTTGTTTTCCGCACTATGGATATTCTGGGATTGTACTCTGACATTTACAAATTTTATGACTTGGGTTTTCAGACATGATATGTTGTTTTATGAGGTGATGTGACTTCATAGAATTTTTTTTATGAATGTTTTTATGAGTCAACTAATTAAAATGAAATTTTTGGACTTGAAAATTTGGTCATTATAGTTTTCCTACATGTAGTTGCTTCTAAGCACTATATTCATGTCAATATATGTCATTTAGGACTCGTTTGTGTCTCGGGACTTCATTCGTGGGACTTGTCATCCTTACGCGCATATTCGTTTGAATCACCCACATGAGGTGAGTTCATACCCCTATAATGAATCTTTTAAACTGTTTTAAACGCTTTTAAGGGGGGAATACAAGTTAAACACAAGGGTAATTGTGTAAATGTTTGTTATAAAGATCTTTCAATAGATTACTTATTTCTTTTATAAGTGATCAAAACATTTCAAAAGATCGTTTTAAGTTGTGTTACTTTATAGTTTATAAAACTCCGTTTTTAAAGTACAATCATAACTTAGTAGATAAATGAGTCTTTTCAGTAACAGTTCAAGTAAAGACACTACTAACTATAAGGGGTATAGTTTAGGGATTCAGTTCATACTAGATACTAGACCATTCTATAAATAGAAACAAGGAGGAAGATACAATACGTGATACCAGAAAGAACATACAAAGATACTATTATAGAAAGAACATACTAAATGTTATAGCAGGAGAACAATACAGGATCTAACTATACCAATAATCACTAACTCATTGTTCTAAACAAAAGGTGATAGTAAATTGGGTATACATGATCATATAACTTTAATGTGAATTTACACGGCCTAGCAATTTGTTTGCGGAAGTCGTGTTTGGTCCCGAGAATCTCTTGCAGGGAGAGCATATAGTATGGGTACTATCTATCACATTATGACCTTAATAAAACAAACATGTTTTAAGGTAATCAGCATGTCAGGATGTCAATTCAAAAGACAACTGTCTACTTACATTTTCCTATTACTTTCATATTGCGACAGCTCCACTTGAAAGTTAACGCAAACTATTTTCGAGTTAAGATAATTATAAACTAGGGAAAACTTACATTTTACAAACGACAAACAGAACACTCGAGTCTATTACATTTAGTAGAAAGGGGGCCTATAATGCTAACTTTATGATTCCTTAGTGTATACATCATGGATATATATTAATCGGATCCGACAGGTAGTAGGATGTGTGCTTTCCACCTCATTTCCTATTCCTTGTTTGCTTGTGGGCTTACAGCAGATTCACCCAGCCTACTATCTAACTGATTTTAGTTACATATATGTTCCGTAAACAGCAAGTAATCATAAGGGGTACCAGGTATGGGCCAGGTTATAGTATACAAATCCAATACACCATTTTCTAATACAAAACATACTTTTCAAATAGAACATTTGGTAGACAAAACTAGAAACTTACCAGTAAAGGGTTTAATCAATTTTATTAAACCAGTATAAGCTTAAAGGACCTTAGGTGGTTAACTCTATAATACATTAGTTTATACATCAAGGCTATATATAATTAATACCTGATAGGTAGTTGGATGTGTGCTTTCCGCCTCATTTCCTGTTCCTTGTTTGGTTGTGGGCTTAGGTCAGATTCACACAATTAACTATCTATTCGATATTAGATTATATTTAGCTTGTATAAACTAAGTGATTATAGAAGGAACGTGCACTGGGATTCAAAAGATGGAGCAGTATAGCTTCAAGTCTTATTTTGTTATTTACTTTGTAGTCTATGTTTTGTGAACCACATATTTTGTAAACACTTTCTTTCTAATGAAATGGTTGTTTATTACTTTAATTACTATGATGCAAGTCTTGTGATACTAAACATGACGTCCTCCACCCCCGAACGTTTCCGTCGTTCCGGTTTTGGGGTGTGACAGATTGGCATCAGAGCATTCTTTATAGTGAACTAAGTATGTGAACCGATAAAAGATATACAACTATAAATACAATTGGGCCGAAGTGCTTTGGATAGTAATATATTTTAAATATATAACGATACCTTATAAAATATATTCACGTGCTTATACATATATACATACTAGAACAAGTATCACAAGAGTAACAAAACATAAGTATTTAAAGGTTGTACACTGCGGTCAAACCTGGGCATTTATGTAATCATATCTAGGATCAATATAGCCTGATCAACTATATTCATTCGAGATGTGACCGACATGTGTTTGGGAGTGATCTACTGTTGCGACAGTCTTAAAACTTACCAAATTCTATTAGAGAGACTTCTAGATCAGAACATAAGGATAAGATACTATGGGAGTATTTTATGATACTATAAAATGATAACAAGTTTAAAACGTACCAAGTATATTACATTAAAATATTATAGGAGTATTTTAGGCACTATAAATAACTTATGTGATAACTTAAGAGACCCTTACGGATAGATCTATAATTTTGGAGTGTATACTTCCAAGGTTTTATATAATTGAGATTTTATAGCCTTAGAATTTGTGATCTATGCTTCACTACCTATTCCTTGTTTGGTTGTGTTTTTGGAGTAGGATCACTTATTCGAAGGTCTATTTAACCTTTAATTATATACAACTTGTATACATTGTGCAATTATAGGAGGACTCTGTAAGGATCACCCCATAATGTTTTACTTAAATCTCATATATTCTTTAGACACTTCCATTCTCGCATGACAAAACCAGATAGATGTAACCACTTCCTCATAGCTATAAACTGAAGAGTCAAGGAGGAACAAGAGCAAGTTCATGAGAAGCTATCAAAGAAGAAGCAAAGGAAGTAACCATAACGTCTTATGTGTCACACTAATAAATAATAATCTTGGTTAACTTAAAGAGTAGGTGGAAACACTGCTCACATTATGTGTTAGGATTATTTTCTTTACATGCAACTGGTAATAGTTACTCAGGTCACAAATATTCATTCGAAGATATCCATTTCTAATTCATAAAGTTTATTTGGTATAGACTCTTTTATGAATTGTTTCCAGAACCTTGTGGAAGTTAGGACCAGATACACTCAGAACTAGGATAACCTTGTCTTTCAGCTTTCGGCTTATGTCCACTACTATAGACTTATTCCATCTCATCTTTGAATCCTTTTAGCAAAGATGCCTCCTTGCATATCAAACAGGCACACTACTCCTATAACTCCAACTCAACCGCCACTACCTCTTCCACAATTCGATCCTTCAGCTCTCCAAGCAGCGATATCCTCCGCAGTGGCAACTGCTCTAGCTCACTTCGGCGAAAGTGGTACCTTCGGATCTGGTAGCGGTACCCAGTTAGCTAACCCCGGAGATTCTCACGGACACCCAAGGGAGTGTTCGTACAAGGACTTCATAAATTGCAAACTCAAATCCTTTAATGGAAATGGTGGAGTCATCGCTCTGATGTGATGGTTCGAGAAAAAAGATTCAGTCTTTGAAATCTGTTCGTGCCTAGAAGGGAGCAAAGTGAAGTTTGTTGCCTGCACCTTCTCCGACAGAGCCCTGACATAGTGGAACAACCATGCTATGTCACTGACCCTATCAGTTGCTAACTCAATAGGTTGGGAGAACCTAAAAGAGTTAATGCTGTAAGAATAGTGCCCGATGGGCGAAATTCAAAAACTAGAACAAGAACTATGGGAGCTCACGATGGTCGGATCTGACATAGTAGCCTACACTGACAGGTTCAGCGACCTAGAAGCACTATGCCCCAGGATTGATACCCCAGAGAGAAAGAAGATAGAAAGATACATCTGGGGTCTATCTGCCCCAATCCAAGGAGATGTGTTGTCTTCTAACCCATCCACATTCGATAGTGTCAAACCCCTGGCCCAGTGACTCATTGACCATGGAGTCCACCATGGTGTAGAAGTCCCCGCTTCTGAGCCATCAAGAGGAGAGTACTATAAATGGAAGTCGAGGAACAAGAGGAAGAAGAAGCGAACAAGAAAAGAAACCCTGCAGGAGCAACAAACGAGTACTATGTATGCCGCCACAACCCCTGCTACTCCAGCCCCTGCCAGTCGATATGCTGGAACCCTTCTGAAGTGTGGAAAGTGAAACTATCACCACACCGAAGTGTGCCGGGAAATGTAGTGCCTGAATTGCCACATAAAGGGACATACAGTCTGTTTCTGCAGGGCACCCGCTCAACGAATCTCCCAAGTCCCCAAAGCTAAAGAAAACCAAGCTTGCTATGGCTGTGGTGAGATTGGACACTACCAGAGGGACAACCCGATAACAAAGAACCTAGGAGCGGATGGACAAATTCTGATGATCACCGTAGGAGAATCAACCCTGGAATCGTCAGAGAGCAGCGGTACGTTTTCGAAATAAAATAAGAATTTCTTCAAAAATTAATTTATATTATATAAGATTAAAACTTGGGGAAACCACTTAAAAGTAATTATAATAAGTCACTTACCGGAACAAGTCACAGTATTCAAGAGAACTAAAAGATCCGTTCAGAGAAGCTATGATGGCATTTTATGTACATCAGGGTTGTGCATAGCTAAGATTTTGCAGACTTAGAGTGAGTGATTCTGCCTTAATTCTTGTTCCTTGTTTGGTTGTGGATTTGAGGCAGAGTTACTCAGTCGACTATGTTATTCATCTTAATTATTCATAACTTGTATATGACAGGCGATCATAGTGGTACCGAGGAGGATCGTAGTATAAAGTATCCACACTAGTTATCAAAGCACTTTCACAGTATGTACTCGCTCATCGCGGAACGATACATAGAAGTGTTAACATCAAGGGGAAATTAGAAATCACTAGAACGTTAAGAAAGATTACATTGTTGAGCACACTAGGGGTACATCATCGTATATTAAACATTTCTTCCAAATCGGCCAAACTTTTGTTCAGTAAAGAGTCTGTTTCTATCATTCGTCACGAATTGGCATGGTCCTCACAATACTAAGTTCATATGTTTCTATCGCCTCGACCTTCAAATTCACGAAACCTTCTTCATTCGTAACAACAGTCCAACCTAGACCTTAGTTTTGCCGTTCGTATTCCAAACCCCGATGTACTCGTGTGAAGAGTACATTCCCTTCTGAAGCCTTGACGCCGTAGGTTCAACAGACCTTTACGAAATACCACTCGTCCAGCAGACCACGTTCGAGCACAGAGGCTAAGGATGAATACAGACCACCTATTATTTATTCAGTGTATATGTGAGGGTGGTATATTATTATGATTATGCAAATTCAGTATGTGTGCTTCTGCCCTATCTCCTATTCCTTGTTTGGTTGTGGACCTGGGGCAGAGTCGCACATCCGACCTTCTAACTAATCTTGATTATATACGACTCGTATACACGAGGTAATGATAGATGCACCGAGTATGAATCCTCTCATAAATAATACGCATAATTTCCATGTCTACGAGTGGGTAATATGCCAATCATAGGAGCGCAACCCCAGTAGTACTACTAAGAAAGCTAATTTTGGGACGAAATTCCATCTAACGGGGGTCATTCTAATGAGGTTTAAGCCTAATAAACTCAAGGAATGAGTGTTGGGAAGTTCTTGCTAGAGTCACTGTACAACATTCAAGCCTTAAACACCACCGAAAGGAGTTCACGGCCATAACACTTGAGTTTACGGCCGTAAACTCAAGGTTGGCCGTAAATTCCCCCCTTAAGTCTCATTCCCTTCACTTTTCTTTCATTCTTACACTTTCAACTAAAGAAACTTCCTTTCTCTCTCAATTATCATCAAGCCTTTCATCCTAGATCTCAAAAAAAACGTAAGTGTTCTTCCATCTTTGAGTTGTTAATCTTCTTAATATAGTACACCCCTATGATTTCATCCATAAAATCATCTCTTTTGTTTAGATCTTCAAGATCATCAACTTTCACGAAGAACACCAAGAACATACACTTGTTCTTGGTGGCCGAAAACTCCTTAAAGGCCCTCAAATGTGTGAGTACTCCATCTATCATCTAGTTAGGCATGTTAAAAACTAGATCATAGCCTTTAAACATCTTAAATCTCATCAACTTCAAGAATTTACAGCCGTAAACTCTTGGTTATGGCCGTAAACCCTTGTTTTCGTCTTAACTTGAGCTTTAAACACTTCTAGACACTTGCTATCCATAAAGAACTCTTGAACCCCTTTTATTTAAGACAAAATGACACCAATTAGAGTTTTTATGGCCATACACTCTTGGTCTGGCCGTAAACACCTCAAAAGCCTTCCAAAGTGTTTGTTTTGCTTATCCTCTTGTTGAGCAATAGTCCCACAAGCTTCCCTATCATTCAATCACCCTTTTGTGCACCTTTTACCATGAGTTTACGGCCGTAAACTCCAAGTCCATAAACCCATGGCCGTAAACACCAATTCATGGCCTTAAACATCCCTTTGATGAATCACATGTGATTCTAACACTTGGTCTAATTGTTTCATAGTCCCTAAAGATGTTTTCCTACATGTAGTTGCTTCTTAACACTATATTCATGTCAATATATGTCATTTAGGACTTGTTTGTGTCTTGGGACTTCATTCATGGAACTTCACATCCTTATGCGCATATTCGTTTGAATCACCCACATAAGGTGAGTTCATACCCCTATAATGAATCTTTTAAACTATTTTAAATGCTTTTAGGGGGGGGGGGGAATACAAGTTGAACACAATGGTAATTATGTAAATGTTTGTTATAAACATCTTTCAAAAGATTACTTATGTCTTTTATAAGTGATCAAAACATTTAAAAAACTCTTTTTAAGTTGTGTTACTTTATAGTTTATAAAACTCCGTTTTTAAAGTACAATCATAACTTAGTAGAAAAATGAGTCTTTTCAATAACAGTTCAAGTAAAGATACTAGTAAACTATAAGGGGTATAGTTTAGGGGTTCAGTTTATACTAGATACTAGATCATTCTATAAATAGAAACAAGGAGGAAGATACAATACGCACTAACAGAAAGAGCATACAAAGATACTATAACAGAAAGAACATATTAAATGCTATAGCAGGAGAACAATACATGGTATAACTATACCAATAAACACTAACTCATTATTCTAAACAAAAGGTGATAGTAAATTGAGTATACATGATCATATAACTTTAATATGAATTTACACGGCCTAGCAATTTGTTTGCGGAAGTCGTGTTTGGTCCCCAAAATCTCTTGCAGGGAGAGCGTATAGTATGGGTACTATCCATCACATTATGACTTTAATAAAACAAACACGTTTTAAGGTAATCAGTACGTCAGGATGTCAATTCAAAAGACAACTGTGTAATTACATTTTCCCATTACTTTCATATTGTCATAGCTCCACTTGAAAGTTAATGCAAACTATTTTCGAGTTAAGATAGTTATAAACTAGGGAAAACATACATTTTACAAACGAAAAAAAAAACATTCGAGTCTAGTACATTTAGTAGAAAGGGGGCCTATAATGCTAACTTTATGATTCCTTAGTGTATACATCAGGGATATATCTTAATCGGATCCGACAGGTAGTAGGATGTGTGCTTTCCGCCTCATTTCCTGTTCCTTGTTTGGTCGTAGGCTTAGAGCAAATTCATGCAACCTACTATCTATCCAATCTTAGTTACATATATGTTCTGTATACACCAAGTAATCATAAGGGGTACCAGGTATGGGCCAGGTCATAGTATACAAATCCAATACACCGTTTTCTAGTACAAAACATACTTTTCAAATAGAACATTTGGTAGACAAAATTAGAAACTTAAAGGATTTAATCCATTTTATTAAACCAGTATAAACTTAAAGTAACTTAGGTGGTTAACTCTATAATACATTAGTTTATACATCAGGGTTATATATAATTAATACCTGATAGGTAGTTGGATGTGTGCTTTCCGCCTCATTTCCTGTTCCTTGTTTGGTTGTGGGCTTAGGGAAGATTTACACAATTAACTATCAATTCGATATTAGATTATATATAGTTAGTATAAACTAAGTGATTATAAAGTAACTATTATAGTTAACTCCGTGAGTACCAAATGAATACAGCAGGGTTATATACAATGAAGATCTAACAAACAATGGGATGTGTGCCTTCCGCCTTATTTCCTGTTCCTTGTTTGCTTGTGGGCTTGGGGCAGATACACACAACCGATTGTTTGTTTACTCTGGGTTTTATATAACTTCTATCCATTTAGTATTCATAGAAAGGATTGTAGAGTCATTTTTACTTATCTTTTCATCAAAGCAGGAAATAATGGATTTTCTAGAGGAACCGGCGAGTTTTTCTAAAAGAACTTACAACTTTCTATAACTTTCTACAACTTACTTACATCACTAAAATATGATGAACTCACCAGCTTAAATGTTGATCTACGCTTTCAAAATAACTTGTATTCTCAGGAGACCAGTAGACAGGTACGCGCATTGGGATTCAGAAGATGGAGCAGTATAGCTTCAAGTCTTATTTTGTTATTTACTTTGTAGTCTATGTTATGTGAACCACATATTTTGTAAACACTTTCTTTCTAATGAAATGGTTTTTTATTACTTTAATTACTATGATGCAAGTTTTCTGATACTAAACATAACATCCTCCACGCCCGAACGTTTCCGCCATTCCGGTTTTGGGGTGTGACAACCTACCTTTTCAGTCATGGGTGAATTCAAGGTAGTTGACACAAAGCATCTTCCTTCAATCAGCTCTTCTACCTCTTCATTCGCATCTTCGCTTTCCTCCAAAAACTCATTGAACATGATCTTCTCCATAGAATGATCACCATAGTGCTTCGCATTCTTAAACCATTTGTTGGATAACAAATCCCCTTATATGCAAAACCAGAGGACCAAATCTGGCAGGTTCCATCTTCCTTAATTATATTCTTAGCCACTATTAATAGATTCTTCGACAGTTCTCGAAGCTTTTCAACTATCATTACATAGTAAGCTTCGTCTTTCACTTCCTCCTTCCTCTCATCTTGCTTCTTCCACATGCAGTCCCTTGCAATATGATTATGCCCATTACAATAATTGCAATTGTAACTTGAATCACCTTTTAATTTGTTCTCAACCTTCTTCTATTACACCTTTTCGACATTCTTTTGTGAAGCTCGAATACTCGACACTGAATTCTTAAATTAGCTGTTTTTGAAGTTTCCACCAATTGGCTTTTTATAAAATTTCTTGAGACTATTATTTGTATAATAGGCCACAACTCCGTCATATGCTTCACCATCAGAACACACTTCCTTCCTAGTTCTTTCCGAGTCTGGTTTCAAAGGATCTCCAAATTTCAATTCGCTATTATCCTCTGCAATCTCTTTTACCTGTGACTCATGTTCTTTAAGAATATTGTAGAGATTTAACAATTACTAAGCTTGAAAGTTCGCTTGAATCTTAATCATCAAATAGATATTCTTCCATTTCTTTTTCAAATAAGAATAAATGTAATGTTGAACTCGAGAGCGGTACGAACAACATTATACCTGGTGCACTTGTAAATGAGCTCATAAATCGATCATAGTATGCACGGATAGATTCATTTTCCTTTTGTTGAAAGTTGGCTAACTTTAGCAAGCATTGACTCATCGGGCTTTTCTTAGTCGGCTCAATTCCTTGGAATTCTTCTTTAAGTGTGCTCTAAATCTCTTTTGTAGTCTTACAGTCGTGGATGTAGCTATACACAACCCCTGGTAAGGCTCCTCACAACTCTCGAATTCATTTTTTATCCTTATCGTTTTTCTTGTTGTGTTGAACAATCATAACTTCTACTTCGCATTTTGTTCCAACTGCTGGAAGATGATCCACATGATATGGACATTTTGTCACACCCCCAAACCTCGGATGGCGGAAACGTCCGGGGGTGGAGTATTTCATGCGTAGTATCATGGAAAATGAAAATATAATATAGTGATCACAGTACATACAACCAATCATAAATATAATTGAGAAAGTTACATAGTTTCAAGTGTTACATGTTTCAAAATCGATTACAATAGGACATCAAAATAATAATTTGCCGAACACCGAAGCATTCCATTCCCAAGCCTGTGGTTACCTAAACTCATTGATTTCCTGAGAATACAAGTAATTTTGAAAGAGTTTCAACAATTAAGTTGGTGAGTGAATAAGCTTTTAGATGCAGAGTTTAAAATCCATTGTTTGTAAATGTAGGGTATACTCAAGAAAACCCAATATTTTCCTTATTAAAAAATTGATGCGCAATCTTAAATTCCAAGACTGAGTGTATGTATGTCATTTCGTACATATAAGAATGTATGTAGGTTTAAAAGAGTAAACCCCCCCCCCCCCTTATAGTAGTAATTCTCGTAAACTATATGTGTCGTTAACTCCCTATGTGAGTCGCTATAATCATAGTATGACTTAGTAGACCTGCTATAAAGTTCTTCGGACGTCGGAATGTTATGACATTTGTCATCCCTGGCCTGCCAGCCGAGCTGTTGCAAGCAACTTGGATGTGGGTCGTCACACCCAATATAGATCTTTATACAACTATCTAGCTCTCCCTACAATAGACTCTGGTTATAACTTTTAGGAATTTTAACCCGTACTCTTAAGAGTACAAATGAAGAAATGTCTCAAAATTTACGTGTAGTGTGATTTAAAAAAAAAACATTATTCCATAGTGTAATTGTACGCATTTTTGCATTGAATTCGTAGTGTAGAAATCCATAAACTATACTTATTAGAGTTTATTGTTCATGTTTTGGAGTGAATGAAATATTTTACCGTGATTAGTCAACCAACATAGAATACGTTCAACACATAGAAGGTCCATTGTGTAGCACTTTGCTCAACGTGTTACAAAGTGCTGCTAAATTAACAAGGTTTTTGCAAGAAGAAATGAAGATTTTAAGATGTTTAAAACAGTCCATAAAAGGGACCAAACTTTTCGTTGGTAACTGTTTCCAGAATTAGTATGTGATTTAGTGTTGTAACATATATTCTCCCCCATAAAATCTGATTAAAATGTAAAAATATAGGGGTATGAACTCACCTTATATGAACCTTTGAGATGGATGAGAAAAGAGAGAGGTTTTCCACATCAAGAACACTTGGAGCAAGCTTGAAGATTGGGAAGTCCCAAGAGTGAATTTGATTTTTAGAGAGAAATGGAGAGGTAGAAAGAGTGTGTTTTTGAAGGATATGAGTGGGGCTTTATAGGTAAGTATTAAGGACCTAATGAGTGGATTTGGGTGAGGGTTCCCAAATGAGAAGATCGTTCCAGAACACGTGGAGATTGTCCGCAACATTTTGCGTCATGCTACGGACTTAGGGGGTCCCTTTTGGGTTGTTCTACTTGGGTTTTGAGTGGTGAGGTTGAGGGGAAATGCGGAAAAGGTCTCAATTCATGAGGGTCTTGCACTGGAATTAATTCCGGACCAAAGGTGGGTTCAGTGCATCGATGGTTTCGGTTCTTTTGCTGCATTTTGTGAGATCTACCATCTCGAGTAATTTTCGACTATGCTACGGGGATTGGGCGCCTCCCAGTGTTTATTGAAAAGTTAAGAGATTTAAAGAGATTTGTTTAGAATTGTTAATAGTGTTTAGCCTTGTAATGAGAGGTTTGCATTCCCCAATTATGGTTCGTTATGAAAGCCACACCCCCCCAGAGGGTATGTAATAGTGTTTTATCGAGTCATTCCAATCACTTACTCTATTTGGGTTTGAAATTTCTAAATATGTGACATTTTCAAGTGATACCTTGTATTGATATAAGGTGTTTGTACATTGATGATCATGAAGAAAATTTTTACTAAACAAGTGCATATCAGATTTTCTGTTTTTGACTCGCTGACTTGACTTTGACTTTGACCCGAAGTTGACGGTTGTCACATTATCCCCCCGTTAGAGGGAATTTCGTCCCGAAATTTGCGTTTTGATGAGAACCTTAAGGGTTGGGGAAAAGCTGCCAGTATTTTTGCCTCATTTGATCTTCGCGCTCCCAGGTGAACCCGGGTCCTTGTTTAGCTTTCCACCGGAACTTTTCACAATGGGAATGCGGCTTTGCTTTGTTCTTTTGATTTCCCGGTCCATGATTTCTACCGATTCTTCTATGAAATGGAGGCTCTCATTGATTTCTATTTTGTCAAACGGGATGACGAGAGTCTCATCAAACAAGCACTTCTTTAAGTTGTACACGTGGAAGATAGGATGTATGTTATAGAGTTCTTGTGGTAACAGAAGTTTGTATGCTACCGGGCCGATCCATGCGAGGATCTCGAATGGTTCGATGTACCTTGGATTAAGCTTCCCACGTTTTCTAATATGTACCATTCCATTCCCAGGTTAAACCTTTAGTAGAACGAGGTCACCAACCTGGAATTCCAAGGGTTTGCGTCATTTATCTGCGTAACTCTTTTGTCGATCTCGAGACGCTTTCAATCTTTCTCGAATTTGAACAATTTTCTCCGTTTTTTCTCTTATGATTTCCGGGCCAGTGAGGGCACTGTTAGGGACTCGTCCCCTAGCTTGCTACGTATCGTCCACTTCGGCCCAACATAGTGGTGACCTACACTTGCGGCCATAAAGAGCTTCGAACGGGGCAACCTTGATGCTAGTATGGTAGCTATTGTTGTATGAGAATTCGACAAGTGGTAAATGGGTATCCTACGCCTTACCAAAGTCGATCACGCAAGCTCTTAGCATATCTTCCAAGGTTTTAATAGTTCTTTCACTTTGCCTGTCGGCTTGTGGATGGTACGCAGTACTCATGTCGAGCCTATTCCTCAGAGATTTCTACAAGGACTTCCAGAATCGTGAAGTGAATCTACTATCTATGTCGGAAATTATGGACGTTGGCTCACGATGTAATCGTATAACCTCTTTGATGTACGTTATAGTCAATTTGTCCATCTTGTCGAAATTCTTGTATAGGCAGGAATTGCGTGGATTTGGTCAATCTATCGACGATCACCCAAATGGTATAAAGACCACCCGTTGTTTTGGGTAACTTGGTTATGAATCCATTATGATCCGTTCCTACTTCCACTCGGGTATCTTGGGTTGTTGTAGTAAACCCGAAGGCTTTTTATATTCTACCTTAACTTTGGCGCAAGTTAAACACTTGCTTACAAAGTTAGCGATCTCGGCCTTCATATTCAGCCACCAATACAACTTCCTAAGGTCCAGATACATCTTGTCTGAACTGTGATGTATGGAATAGCAAGTTTTGTGTGCCTCTTTCACAACGATGTCTCTAAACCCACCGAACTTTGGTATCCAGATTCGGTTCATGAGGTAGTATGCTCCGTTACCCTTAACCTCTAGGTTCTTACCCATTCCTCTTAAGTTTTCCCCTATCGCATTTTCTGGTTTCAAAGCTACTAATTGCGCTTCCTTGATTTGCGTGGTTACATGTGGATGGATCGTCATGGTTAACCCCCTTACTTGGCGGCCAGAGTATTCTTTTCTACTTAATGCATCCACTACTATATTGGCCTTGCCCGGATGATAACGAATATTGCATTCGTAATCATTTAATAGCTCCACCCATCGCCTTTGCCTCATGTTGAGTTCCTTCTGATTGAGGATGTGCTGGAGACTCTTATGATCGATGAAGATTGTGCATTTCGTGTCGTAGAGGTAGTGCCTCTAGATCTTTAGGGTAAATACTACTGCTCCCAGTTCGAGGTCATGGGTAGTGTAGTTGACCTCGTGCGTCTTAAGTTGTCTTGAAGCATAGGCGATGAGATTTCCTCTCTGCATGAGCACACACCCGAGACCATGATTCGAGGCGTCACAATAAACCACAAAGTCTTCAGTTCCTTCTGGAAAAGATAAGATTGAAGCGCTACACAGAGCTTGATTTAGCTTTTGGAATGCGGTTTCTTGGCTCTTTCCCTAGTTGAACGCCACACTCTTTTGGGTTAGAGTGGTAAGTGGCTTGGCAATCCTGGAGAAGTTTTGAATGAACCTGCGATAGTACCCCGCAAGGCCCAAGAATTTTCGGATTTCGGTTGGTGTCCGTGATACAGACCAGGTCTCGATCGCCTTGATCTTCGAGGGGTCAACATGTATTCCATCCTTGCTAACCAGATGGCCAAGGAAACCAACTTGTCGGATCTAGAATTCACACTTGGAGAATTTGGTGTATAGCTTCTCCGCTCTTAGTATCTCTAATACTTGCCATAGGTGCTGACGGTGTTCTTCCTTGCTTCGTGAGTAGACCAGGATGTTGTCTATGAAGATAATCACAAATTTATCGAAGTACGGTCGACACACCCGATTCATCAGATCGATGAATATCGCGGGTGCATTTGTCAATACGAAAGGCATTACTACAAACTCGTAGTGACCGTAGCGAGTCCGAAATGCAGTCTTCGGAAAATCCTCCTCTTGGACCCGCAGCTGGTGATAACTGGACCTTAGATCGATCTTGGAAAATAACTCCCCCCTTGGAGTTGGTCGAATAGGTCGTCGATTCAGGGTAAGGGGTATCTGTTTTTTGATAGTGAGTTTATTTAGTTCGTGAGAATCGATGCACATGTGGAATGATCCATCCTTTTTCTTTACGAATAAGACCGGAGCTCCCCAGGGTGAGAAGCTCAGTATGATAAATCCCTTGCTCAGCAACTCGTTCAGTTGGCTGGACAGCTCTTGCATTTCGGTTAGTGCGAGTTGGTATGGTGCTTTGGCTACGGGGGTATCACTGGGTATTAGATCGATTCGGAATTAGACTTGTCGCGCAGGTGGTACTCCAGGAAGGTCCTCAGTAAATAAGTTAGGGAAATTGCAGACCTCCGGAATATCCTTGATGTCTTTTACCTCTCGTTTCTTATCTACTACATGGGCTAAGAAGGTAGAATATTCCTTGCGGAGATACTTTTGGGCTTTGAAACAAGAGATGATTTAGGTTCTATCTAGGTTTGTTTCCATAGATGACGAGAGTTTTTCCATTTGGTAGGTTAAGGAGAACAGCCCTTTCGTAACACAGGATGTCGGCTCGATTTGAACTCAGCCAAACCATTCCAATAATGACGTCGAATATTTTTATAGAAATAGTCATCGGATCGATTTCGAATGAGTGGTTATCTAGAGTGAGGGTACACCCTGCATATATGTCGCTAGTGTTTTCTGTCTTTCCATTTGCAATTTCTACGGTGTATATATCTTTTAGTGATTTCGTATTGCAATTAAGCAAGTGTTTGAAATGGTGACTAACGAAACTCCTCTCCGATCCACTATCGAATAGTATGCATGCATAAGAGTTATCGAGAAGAAACGTACTGGTAACCATCGTGGGATTTTCTATTGCTTCCTCGTGTCCTATAGCTAGGACTCTTCCCACGCCACCAGTATTAGCGTTCCTTGCCTTCGGGCAGTCTCTTTTGAAGTTCCCCGTCTCACCGAAGCCATAGCAGGCTCGGCCTATCCCAATGTTGGTTCCTTGATTAATTGGTTGTGCGGGTGTCTTACAGAAGCGAGTTGTATGCCCCTTCTTGTTACAGTTGTTGCAGTGCATCTCGCGACAAGGTATAGTGTGATGAAAGTTGCACCTGTTGCATATGGGGAGGTTCCCAACGTATTGTCGCAGAGGTACCGGAGCAGCAGGGGAAGTTGCGGCATGAACTGCCACGATTTGTTGCTTCTTAGAGGAGTCTTGGGTTGGTTGGTTCTTGTTGTTCCAGAACTTTCGTTTATTGCTCCCCCTCTTGCTTGCTCGGTAGTGGCTGCCACCGTACTCTGGCCGACTCTATGATCGATAAGACTTTGCGCCAGTTCATTGGCACTATCAAAAGTAGCAGGACTTGCGGATAGTACATTCCCTTGAATTTGAGGAGACAACCCCCATATGTATCTTTCCAGCTTCTTGCCCTCCGGGGTGACCATCCAAGGACATAGAACGGCTAAATCACTGAATCAAGTGGTGTAGGCCGTGAGGTCGGAGCTGATCATCCCAAGAGTCCAGAGCTCCAGTTCTAGGTTCTATATCTCGTCACTTGGGCAGTACTCCTTCATCATCATGGTCTTCAAGTCTTCCCAGCTCATCGAGTTAGCAACTAGAATCGTCAATGACTTTACTGTTGGATTAATGTCTAAGTCCATAACTATATTTGGTATGCACTTGACCTGACCCGGCATGGTCCATTTGGGTTGCATGGCATCATGCATTTGGATAGACTAAATGATAGAAATAAGACACTTATGGTTATTAATATATTATAAGTTCTAATATATCAATAATAAGAATAATAATATTTAATTAGTATTGATCAAGAATTAATTTAGAATTAATTATGTGATCAAAAGAAGACTAATTAAATATATGGGTTGATTGTGTAAATCATCCATAACTTATATAGTTGGCCAAAGCTCCATGGATAATCAAGTTAGGTTAAACACATAGGATGCTCCATGGAGGTTACATAACCCATGGCTCATGGGAATGAAAGGTCAAGACAATTAGGGTTTACATGGTGTAACCCTAATTGTAACACACTATATAAGCATCATATTATTCACCAAAATTGGCCACTAGTGTGTGAAAAGAAGGGCTAGCCGATTTCAAGAAGTGTGGATTTCTCTCTAAGTTATTCCAAGAGCATTTGATGTTGTGTGAGCCATTTGAGGTGTCACATTTGAGGCACTAGGCAGTCAAGCCCCATGGAGTCAAGCTACACTACAAGAGTATGTATTCTATCTATATTATTACCCAAGTATCTATGATTGTATGCTAGATAGGGTAATACCTTGGAATATTAGTATTTTCATGTATATTAGAGAAAACATAGATCCAAGGTATTTAGTGTGGTATGTGCACTATAGGAGTTTTAGAATGCTCAAAACCCAACATTGGTATCAGAGCCTAGGCTTGTTTTCCTGTATACTTGATGCAATTGCTGAAAAATTGAAGTTTTTGTGCTGTCTGGGCAGTGGAGTCGCTGAGTTCCCTCATGGACTCGACGAGTCCAAGACAAAACTCATCCAACTCGGCGAGTTGGTTCGTGCACTCGACGAGTTGGACCCCCTAACAGCTTATCTTCGAGTTTTGGTGCTGGAATTGGTCTAGAATCATTATTTTAAACTGTTTTGGACTTATACAAACTATTTTTTGATGTGATAATGATTATGGTAAACCCATTTCAGAGTTGTTATCAAAATTTCAAGTTTTATATGGTTAATTTTATGATTCTTGAAATTTTTGATATGCATGTTCTTGAACTTATGAGTTTTGATGATCATAGGAATTATTTGTAACCTTCTTGGTAGTTTAATTCTTGATCATTATGTGTTTGAATGGAGTCCATAACTTGTCCTCAAGTTATGGATAACCAAAAGTCACAAGTTATTAAATCCATTAAAAGAACACAATGGTTACATAAAATGAAAAGTCACTCATTTTTAATAAACCATTAAATCATAAGTTATGAGAAAAGAAAAACTTCCATAAGTTATGAATTATGAAACGTCACTTTCTTAATTAGTTTAAAGTCTTCCGTAACTTATCCTCAAGTTATGGAACTTGAAGAGTTTTTTAATTAAAACTACTTTAAACACATAAGTTATGGAATTGAAAAGTTTTGAAAGTTACAAAACTTGCCCTTAAGTTTTGGAATTTGATGAGTTTTCTTATGAATACTGTAATTCCAAATTAAGCCCTTAGAATTTTACAGAATTAAAATTCAACCCTTACACTATTATAATATTATAGGTTAATAATATATATATATATATATATATATATATATATATATATATATATATATATGTATATGTATGTATAAGAGCAAGTCGTCCTACCATTAGTAGGCCTCATTCACGAAGTCGGTCTATAAGGGGGTATAAGGTGGTTGCCTATAAAATGGCAACTTAATAGATGTCAAATCTCACCCACCATTTCCTTGATATGTGGAGGGTCGTTAGCCGAAAAAGGTAGAACAAGAACCATAATTCTCCCTTCATTAAAAGTATTAATGATAAATACTAAGTAACTAAACACTTATAGATTCCAAATCTTAGTTACTTAGGAAAATGTGAATAAGGTGCTAATCCATGAAACTACACTTTGCACTTTGTTTAAGCCGTCAGTAGAGCGTGTGTGGTTAACCGGCATACTAACCTGGACTTAACAAGGTAGGCAAAGGGTAACTTAATATTTATCATAGTATCGTTGGAGCGTGTGTGGTTAACCGACACATAGATTGAGGGGTAAATATTAAGGGTACCAAGTATATTTGCATTGTTACTTCACACCTTGTTTTGTGATCCTTGGCATCCCAGTCACAAAACCTAAAGGGCACACTCGATATTGAAACATGTCATTGAAAAGTTCAATGAATCTCAAAAGATCTTGGAGTTTCAAAACCAATTAAAACCTAATTAAATATTTCGTTTATCTTGGTGGAAATTCATGAATCGTCATCCACCTACTTTCAAATATCTTATAGCTTGGATTACGGCATCCCTCTTCCAAGTTATAAAATATTGTGCTGGGTCCTAGCCTTAATATTTCATATTGGGTGTTATATTAAGGACTTAAATCAACTTACTTGAATTTCTCCCATTGAGAAGTCTAGTTCAGACAACAATGATCTTCCCAAATCAAGCTTTCTAATGAACATGATTTCCCAAGTTTGTCTCATGGAAATCATACTTCTCTTCCTCCACCTCCTTCAATTATTCTCCCTACCCCACAAGCTCAAAGACTTTAAAAGTTCAAGATCACTCAATCCCAACTCACAATAAAACAAAAAAATGGAAGTCTTGTGTGCACTCATGTCTTAGGCCTGGAGTTACAGATTATCAGGTTGAGAATGTTGGGTGTCATTGTCCCAAGGAAGTTGGCTATTGACTGGGTCTTTCAGTCACTTCGTGAGTCATGTAGAAAGACTTCTATGTGACAGGTCACGACATGACCATAATGGATCTTTCTTATTTGCTTACTGCTGCTGAATCAGAAATGGTTTGGTGCAATAGTCAAGAAAATATGGATGGAAGGTCTATTTCTCAAACTTCCATGGACATGGAGAATGGTAAAATTGGAAGTCCATAAAAGCTTTCTCTTCCCAATGGAAAGGGATCGGCCTTGGTCGACCCGGTTGACCAGAAGGTAAAGAGAAAGTCTAAGTCTGGGAGAGCCTTTTGTACCATTCCTAAAGAGTCTATGTTTTCCTTGTGAAGAAAAAGGGAAATTGGAATCAAAGCTGCCCTAGCTACCTGAAAGAAAGAAGAATCAAAAGTTTGACTTTGTTTCAGGTAAGTCCACTATCTAACTCTCTTAAGTTTCATTTGAAGATTCTTAATACATTTTAATGTATGAAAGGATCAAGCAAAGGGTAGGAAACTTAAAGAAAAGAGTATGCTAAATCTGATCGCGTAGATGGATTTCTATCGCATGGTTTGATGATCAGATTCTTGAGCTACTTCTTAGGAGTTATGATAGATTGCTAGGAAACCTGAAATATCATAGTTTTCATTTGAAGTTGCATTGTAAGGAAAAAGGTTTTTCTGCATTTTGAAAAAACAAATAAAAGTTTTCTTTATTTTATATCTCCTTACAATTGCATTCATGAAAACTTGATGTTTGTATGTTTCTAGCAATATTGGAAATATGAATTTGATTCTTTCATTTGTGGTGGGGTCTAAATTTATCAAATAAGGAATGATTCTCATCACCCAAGTTTCAATTGGACCGAAACTTGGAATCATGCAAGTTGTTTAATATGATGAATGAGAATTTTCATTTTTGGAAAATTAAGACTAGTTTCTTGAGTCACATATACATGTGACTCAAGTGAAGGACTAAGGGATCAAGTACACATTATTGTGCACCAGCCAAAGTCCACCACAAAAGATGAATGAAACTATTCATCATGATTTACTAAGGTTTAGTAAATATGATTATACTTACAAGCTTAAGTATAACTCTGAGACATTGGAAAAATGTCAAATGTATGGCAGAGTGAATAATAAGAATAAAATTAGGCAGAAGGATAAAAGTTTCTCAAATCTGAAAAGATGGGAGAGTACTTTAGTATCATGATTTATGATCATCTTAATGATTTTGAGACCTTATCACAATTCATCCTCTAAGTGCCTTTTGATAGTTAAGAATAGGAGTTATGAATTGTTGAAGTGGTTAAATCAAGAAGAGGATTCATACTTGGTTCCAAAAAGAAGTCTTAGAGTTATACTCTTGTCTTAAAGAAGGTTTAAAACACATGTAAGAGTAAAAGCTTTATACTCTTGTACATTTGAAGTTGGTAAGTTGTGATGTTTTGGATAAAATAAAGACCAACTAAGGCCAATTCTATTAAGTGCTTGTCTTGATTAGAATCCACACTATCTCTTGAATATTTGACAAGGAAGTCTTATAGGCCAAGAAGACAGTGGGAGTCAAAAAGATCCTGAAATGGTTTCAAGAACTAATCAAGAATAAAACCTGTATTTCATCACTAGCACACAACTAGAGGTTTATAACCTATCTTGCTGACATTTATGTGCCCATTCTAGTTAAGTTGGCTATACATTTGTGTTCTCCATGTTCTCAATTGTTTGCATGACTACTTGGAAGCACTGGCAGGCCCTTGTACTGCCAGGTGGCAACAAGTTTAGATTGCACAAGGTCAGTCCATATGAGTTTGGATTTGTCACTAACCTTGTCTTGTGATTATGGTTTTGACAAATTCACGTGGATAAGAACAAATACACCATAAAATCTAAGGGTCATAAGTTTTCTCTTCGATTCATGAAAATAATGGTGAGGAAACACTTCCACCAAGTAGAATTTAAGTAGATAGTAATCTTTGCATTCTCAAAGTCGTTAGTGGAGGTCTAACCAATTGAGACTATGATTACGGCATCCCTTTTCATAATTCTTAAATTGTTTAGACACACCAGTGAGCTATTTACAATAAGGTGTATGATTTTGATAAAGTCTTAAAAAAGCAATCTAGTATCAGAAATTTGACCTTTGGTAAGAAAGTCAATAAAGTATTGATTTCTAGAAGTCCACTAATTTCTGAATACATGTCAAAGCTAGTGGGAGCATAAGTACTATGCTGATAATCATCATGTTAGTGGGAGCATGATAATTATGATAAGTATTGCAAGTTAGCAATGTTAATTATAGAAAACAAAAGTTCAACTTGTGAGGTTGAAAGGGTTGAAAACGTTGTTTTGCTATAATTAAGGGGGAGGAAATTATATTTTGTTTCAATTCTAAAAGGCTTAGAATGAGATTTTAATCATTTTAGTCAAGAATATATATATATATATATATATATATATATATATATATATATATATATATATATATATATATATATATATATATATATATATATATATATATATATATGAATTTCATGATGGATTGGTTCAACTTAAGGAAATTTTATATATTGTGTTCTTAAAATTCGGTTATGATTACGACATCCCTCTTCATAGTCAAATTCTGAAAACATGGAAAACAAAAATTATTGTAACAAAAGACTGGTCTACAATCATGTCTTTATGTGAGACATCATGAATCGTGCACTGTTTGCTTTGGGTAGAAGATCGATTGCATGTGCTATAATATTTATCCTTTCTAAATTTTCCAAATGCCTTGGGGCATTAAGTGGGAAAAGGTCTAGAATTGGATATGACTAAAGTGATTAAGCAATTGTCGAGGACAATCTAAGATTTTACCAAAGATTGGTTGCTCAATGACAGTTGGAAGTATACTGTTAATATTGAAAGGACCATATTGACATATTCTAGAAAAGAGACAAATCTTGTTAAGAAGTAGTAGTCAAAATAGGAATATGGATTTGTCTCCATAGGTGGAAGTTATATGTGTAAGATTAGAAAACTTAATGCAAGAAGGATATTCAAAGCAATGTGCTTTGAGACTTCGTCTCCATGGAATTGATCTCCATTGGAGCAACCTATAATGATTGTTGACAAGTCTTTGTGACTTTGTACATATTCATTACAAGAGGGTCTATGCATATAAGTTTAAAATCTAAACAAATTTTGGTAAATGTTAGGAATTTGGAATTCTTACATTTTTCGATAAGGATTTGGGAGTGTGAAAAGAGAATCATTGAAATTACGTTCAATCGATCTATTTCACAAAGTAAGGATCATAGACAAACATATATAGATTGCATACTTGATGTATTGCAAAGCTATTGTTTAGAAAACATAGTGTACATGCTTGGAGCATGGGACAACTAGTATTTTTTTAAATTCAAGTATAAAGTTGATAAAACCGAAACAATGAATAATGAGTAATCCGTATGGTGATATATAAAAAGTGTTTTATTTATATTCATAGTTTTGATACCATATTAGGTTCATTTATTCTTGTGTTTCATTTTGCATGTTTTAACTTCCAGAATAAACTAGGTTATTCTTCCTGAATGACTAAGTTGTTCAAACCATCCACAGTCGGTCATATGTTGGAAGTAGATATGAATCAAGACTGTCATGGGTTGGCTTGTAGAGGTCCAAGTTGGTGGAAAAGTGGTGCTACAACACTCATGAGTGCTCATAAGTTCTGAGTATTGGATTTAACCCGCGCTCATTTAAATCACTTCATGGATTTTATAACGAGTGATCATGAGACGATAATATCTTATATTCTTCAAACTTAGAGATATGAGTTCTTACTATGAGTTGATAGTACATTGATTACACGAAAACACATTGGTAACTTGATGTTATAAAATGTGCCTTTGTGTATGACTCAACAAGTAGTAGAACAAGCCATTTGATTCGAAGTTTATCCATTCCTTTTACCTTCGGGATAAAAGCGATATCTGTGGTCCCCTCGATGATTTAGTGATGACACATGTGAGTGCTTGGCCAAGCCAGGACTGATGTGATTTGTTCAATCAGTCAGTCGTCATAAATTGAAAATCGGGAAACAACTAATGGACAGAGAGAATGATTATTAATCCATGTCTCAGTCCATATGATATCTAGAATGGTGGAATATATGATCCCTTATCTAATGGACAAGTCATTGCCAAGGTCAGAGTTCAGTTACAAGGTCATAGTTCGACAACAGCTTTTTAAGAACTATGATTGCTAGTTGGGTTTCAATGTCATACGCAATAATAGTTTTAGACTTATCCAAGTGGGAGACTGTTGGATTAATGTCTAAGTTCATAACTATATTTGGTATGTACTTGACCCAACCCGGCATGGTCCATTTGGATTGCATGGCATCATGCACTTGGATAGACTAAATGAGAGAAATAAGACACTTATGGTTATTAATATATTATAAGTTCTAATATATCAATAATAAGAATAATAATATTTAATAAGACACTTATGGTTATTAATATATTATAAGTTCTAATATATCCATAACTTATATAGTGGGCCAAAGCTCCATGGATAATCAAGTTGGGTTAAACCCATAGGATGCTTCATGGAGGTTACATAACCCATGGGTCATGGAAATGAATGGTCATGACAATTAGGGTTTACATGGTGTAACCCTAATTGTAACACACTATATAAGCATCATATTATTCACCAAAATTGGCGACTAGTGTGTGAAAAGAAAGGCTTGCCGATTTCAAGAAGTGTGTATTTCTCTCTACGTTATTCCAAGAGCATTTGATGTTGCGTGAGCCATTTGAGGTGTCACATTTGAGGCACTAGGCGCTTAAGCCCCATGGAGTCATGCTACACTACAAAAGGTATGTATTATATCTATATTATTACCCAAGTATCTATGATTGTATGCTAGACAGGGTAATACCTTGGAATATTAGTATTTGCATGTATATTAGAGAAAACATAGATCCAAGGTATTTAGGGTTGCATGTACACCACAGGAGTGTTAGAATGCTCAAAACGCAGCATTTAAATGGTCGTTCCACTAAGTGAGGGCACTGTCGGAGAAGGTGCAAGCCGCGAATATGAATTTGCTTGCTTCAGTGCATGTGTAGATCTCGAAGACTGGTTTGGTCTTCTCGAACCATTGCATTAGAGCGATGACGCCTCTGCTCCCATTGAAGGGTTTAGGCTTGCCGTTAGAAAAATCTTTGTAGGAGCATTCCCTCAGACGTCCCTAGCTGTCCCTGTGGTTAGAAGTCGTTGCACCACTTCCCGCTCCACTCGCACCATTAGTGTTTATTTGAGCCAGGGCAGCTGCCGCGGCGGTATCTATCTCAGTTCGTATTATCGCATGATCGTACTAAGGAGGCGGCAGTGGTGGGTTTTCGAAACGCCTGGGATTCTTCCGTGGTGGCATGATTCTGCCATAATTTTAAAGACGAAATGAATATAAGTCTTTGAGTAACGGTTATCAGTCAGGTGTTGTTGAACCAATCTAGTTTAGTTCCTAATGTACTATGTTCCCGACTTTAACATATATGCAAGTAATTCATAATGAAAGTTCATGAGTCCGAACTTATGAATCCGATAGTAGTGCCTTAATGAAGTACTTGTAACTTGATCCATACTATGTAACATCTTGATTTCCCAGGTATATTATTTTATTTAATTATTTTGGAGTTTGAGGAGGAACTCGGCGAGTTGGAGCCAAGACTCGCCGAGTAGGGTCGCGGATGTTCATCCGGGTTCACGTCCGGACTCGGCGAGTCCATTAGTGGACTTGGCGAGTCCACGCTGTTTAATGAAACCCTAATCCCCCAGGTTTGGAGCCTATTTCAGGGCACTTATAGCCTCCCGTTGCGGCTACCAGTCCCTTGAGAGAACCCTAAGTGAGCCAAATCGTTGTGAGGGAGAAGAGGTCGCTTTTGATCCTTGAACCCTTGGTTTAGCAAGAAGAAGGTGACAAGAGCAAAGAGGAGGTGTGATTCAACCAGTTCCAGAGTTCAGAGACATCATTTTTGAGGTAATGGTTCGAACCTCCTTCAGTTTTGGTGTTGATAATTAGATTTAGGGTTTTCTAACCCCTTTGGAGAGTGATTATGTGAAGCAAATGGTCCCTCTTCGATTTTGTGCCTTGGATCTGGACTCAAAGAGGTCCAGAGACCTTGACCCTTGGAGCTTTATGGACCAGTTTGGGGTTATTGGCCTTAGGTTGCCATTTTTGGGACTAAATCTCCTTTTGATGCCTTGTTGTGGTCCTACAAGCATCAAGTTTCGAACTTTACGTGACATTTATGCTTGGGGAGGCCAGATCTATGGTTTGGGGAAACAGATCTGACCTCAGGAGGTCAGTAGAGTTTGTGCATGGCATGAACTCGCCGAGTTGTTCTTGAGACTCGGCGAGTAGGGTTAGGGTTTCACGTAAATTGCTCAGTGAATGGACTTGCTGAATTGGGGGAGGAGTCAGTGAGTCAGGAGGGGGTTAGAGGATTGGAGTTCAAGGCAGTACTCGCCGAGTTGTTCTTGAGACTCGGCGAGTTGAGTCAGGGTGGCCCTGCGATTCCTGTCTGGTATGACTCGTCGAGCAAAGGGAGGGACTCGATGTACCAAGCGGGACAAAGAGTAAGTGGACATGTGTGTACTCTCCGAGTCACCGGAGTGCACTCGACAAGTTGGGTCAAAGTTTGACCGTTAACTTTTGTTGACTTTTAGGGTTTGGTCAGCAATGTGGCCTTTGGGCCAAGAAGGGGGTAAAATGGTCTTTTACCCTTAAGAGGGTGCAAAGAGAGGATTGAGTCTAGTCTCGAGAGTTATGTTCAAGAGAGCATTTGCCTTATGTGATAGATGGTGGCGAGTTCGAGATGCAAGCGTGAGGATATCTGCTTCCTGCTTTCCAGGTGAGTCTTCTCACTATACTTTACCTTGAGTAGGTAACCAGAGTTATGTGACAGAGTATTTGTATGATATGTATGTTATGTGTTGTACTGCATTATTTCTATGTGATTTATGATGTGCATGTTTACAGAGTTAGAACCGGAAGGTTCCCAGAGTTAGAACCGGAGGGTTCACAGAGTTAGAACCGGAGGGTTCACAGAGTAGGGTCCACGGACCCACAAAGTTATAGCCTCGAGTGGCTAATATGTGTTATGTCTGGTATTTTGGGGAACTCACTATGCTTTGTGCTTACAGTGTTTTGTGTTATGTGTTTCAGGTTTCTCTCAGGATCACGGGACAACACCGGCTCGATTGTACACACCAGAGAAAGAGTCATGTTTTGAGGATCCTGGTTTATTATGCAAGTGAAAATGGAGTTATGTTTTTGTAATTCAATTATGAATGAGATTTTAAGAAAAGTGTTTTTAAGAATTAAACGATTATTTTTAAATGAAAAATTGTTTTGAAATTTACGGTGTTACAAGTTGGTATCAGAGCCTTGGTTTGAGGGATTCGGATGCACCTTTGGGTAAATCTGGACTCAAACTGAGGAAGTAAGAAAATTTTTCAAAGAAATAATTTTCTAAAGCGAATAAGAGTTCAAAGAGAAAGCGAGAAAGAGCAGTGAGTACAATCAGCCAAAGCCCGAACGGTGATTTCCCAAAATACCCTTACTTTTGTGTCATGAGATACTTATGATGCACTTTATGAGATATTATTGCATGCTAGAGACAGGCTAGGTATTTCATATCTTAGGACTAGAGTGGCCTGATTTGTGATTCCTTAGCCTAGGGATTGCTATTATATGCGATGTGCTTTTGAGTATGTGATGAGTGAGAATATTTAGTTGGAATCCTTTAGGGGATTTGAGTAGAGGAGTAATCTAGGGGAGATACCTAGATGAATACCGTGGTACTTAGCGAAAGAATAGTTAGAACCCACGAGGGGAAGAGTTGGAGAGTTCGGTGGTACTTTCGAGGATGAGCAGAGCAAGCGGAGTCATCACCCATAATGAGTCCTATGTATTCTTCGATGCTCGAATGCTGCTTGCTTCGTGCTTTGTGGAACTCTCGATGATGGGACTCAGCTACCAAGCGAATACGACGATATTCAGGAGGTAGATGGTTAGCATCATTAGGAGCTCTTCAACAGCTGATGGGAGAGAAGTGTGGGAATCTAGGAAGAGCCTAGGGAGTAACCTTAGCCAGATGAGTGCGCTGGCAGAGTAGAGAATTTCACTGGGGAGCAAGCACGTGCGACGGAATTGGTAAACGAGAAGGTTGAGCAGCTACTTAGGAGCTCTAGGATAGTCCGTGTGGAAAGTATGGGTAGATGTGGTAGGTAGTATGGGCCCGTATTACTGAAAGCAGAGGACCCATACTTGATATAGGAAGTATTCTGAAGGTTCTAATGAGTGGATTGAGGAGTGATGTTATGCTTCGAGTACCATACATCGGAGCAGATGGAGGAGTGATGTTATGATTCGAGTACCATACATCGAAGTAGATGGAGGAGCGATGTTATGGTTCGAGTACCATACATCTGCGCGGATTGTGGAGTGATGTTATGGCTCGAGTACCATACATCGGAGCAAATGGAGGAGTGATGTTATGGTTCGAGTACCATACATCAGAGCGAATTGAGGAGTGATGTTATGGTTCGAGTACCATACATCGGAGCAGATGGAGGAGTGATTTTTTGGTTCGAGTACCCTACATCGGAGCGGATTGAGGAGTGATGTTATGGTTCGAGTACCATACATCGGAGCGGATTGAGGAGTGATGTTATGGTTCGAGTACCATACATCGGAGCGGATTGAGGAATGATGTTATGGTTCGAGTACCATACATCGGAGAGGATTGAGGAGTGATGTTATGGTTCGAGTACCATACATCGAAGCAGATTGAGGAAGTGATGTTATGGTTCGAGTACCATACATCGGAGCGGATCGAGGAGTAAAGTTATGGTTCGAGTACCATACATCGGAGCGGATGGAGGAGTGATGCTATGGTTCGGGTACCATACACCGGAGCATATTGAGAAGATATGTCATGGGATGAGTACCATGGTTTGTAGTGAATGATGATTGTAGTTCTCCGGTTATCCGGTCATGATTGATGAGGTAGAGATTGGACTCTATGGGTTTTAGGCCAGTGGGCCATGATTGAGTTCGAAGAGGCGTCCCTTGAGAGGGAGGTCGAGAGCCTTTCAGAGTATTTTAGTAAGGAGGGGAGAATTTCGGTATGAGTTGAGCAATCAGTCGATAGAGGAGATGTCGCCTTCTATGACCTAGGTGGTGTTATTTATGTTCGTGTGCGAAACATGAGAGGCATGATGTTTAAGTTTTGGGTTTGGGGGTAAACCCTGCAGGTTGTCATTGATGATGATTTTCCATCAGAGTATCAGGTAGCATGTGTGCCGCGAGGCAGTGATTTACCATGAGCAGATAGTCAGTTTGGACTGAGATAGTCGAGGACCACGTTACACCTATTTGAGTATAGTAGGGCGTATTGTAGAGGTATCAGTGGGGAGTCCAGTCGAGTTTATCAGTGCATTGGTTTTTCTATCTATGTTGGGTATTGAATATGGGAGTGGGTCCCTGTTCTTGGGATGATCCATGTGTTGGCACGTCGGTTGATGAGTCGAGGTGGGGGAAGTATGATGATTTCTTGGTCCAGTCTATGAGTCAGTGATGTTATTAGACAGTTGATTTGTTTGGTATTGGATTGGTACGAGACTTGGAACGACTAGAGGCAGTCGTGACGAGAAGTTCTTGATGATTTCATCTGAGGTTCAAAGTATATAAGATCGATTGATTTCCTTAAAGGGGATGATCGGGCGTTGTGTAGCACTTTCCAGTGGCAGGTGCGTTACTGTTGGTGAAAATAGTTTGTGAGAGGGTTGATGTGTCAGATAGTGATGGTTCGAACCCTAAGTGGGGGAGAACCGGGTGGTTTATTGAGAGAACCAGAGATTTGTGCAAGAGTGGTTAGGGGGTTGGATACAGAAACCTACGGCTTGAATTCATGAGATCAGGGTCATTGGTGATCAAGGAAAGGTGCAGGGCGAGATAATGCATGTGGTATATGTATGAGAGAAGATGGGTGTCTCCACGGCGGGTGGTCAATGGTCAGGAATCTGGTGGTGGCAGAGTCGTTTCAAGTGGAAGACTCGTAATGATGGTATGGGTAGTTGAGAACTTCTGGGTTGAAATATGGGTAGAAGATTGTCGATTACGGGTTGGGATGTGTATTTTTGCTTGGATTTTGAGCTGTAGTGGAAAGGTTTTCGGAGGATCATCAGTGTGTTCTGAAGAGTTAGCGCCTTCCTTGTATTCCAATTGAGTGTTGGATGCACTGAAGTTGCGCATTGAGTGAAATAGGAAATTATTATGGGATTCAGAGGAAATGTATTGTTGTATGTGTATGGTGCTGGGAGTAAGGGAATTAGTGGTAGAGGCAGGACATTGTGATGCTCTGTTATGGTGTTCTGTGGTTTCCGCGTATGGCGTCCCGATTTCAGAGTTATTTAGAGTCTTGGGTTTAAGACAACTAGTGATGTATCATGTATCTATGGTTCCAGTGGGAGCCCTTCGTGTATTGTCATCAAAAGGATTATTTAAGGAAGTGGATCTCCGCAGAGGTAGGTTATGTGTTATGGCGGTTGCCGCCAGAGTCTGTAATGCATATCGGGGCAAGTGTATGTGTAACTATCTATGATAGTCTTCGGTGCAAGAGTTAGTGAACATAGTTTGGCGTTGTAATGAGAATGAGAGTATAGGGTGAAGCTACGGGGAGCCGTAGTATTCACCAGTCAGAGGGTGTTGTGATGCTACGGGGAGTCGTAGTACTCACAAGCCAGAGAGAGAGTCGTGATACTACGGGGAGCCGTAGTATTCACCAATCAGAGGGTGTTGTGATGCTACGGGGAGCCGTAGTACTCACAAGCCAGAGAGAGAGTCGTGATAATACGGGGAGCCGTAGTATTCACTAGTCAGAGGGTGTTGTGATGCTAAGGGGAGCTGTAGTACTCACAAGTCAGAGGGAGGGAGCCGTAGTACTCACTAGTCAGAGGCTGTCGTAATGTTGCGGGAAGCCATAGTACCCACTAGACGGCAAAAGAGTGTGATGAGGGAGTGTTCTCCGATAAGTGCATGATGCATAAGAGTTTTAGGGTTGAGTAGCCCTAGTGTTGAGTTTATGGAGCCTAGTGGTTAAACCGGGGCGAGACTGGGGTCTCCGTCTCTGTCGGGAGGGTCAGCGAGGCGCGCGGGAGAATATGTGCAGCAGACGCTAAGGGTTAGAGTTGAGTCAATCTTCGATTGGATTGTATTTTTTGAGGAAAAGGGAATTTCGTGACTTGCGTGTCACTGGGCCGTGATAGTGGTCACGGGGAGGAAGTTAGTGAGATATTTTGGATCATGTTATGTGTGACCTTTGGGTGTTCAGCTGTGTGGCTAAAAGCTGACCTGGTGCTCGGTATCAAAGATGAATATGAGAAATGAGCTAGAGTTTACCATGGTGATGTTTGTGGACACTTCAGAGCGAGCGAACGATTCAGACGATCGAGGATATGCTTCGGGCTTGTGTATTAGATTTCGGGGGGGGGGGGGGGGGGGAATTGTGGCCCGTATTTGCCCTTGGCAGAGTTTTCTTACAACAACAACCATCATTAGTGCATCAGTATGCCACCCTTTGACCTGTTGTAGGGAAGGAGGTATCGGGCCCTATTTGTTGGGGAGAGGTAGGGCAACGTGTGATGGGAAGTACAAAGATCGTG
This sequence comes from Lactuca sativa, assembly GCF_002870075.4. Classification (NCBI taxonomy): domain Eukaryota; kingdom Viridiplantae; phylum Streptophyta; class Magnoliopsida; order Asterales; family Asteraceae; genus Lactuca; species Lactuca sativa. Next base: position 348,331,422 of record NC_056626.2, read on the forward strand.
CTTCAGACGTCAGAGTAGATACAGCAGGTCAGGTAGAGGTTGTTGACCGCTCAGAGTCGCCAGAAGAGTTATGCGGACAGGCGCCGGTCCGAGTTCGAATTTTTGGTCGGTGACTTTGTACTCCTGAAGGTCTCTCCTTGGAAAGGAGTGATCCGATTCAGGAAAAGGGGCAAGTTGGGGCCCCGATATATCGGTCCTTTTCGGGTGATCACGAGGGTAGGCAGGGTAGCCTACCGGTTGGAGCTACCTGCAGAGCTAGGTCAGATCTATGACACTTTCCATGTTTCGCAGCTGCGAAAGTATATAGCGGATGAGTCGACAGTAGTGCCATTAGAGGATATTCAGGTGCATGTGGGCCTGAACTACGTTGAGAGACCAGTGGCTATTCGGGATTGAAAGATCAAGGTTCTGAGGAACAAAGAGGTGCCTCTGGTGCAGGTCCAGTAGCAACACCGGAAGGGGTCAAAGCTTACTTGGGAGCCGGAGCGCGAGATGCATGAGCAGCATCCGGAGTTGTTTCCAGAGTGAGACTTCGAGGTCGAAGTCTGATTCTAGTGGGGGAGAATTGTAACATCCCGATTTCCCAGGTATATTATTTTATTTAATTATTTTGGAGTTTGAGGAGGAACTCGGCGAGTTGGAGCCAAGACTCGCCGAGTAGGGTCGCGTATGTTCATCCGGGTTCACGTCCGGACTCGGCAAGTCCATTAGTGGACTCGGCGAGTCCACGTTGTTTAATGAAACCCTAATCCCCCGGGTTTGGAGAACCCTAAGTGAGCCAAATCGTTGTGAGGGAGAAGAGGTCGCTTTTGATCCTTGAACCCTTGGTTTAGCAAGAAGAAGGTGACAAGAGCAAAGAGGAGGTGCGATTCAACCAGTTCCAGAGTTCAGAGACATCATTTTTGAGGTAATGGTTCGAACCTCCTTCAGTTTTGGTGTTGATCATTAGATTTAGGGTTTTCTAACCCCTTTGGAGAGTGATTATGTGAAGCAAATGGTCCCTCTTCGTTTTGTGCCTTGGATCTGGACTCAAAGAGGTCTAGAGACCTTGACCCTTGGAGCTTTATGGACCAGTTTGGGGTTATTGGCCTTAGGTTGCCATTTTTGGGACTAAATCTCCTTTTGATGCCTTGTTGTGGTTCTACAAGCATCAAGTTTCAAACTTTACGTGACATTCATGCTTGGGGAGGCCAGATCTATGGTTTAGGGAAATAGATCTGGCCTCAGGAGGTCAGTAGAGTTTGTGCATGGCATGAACTCGCCGAGTTGTTCTTGAGACTCGGCGAGTAGGGTTAGGGTTTCACGTAAATTGCTCAGTGAATAGACTTGCCGAATTGGGGGATGACTCAGTGAGTCAGGAGGGGGTTAGAGGATTGGAGTTCAAGGCGGTACTTGCCGAGTTGTTCTTGAGACTCGGCGAGTTGAGTCGGGGTGGCCCTGCGATTCCTGTTTGGTATGACTCGTCGAGCATAGGGAGGGACTCGACGTACCAAGCGGGACAAAGAGTTAGTAGACATGTGTGTACTCGCCGAGTCACCGGAGTGCACTCGGCGAGTTGGGTCAAAGTTTGACCGTTAACTTTTGTTGACTTTTAGGGTTTGGTTAGCAATGTGGCCTTTGGGCCAAGAAGGGGGTAAAATGGTCTTTTACCCTTAAGAGCGTGCAAAGAGAGGAATGATTCTAGTCTCGAGAGATATGTTCAAGAGAGCATTTGCCTTATGTGATAGATGGTGGCGAGTTCGAGATGCAAGCGTGAGAATATCTGCTTCCTGCTTGCCAGGTGAGTCTTCTCACTATACTTCACCTTGAGTAGGTAACCAGAGTTATATGACAGAGTACTTGTATGCTATGTATGTTATGTGTTGTACTACATTATTTCTATGTGATTTATGCTGTGCATGTTTACAGAGTTAGAACCGGAAGGTTCCCAGAGTTAGAACCGGAGGGTTCACAGAGTTAGAACCGGAAGGTTCACAGAGTAGGGTCCACGGACCCACAGAGTTATAGCCTCGAGTGGCTAATATGTGTTATGTGTGGTATTTTGGGGAACTCACTAAGCTTCGTGCTTACAGTGTTTTGTTTTATGTGTTTCAGGTTTTTCTCAGGATCACGGGACGACACCGGCTCGATTGTACACACCAGAGAAAGAGTCATGTTTTGAGGATCCTGGTTTATTATGCAAGTGAAAATGGAGTTATGTTTTTGTAATTCGATTATGAATGAGATTTTAAGAAAAGTGTTTTTAAGAATTAAACGATTATTTTTAAATGAAAAATTGTTTTGAAATTTACGGTGTTACATACGAGGTCCTATCCGCAATTGTTTGGTGTATATTTAGTCATATATAATTAAGATTTAATAGACCTTCGAATCTAATGGATCTACCCAAGCCCACAACCAAACAAGGAACATGACTTAGAGGAGACACATTATTTCTAAATCAAATTAAGTTTTTCTTAGACCTTCGAATCTAATGGGTCTGCCCCAAGCCCACAACCAAACAAGGAACAGTACATAGAGCGGACTCATCATTTCTAAATCACCAGGCTCCTAACTATTTATAATTTTATTTTGTACACCAAAAAATTATAGATTCCACTGAGTAACGATATACACTGTTATGAATGTAGTGCTAGAGTTCTCAATGAAATAATATGCATGCCCATTTCATTGATATGATTTAGTACATAGAGTTTGGAAAATTTTGACCTTAGCGTAGGTCTACATCAATGCAAGAAAAGTTTCGATAGCAAGTAAATCCCTCGACTAGTGTATCCACTTCGTCGCAGGGTTGAAATTACACATAAAGGCGAGTAACACCAACGCATACTCATAAACCTACTCTATATCAGGACGGGGGTAGTGTAGAAACTACTCGCGGCGGTTGCTGCTCTGGTCTTTGAGTTCCACCACTTGGTGCTCTGCTTCGGCCAGGCACCTCTCTAAAGTGGCATGATTTTCTCGAAGTGTCCGAACCTCAACCAGGGCTGCGGCCAACTCTTTTTGGAGGGCTTCGAAGCGGTGTCTGGTCTGGTCGTGATCTCGGTCCAGCCGCTGAAGTCTAGTAGTGTTGACCAGAGTGACTGCATTAGTTGCTAGAAGTTGGTTGTACGAGACTCAGACATGGTCAGCCTGGCGCGAGATGCGGCCCACCATGACAGGGAGGGCTCTGTCAGCTGGACTTCCCTCTTCGAGGCTGTGGAAGTCCCTATACATTCCGAAAGGAGGGTGTTGTCTCTGTTCTTGGCTCCAGAGGTTCAAGGTTTCGGCCCATCGGGGCGCCGAAACTAGAAGTATTGTCGGGATACAGGGACCGGATTCAGGTTGTAGACTTCGAGCTCCTCCTCGGAGTCCTCGTCCATTCCTTCTTCGTCTTCATCTCCTCCAAGATCTTCCTCCGGGTCCTCTCCGAGATCTTCTTCGAACAATTCCTGGGGATCTTCTTCTATCTTTCCCCCGTTTCCTTGATTCGGGTAGTATGGGTCTCCTAGTAGGTGAAATCCTACCATGACGTCTGTGTGAGAATGGGGTGTAAGAGGTATGTAATGAATATTGCGCTAGAGAAACATAAAAATATTCCTATAGCATTTTAATTGTTAGGTTCATTCGTAAAGTATTTCTTGTAGGGATGTTGTTAGGTTATGAGGCTTGTTGCCCGTTGCGGTCATCTCCCGACATAAGTTAGTCACTTCTCAGATGAATATAGTTGATCATGCTATATTCTTCCCAGACTTGATTACATACCTCAGGGCATCCCCGCAGCATACAACTCACCTTCTTTTATGTTTATGTTCTTCCTAGTCATGAAACTACACAACAAGTATGCATGTACTTATACTTTTAATGTGAATTACTTTTATTTCCAAAAGTATATTTGTATGAAATTGTTTACATTAGAGGGTTTGTCCCATTTGTGTTTCTAGTTTGTATGTCTTATGTGGTACGATATACATAGTTCACTATAAACGATGCTCTGATACCAATCTGTCACACCCCCAAACCTCAAATGGCAGAAACGTCTAGGGGGTGGAGGACTTCATGTGTAGTATCATGACAAACGAATATAATACAATGATCACACTACATACAACCAATCATAAATATAATCGAGAAAGTTACATAGTTTCAAGTGTTACATGTTTCAAAATAGATTACAATATGACATCAAAAAAATAATTTGTCAAACACCGAAGCATTCCATTCCCAAGCCTGCAGTTACCTTAACTCATTGATTTCCTGATAATACAAGTAATTTTGAAAGAGTTTCAACAATTAAGTTGGTGAGTGCATAAGCTTTTAGATGTAGAGTTTGAAATCCTTTGTTTGTAAATGTAGGGTATACTCAATAAAACCCAATATTTTCCTTATAAAAAAAATTGATGCGCAATCTTAAATTCCAAGACCGAGTGTATGTATGTCATTTCGTACATATAATAATGTATGCAGGTTTAAAAGAGTAAAAACCCCCTTATAGTAGTAATTCCCGTAAACTATATGTGTCGTTAACTCCTTATGTGAGTCGGTATAACCATGCTATGACTTAGTAGACCTGCTACAATGTTCTTTGGACGTCAGAATGTTATGACATTTGTCATCCATGGACTGTCGGCCGAGCTATTGCAAGCAGCTTGGATGTGGGTTGTCACTCCCAATATAGATCTATATACAACTATCACACCATCCCTAAAAGAGACTTTGGTTATAATTTTCAGGAATTTTAACACGTACTCTTAAGAGTACAAATGAAGAAACGTCTCAATATTTATGTTAACGAGTTTACGTGTAGTGTGATTTCAAAAAAAAACCATTATTCCGTAGTGTAATTGTACCCATTTTTGCATTGTATTCGTAGTGTAGAAATCCATAAACTATATCTATTATAGTTTATTGTTCATGTTTTGTAGTGAATCAAATCTTTTACCGTGATTGACTAACCAACATAGAATACATTGAACACATAGAAGGTCCATTGCGTAGCACTTTACTCAACGTGTTACAAATTGTTGCTAAATTAACAGTTGTTTTGCAAGAAGAAATGAGGATTTTAAGATGTTTAAAACAATCCATAAAATCTGATTAAACCGTAAAAATGTAGGGGTATGAACTCACCTTATGTGAACCTTTGAGATGGACGTGAAAGGAGAGAGGTTTTCCATGACAAGAACACTTGGAGCAAGCTTGAAGATTGGGAAGTCCCAAGAGTGAAGTGAATGTAGAATATTTCCTGGAGATGCTTCGATTTTAAGTGAGAAAGGGGGAGCGAGAAAGAGTGTGTTTTTGAAGGATATGAGTGGGGTTTTATAGGTAAGGATTAATGACCTAATGAGTGGATTTGGGGTAGGTAAATCTGATGGGGTGTTGGGGAAAAGATTTTGATTAAATTAGGCATCATGGGAATAGTGCCCTAAAGTAATCATAGAGTCGTTATGGGGAATAGGTTGTGTCATAACTTTTTGGGAAAGTTAACAGTCCATTGAAGAGTATCTGGTACAAAAGATATGGTTCATAACTAGGATTTCCCCAAAGATATGATTAAAATAATGGGGTTTAGACATCGAAATTGTGTTCTATCCCTTCAAGGTTGGTTGTAAATGGAAGTTTCCAGGAATCGGAAAAGTCCGTCCGGAGTCGTGGACGTTTTTACGGAGTCGTTCATGAGTCCGGACTCACCTATGGATCCGGAGTGGCCTTGGTGTTCCGAGGCCGTCGAATGCGGATCCATTCAAGGTGAGTTGGTCTCGGATGAGGGTTCCCAAATGAGAAGAGCGTTTCGGAACACATGGAGATTGTTCGCAACATTTTAGAGAGTCATGCTCCGGACATAGGGGGTCCATTTCGGGTTGTTCTACTTCGATCTTGAGTGGTGAGGTTGAGGGGAAATGCGGAAAAGGTCTCAGTTCATGAGACTAAGGACCGAAATTGGATTGAACAATGATTAGAAATGACCTGAAGGTAGTATGGAATTGAGAGTAGTTCAGGTTGTGCCGTAGAGATATAACCTGAACGTGGCCTTGGACCGAAAACGATCTCGATCCGCAGTAGTCCGGACCGAAAGAGGGTCTTGCACCAGAAATGATTCCGGACCAAAGGTGGGTTCGGTCCATCGATGGTTTCAGTTCTTTTTCTGCTTTTTGTGAGATCTACCATCTCGAGTAATTTTCGACTATGCTACGGGGATTGGGCGCCTCCCAGTGTTTATTGAAAAGTTAAGAGATTTAAAGAGACTTGTTTAGAATTGTTAATAGTGTTTAGACTTGTAATATAGGGTTTGTACTCCCACGTTATGGTTCGTTATGAATGCCACACGCCCCCAAAGGGTATGTAATAGTGTTTTATCGAGTCGTTCCAATCACTTACCCTATTTGGGTTTGAAATTTCTAAATATGTGACATTTTCGAGTGATACCTTGTATTGATATCAGGTGTTTGTACATTGATGATCATGAAGAAAATTTTTACTAAACAAGTGCATATCGGGTTTTCTGTTTTCGGCTCGCTGACTCTATTTGACTTGACTTTGACTTTGATCCGAAGTTGACGGTTGTCACACATTTTTAAAATGATCTCCACAAATTCTCATCAATTCCATTGAGGTAATCTTCTATATGATCCACCCACTGATCATAGTACTCAGGAAGAAACATCAAAATACGCGTGGGAGATCCAAGAAGATTAGCATAGTTCATGGTATTAATATTCAAATTCACCATTAAATCAAGTTGAAAAAAGAGGATAAACATGAAGAGAAAGAAATCAGATTCAAACGACTGACCAAGGATTTTAGAATCAATAAATCACAGGGATCAAGATAATTCACTTGCGGAATGATTGAATTGGAACAAATCATCCAATAAAATGAAAATGCAAACAAGATTCTTCAGTCGATATGTCGATTCCTGCTCCCATGCCAATTGAAAGATGTTTTAATCAATTGTAAAGAGACATTAGAGTTCAAATGTACACAAAATGTAAATAACATCTTGTTTCAACTCAATTAATTCTAGAGATGGTACAGGTACATTCGATAGAGAAAAGCTTAGTGAACAAGTTACTCAAAAGATATCAATTGACTTTAGTACCTACACTATATATGGTGAAGTCGACGGACATAAAACATATACCCAGAATTAGACCTTAAAAGGACATCTATAAAAGCGCCTAATAAAATACATACACATCAAAGTCATGAAGACCTTCGATATTTACAAACACTTCAAGATTAAGACAACTACCTCAGGGTTCAATATATCACAATATATATGACTCTACATGATCTAAAATCAACTTTATGAGTTTTATAGGGTCAAAGAAATGGAAAGCAAACACACCATAAGGTTTTGAGAAATGGATAATCGGGTGTTTTATTATATAGATGTTGGTATATTTATTCATAGTTGAGTAAAGTGGTGATGGTGTGATTATGTAAATAGGTAGCACGTTTGAAAGCATGATCCGAAAAATGTTCAAGGAGAGAGGATTGAGCCAGCAAGGTGAGACCTTTTCCGACAATTATTCAATTGTGAAGTTCAACAACTTTTTTTGCTCTTGTGTGTGTGGACAGGAAACTCAGTGGAGAATGCCATGGTTTTGAAGGAAGGTAGATACGTTTCTGTACTCCCCTTCCAGTCGATTTGTAAAGATCTTATAAAATAGGAGAATTGAATTTTAATCATAGTTCTAAACTGTAAGATAGTAGAGAATACTTGAGATTTTTGTGAAAAAAATTAAACCATGTAAACTTAGTGCAATCATTAATAAGTAAAAAAAATATCGATGTCCACTCAAAGAAAAAATCGGGCATGGTCTCCAAACTTCTGAATACACTGATTCAAATGGTTTTGAGGATGCAACATGACTCATATGAAGATAAAGTCTATGACTCTTTCCAAGTTGACAAGAATCACAAACACTTGGAAATTTATTGGAAGAAACTGGTAAATTAAATGCAAAAATTAAAGGATGTAGAAGAGGTTAATATGGATAAGCTAATCTTCTATCTCATCCATGAAGGGAGGTGCGGATACGAGAGAAGGCAACAAGAAATTTATTTGGATGTGGTAGCCGATACAAGCCTTGACTTTTATCTCCTCTCATTAGAGTTTGTCCGTGCAATTTCTTAATAGAACAATGGTTATGCCAAAATTCCAAGTGTACATCATTATATTCTGTTAATTTTGATACACTAAGCAAGTTTTTAGTGACTTTTGGAATAATTAGCACATTAGGCAATTTGAGATTAGGCAAAAAAAAAAAATGAGCCAACATGAGAAAAACATAGAGGGTTACCATCTCCTACTTGAACCTTGTAGCCTCCTTTTTAATTTTCTGAAATTTTATGCTTGTTGATATTTAGAGAGACATGATCCGTAAATCCCATATCAAAATATCATGTTCGGTCGATGACTGTGGAAGGGTTGTTTTGAGCGAGCATGTCTTTGCAATTTTTTAGGATTCAGCCTTCTAGAGGGAAAATGAGTTTGATTTTCCCTTTTCCATCAACCAATAGCTTCGTGTCATGTTTTGTTACATAATTGGCAAAGTGGATGACACCGTCATGTATCAGAATTACAGGGTGATTGAGACGAGTTGAAGGAATTTGTTGGGCGATGGGTGAAACGATTTATTGTAAATGAAGAAGTAGGGGACGACTGATGCAAGGATAGTGTGTTCCTGCTCTAAACGCGCCTCCTCATGCAATAAGAAACCGGTGAGAACATGTGAGATCATCAAATCTAAGCACCTCTAATTTCATCATGAAATCCATGTTGAAAGGAGCATAGGATGAGTTAAGTCCTCCAAGAATGTAAGCAATGAGATCATCAACAGAAGTTGGAGTAAGACTCCTAGCTAAAGTATCAGCAACTGAGCGTTTGCGTTCAATGTATTCAAGAACTGACATTGTAATGGCATCATTGTGATGCTCAAGATGCTTCTAACAGCTCACTAGGAATAGTTATTCCCGACTTCCATAATTTCTCAGATAATATATATATATATATATATATATATATATATATATAATAGGTTACACATTATTTTAACAAATACAATGATATTTTTTTTTAACTAATTCAAACAACGTAATAGTGCAATGCCGAAAAGAGTCACTTTGTGTAATATAAGAGACCCATGTTTTATAGAATGAACACCTTTAAGCCAAAGAAATCCAAGAAGGCCCATATAGATGGATCTTATTTCTTTTATGGAGAAATTGAAAACTAGAAGCGAAGTTGATCCTCTTGTCTGGAATGACAGTCTGGAAGAGACTAGTACTTAAGGTATTTACTAGATAGAACGTATACTTTTCATGTAACATTGAAGTTCTTGATACTTAAATGCTAGTCTAATTATTGTAAATGGCTTGCAGATATTTGAAGAGTAACCCGCTGAGCCCAATCAAGTTGAAAAATACACTCTCAAAGTTTAGTTTATTAGTTATCCTTAAAACATAATATACTTCTACTGTAAAACAATATTTGTTTTGGAAAAATGTATGTTTTAATTTAGCAAGTCTAATATATAAACAAGAGAGAATGAGTATGCCATGCACACTCATGGTTTTTCATGTAAAAAAGTCAAGAATGAAAGCCTTGCATGCACTCTCTTAAAGATAAAATAATACACATGACAATTAACTGATATATATATATATATATATATATATATATCAGTTAATTGTCATGTGTATTATTTTATCTTTAAGAGAGTGCATGCAAGGCTTTCATTCTTGACTTTTTTACATGAAAAACCATGAGTGTGCATGGCATACTCATTCTCTCTTGTTTTTGCTTTTACACTTGAAAGAACACTTGCATTTTACTCTCTTTAAGTTAATGCTTTGGTTATGAACTTAAAGCTTAAGAGCCTAAGATCTTAAGAGTGTAAAGACTAGCATCATCATCAAGTTTGATTATTTTGGTGTCTCAAAGGTTCATCCAGTCTCCATCAACTTCCTAACCTCCCCTTTAGGATTTAAATATTAAAAAAATTGTTATGTTCTTCATCTTGTTTGGTTGTTGTTTTCTTTCAAATATTGCAAGAAGATTCATGGTTGGTTATAAACAAGTATTATGTTGTTAAAATATCAACGTCTTCTGTTGATAAATCTCTTGTTCTTAAAACTAGCTTTGAATAAAAACCTAACACATGGTACGTTGTTTCTGCTAACGACAATCCACCACACAATGAAATGGTAAGTGAAAAGGACACTCATTCAATGATCATTTTATAGTTTGATTCTGTATACCTCTCTTATAGCATGACTTCATTAATAAGACTGTAACATCTCAAATTTCAAGACCAAAAATTTCATTTTTAATTTAAAGATTCATCAAAACAGATTACTGAAAATGCCATCAATGATATCTCATATCATGGAAACCATTAGTCAACCATCTCAAAAACATATCATAGGAAAATAATGTCAGAGGACAAATCCCAAGAATCCCATGTGCGGAAAATCATGTGTGTGATGCGTTGCTATCGTGCCGGCTCCTTTCCCCTCGAATAACAGGGAACTGGAACAAAAACTGAAAACTGTAAGCATAAATCTTAGTGAGTTCCCCCATCATACAACCTACCATACAATAAACATACTGCCAGGCATATCTGGGTGCCCGACCTACCCTGCTTAGCATATCTAGGTGCTCAACCTACCCTTGTCAGGGATACCGGGGTGACCAACCTACGTCTTCCAAGCATATATGGGTGCTCGACCTTCCCTGCTAGGCATATCTGGGTACCCGACTTACCCTCCGTTTTATTTCAATCAGTTACGGGAACTATTTCACCCCTACCACTACTACATAATAACATAGCATAACATACTGCCAGACATATCTAGGTGTCCGACCTACCCTCCGGTTTATCTAAACTAGTTACGGGGTGTAACCTACCCCTCCTGCCACTATCGCATAATATCATAGCATACTAGCACATAAAGCATAATAAATAGTGTCATACCAGACAATTATCACAAAGACAACCATCTAAACTATAACCAACTACTAGTGGGCTGACATTGGTGCCTTTGATACACTTCTACTGGAAGGTAACTCACCTCAAATGTCGTGTAGTAGGTGAATTGTCCTTGGCTCTAGGATCAACTCCTCTCAAACTCCTACACATAAAAATCTCATTTAATTACCCTTTCATACCTATAACCCTCTTTAAAGGTCAACTCTGGTCAATGGTCAATGGTCAAAGTCAACATCCTGGTCAAAGTCAGCTTCATGGTCGACTCAACTCGCCGAGTTGGTCCATCAACTCATCCAGTTCCATGATCCATAAAACCTTGGAAATCTCGATCCAACTCGTCGAGTTCTTTGATGAACTCGTCGAGTTCCTTCTCATAAAAGAGTCAGGACATTTCGCTCATAACTCGCCAAGTTCCTCCTTGAACTCATCGAGTTTTTCAATCTTCAAAACCCAAAAACCATGGTCAACCCACTGAGTCATCTCCTAGAATCGTCAAGTTTGCTCGAAAACAGAAAAGGTTGGGGAACCACGACCTAACTCTCCGAGTTGGATGAACAACTCATCGAGTGACCCTTACTCTAAATCCATTCGGCCACTTCCAATCGAGCTCAATGCTTCCTAACCAAGATCTGGTCCCCTAGGACTAAGTTACCACGTAAAGTTTCTAACATTACGTTCATGTATGGTTTAATGAAGCTAGAAACACCAAAACTAAGCTATATAAGAGAGCTAGGGCATGGGGAAAGGCCAAGGCATGATAAAGCTGGCAACTTTAATCCTTACAAGCTCATGAATGCCTAGATCTGAAGTCAAAACTTCATGATACACTCAAATCCCGAAAATGACTTCAATATGGCCCAAAAGTGACAAAATACAACCCTAAATGAATATCTAAGCAATATAAATCCAAGGTATCAATTTTATACCTCAAATGAGTTAGAAATGCAGCTTAACTTCCGGATCTATTGGCTTCCTTTTGAATCCTCAAGCCTCTCCTTCCTTCTCAAGCTTCAAAATCACCAAGAACACACAACAATGGCTCAAAAACACTCGAAAGTGGATTAGGGTTTCATGGCTAGGGTTTGGGGTGATGGAGGTTGCGAATGAGGCCAACCTTTGGAGGTTAAGGTGTTTAAATAGGGTGCAAAACCCTGAAAATTAGGGTTTCACTCTGGCAGCCCTACTCGTCGAGTTGAGGCTCTCAAATCGTGGAGTAGACTTCAAGTCCACGTCCAAATTCAATTCCTACTCGACGAGTTTGGGGCCTCCAACTCGTCGAGTCCCTTTGCAAAAATGAATAATTTGATTTAAAATACATACCAGGATCCGGGCGTTACAAAGACATATTGTTGAATCGACTAACAATCTTTAATTAAACATGTGAGGACACATGTTGTATAATTCTTTACATATATTAGTCACATTACATATATATATATATATATATATATATATATATATATATATATATATGTTATTTTTCTTTTACATATTCCTTCATAAAATTTTTATAAATATTTAAGGTAAATTTTAAGTAGTTTAAAATTATATGATTTAAACAAATTATATTTAATTAACTTTAATTAATTAATTTTAAATCGTTATCTATAATTTCAAATCATTTTAGGCATATTTATCTTCTTAGTTTAATTATCTAACTTTTATATATTAAAAAATTTATAAAACTAAATATAAACCCTAAAATTCAAAATTGTAGCAAAAATCCTGAAATCAACCAAATCTGCTCAAAGTGCATCATGTCAAGATCTAGGCATGTTGCGCCCTGCAACTAGTAGGTTTTTTTTTCAATTTTTTGTTCAAGTAGTGTCTAGAACTAAAACAGAATAGCTCTAATACCACTTATGGTTTTTCTATGCATCTATACGTGAAAATTAGTCAATGGAAGCATTAAATATAAACCCTAATTATACATGAACCCTAGATCTAGGTTTTACTATTATGACAACATACTTTCAAAAATATGAATTTAAAGCTATAAGATGGATAAAACTTATAACCTCCTGGAAAAATCGGATTTGTCACTTAACCATTTGAAGATTTTGATTTCCTTTGTTGGTCTTGGAAGAACTAGCACCCAAAGTAGGATTACCTATAATGGCTAAAAGACTAAAACCCTAGAAAGTTTAAGAGAGAGAGAGAGAGAGAGAGAGAGAGATTATGAATTTCGAAACTCCCAACCTTGGGGAGAGTATAATTAGATTTATGAAAGCCTAGAGGGGTCTTTATATAGTTGTGGTAACTTTTAGATAAACTTGATTTGAATAAATTAAATAATCAGTTTTAATTCCACTTCAAATATTTACCTTATTTGTTACCTAGATAGATTCTGAAAGCTTTCTGGAAGCTCTCAAAACCGTCCACTCAATATGGAATTACAGAATGTTCATTTTGCTTAACTATTGAACAATTAACATTTAGTCCTTGTTACTTCAAATAAATCTAGATTAATTCTAATTAATTTTAACTAGTTTCTAATTAATTTATTAACCTGTAATAAATTAATAAACTATTTATCCAACTGTCTTAATTCATCTTCTAGTTAATTTAGCTCTTGAGGACAATCCAAAAAGGAGTTTGCTATTATTCCCAAACTTATACACATTAGTTATGACATTAGACACCAATTTCCAACCAGTTTATCATTTCTTGCCTTCCATATTCGTCGTAAGAGGCTATAAAATATGGATATCAAGATCCTTCATTTTTTTGGATAGTTACCCCATCTTGCAGCGAAATTTAAGACTTCGTTTATATCCGAAAACTGTGTTTCTAGGATGTTGCACCACTTAAGAATCCACTCAAACGCAAATCTCACAAAACAGAACCTGTTGCACACATGATCTATAGTTTCTTCTCTATCATCACATAAAAGGCAGGTTGCCGATGATATTTGAATTCCCCTCTTTTCTAACATATTCGCTAAAGGTAATCTTACACGTTTTTCCTTCCAAATGAAGGATGATACTTTCAAAGGAACGAATTTTCAGCCAAGTAATTAAAGTATCTCCACCTGTTGTGGTTTTCTGATCAACAACCTTTCTCATGGCTTCCACAGTGTATACTCCATCCTGACTAGGTTTGCAACATAATTTATTAGGTTCCAACAATAAATTATAGTTGTTAATGATTTCATATATTGAAATTAGTTCCTATTGCGCCTATAGTGTATTAGGTGAGGTTTCCCATGCCACAAAAATCATTCTTCATTTCTTCTTTTTGTTAACAACTGTTTTTAAAAGATTCCAAAGAATATAGGATGGGAAATTGCGTATGTAGCGATTTTGGACCTCCACATTTGTCTTTCCAGAGCAATTTATAGTTCAGTGCCGCTAAGATTGTCGAGTACTTTGGTGATATTGAACCATACTCTAGGTAACGTTTCCTTTTCCTTTTTTGTAGAGGTTTCCCATGTTTTCATTTGTAAATTATATAAGCCACCAACAACCTTGCACCAAAAAGAATCATTTTATGTTCTAAATCGTCACATCCTTTTTACTAATAATGCCATGTTTTGTGCTTTGAGTGATCCCACACCAAGAATACTTTCATGTTTAGGAGCTAGCACCTTTTCCCAAGATGCTCAGTTTATTTTGTTTCTACCATCGGATCCCTTTCCCCCATAAAAAAAACTTCTTCTAATTCTTTCGATTTCATCAATAATGGAAGTATGAGCAAGAAAAAATGAGAAATAATATGTGAGAAAACTGCCAAGTACCATTTTTTTTTATCAAAGTCAAGTGGCCACCGAATGATAAGGATTTTGCTTTGCAAACCAATAGTTTGGATTAGATCAACGCTCAACAATAGGTTTCCAACTTTTCTTACGTTTCATATTTGCTCTAACTAGTACCTCAAGATATGTAAATGGGAGAGAATCAACCATACAACCAAGAGATAAACCCTATCTTTTTGTTTCAGATTCGTCAACACAAATTCCAAAAACTCTTGATTTGTAAAAGTTGACTTTTAAGCCCGAAATGAATTGGAAACATCTTAAAATACGACCCATGTTTTTTAGATTGCTTTTGGATTGGTCAACCACGAAGATTACATCTTCCGCGTAAAAGAAATCAAAAATCGAGCGTCCATTTTTTGGAACCTTAATCCCATGAAAAATAAACCTGGAGCAGACTGTTTTTATAACAATATTTAATCCTTCCATCATTTCGATAAAGCCTTGTAGTACTCCTCTATTGATTATGAATTCTAAAGTGGGTGAACCATTTACAAATAATATCCCACTAGTTGTAAAACCCGTGTAGTACACGGGTTGATTGAAAAAAATTAAAAAAAATAAACATCAAGATGTTAACATTAACCTTTTTTAAAATAAAATTTCAAATTAAATATAAAGTAAATGATGAATAAAAATCTATTGTAATAAAAAGACTATTGACATATATTTTTTCCCCTAACTTTATAATTGCAATTTAAATTAATTATGTAAAAAAGATATGAGCAACATTCATTATGTTTGGATTAATGATAATATTATAACTTAAATGAATCACGAATACATCACATTGTTCATAAACCGTCCATTAGAATGAATGCAAATGAATTACGAACCATCGCATTGAATCCCTTTTACCATAAATTCCAATATTTAGACTACTTCCAACATAAAAACTATAAGAGCCTTCCAATATGATCCATCCAAAATGAACAACAAACAACACAATTACAAATCAAACAGGTGTTTCAAATCATATTATTTGCATAAGAAATCCATACAAGATGTTTCAAATAGTTTGCATGAAAAAGCCAGAAACGCTTGACAGAGAAAAGAAAAAGAAAAGAAAAATATAGAGGTTACGTGTAACACCGTAAATTTCAAAACAATTTTTCGCATTTTATAAAAACATAATTCATTTATTATTCATAAAAACATCATTGTTTGAAACTCAAATTCATAGCATATAACAATTCCCAAGATCTCATAACATAAAAACCCCGTGTGTGTACTGATCAGGCCGGCGCCTTCCCGCGATCCTCACTAGTACTTGAAACAAATAACACCAAAAACTGTAAGCACAAATCTTAGTGTGTTCCCCAAAATACCATATATATAACACATATTAGCCACTCGAGGCTATAACTCTTTGGGTCCGTGCACCCAACTCTATGAACCCTCAGGCTCTATCTCTGTGAACCTTCCGGTTCTAACTCTGTAGCATGCACATCATAAATCACATAGAATAATGCAGTGCAACACATAACACATATATAGCATACAACACTGTATCACATAACTCTAATTACCTACTCAAGGTAAAGTATAGTGAGAAGACTCACCTCGCGTATCTCGGTAACTCGTAAATCCCTGAAATCACTAGTGCTCGATTTCCCGATCTATAGTCCTCCTATAACACAAATACATCTCTAATTAACACTTTCCCAACTAGGGTTGACTAACTCTATCAAGTCAACATCGGTCAACTCTGGTCAACGGTTAATGGTCAACCCAACTCGCCGAGTCCCTACGGGGACCCGATTCCTCTGAATCCCCTTCCGACTCACCGAGTCACTCACCCAACTCGGTTACTCAACCCCTGGTTCGAAAACACGGAACAAATCGCTCCAACTCGTTGAGTCTGCTAATGGACTCGACGAGTGCATTCCATGCACAACCTCATACGACCTTCTGAGGTTAGATTTGTTCCACTAACTCACAGATCCACTCTTTCCAAGCTTATTTATCACATAACGTTTATGTCTTGGCGCTCATATCACACTTATTGACTCATAAATGGTGTTTTAACCTCAAACACAAAGATCCCAAACCAAAACCTCCATAGAATCATATAAAGCTTGGACAAAGAGGCACTCTGGACCTCCATGGGTCCAGATCCAGAACCTGAATCGCTTAAGGGACCATGGGAGCACTAGATCTAGTCACAAAAGGGCTCAATAAGCCCTAAATCAACATGAACATCACCTCAACAGAAAATGGTTCGAAAACAGTACCTCAAACGTGATGTTCTGGACCTCAGATCTTCAAGAAGTTAACCCTCTTGCTTCCTCTTGGCTATAGCTTCCTTTCCCTTGGTGGACAACACCACCAAGGTCGACAATGGCTCCTTCTCTCAATCCAAACGCTCAAGTTCACTAGGGTTTCGCTCTGGGGGATGGTGAGCACAAATGACGGCCATAAGGCCCTTTAAATAGGTCCCAAACCCGAGAAATTAGGGTTTCATTAAACAGCGCGGACTCGCCGAGTCCACCAATGCGACTCGTCGAGTCCGGTCATTAATCCGGGTGAGAGATCGCGTCTCTACTCGGCGAGTCTACGCACCAACTCGCCGAGTCCTTCCACAAAACTCGAAATAAAATGAATAAATATAATACCTGAAATTTCGGATGTTACAATTCTCCCCCACTTGGATCTGACTTCGCCCTCGAAGTCTCATCCCTGAAATAGCTCCGGATGCTGCTCCCGCATCTCATGCTCTGGCTCCCAGGTCAACTCGGATCCTTTCCGTTGTTGCCACTGAACCTGTATCAGAGGCACCTCCTTGTTCCTCAGAACCTTGATCTTCCGATCCACAATCGCAACTGGTCTCTCTGCGTAGTTCAGACTCGCATCCACCTGAATGTCCTCTAACGGCACTACCGCCGACTCGTCGGCTATACACTTCCTCAACTGAGACACGCGGAAGGTATTATGAATCCGCTCCAACTCCGCAGGTAGCTCCAAGCGATACGCTACCCTGCCCACCCTTGCAATCACCCTGAATGGCCTAATATACCGGTGCCCTAGCTTGGCCCTCTTCCTGAATCGAATCACTCCTTTCCAAGGAGATACCTTCAGGAGAACATAATCACCGACCTGGAACTCAAGCTCGGATCGTCGTCTATCCGCATAACTCTTATGGCGGCTCTGAGCGGTCAACAATCTTTGCCTGACCCGCTGTATCTGCTCTGTCGTCTGAAGCACAATCTCTGTGCTACCCATCACTCGTTGCCCTACCTCTCCCCAACAAATGGGAGTCCGACACCTCCTCCCATACAACAGCTCAAAAGGCGGCATACCAATGCTCGAATGATGGTTGTTATTGTAGGAGAACTCTGCTAAGGGCAAATACGTGTCCCAACTTCCGCCAAAATCCAACACGCATGCTCGGAGCATGTCCTCGAGCGTCTGAGTCGTCTGCTCGCTCTGACCGTCAGTCTGTGGGTGGTATGCGGTACTAAAATGCAGCCTCGTACCCAACTCCTCATGGAATTTCTTCAAAAATCTGGAAGTGAAACGCACATCTTGATCCGACACAATTGAGATCGACACCCCATGTCGCGATACCACCTCTCTCACATATACCTCTGGTAACTTTTCCATAGAAGAACTCTCACTAATGGTGAGAAAGTGAGCGCTCTTTGTCAAACGATCTACTATCACCCAAATCGCATCGACACCCCTCGCCATTCTCGGCAATTTGGTGATAAAATCCATGGATATCTGCTCCCATTTCCATTCTGGGACTTCCAGTGACTGCAACTTACCATGCGGTCTCTGATGTTCGGCCTTAACCCTACGACAGGTTAGGCACCTCTCAACAAACCACACTACATCTCTCTTCATACAGGGCCACCAATGCTCCCTTTTAAGATTCAGAAACATCTTAGTGGCCCCGGGATGGATCGAGAATCTTGATCTATGCGCCTCCTCCATCAAGATGGTACGCGTTCCTCCAACACATGGTACCCAAATCCGACCCTGGAAGGTCATAAGCCCTCTGCTATCGGTTACGAACTCTGATATCTGACCGATAACTCGTTCTCTCTTACGGTTCTCCGGTCTTATTGCCTCAGCCTGAGCCCCTCTGATGGTGTCCAACACCAGAGTCATCACCGTCAATATCATAGAAATATCCCGAATCGGTGTGTACTCTGCCCTACGACTCAGGGTGTCAGCTACCACATTAGCCTTGCCCTGGTGGTAAAGGATCTCACAATCATAATCCTTTACTACATCCAACCATCTTCTCTGACGCATGTTCAGGTTTGGCTAATCCATCAAATACTTCAAACTCTTGTGGTCCGAGTATATCGTACACTGAACCCCATATAGGTAATGGCGCCAAATCTTGAGGGCGAACACCACAGCCCCCAACTCTAGATCGTGGGTGGGATATCTTGCCTCGTGAGGCTTCAGCTGCCTCGATGCGTACGCGATCACATGCCCCTCTGCATCAACACCGTGCCCAACCCAGATATCGATGCGTCACAATACACCACGAAGTCCTCCATTCCCTCTGGAAGAGCCAACATCGGGGCTTCGCACAATCTCTGGCGAAGACTCTCAAATGAGGCCTGCTGCTCTGGGCCCCGGCTAAACACCACACCCTTCCGGGTCAACCTGGTGAGAGGAACATCAATCTTGGAGAAATCCCTGATGAACCTCCGATAATAGCCGGCCAACCCTAGAAAACTCCTGATCTCGGAAGGAGATTTCGGCACCTCCCAACTCAACATCGCCTCGATCTTGGCCGGATCGACCAAAATCCCCTTTTGGTTAATGAGGTGACCAAGGAATTGCACCTCTCGTAACCAAAACTCGCACTTGGAGAATTTGGCATAAAGCCTCTCCGATCTTAGCACACTGAGGATTTCTCGCAAATGCTCCTCATGTTGCACCCTGGTGAGAGGAACAGCAATCTTGGAGAAATCCCTGATGAACCTCCGATAATAGCCGGCCAACCCTAGAAAACTCCTGATCTCGGAAGGAGATTTCGGCACCTCCCAACTCAACATCGCCTCGATCTTGGCCGGATCAACCAAAATCCCCTTTTGGTTAATGAGGTGACCAAGGAATTGCACCTCTCGTAACCAAAAATCGCACTTGGAGAATTTGGCATAAAGCCTCTCCGATCTCAGCACACTGAGGATTTCTCGCAAATGCTCCTCATTTTGCACCCTGGATCTCGAATATATCAATATGTCATCAATGAACATAATCACTGATCGATCCAATATCGGTCTGCATACCCTGTTCATGAGATCCATGAACGCTGCAGGCGCATTGGTGAGCCCGAATGACATCACCACGAACTCGTAATACCCATAACAAGTTCTGAACACAGTCTTCTGGATATCCTCCTCGCGCACCCTCATCTGATGATATCCAGATCTCAGATCAATCTTGGAAAACCAAGATGCTCCTTACAGCTGATCGAACAAATCATCGATCCTCGGCAAAGGATAATGGTTCTTGACCGTTAACTTCTTCAGCTCTCGATAATCTATGCACATTCGGTGCGAACCATCCTTTTTCTTCACAAAAAGGATCGGTGCTCCCCACGGCGAGCTACTCGGCCGAGTAAACCCCTTCCCCAGCAGCTCCTGAAGCTGCGAGGATAACTCCTGCATCTCTGGAGGTGCAAGGCGATAGGGCGCCTTGGCAATAGGAGCTGCCTCCGGAACCAAATCAATGCGAAACTCAACCTGCCTCTCAGGAGGCACACCCGGTAACTCCTCGGGGAAGACATCCGAGAATTCCCGCACTATCGGAACCTCCTCAACCATACTCGGTCTCTCTACACCAACTCTTGTATCCACCACATATGCTACAAAACCACTACAACCATGCTGTAGGCCCTGTCTCGCTCTAGCAGCCGAACAAAACGCTGAATCGGGACGGGTACCCTCGCCATACACCGTAAGAACTCCCCCACTTGGATCTCGTATAGTCACCAGCTGCTGCTCGCAATCGATAACGGCTCCAAATCTGCTCAACCAATCCATGCCTACGATGACACAGACGTCCCCCATCGCAATCGGGACCAAATCAATAGGAAACTCTATACCGAAGATCTCGAGTACACACCCTCGAATCACCTCTGTGGCATACACTGCTCTCTCATTGGCGATGGAGACTCTCAGAGGTCGACTCAACGCCTCCCGACTAATACTGATGTGCTGACTAAAAGCCAACGATACAAAAGATCGACTCGCACCCGAGTCAAATAACACCAAAGAAGGTACAGAACTCACAAGAAAAGTACCTACGCATAACATAAAATAAGCACAAAATCTCAAACATTAAAATAAATACATGAAAGAATACATACCAGCCACGACATCGGGCGCTGCGCGGACCACCTCCGCAGTCAACTGGAAGGCTCTCCCCCGAGCCTTCGGCATCTCGGTCTTCACCGGCCGACTATCCGAAGCTCTAATCACAGTAGAGGCAGTTCCCTGAGAAGCTCCCTGTGCTGACCCTCGCAGCAGCGGACACTCGGCCTTCCGGTGTCCGGTCTGGTTGCAGTGGAAACCCACTGCAAACCCCTTGGGGTAGTCCTTGGCCATATGCCCCTCTTTGCCACACTTGTAGCAAGATCCAGCTCTACAAACTTCATCATGACCCTTGCCGCACTTTCCACAAGTGCGGCCCTTCTGGCTCCCTGCTTTGGGATCAGCGGGCTTGGCCCGCTTAGCTGCCGACTGGGACTGTGTCGGTCGCCAATCCCTCCCTTGAGACTTCGCCTCCTCCCTAGCTTGAGTCTCTAGCTCAATCTCCCTCTTCCGGGCATTTTCCTGAAGCTTGGCAAATGTCCGGTACGAGGAGTTCGCCACGAACTCCCGAATATCTCTCCTCAAAATACTCAAATAACAGCTCATACGTGCCTGCTCAGTAGACACCTGCTCAGGGCAGAACATCGCCCTCTCATGAAACATCCTGGTAATAACCGTAACGGACTCTGTACCCTGCTTGAGGGTCAAAAACTCCTGTGCCAACCGATCCCGTTCCACTAGGGGAACGTACTCATCACAAAACATGGTGGTGAACCTCTCCCAGGTCACTGCATCAAGCTCTGCTGGAGAATAGTGTGATGTCGTGAACTTCCACCAATCCTTCGCCCCCAGGTGAAGCTGGTTCAGCACAAACCGAACCCTCAAGTGCTCCGGGCACGAGCATGTGTAGAAACACCCCTCAATGTCAGACACCCATCTCATCGCTGCAATCGGGTCCTACGTCCCATCAAACTCTGGTGGCTTCGTGTTGCTGAACTCCCTGAACAACAACGAGTCACCCCCTTGCGGCCTAGCAGCAGCAATGGTTGCGGTGGCCGCCGCAATAGCAGCCTCAGAAAGAGCGGCATAACGCTCATCAAAAGTCTCAATCAACGTGGTCTTGATAGACCCGAACATCTCTGGTATCTCTGTCCTGATGGCCGCATCCACCTCCTCATGGATGATCCAACGGATCCCCTCATCACTAGTCTCGCTGCTCTCTGGCGCATGACGTGTCCTCACCATGATCTACCTCTGAAAAACAACATACGATATATTAGAAACTCACTCGAGCATACTCGCACTCGATAACTCGTCCCTCCTTGTTTCCCGGCATCCCGAAGATTCTTACTTGAACTGTACACCGTCCCGGTGTTTTCAGTAGTACGGGCCCAATACTACCTTCCACACCGCGTCAGTACACAACCTAAGTCCTCCTCCTAGGATCCCAAGTCCCAAGTACTCTATTATGCAAAATTCTTTCTCTAACAGATCTCTCATAAGCTCCTTGCTGCTACCTACTCACTCTCAAGCATCTCATAGCAGCTCACCTCTCCCTAGGCTAAGGCATCACAAATCAGGCCACTCTAGTCCTAATATGAGTACCTAGCCCACTCTAGCACGAGAATACATCATATCAATATCATAAGCATATAACATAAAGGTATCTTGGGAAATCACCGTTCGGGCGCTGACTGATCGTACACACGACTCTGCTCTGCATTTTCCAAAAATCTTTTACTCTTTTTGGAAATATTTCTCAAATCCTCAGTTTGAGTTCAAATACGCCTGAAGGTGTACTCGAATCCCTCAAACCAAGGCTCTGATACCAACTTGTCACACCGTAAATTTCAAAACAATTTTCGCATTTTATAAAAACATAATTTATTTATTATTCATAAAAACATCATTGTTTGAAACTCAAATTCATAGCATATAACAATTCCCAAGATCTCATAACATAAAAACCCTGTGTGTGTACTGATCAGGCCGACGCCTTCCCGCGATCCTCACTAGTACCTGAAACAAATAACACCAAACATTGTAAGAACAAAGCTTAGTGAGTTCTCCAAAATACCATATATATATATAACACATATTAGCCACTCGAGGCTATAACTCTTTGGGTCCGTGCACCCAACTCTATGAACCCTCAGACTCTATCTTTGTGAACCTTCCGATTCTAACTCTGTAGCATGCACAGCATAAATCACATAGAATAATGCAGTGCAACACATAACACATATATAGCATACAACACTGTATCACATAACTCTAATTACCTACTCAAGGTAAAGTATAGTGAGAAGACTCACCTCGCGTATCTCGGTAACTCGTAAATCCCTGAAATCACTAGTGCTCGATCTCCCGAGCTATAGTCCTCCTATAACACAAATACATCTCTAATTAACACTTTCCCAACTAGGGTTGACTAACTCTATCAAGTCAACATCGGTCAACTCTGGTCAACGGTCAACGGTCAACCCAACTCGCCGAGTCTGGCGTGGACTCGCCGAGTCCCTACAGGGACCCGATTCCTCTGAATCCCCTTCTGACTCACCGAGTCACTCACCCAACTCGGCTACTCAACCCCTGGTTCGAAAACACGGAACAACTCGCTCCAACTCGTCGAGTCTGCCAATGGACTCGACGAGTGCATTCCATGCACAACCCCAAACGACCTTCTGAGGTCAGATCTGTTCCGCTAACTCATAGATCCAGTCTTTCCAAGCTTATTTATCACGTAAAGTTTATGTCTTGGCGCTCATATCACACTTATTGACTCATAAATGGTGTTTTAACCTCAAACACAAAGATCCTAAACCAAAACCTCCATAGACTCATATAAAGCTTGGACAAAGAGGCACTCTGGACCTCCATGGGTCCAGATCCAGAACATGACTCGCTTAAGGGACCATAGGAGCACTAGATCTAGTCACAAAAGGGCTCAATAAACCCTAAATCAACATGAACATCACCTCAACAGAAAATGGTTCGAAAACAGTACCTCAAACGTGATGTTCTGGACCTCAGATCTTCAGGAAGTTAACCCTCTTGCTTCCTCTTGGCTATAGCTTCCTTTCCCTTGCTAGACAACACCACCAAGGTCGACAATGGCTCCTTCTCTCACTCCAAACTCTCAAGCTCACTAGGGTTTCGCTTTGGGGGCTGGTGAGCACAAATGACGGCCATAAGGCCCTTTAAATAGGTCCCAAACCTGAGAAATTAGGGTTTCATTAAACAGCGCGGACTCGCCGAGTCCACCAATGCGACTCGTCGAGTCCGGTCATTAATCCGGGTGAGAAATCGCGTCTCTACTCGACGAGTCTACGCACCAACTCGCCAAGTCCTTCCACAAAACTCGAAATAAAATGAATAAATATAATACTTGAAATTTCGAATGTTACATTACGATCAAAACTTTCACATAATGACACATGGCAATGGCATCATGATTCATGAGTCCTTAATGCGAAGCTCAAGTACAACCCAAACAACTCGTGACTGAAAATTGGATGTGTTAGATGCCCTTGTTTATGATCAGACTTAGTTTTCCTATAACCAAAATGCTTATAAAAAGCATCCACTACACCTTCAACCACATCTTCACTGTCATCATCTTTTCTAGTTTAGTAGCCACTTTCACTTACAAATATTATCACAAATAAAAAAGTAAATATAATTTTCTGTTTTACAACTTACAAACAATTCATACTTAATGTTGGTTATAACATGAACTGCATTTCTGAAACCAATTTCTTGAGTGATAACTGCTCAAGAGATATTGGAGGGGGTCTCTCGTAGCATGCACATACAAACACACTTCCCTTAATATATTTTGATCTCTAAAGAAATGAACCAATGTTGAAGATATTCGAGAAAAATTAGGGATCGCATCAACCGAAAGAATCTTCCAATGTTGAAAATACGTTTCATGAAAGGAATTGGAGAAAAATAAGGTATACAATTGAAAAGAATTAATAGGGAATTTAATGCCCTTTAAGTTTGGCTTAAATATATAAATATTAGGTGGCATTTTAATGAAAAAGGAAAAACTCCTTAAAATGACATGTAAGCTATAAATAAATCAAAAGTTACCACAAAATTACATGTGGCAAAACACATGAAAAGATGACAAATGGCAAAATCATTCTTTATTTATTAGGAAGGGTAAGCCATGCCAAATTTAGACAAGATAAGTAGACTTGTGTAGTAAGTTTTTTTTAGATTTTCTAGAAACCAAAGAGCCTAGAATGATGGTGTGTTTTTTAATATATAGGAGAAATTTTATCATTTAGATAAGTTTCATAAATGAACGTTTAATGAAGTTTATAACTATTTTGGCACAATAAAATTCTATCATTTTGAGAAGTATCATAAATGACAGTATAAAGGTTTGAAGTCCTGTCGGATAAAATATTTTTTAGATTTTCATGTTACATTAACACAACATAATGGCTACTAATCATTTCAATAGCAAGACATCAGTAGTAGTTCATCAGTTATATAAGTACATAAGTTATTAGTAGTAGTGCATTATTATTAGAACAAAAAAAATGAAGAAAAAATGGCTAACAAATAGATTTTTCATTGTAAGTTATGGGCGACAGTCCAGGTCCGTTAGAGGTTGAGAATTACATTTGTATACCTACTATATAAATGCAATTTATTAATTAAAATTTAAAAAAACCAACAAAAGGGCCGAATATATGTATAAATCATAGAAGTAATTTAGTCCATCATATGAAATTATTTTTTAAAAGTTCTGTGATTCTTCCACGGAAGAATTCGATTAATGCACTTAAATTAAGAGTATAATGACAACTACAACCCTATTTATACATACAATGGATTATTTTTTATTTTTTATTTATTTATTTTTTTTTCTGCTGCTTCCATCTTCAGAAGCAAATTATACTAAAAATATTTTATTTAGACTTTAGACCCCTATCTTTTTATTCTTAGGTCATCTTTTTTTTTTTTTTTTTTTTTTTTGTTTACAACACCAATTATCCTTTTTTTTTACAAGTAATCCATCATTTTAATATTTTTTTATCATTCTTTACACAACCAAACTTTTTAAAGAGGTTATAAACATATTAATTAAATAAAACTGATACACAATCAATCATTTAAAAAAAAGACAAAATTATAGCATACCACACTTTCAAGATTTGAACTTGTTGAATCATTACTTCAATTTATATTCGAGTTATTCAAATGAGCAATGAAAAGTTTAGAGTAAATTACACAAATGGTCTCTATGGTTTATGGTAATTTATATGTTTGGTCCATAACTTATATTTTTAATTCAGAAGGTCTCTACAGTTTGTTTTTGTTAGGTGCTTGGTCCCTGTGTTACCTAAAAAGATTATTTTCTCTTCATTTTTTAATTTATTTAAATAAACATACTTCCAACCTCACTTCCACCTCACCTTATCTACCTCACTTTATTTAAATAGATTAAAAAATCAATGGCAAAATAGTCTATTTAGGTAAGACAGGGATAAAGCGCGCAACAAAAACAAACTGTAGGGACCTTCTGAGTTAAAAAATAAGTTAGGGACCAAACGTGCAAATTACCACAAACCATAGGGACCATTCGTGTAATTTATTCAAATGTTTAATAATGTTAGTTATATAAGTAATCAGAATTAGGTCTGGCAATGGAGCGGGTTTTGACCCTGATCCAGTCCAAACTCTTAACAATTATAAGTGTTTACAGCATAGTTTTTGATCCGTTTACCCGTTAACAATGCGTACCCGCTAACCCTTTTATTAAAAGGGTCGGATATGAATCATCATCGATCTGCTCCGTTTATAACCCATCCCATATAAATTTTAGAATTATACATATATTTTTTATATTGCCGAAAATTTACATTAAATTCCAACCGGAAGTCCAAAGAGAAAAGGTCAAAGACTAAACTGGTTTTACATAGGACTTGATGACTCAATTTCTAGACTTTCAGTCTTCTTGTAAGAGTCATGATTTCATTTCATTTATATTTTATCATGTAATCACCAATTTCATTTATAAATCAATAAGGTCATTTATTAACCGGAAGAAAGTTTGTAATTATTATTCTCTATCAATTCAATCGACGGTCAAAAACCAACCGGAAGTAACTAAAATATTGATTTTAATTTCAATAGAAAGTCCTCGAGTACATAATGTGTTTTCTAAAACAACACTAAGTTTTATTTAATAAATGTGATTTTATGATTTAAGTAAAATGTGTTTGATTATTCAAAAAACCTATTGGTTACGAGGCGGATTTGTATATCTGCTGATTCGGTGGATAAGGGTATGAGTTTGATTATTCAAAGCCCTGCGGGTTACAGAGCGGATTTGGATCAAATTTTGAAATTTTTTAAAAGGGTTTGGATCAAGTTCGATTCGCTCCAAACCCACCTCATTGTCACGTCTAATGAGAATACAATGTTAGGGCTCACGCATAGACACCTTATAGGAGAGACCTCAATTTTAAACCTTTGTGGTTTAAATTACTTGATTTAAAAGAATATCTAACTTTTTCAAGTGATGATATGTCAATTATCATGTTAGTATGTTATGAGTTATGACATTTATGATGTTAGTATATGTTATGACATTTACCTCTTTGTTAGAATATATCCTTATCAATTATGAATTATCATTTTCATTCTAAATTTTTGATTGTGAACTTTTATTGTGGTGAACCTATGATTGTGAGTTATATAAGCATATATTTATGAACAGTTAGAGTGTTAGTAGGTTATTAACAGTTGAATATAAATATGTGAATATATGAATTTTGTATAATATAAAAAAAAACTATTATATTACCGTGAGAAACCTCAATTTCAAACAGCAGTAAGTGACAGTTATTGAAATTTGGACCACCATAATTTCATAGCATATGAGTACTTTGGATATTTGATATGTATTGTTTTACATATATTGTTTTACATATATTTATTGAGCGATATTTTATTGTGATTTGATACTATATTAGTTTGAAGTTGTACTTCTTTTTCCTTCTAATTAATGTGCTTAACCAACATATTTAAAAAAAAAAAAAAAAAAAAGTTAGTGGTGTAAAGAATTATCAAAGAAAATAAATATATTAAAATGAGGGATGTATTGTAAAAAAGAAAAAAAAATGATGGTGTAAACAGCACTGGAAAAAAGAAAAGAGTGGTATATTTAGTATAATTGGCTTACGAAAGATAATGGGCTTTGCGAAAGAAGCAGCACAAAAGAAATTCAAATACAATATATATCTAATAATCTTAAAATAAGGGTATAATTTTTATCAAACAATTAACTTAAGTGGATTAATGAAATTCTTCCGTGGAAGAATCATCTGCCTTTCTAAAAGGCTTAAAATTTTTGTGGATAAAAATACATTCAAGATGCATAGGCACATCCACCGAATTTATGAAACAAATCATCCTCACAATTAGTTGATATTTATATAATGGAAACAAGATTCATATATGTTAAACCCACTAGTCAATTTTATTTTTTCATCGGAAGTAGTTATCGAATGCAATAAGGTATTTTATTTTCACTCGAAATCAACCATCATATGGTAAATCGTGAACTTATATTATAAATATATGTTGGACTATATTCATCTTAATGATGTTTGGGAATATATTAAAAATTCAAAATTATTAATCTGTTATTTTAAATAAATTATTTATTAAGAGATATTTTTTTAGTTATAGAAAATAATAATCATTGATTTAAAAAAATGAAATTATATCACATTTATAATATATATTAATTTTATTTTAATTTTTATTCTAATGCTATTTTTTAATTCAATTAGAGTTATAAATTTAAAATTTAATTTTGAAATGAAGAATCAATAGTTTACAAGTGACATCACATTAATTATGATGCTTAATAAAATGACATATAACAAAAGGTATTAAAACTGTTCTTTTATAAGGTGAAGTTTATGGTGAACTTTAATATAAAACCATTATTAACAAATAAACTAAAGAATCAATATTTTTTTCAACTTTTAAAGCTTACTTTTTAATTAAAAGAAAAAAAAATTCAAAATAAAGAAATTCATAACTTCTTATCATTTTTTCACTGATATAAAAAAAATACTTTTTTTTTCGTCAAATTCACAATGTGAATCTCAATTCACATAGTGAATCCGAAAAATACATTTAACATTTACAATGTGAAGTTATAATTTAGATATTTTTAGTTTTATTTTTTTGATAAGAATTAAGTTTTATAATTTGAATATCTCTCTCTCTCTCTCTCTCTCTCTCTCTATATATATATATATATATATATATATATATATATATATATATATATATATATATATATATATATATATATATACTAGCCGTCTACCCGCGCAAAGCGGCGGGCGACGAATAATTTGATCTTTTTAGAGTTAAAACCATTTTGCGTTCACTTCGAGAAATGAATATTAAATGACATCTATTTTTCAAAAGCATTACCTTACCATATTATGTGACATCCCCAAAATCACGGCCAGAAAAGACCGATTTTCATTTATGCTTTTAAATAATTTCAGAGTAAATCTTTTTGATTTGAAAGAGTTGCGGAATTTGTTCCCAAAACAAAACATGATAAAATAATATTTATCAAAGCATTTCATCAAGAGATGCATTTTCATTATATAATCAAAACTCGGGATGTCATGTTCCGATACAGACCATAAAGCATAAACGATAACATTACAAGTCATTCAAAAAATATATACATATACAGACTTGTAAACAAAACAACAAGATGATTCATCCATCTTACGCCCTTGCGCCACTACCTGTAATACAAATAAAACTGAGTGGGTCAGGCTTGGGAGCCTGGTGAGCATATATGGTTTTCAACCCACAATAAATAAATTATATTTAATTTCACCAACCAATCACTATCCTGATTACCCATTCCCGTTATTCTTACTTTACGTCCCTAAAATAACATCTATCTCAAGGGACCTAATCTAGGATTTTCATCGGGACGGACATTACTGCGAAGGGGTTTCCTCAACAATAGATATCCTAAAGGCAACCATGAGGGGGATAGAGTACACCGGTGAACACATCGTTCACAACACCTACAGGTTATGAACCTGCTAGCGTTCCACTGGACTGTCTAGAAAGAGTCCGTGGTCGTTATCCATACTCCGCTGAATAACTAGATCAACAACAACAACAACATCCAGGCCTCTCATCTGTTTATTACACACCAACTATCTACCCATGTTCTACCCTACATATTAGTAGATAAAATATATATTTTCATACATAGTTTAAAACCTGTATATCATTTTCATTCAATATATATTCCACATAACAGATGAGGCATACCACATAACACGTATTTCATAGAAAGAAATTCAGATCTATGAGATGGAATAAAGTGAATATCCATTCACGCATACAATCACAAAATATACACATAACAAGTATATCGCATATAATACTTCATAGTTACTTGTTAGAAGAAACTAACTGCACCCTTACACATATAAACCACCATTTACTTAATACATTCGAACCATACTTGTATTATTATCGTGTTTATGAAATGTAGTATACACTCACTTGATCAGAAGATGATCAGACAGCACTACGGCTTGTAGAAGTAGTAATCATCAGCAGATCTGGAAGATCTCTACAAAAATCGAATTTCTTGCGGGCAGAACTTCGGCTCGGGAACCGCACTTCTCGGGATCTTCGGGATCTCGGGACTTGCCTCGGGGCTAGAGAATAATACCGGGGCTTCGGGGTATTTCTGGCACGCAAATCGAGGTAAAACGGGAGAGAGAAGAGAGAAAATAGCAACCATAAACGGCTGGCCCTTCAAATCTATTTATAGGGCAAATTTGGCCCTTGCCACGTCGTGGCAACCTTTTTCCACGTTGTGGGATTGGTCGTCACTGCATGCGTCATCCCAAGTTGCATATGGGGGCCTTCCGGAGGTAACAGAAGATTTGCCACATCGTGGCACAGCTTGCCACGTCGTGGCATCTGACAATTTTGGGGTTTCGCGCCCCGAACTTCAGAAATTCATAACTTTCGCATACGAACTCCGTTTTTGACGTTCTTTATATCGCCGCGAAGGTGAGATTATGCTCTACAACTCTCGTTTAGACTCCATTGGCTAATTTTGACTTTATTTTTAATATAATATAAGTATATTACTTATATATTATCTTTAGTAGGCCGGGACAGGAAAACTCCGTTCGAAATTCATAACTCCTTCATCTGAACTCCGTTTCCGTCCGTCTTTCCGTCGTTGCACTACTATCAATGAGATCTTCAATTCTCATTTGGATCTCTAAGGATAAATATCTATCTACCTTAAATTCACTATTTACGTCGCGCTGGGTCGCACTGGGTCGTGCTGGTTCTGTCGCAAAACTTCGACAGGTCATAACTTCTTCGTTATAACTCGGATTTTGGCATTCTTTATATATTCGGAAACCTCATTTCAACCACTACAACTTTATGTAAAAATATCGGACTTATCTCATACTTTACTTTTGACGCTTATTTTTATTCTTAATTAATCAAACCACATAATTAAGAAATTAGGCACAAAACACATAATACTCAAATAATATACTTCTATTATTTCAAAACGGGTTACAAAAGTTAACCTAGACTATTACATTGCTAAAAATGGCAAGCCCAGAAACACAGGCGTTACATATTAAAGGGGTGTTTGACTAAGCTTTTTTAAAACAACTTATTAGGTTCCACATCACTATAAGTTAAAAAAGTGTTTGGATTAAAATAACTTATTCCGGTGGGGAACCTCTAATACGTCATTTTTTCATATGTTACCCTACACTTACTTATTAACTTATAAGCTAATAAACTAATAAGCAATAAGTTTTTTTGCCAAACACCCCCTAAATGGTTATTACTTCAATTTATACATACCCAAACCACTTGTATTGTTTATCGTCCTCTTTTTTTTTTTTTTTTTCGTTTTCCTTAATTCCTTTATTAATTTAATGTCCTACTAAGTAAAATGCTAAAATATATAAATAATAGTTTATAAAAATAAACCTTTAGAATATCAGGTGTTGTGATTCAAAAGTCGATAAATAGGCCTTTGAGTAGGCCAAAATACTCAGGTGTCAACTTGTTCATTGTGATTTTAAACCAAGTTTGGCCACAAATTAAAACATTTTCAACGATAGTATCTAATTCAAGGATTCATATTGATTTAGGTTCTCGAAACCTTAAAATATTGAACAAAAGCTATATAGAACCTTATAATAAGGACAATAATCACCGTAATCAAAAAGTCAATATGATAAAACTTGATAGTATAAGGACCAATGATGAAAAAGGTTTCATTTTTAGACTAAACAAGATGAAAAATATACAAACTACCTTAATCATGTCAAATCTTGTGTTTAACCGTTCTTTATTGCAAAAGTAAGGTGCCAAAATATACAAACTAATGATAATACAATGCTCTAACTGGCCCTCTTGGTTGAGTTCTTTGAACCTGCAAAGCCAACACATTAAAGAAACATAGTAAAAACCTTTAATTTTTAGGAACAAACCTGATATAATAAAGCCTTCACCCAATATATTTATAAGATAAAAATACAAAAAGTTAAAAATGATGAAATCAATTACAAGTAAGGATTAAAATAAAAACCTGTTAAGAAAGAGCCATCTGCAGGAGGGATATTTGATTTTCTGATGGTTTCAAATTTTGAATTATCCGAAATTCAGGGAACGAGATAGAATTTGTTGAGAAATATAAGGATTCAAAACACAGGTTAAAATTTAATATTATTTTATTGATGACTACTTGTACTATTAGCTTAATGATTTGAACGTCTTAAAAAAATAATATTATTATATTCAATCTATTTTTAGAAATAGTCGGATTTCTTTTATAAGATAGTATATATATATATATATATATATATATATATATATATATATATATATATATATATATATATATACTAATAAAAGAGTAGTTATTTTGCCAAATATCATAATATTAGAACTCCTAATTAATATGATGCCACTTGTCATTCTATTAATTCTCCATTTTAAATTCATTAAACCTCCTAATTAATGTAATGTTATTTGTCAATCTATTTATTCTTTTTTTTTTTTAATTTTAAATTTTATATTATTGTTTTCATTAATTCACAAATAAAAATAGTCTAATATATATGATAAATTAATTACACATATTTATTTGAATCAATAATTATAGTTTTACATAACTAATAAAAAAATCTCTTAATTAATAATATATTTAAAATTTTATATAAAATAATTGATTAATAATTTTGAATTTTTTACTATGAATATTTAATTAATTTTGTAACCATGGTTTCCACGGGTTATAAACTAGTATGAAATAAAGTACAACAACGAACTCCTTTGAACAAACGAAACTATTAATAAACTAACGAACATTCTCTATTATCATTTTTATTCGAAAAATATTTCAATTTCATAATAAAACATGCGGTAAGGACAATATTGTATTTTCTGTTTATTATTCTTGAATAAGAATCAAATTAAAATATGATGGTATGCTAAATTTTTGGAATTTTGATTTCATTCAATATTTTCTTTAAATCGACAAATCATGTTTCTATGTTTATCTTCATAAAATAGTCGGGTTTCCATTTAATATAATGTCTTCGGCAATTTCATAAACAATTGATTCTAGTTTATTGTCAAAATCAAAGTATATATTGTCAATGAAATTTTTTGATATTGCTAAGAAAAAAAGTAATGCATTATCAAACATAGTATAATAGTATTGATAGTTCGATCAACAATTAATTTTAACCCATTATGAATTTAATTGATTAAGTTAATGATTTAAAATAAAATGTTAATGAAATTGAAAAAAAAAAACTGTATGCATTTGTTCAAATGCATATGTTCTAAATTTCATTATATTAGTTTTTTAAATTTTATTTGTACTAAATGATATGATTTTTTTTTATTGTTGTCTACGTTTGATTTGTAACAGTTCTTCAAGCTTTAAAAAAGCATAGATCAAAGCTTGGTTTTTCTCGATTGTCCAATGCAAAGAGTGGAACTTCTTTTGAATTTGTTAATCCAGGTAATTATGTAACATCATCAGTAGGGATATATTTTTATTTTGATTCTTATGAATTTGCAACGGTATTTAACTTATTTATATAATTGGTTGCAAAAAAAATTGAATCTCTTATTGAACGTTTTTTATATGCATTTGTTCGATGCATATGTTTTTGTAACGTCCCATTTTCACAACAAAAGATTTTCATTTTATTTAAGTATATGTTCCCAATTATAAATTCGTTCCGTAGAAAACTTTTTATTCCAAATATATTTATAAAAAAAAAAATCAGAATAATATTAAAGCGCGAAATCTTCATTGCTGTTAATGAATGTGTACAGTCACGCCTTTGCATTCCCATGATGACTATGAATACCTTAAACAATAAACAAGTAAATAAACACAAAGCTTACTAAGTTTTCCCTAAAATACAAAACATAATCAAGCAAATAAACGAGTAATGGGCTCAATCAGTCATCAAACTGGAATGCTTTACAATACCAAGTTTTTGGCCTTACCACATCAACCCAACTGCTCAACCCAAGCCTCCATGCCTATGGCTTACAATCGGCCTGCATAAGGTATCTTGGCCTTCAGCACAAAGCATGATCGCCTCAATCCAACCAAACACAACATGTCAACATATAAACAATCAAGGGTCAAGTGGGCACGTAATAAATGCAAACATCAATCATACAGCTCACTACCGCCTACTAGTCCTCTCACATCATACAGTCCCGTTGCCAACTAAACTCCATGAAATGCGTAACCATAAGTAACCATAGGTAAGATAGCCACCCGAACAGATGATCTTACTCTAGAGCCACAACCAAATAAACAACAAGCAAGAAAGCCTAGATGAGGAGTTCTCAGACTATCCTACATAGCTACAGACAGTCCCTAGGACACTCCACTAGATGATAACATCAAGTAGAAATAACATACAGCTCTACATATCAGGATACAAGTCTAACAGATTACTACAGTAAAGCAACATACTCGATACCACGATATAGATCTAACAGATCACTACATAATAACAACATACTCGATACCAGGACAAAAATCTAATAGATCACCACAGTATAGCAGCATACTAAATATCAACAATCCAAGGAATGGATGACCATATATACTCAAAGGTGAGATAGACACCCGGTCAGGTGATCCTACTCTAGAATCACAACCAAACAATGAACATGTAAAAGAGCCTAGATCAAGAGTCCTCATTCCATCCTACATAACTATATATAGTCCATAAGGCATCCCTCTACTAACAGATAACAAAACTAGTGGGTTGGCATTAATGCCTTTGACCCACGGGTACAATGAGGCGAAACTCACCTCGATATACATGTAGGTAACCACCATAGTAACGAAGAACTCTACCAGCTTCAACTCACTTCTAATCACCTATAAGAAGATACTTGAGTGAATACCCGATCACAGGTCATCGATAGTTACAAGGGTGACTACCTCACATGAAATGATGATTAAGGTTCTACATAATATTACGATTAGGGTTAACTTAACCCATTAAGGACTTAACCAACTAAGAGTAGGAATGATTAAGGTTTGACCTAGTAATTCTCGAGTATAATAATAATCCAAACAATATCCCAAATATGCGCCTCGATCATTGCCCAAAATAAGGCTTCCCGATTTTTAGGGTTTCCATATTAAATGATAACTAGGGTTAGTGTTCCACACTTAACCCTTTAAGGACTTAATTCATTAATTACAAAACTACAGTAAGTTAATCGAGGGCATTATCGAGTATAATTTAAACTTCAGTTAACAGTTCAACGCGGGTCCCTACAAAACTCCAAAACTATGGTTTTCTTGACGTTATGGTTTTCTAAACCCTACGTAGGGTTTCCAACCCAAACACGTGCCACTTGGTCTAAGGTTAGATGGTTAGGTCATTTAATATTTAGTAAGTCGGATACCACCCACTACCATCTCGGGTAGTGGTGGTCGGTGGTGGTCTATGGCGGCAACCACCACTTTTTAGTGGCGGTACTTATAATTTTAGGCCAAAATACTATCAAAAGCATTTCGGTACACACAAAACGTCAATCCAAAACACACATATGCAAACAACCACCCAAGGTGGTGGCTAGTGGCCGCAGAACGGCGGCAACCACCATGGTTGGCTGCCATGGTGGTTCTTTTAACTTTTCCAACCAACAAAACACAAACACACACCTCTACAACTCATCACAACAACAACATACACACACCCACACTCTCGAAACACGAACACAACTACCCTCACTCTTGGAGAAGGACGACGGTGGGAGGTTACAACAAAATGACAGCAGCATGGAGCGGTGGTGGCGACGATGATGTAGCAACAAAAGGAAACAGAGAAGAGAAAGGTTGTGTGATCCCTAACCTAGAACAGCAACAATAACATCCACGAGCTTCCTTTCTTCTTACCTCCCTATTGTCACGACGTCCAAACATCGATCTTCGTCTTCATCGGCAGCCGGAGTAGCAGTGGTGGTGCTCGGTGGTTCACGACGACGACACAGGTGATGCTGGCAGCTCGAGATATAGAGGGATAAGGTGGCAGCTGAGAAGATATTAGGGCTAGGGTTTATATGGGTGTAGCCGAGTAGCAAGAGGGTGGAGGGGGAATGGGTTTAAGTCCCGTCTCTCTTCAAACATTAGTGCCTTTCTTACACTTTCAGTCCCTCTTTCTCAATTCATTTTCAAATTATATCCATAATTTACTCTATAGCCCCCTGTTTCGAAAAATCCTTTCAGCTCAAGTCCAAAAGTTACCAAAAAACCCCTAGCTTCCACAAATCTATTCATAACTAGTCCGAAAGTTACACTTTTACCCCCGATTTCCAGAATTTATAATATTTAAATCCTTACGCTAATACTCTGATAATTTATTACAAATTTAGGGCTGACATAAAAATATAAAAATTCATCTCGGGGTTTATTATTTATTTATTTACATATTTAATTTAAAAGGGATGTTATAATTCTCCCCTATTTAAATTAGATTTCATCCTCAAAATCAACTATCACTTCTACTCCATTCTAGACTCCCCCACAACAACCAAGATGTACGAAAATCCATGGAGTTGATCGGTCCTAGAGCTTCTCGGCCGAACGACGGCATGCATTCCTGCACAAAAAGGGCACCCCCATAATGAAAACTAACTGATCACATACTGAACTAAACCACACTCCTTCTCAGCTCCGACGGTCCAGCTAAGCTATCCACTATCAACACTCGGGCCCACACTCGATCAGACGATAACAGACAAGTAAACCCTTAACATGAGCTCTTAACACCCTAGGGTCTAAAGCACAAGCACGCCCTATAGATATTATCATAACTAAGACTAATACTAGTCGAAGGGAAAACAACCCAATAGTTGAAAATGATCTTGCCATGAAACCAAAAGACTTAACAGTTGCGTGGAAGTCTGGAACTTAAAGAAATCCGACTGAGAACCGAATCTTGGCACAAAGTGTACATGCTGCGAGGTTCCACTCTCCCCCACTTGAAATATGCTAGAAACTGAGAACTTCATAGTCCTCTGATACCCATACCAACTGAAACTATGCCACTTACTTCCAACCATTGATATCTTGTTACACAGAAGGATCTAAATCCACACAACATTCATACATTCCAAAACACATATAATCGAGTGCAACGATGATTAATTCATTCATAAAAAGAATCAATTTAACAGGTCTAAATAAGATAATTACATTCATGATCATCCAAAACTTACAACTGAACTTCAAATCATAAACAGAAATTGCAGATGAATACCAATAGGACCACAATTGCTAAATAGATGAACTGACAACTCAACTTTTGGTCCTCAAGATCCTGACAGTCCCATGACGACTGTCGGGTAACTGCCAAGCCAAGGGTGTAGATCCATCATCTCACTGAGAAAAGGACAATAAGCTCTGATGTGGCCTTCCTAGCCACAATGGAAACATACTCACACACTGTGCCTGCAATCTCTACCAAAATGGCCCTCCTTGCCACAATTGTGACATACAAAAGATCTGCACCTCCCTCCAACTAATATCGAACTCTGGTCGGCGGACCTGAACCGTTTTTATGTAGGTTGGGGCTGATCTGGATCCTGACACTGCTCCCTCGTCTAGGTCTCTATCTTAATCTCTCGCATCCTCACCACATCCTGAAGCTCGACGAGGGTTGTTGTAGTGCCGAGTACACACAAACTATCAAATGTCCGTATTGAGCATACTCAAATACCAAGTCATATGAGCCTACACTAAAGCAGCAAAATCAGGACTAAATAAAGCCCTCTGAGTGAACATCTTTGTGATTTCTATCACTGAATCGGTCATCTGTCTCAGATCTAAGTAATCTTGGGCCAGTCTCTCCTCTCTACTGGGGGAACATACCTTGTACAAAACATCTCCAAGAACTGCTCCCAAGTCATTGTGCCCCCCTGCTCAGGAGTATAAGAACTAATCACGATTCTCCACTAATACCTTGCTCTCAACCTAAGACGGTTTAGGGCATGCATGACCTTCTGGTCATCCGGACAAGAACACATGAAGAAACAACCCTCTAAATCAGACAGCCATATCATCGCCACAATTGGGTCCGAGACCCCATCAAACTCTGTGGGCTTCATATTATCGAAATCCCGATACTGGAAAACTATCTCTCTCTCTCTCTCTCTCTCTCTCTCCTTGATCCCCAATGGCAGCAACAACCGAAGTAGCTGCAGCAAATACAACCTCAAAAAGTACAGTATGTGGTGAGGGAGTCTCAGGACCTTCGCCAGACTACTGAGATGGTGGCGGAGATCACCGCGATGTTCCATGAGAGGGAGCTATTGGTTCTGCAGTATGTGGTGGATGTGGACATGAATAAGGTGTGGTACCATGAGATGCTGAGGAGTGACATTTGGTAGTTTGTGAGCCAATCCAGTTGTAGGACACTGGGGGATATGATAGCGAGGGTTAGGAAAAAGGAGATTGATCTCAAGATGGAGAGGAAGAGGAATCCACATCAGGCATAGGTTGTAGGGAGTTCGGACAAGAGGCCCAAGGTATTTGATTATAGATTGAGAGGCCAATAGGGTCAGAGCCGATGTGGCAAGTGCAGCAAGACACACGATGGGGCATGCATGGTAGGTGGTTCTGGATGCTTCAAGTGCGGCCAGACATGTCATATTAGCAGGGATTGTACTGCTACTACCACCACCACCACCCAGGATTTGCTTTGATTTGCTTCCATTGCAATCATAGGGGCCAGTAGAAGGTCAATTATACGAGTTTGGCAGCAGTGGGACCAATGGTAGCACCCGCTCCAACAACGTTGAGGATCACTAATGGCCACCAGGGCAAGGCAGATGTGCCTGTGGTGAAGAGTAGAGCTTTTCAGTTGACAGTCAAGGAGGCTCGTGCGACACCTAATGTTGTGACGGGTATGTGTATTTTCCTTATCTGTTTATTTATATTGAATTGTCTGCTTATATTTATGTGTTTTATTTTAGGATCGTTCGTCATGAACAATATTTCTGCATTAGTATTGTTTGATTCTGGGGTTACCCGATCCTTTGTATCGCATGCGTTTAGCAAGAGGTTTTTCGGAGCTCCGGGGGAGGTGGATTGTCCTTTAGACGTTGAGATTGCATATGATCGATTTGTCTAGGTAGTAAGGGATCATCAGGGTTGTATTCTTTAGATGTTCACCTAGCAGTATCCGATTTATTTGGTTTCCATTCCTTTGTGCGAGAACAAGGTTATCGTGGGTATGGGTTGGTTGAACCCCAATGGGGCGGTTATCAATTGTGAGCACTAGTTAGTTCGAGTTCGATCCCCAAGTAAGGAGAGTTATTGGTTGAAGGTGTTGGATTAGTGTCTAAGTCCATAAATATAATTGGTATATACTTGACCCGACCCGGCATGGTCCATTTGGGTTGCATGGCATCGGAACATTTGGGTAGACCTTTTAATGAGAAGAAGATATTTGTGACATATTAATATATTATAAGTTCTAATATATTCATATGAAATCATATTATTTAATTAGTATTGATCAAGAATTAATTTGGAATTAATTTAGTGATCAAAAGAGACTAATAAAATATATGGGGATTGATTGTGTAAATCATTGATTCTTATATATATGGGCTTGTGATCCATGATTCCTTATGTTGGGTTCAACCCATGTGGTGGCCCATGGATACCCCATGGAGGTTAAAACCCATGGAGCATAAGGAATCGGTAAAGACATGGGTTACATGGTGTAACCCTAATGTACACACCATATAAAGACTCCATTATTGGTGATATCGGTACTAGTGGACAAGATAGAGGGCAAGCCAATTTCATAGAGTGACAAGACTCATATCTTCTCTCATGGTTATTCCAAATGTTCATGGTGTTGTGTGAACCATTTGAGGTGTTACATTTGGGGCACTAGGCTCTTGAGCTCCATGGAATCAAGCACCAACAAAGAGGTATGTAATTCTACTAGTTTTATATTACTTGTACTTCATAATATACTAGTTAGGATAATACCTTTGAAAATTGATATTTGCATGTATAATATAGAAAACATAGATCCAAGGTATTTAGGGTTGCATGTACACCATAAGAGTGTTAGAATGC
This sequence comes from Lactuca sativa, assembly GCF_002870075.4. Lineage (NCBI taxonomy): Eukaryota > Viridiplantae > Streptophyta > Magnoliopsida > Asterales > Asteraceae > Lactuca > Lactuca sativa. The sequence goes on from NC_056626.2 coordinate 348,372,156, forward strand.
TCAAAATCCAAAAGTGGTATCAGAGCCTAGGCTTGTTTTCAATTATACTTGATGCTATTTGTAAGAAAAATCATTTTTTTTAATCTGCCTGTTCACCACAAGGTGGTAAAATTTACCACGAGGTGGTGACTGTTCAGTAAAAAAATTCAGTTTTTTGGTGCTGGAATTGGTCTAGAATTATTACCTTTGACTGATTTGGACTTATAAAACCTTTTTTAATGTGGTAATGATTATGTTAAACCAATTTCAATGCTATAATCAAAGTTTCAAGTTTATATATGTTTATGTAATTCTTGAAAAATTGTTGATTATGAATATTCATGCTTGTGAGTTTGTGTTAGATCATAGGAATTATGTGCAAATTGCTTTTGTTAGTGTAATTCTTGATCCTAATGAAATTGTATGGACTCCATAACTTGTCCTCAAGTTATGGATTGCCAAAAGTTTTGTGTTACCTTGTTTATGAGTTGATTTAGATTAATAAAAAAACGATGTGTTAATTTTTTTCAATCCATATTATAAAATGTGTTTTTGTAACTTGTCCTCAAGTTATATGAAAAGTCATATTGATGAATCTTAAAACTCATAAAAGTGTCATAGGTTACACAAAAATGTAGAGTCTTTTTCATTAAATTGTTTTATGACTCCATAACTTATCCTCAAGTTATGGATGTTTAAGAGTCACTTCTTTAAAAGTGTTATTAAAGAATAAGGAGTTACATAAAAGGAAGAGTCTTCATTTTAATGTACATTAAACTCATAAGTTATGAATATGAAAGGTTTTGAATAGTTTCAAAACTTGCCCTCAAGTTTTAGAATATGTAAAGTCTTACACTCTAATACCTTAATTCCAAATTAAAACCTTAGAAGTTTAAGAGTTTAAAATTCAAACCTTATACTTCTATAATATTAAGAGTTTAATTATTATATATATATATATATATATATATATATATATATATATATATATATATATATATATATGTATAAGAATAAGTTAGTCTTACCATTAGTAGGCCTCATTCACGAAGCCGGTCTATAAGGGGGTATAAGGTTACTGCCTACAAATTGGCGGTTTAATGGTTGTCCACTCTCACCCATCGCTTCCTTGACTGGTGGAGGGTCATTAGCCGAACGGGTTGGATAAGACTATAATTCTCCCTTCATTAAAAGTATAATGATAAATACTAAGTAACTAAACACTTATAAATTCCCAATCTTAGTTACTTAGGAAAATGTGAAAAGGTGCTAACCCATGAAATTGCACTTTGCACCTTGTTAGGTCGTTATTGGAGCGTGTGTGGTTAACCGGCACACTAACCTGCGACTGGCCAAGTGTGGCAAAGGGTAGCTTAAATTTATCATAGATCGGTGGAGCGTTTGTGGTTAACCGGCACATCGATTAGATGATAAATATTAAGGGTACCAAGTATATTAGCATGGTTATTCACACCTTGTTTGTGATCTTCGGCATCCGAGTCACAAACTTGAGAGGGCACAATCGAGATTCAAACATGCCATTGAAAGTTCAATGTATCTCAAAAGATCTAGGAGTTTCAGATCCAATTAAAACTTAATTAGATTTCGTTTTTCATGGTGGAAATTGGTAAATCATCATTTACCTACCTTCAACTATTTTATAACTCGGATTACGGCATCCCTCTTCCAGTTATAAGTAGGTTGTTGGGTCCTAGCCTTAATATTTCATATTGGGTGTTATATTAAGGACTTTAAATCAACTAACTTGGATTTCTCCCTTATAGATGTCTCCTTCAGACAACTATGGTCTTCCCAAATCTTTAGGAACAAGCTTCCTAATGAATATGATATCCCAAATGGCAACCAAGGTGAAAGATCAATCCCTTTGTTATGCATTAGTGGGACTGGAAATCATAATTCACTTCCTCCACCTCCTCCAATATATCTCTCTATCCCACAAGTTTCAAGACTTGATAAGTTCTAATTCACTCAATTCCTATTGGCAAGCAAAGTCTATATGTGCTTACATCTTAGAGGTTAAGTCACATATTGACAAGCCGGGAGAGTCAGGTGTCAAAGTCTTGAGGTAGCTCGCTGTTGACTTGGTTCTTCAGTTACTCCCCGATGAAAGATCACGACATGAACCTTATTAATATTACCTATTTGCTTGATGATGCTAAATCAACAATGATTTGGAGCATTGGTAAAGCAAACTAGACTAGAAGATCTACTTCCCAAACCTATTTGGACATTGACAATGGTGACATTGGAAGTCCAGAAAAACTTTCTCTTCCCAATCGAAAGGGATTGGCCATGGTCAAGTCATTTGAACGATGGTAAAGAGAAAGGCTATGTCTGAGACAATCAAGTGTACCATTTCCAAAGAGCCCATATTCTTCTTTTGCCAAAAGAAGGGGCATTGGTTGCGAAGCTGCCGAATTTACCTAAAAGTTCATAAGGATGGTAAAAGTCAAAAATATTAACTTTGCTTCAGGTAAAAGTCCACTATCTAACTCTATTAAGTTCCTATTTAGAGATTCTTAATACATGATGTAATTACATTTTGATGTTTTGGAAAATTAAAGGAAGCTTAAAGAAAGAGTATGCTAAGTCTGATCGCGAAAATGGATTTCGATAGCATGGTTTGATGATCAAAATTTTGAGCTGTTGCTTAAGAGTTATGATAGATTGCTTAAGGAATAGATAACAACATAGTTTTCATATGTATTGGCATTGTAAGGATAAGATATTTCCGCAAGTTTTAAAATAAAAAGGAAAAAAAAAGAGTTTTGATTTATTTATTTTTAGTATCCTTACAATGACATTTGTGACAAATTGTTGTTTATATGATTTCGTTGATAGCAATATTGGAAAATAGATTCTTTCATTTGTGGTAGTGTTATAATTTACAAAATAAGGAATATTCTCATCACCTAAGTTTCAATTGGACCGAAACTTGGAATCATGCAAGTTGTATAGTATGATGAATAAGAATTTTCATCTTTGGAAAATTAAGACTAATTCCTTATTCACATGTATATGTGAGTCAAGTGAAGGACTAAAGGATCGGGTACATTAGGTTGTGCGTTGGTCAAGTCCACCACAAAGGCTACTAAGATTATTCATTATGATTTACTAAAGTTTAGTAAATATGGTTATGCTTACAAGTTTAAGTATAATTCTGAAACATTGGAAAGATTTCAATGATTGGCAGAACGAAAAAGAAGAATCAAATAAGGCAGGAAGATAAAAGTTTCTCCAATCTGAAGAGATGGAAGAGTGGTTGAGTATCTTGTTTTAGGATTATCTTAGTGATTATGAAACCATATCACAATTGATCCTCTAAGGACACCTTAGTTAATTTGGTTGGCTAAGGAGAGGAATCATGAATTGTTGAAATGGTTAAATCAAAAGATAAATCATACTTCGTTCCAAAATCAAATCTTAGAGTCATACTCCAAGATTGAGCCTTGAGTGACATAATCTTAAGAAAGGTTTAAAACACTTGTCAAATGTAGAGTAAAATGTTTTCTTACTCTTGTACATTTGAAATTGGTAAGTTGTGATGTTTTGGATAAGACAAAGACCAACTAAGACCAATTGTGAGAAATGTTTTTCCTTGATAAGAATCCGCACTAACTCTTAAATATTTGTTTTGTCGAGGTTTAGTTCTTGACAGAGAGAATCTTATATGTCAAAAGGACATTGGGAGTCATGAGATAGTTTCGAGAACTGATCAAGAGTATTGTTAATCACCAGCCTACGACATAAGGTTTATAACATATCGTGTTGACTTATTCTTATTTCTATGCCATTCCAGTTAAAGTTGGCTATGCTTGTGAGTTCTATGAGTTCTCAATTGTTTCCATAACAACCTAGAAGCAATGGTAGGCCCTTGTGCTGCCGGGTGACAAGAAAATGAGACTGGGCAAGTTCAGTCCATATGAGTTTGGATTTGTCACTAACCTTGTCTTGTGATTATGGTTATGACAAATTCACATGGATAGGAACACTTACACCATAAAAATCTAAGTGTCATAAGGTTTCTCTTCGATTCATGAAAATGATGGTGAGGAAACGCTTTCACTAAGTAGAATTTAAGTAGATAGCAATTGTGATATTTGCATTCTCATGTCGTTAGTGGAGTGTGTGTGGTTAACCGGCACACTAACTAGTGAGAATGGCAAAAGGTCTAAGCATTATGATTACGGCATCCCTCTTCATAATTGTTTAGACACACATGTGAGCTATCTAAGGAAAATTATATGGTTTTGATAAAGTATTATCAAAGCATCTTGTATCAGAAATCTGAACTTTGGTAAGAGAGTCAATAAAGTATTGATTTCTAGAAGTCTAGTTGATTTCTGGGTACATGTCAAAGCTAGTGGGAGCATAAGTGTTATGCTAGTAAGATAATAATCATCATGTTAGTGGGATCATGATTATTATGTTATGTGTTGCAAGTTAGCAATGTTAATTATAGAAAATAAAAGTTTTAATTCAGGTTTGAAAGGTTGTTTTGCTATAATTAAGGGAGAGGATTTTGTACTTCATTCCAATTCTACAAGCTTAGATTGAGATTTTAGTCAAATTTAGTCAAAGATATATATGAATGTTATGTTGGAATGTTTCAACATAAGGAAATTCTATATAGGTTGCATTCTCAAAATTCGATTATGATTACGACATCCCTCTTCATAGTTCGAATTTTGAGAACATGGAAAATAAAAAGGAATAGAACCAGACATGACTAAAATGATTAAACAATTGTCGAGGACAATCTGAGGTTCACCAAAGATTGGTTGATCATGGACAAATATAAGTATAATGTAAACTTTGGAAAGGACCATATTGACATATTCTGAAAAGAGGGAACTTGTGTTCAGAAGTGATAGTCAAAATGGTAACATGGAATTGTTTCCATAGGTGTAAGTTATTCTCTGAATCTGTGCAAGATTAAAGAACTTAATGCACATAAGGATATTCAAAGGAATGTACTTTGAATTTGAGACTTCATTTCCATGGAATTGCTTTCCATTGGAATACTCTGTAATGTCTTTTGTCAAGTCTTTGTGACTTCTGTGCATAGTACTTACAAGGGGATCAATTGCGTATAAGTTTAGAATCTAACAAATTATAGTAGATGGCAAAACTTTGGTATTCTTACATTTACAATAAGGATTGGAATTGTGAAACAAACATAATTGAAATATTGTCAATTGATCTATTTCTCAAAGAGAAGACCATATGTAAACATAGTGTGCATACTTGGAGTATGGCATAGCTATTGTTTGGATGAACATAGTATGCATGCTTGGTGCATGGCATGACTATCGTTTCAATTCAAGTATTAAGTTGATAAATTGAAAAAATGAATAATGAGTAATCAATATGGTGCTTAGATAAAAGGGTTTTTATTTACACTCAAGAATTTGGGACCATATAGGATTAAGTATTATTCTTGTGTTTCACTTTGCCTATTTTGACTTCCAGAGTAACTAGGTCATTCTTTCCGAATGACTAAGTTATTCAAACTCTCCACAGTCAGTCATACTTTGGAAGTAGGTATTGATTTAAGACTGTCATGAATCTGGCTTGTAAGATTTGTGTAATGTGCATTAGACATAGCAATGGTTGCTACAACATTCATGAGTGCTCATAAGTTCTGAGTATTGGATTAAACCCACGCTCATTTGAATCACTTCATGGATTTTATCACGAGTGATCATGAGACGATATTATCTTACATTCTTCAAACCTAGAGATATGAGTTGTTGACTATGAGTTGGTTATACATTGATTGCACGAAAACGCATTGGTAACTCGATGTTATAAAACGTGCCTTTGTGTATGATTCAAAAAGTAGTCAGTACAAGCATATGAGTCAAAGTGTTTATCCATTCCTTTTACCCTTAAAGGGATAAAAACGATATCTGTGGGTCCCTCGATGATTTAGTGATGGCACCCCTAAGTGCTTGGCCAGGCCTACACTGATTTGATTTGTTCAATTAATCGGTCGTCATAAATCGGAAATCAAGAAACAAGAAATAGACAGAGAGAATGATTATTATCCATGTATCAATCCATATGATATCTACAATGGAGGAATATATGATCGCTTATCTAATGGACGCGTCATTGATTTGTTCAGAGTTTGGCAACATCTTTTAAAAGCTATGATGGCCGGTCAGGTTGTGAAGTTATACTTGCAATAATAGTTATTAGACTTATCCAAGTGGGAGAATGTTGGATTAGTGTCTAATTCCATAACTATAATTGGTATATACTTGACCCGACCCGGCATGGTCCATTTGGGTTGCATGGCATCGGAACATTTGGGTAGACCTTTTAATGAGAAGAAAATATTTGTGACATATTAATATATTATAAGTTCTAATATATTAATATGAAATCATATTATTTAATTAGTATTGATCAAGAATTAATTTGGAATTAATTTAGGGATCAAAAGAGATTAATAAAATATATGGGGATTCATTGTGTAAATAATTGATTTTTATATATGTGGGCTTGTGATCCATGATTCCTTATGTTGGGTTTAACCCATGTGGTGGCCCATGGATACTCCATGGACGTTAAAACCCATGGAGCATAAGGAATGGGTAAATACATGGGTTACATGGTGTAACCCTAACGTGCACACTATATAAAGACCCCATTGTTGGTGAAATCGGCACTAGTGGACAAGATAGAGGGCAAGCCAATTTCATAGAATGATAAGACTCATATCTTCTCTCATGGTTATTCCAAATGTTCATGGTGTTGTGTGAACCATTTGAGGTGTCACATTTGGGGCACTAGGCTCTTGAGCTCCATGGAATCAAGCACCAACAAAGAGGTATGTAATTCTACTAGTTTTATATTACTTGTACTTCATAATATGCTAGTTAGGATAATAACTTGGAAAATTGATATTTGCATGTATAATAGTGAAAACATAGATCCAAGGTATTTAGAGTTGCATGTACACCATAGGAGTGTTAGAATGCTCAAAACCCAACAGAAGGTAGATATGTCAACGGGGGCAAACGGGACAGGGAGTGCATCCCCCGCCCCCGCCCCCAAATTTTCCCCGTTCCCCCATCCCCGTCCCCGCCCCCGCCCTCGCACCCGAATCCCCTTTATTACCCCCGCCCCCTCCCTCGTTCCCCTGTCCCCGATTGATTTTGGGGTACTTTTTTTTGGCTAAAAGAAGTTGTTATTTAGGCTAACAAAAAACTATTTTTTAAGCAAAAAATAATTATTTATAGTAGAATTTTACATGTTAAAAATAAAAAAGTTATGGCAACTTAAAAAAATTATACTAACAACTTAAAAATATGTAAATATATGTGTAATTTATTAACGGGGTCCCCATGGGGGTTTCGAGACGAGATTGCCTCCCCCCCCCCCCCCCCCCCCCCCCCCCCCCCCCCGAAATTAAAACGGGGGTTATCCTTGCCCCCGTACCCACCCTTGATTTTTTTTTTAAAATCCCCCCAAACTGGACGGGGCCCCCATGGGAACAGGGTCCCACGGGACTTTTTGACATCCCCAGTCAAGGAGAGAGAGCTCAGCGCGAGCTGATTTTGTGTTCATCAGAAAGGGTCAAACGTTATTTTCATCAGGGTTGTTCCGGATTCGTCGCCTATGTTTTGGATGCCCGGGATAAGGGTAAGGCGACCATGGAGGATGTGCAGATCGTCTCAGAGTATCCTGAAGTGTTTACAGATGATTTTTATGGGGTGCATCAGGAGAGCAGGCGGAGTTTAGGATTGACCTTATTCCTGTTGCGACTCCGATAGCCAAGGCACCATATCAGTTAGCTACTCTAGAGATGCAGGGGTTGTCTACACAACTGTAGGAGCTGTTAGACAAAGGGGTTCATCTGACCAAGCAGCTTGTCATGAGGAGCACCAATCCTATTCGTGAAAAAGAAGGATGGATTCATCGGATGTGTATTGATTATCGGGAGCTGAATAAGCTAACGGTGAAGAACCGTTATCTACTCCTGATGATTAATCATTTGTTTGACTAGCTTCAAGGTGCATCTTGGTTTTCCAAGATTGATCTTCGTTCGGGTTACCAACAGATGAGGGTTAAAGAGGAGGATATGCAGAAGATGGCCTTCCAGACTCGGTATGGTCATTACGAGTTTATGGTGATGCCCTTCGGGCTCACCAATGCTCTAGCTACGTTCATGGACCTCATGAACCTCATATGCAGGCCGATGCTAGATCGGTCTGTGATTGTATTCATTGATGATATCCTAGTCTTTTCTAAGTCTCAGAAGCTACATAAGGAGCATTTGAGAGAGATTTTGGAGACTTTGAGGAGGGAGAGACTTTTTGAAAAGTTCTCCAAGTGTGAGTTCTGGTTATGCGAGATACAGTTTATGGGGCACCTTGTCAACCAGAATGGTATTCTGGTCGATACGGCCATGGTCGAGGGTGGGAGGTTCCAAGGTCTCCATCTAAGATTTGGAGTTTCCTTGGTTTAGCAGGTTACTATTGGGGATTCATCGAGGATTTCTCCAAGATAGCAGTTCTGTTGACCCGATTGATGAAGAAGACCGTCACTTTTCGTTGGGGCCCGAGCAGCATGCAACCTTTAAGACCCTGAGGCAGAGACTGTGTGAGGCCTTGATTTTGACCCTATTGGAGGGTGTTAAGGACTTCATGCTTTATTGTGATATGTCTAGGTTTGGGGACAGTTTTTATGTAGAGGGTTCACGTGATCGCTTAGGCTTTGAGGCAGTAGAAGCCTCGTGAGGAAAACTATCCGACACATGATTTGGAGTCGGGGGCCGTGGTTTTAGCCCTCGATATTTGACAACATTACCTCTATGGGGTCCATTGTACTATTTACACGGATCACAAGAACTTGAGGTGTGACAACCCGTAAATTTCTATCTCGTAAAAGTCAAACTTGGTCAACTAAAGTCAAACATATCAATGAAAGGTCAAACTTATTTCTTTTATTATCTTAATATAGTTAGAGTAATGAATTTATAGGTATATAAACCTAACATTCTTAAGTGTTGTGTGTTTTGGAGGGAAATCATTTAGGACCAAGAACCCTCGCATGGGCCGTAAACTCTCAGACCGCAAACGAGCCTTCGTAGCTGTAAACGTCCTTCATTCTCAGCTGTGAACTCTTCAGGCCGTAATCAGACTTCGAATCGTAAACCTTCGGTTTTCGGCCGTGAACTCACCGATACGTATATATATATATATATATATATATAGATATCAGTTTGACTAATTTAATCATCACTTCTACACTTTTGACCATAAACTCAAGCTTTTGCTCCCAAGATCTTCCACTGGAAACCCAGGTTTTCTTTCATCTATCATCTGAAGATCATGCAATCTATCTCCAGATCTTATTGAGAACATCTAGTGTTCTTCATTCCTCAAAATCTTTGGGCCATAAACACCTAGATCTCCTTCATTTCACCAAGAACACACACTAAGTTCCAACCGTGAATACTTGAATGCTCAAGGGTTGTGAAGCATTTACGACCGTGAACAACGAAGGTTGGCCATGAACACCAAGCAGCTTCTTAATTTAGCTTCTAACACTTCTTTTGTAAGTGTTCCTTACATCCTAGATTGTTTCCTTAGTGCCTTAGAGGTTATATTCACTAATTGTATATATATATATATATATATATATATATATATATATATATATATATATATGCTATGTGAAATGCATTTTAGGACTTTTTTTTGTCTCGAGATCTAATTCGGGGAACTTATCATCCTATATCGAACTTTCATACGAATCACTCACACAAGGTGAGTTCATACCCCAAATAAATTACAATTTTAAATGCTTTTAAATGCTTTTTAGGGGAGAATACAAGTAAAACATAAAATATTTGTGTTATCCACTTACATGTGAAAACGTCAAACAAAAGGACTTTTTATACTCAAACACTTGTTAAAACCATTTTAAAACTATTCTTAGATTTTTGTTTTTATCAAAATCATATTCGTGTATCTATTTACATATAAGTATGCTTTAACGGACTTAGGACTATTAATAAATACCGTAACTCATGTTCATTTTTTGGTTGTGTGCTTAGGGTAGGATCACTAGTCCGACTATCGGCTAAATCATAGTTATACTTATTAGATACATACATGAATATTAAACCCCATTTTTAAGGAACATACTTAACTCATTTGCTTATGCTGAACGATTGAGTCTTTTCTAAAAATTAGTAAAAGTTCAAACAAACATACTAGTAAGCTATAATAGGTATAGTTTAGAGGATCACTACATACTATTTCTTGAATAGAGAAACATACATGAGTCACTACATACATACTATTACTATTCATTACAAAGTATACTATTCATTTACAAGAACAAGAAGGAACATGCATACTATAACAAGAACAGGATAACTAAAATCTGACATCCCCAAATTTCTCGGCAAGAACAGACCGATTTAGTTTATGCTTTTAAAATAAAATCAGAGTAATCTTCCAAAAGGTGTTGTGGAATTTGTTCCCAGAATAAAATATAATAAAAATTTATCAAAGCATTTCTTAAAGAAATGTATTTTCATTATATAATAAAACCTTGGGATGTCATGTTCCGATACAGACCAAAAGCATAAATAGTACATTATAAGCCTTACAACATATATTTACAACTACTGGCCTATAATCCAAAAATCCCTCATCATCATCCAACTATGCTCTGGGTCCACTACTTGTAATATAAAAAGTTGAGTGGGTTAGGCTTGGGAGCCTGGTGAGCATATACGGTTTTCAACCCATAATAAATAAATTTATTATGTTTAAACATCATACAATCAACCCAATTTTCCATCCCCGTTATCCTCTTTGTTAACCCACTCTATCGATCCTCACAACGACACGATCTATACTCTCAGATCTAAAATTAAACTCTTTACCTAATCCATACTCCCGGATCTAAAATTTATCTATTTACCTAAACCATACTCCCGGATCGGGTATGTCTGATCCATACTCCCAGATCAATAAATGTGCCCATTCCATATTCTCGGACTAGGGACAATTTTGTTGGATTAAATGTCTAAGACCATAACTATTATTGGTATGTACTTGACCCGAGAGTAGTATGGTCCATTTGGGTTGCATATCATCAGGGCAATTTGTTAGGATGGACTTTTGAGAGAAGATGTTATATATGATTTATTAATATATTATAAGTTATAATATATTAATATGAAATCATATGAGTTAATTAGTATTGATCAAGAATTAATTTGGAAATTAATTTAGTGATCAAAAGAGACTAATTAAATCTATGGGGACTAATTATGTTAATTAGTTCTATTTATGTATTGGGCTTATGATCCATGTTGGACCAATTTTATGTATGGATACATAAAGAGTTGGGCCACATGAACCATGGATCATTAAACCCATGGATATGGATTTCGGTTATGGGTTATACCCATGACTCTTGGATTCGTCACACATATAAATAGATGCTTCTATCCAAAAAATCGTGACTTACTCTAGTCTTAGAGTTCATGGAGTTTTTGGTGCATGGAGATTCTCTCACAAGTTTATTCTTTGTCCATGATGTGTTGTGATTCCGCTTAAGGCTTCCACACTATTGGGGCTAAGATCTTAAGGCTAGATACATCAAGACTTCAAGCTCCACAATAAGGTATGTTATCCTAACTAGATTCTTGTGTTGTATATGGCAACTATATGCTAGTTATAGGTAATACCTTGGAAAGTTCATATTTGCATGTATAATAGAGAAAACATAGATCCAAGGTATTTAGGGTTGCATGAACACCTTAGGAGTGTTAGAATGCTCAAAACCCAACAGTGGTATCAGAGCCCAGGCTTGTTTTCTTGTTATACTTGAAAAACTGGCTGAAAAAATAAAGTTTTGTGCTGTCTGGACAGGGGACTCGATGAGTCCATGAAGGGACTTGACGAGTCCAAAGCAAGTTTTTTTTTTGCTATAATTAAGGGAGAGGATTTTATACTTCATTCCAATTCTACAAGATTAGATTGAGATTTTAGTTAACTTTAGTCAAAGATATATATGAATGTTATGTTGGAATCGTTCAACATAAGGAAATTCTATATATGTTACATTCTCAAAATTCGATTATGATTACGACATCCCTCTTCATAGTTTGAATTGTGAGAACATGGCAAATCAAATTTTATAGCATGAATCGTGTCCCATATGCTTCAGGTATAGGATCGATTACATACATTCTAAATTTTCCAAATGCTTAGGGCATTAAGAGGGAAAATGCAATAGAACCGGATATTACTAGAATGATTAAGCAGTTGTCAAGGACAATCTGAGGTTTACCAAAGATTGGTTGCTCATGGACAATTGGAAGTGTAGTGTAAACTTTGGAAAGGACCATATTGACATATTCTGAAAAGAGGCAACTCTTGTTCAGAAGTGATAGTTGTCACCCCCCAAAACCAGGAACGACGGAAATCTTCTGGGGTGGAGGACGTCATGTACAGTATCACAACAATGAATAGTAGTAACAAGCAACAATATCATCGATTGCATTAATAATATAATATTTGTACAAGTATTCTGATATTTCTGATAGACACTAAAGTATAAATCAAAATGAAAGATGAGTCTTGAATGAGCTCCATCTTCTCTAAACCTTGCATCAGTACATGTCTACTGTTTACCTGAGGATAAAAGTTAGTTTGAAAGACAGTACCAACTTTAAAGCTGGTGATATCATAAGTATTTTAGTGTCTGTATTTGTAAGAATGTATTTGTACGAATGTATTTGTAAGAATGTGAAGTATATGTATGTAAAAGTTTTGTACTTCCTAGAAACCCTATGTTTCCAACTAAAAGTAGCCTTCTACAAAGGCATCTAGTATCTGAGTGTGTCTCTTATAAGAGTGTGTATTTTCCCCAATCCGACTATCATTAACCAAAAATATAGCTTTTACATTACCGTGCATCGTGTGGATGGTTACGAAGTGAATGTAATGGAAAAATGAAATAGTACTATAGTGTAGTATCAAATAACTACAACCGTACTAACTACCTTAAATCTATTGGAATTTAATGTACCATGTGATCGGCCTGTATCCTGCTACCGACTCTAGTAAAACGACGATGTAAGACGCCGTAAGAAATGACATTTGGCACCCGTAGACTTGCAAGTCCCACTGTAGCGAGCAGCAAGGTGTAGGATAGTCACTCCAGTATAGATCTATACGTAAACTCATACGCTCCCTAATTAAGGAGATTCTGGATACAAAAACGGCCATGGCAGGAAGTGCAATGCCCCGTTTAGTGGCTCACATAACTACATGAATGTATATGTATTGAATGTGCTAGCTGTATTGTATCTTCTCCCTCTATCTATCCTGTATGTGTTGTAATGTCCTAAGTGTACTAGCTGTAATGTGTGTTCTCTCTCTATCTAGAAAGTATTGAAATGTACTGTGTGTACTAGCTGCAATGTGTGTTCTCTCTCTATCTAGCAAGTATTGACTCATGAATGAACTGACTCATTGTATGATTCTTCGTTCTAGTAATAGTATTAGTAACTTCCTAGACTACGCCTATCGTAGTTTACTAGCAATATGACCTGTACATGTGAACATGAAAATATACCCTTGCTACCCAAGGGTATTGAATTGACTGATAGAACTTTTATGTCTATATATGTATACATAATATATAACTAGTATTTAGACGACCTTTAGAGGGATAAACGATGCCCTAAAGCCACATCCCAACGAGGAAAAGGAGATAAAGCGAGCTAGCCTTCCTAAGTCCTTTAAACATTACTTATATAACTATAAATATATAGCCATGCAATTGACAATATAAAAGTATAAAAGAAGTTTTGTAAAACCATTTAAACATTTAGTAACTAAGAAAGAATGACTTGATGTCAGTTTGTAAAACAATTTGAAAGCAGTTTGTTTGATAAGAACACTTCAAAATATAAGGAAAACCTTTGTTTTTGAAACACAATTGTAACAGGGTTTGAAAAGAAACATTCAGTATGTAAGACAATTTAATAAAGAATTTTGAACGAGTGAAAATGTTTTGGAAAACTATTTGAAGTAATATGTTTGATAAAACAGCTAAAAGTGTAGTAAATCCATTTGTATGTTAGTTATTAATCACATGTGATTGATATAATAACTAGCATGATTCAACTTGTATCCCCCCATAAAAGTATTTAAAAACATTTAAAATATTGATTAAGGGGGTATGAACTCATCTGCAGTGAGCGGATCGGAAAGAAGTGTCGGATAAGTGTCGGATAAGTGCTTGGTGTCAAGTGAAGACTTGTACACTCTCAATGACCCTAATAACATATGAAGACATATGTATTTATATAATTAGTGGTTATAACACTACTTAAACATGTATACACATCCTAATGTGAGGAAAACACTTTGGTAAAAGTGTTAGGAGGCTATCGGGTTGCAACAAAGGAGTGAAAGGCCTTATATGGGAGTGTATGGTCAATGGACCATGTTTGTTGGAGTTTACGGCCCAGGGGAGTTCACTTATGGCCGTAAACTATCAATTGGTCACCAAAAGAGACTTAAAACTACAAAGGCTTAAGTGGTTAGGTGCTCTAAAGCTTAAACAAGTGTTTGGGTGAGTTTAAGGTCCAAAAATGGCCCTAACTTGAGTTTACGACCTAGGGATGTAACACCGTAAATTTCAAGACAAAATTTTCATTTTAAATAATCATTTTATTCTTAGAACACTTGTTAAAAATCTCATTCATAATCAAATTACAAAACATAGCTCCATTTTCACTTGCATAGAAAACCAGGATCCTCCAAAATATGACTCTTGCTCTGGTGTGTACAATCAAGCCGGTGCCGTACCGTGATACTGAAAGAAACCTGAAAACAACATAACACAAAACACTGTAAGCACGAAGCTTAGTGAGTTCCCCAAAATACCACACACATAACACATATAAGCCACTCGAGGCTATAACTCTATGGGTCCGTGCACCCAAACTCTGTGAACCCTCAGGTTCTAACTCTGTGAACCTTCCGGTTCTAACTCTAGGAACCCTTCGGTTCCAACTCTGCAAACATGCACAACATAAATCACATAGAAATAATGCAGTACAACACATAACATACATAGCATACAAATACTCTGTCACATAACTCTGGTTACCTACTCAAGGTAAAGCATAGTGAGAAGACTCACCTGGCAAGCAAAAAGCAGATATCTCCATACTCGGATCTCGAACTCGCCACCGCCTAACACGTAAGGCAAAACTCTCATGACTATAACTCTCGAGACTAGAATCAATCCTCTTAATGCACCCTCTTAAGGGTAAAAGACTATTTTACCCCTCTCTTGGCCCAAAGGCCACATCGCTGACCAAACCCTAAAAGTCAATGGTCAACCCTTGGTCAAAATCAAAGTCCTCAGTCAAAGTCAACCCCTGACTGACCCTACTCGCCGAGTCAACTCTATGACTCGCCGAGTTTCTATAATCAGAACTTCACTCAATCCGTGACTTAACTCGCCGAGTCACTCCGAGACTCGCCGGGTCCAACAACTCTAAGTCCACTCGCACACAACTCACCGAGTCATCCCTTGACTCACCGATTCTCGACTCCACTAGGGAATATCGGGACTCTTCGACAAGACTAGCCGAGTCCAAGAACAGACTCGCCGAGTCCAAGACTATCATCAACCTACTCGCCGAGTTGTTCATACAACTCGCCGAGTTCCAGGCCATCTTCATCCAACTCGTCGAGTACACCCATGTGACTCGCCGAGTACCACCGGTCTGAATCCATTCAGAAGCATTCCAGGCCATGCAATTGCTCCAAAACATAGATCTAGCCTCCTACCACTCATCCATCACGTAAAGTGGCAAACTTTACGTGAATCCAAAGAGATCTAGGCCATTTGCACATTGGGCTAGGGTTTGGGACATGAAAGCTTCACTAAACACTCCAACACAGGGACTTTCATGCTCTCTGATTCTTCTCCCTTCCAGATCTGAGGTAGCAACCTCAGATCTAACCTCTAGACTTCCCATTACATCCATAGACAAGTTCCCACAAATCCCAAAATGAAGAAACACATAATAACAGCCCAAGAACGAGATATTACCTCCAAGAGATGCCCCAACTGCAATGTAATTCGAATCCAAGCAAAGCCCCTTGCTCCAAGCCTTCAATCTCCCAAAATTCCTACAACAATTACTTCTCCAAGCTCCAATCCACTCAACAATGGTGCTTCTCCGCGATTTAGGGTTTTCTGGGGCTCAAGGGGTGATAAGGAGGCTGGGAGGAAAACATAATGTTCTTTATATAGGGCTCAACCCCGAGAATTAGGGTTTTCTCCAATCAGCGCCTACTCGCCGAGTCTTCCTCACTGACTCGCCGAGTCGGCTACTTAGCACGCGACCCAGTCGCGACTCTACTCGCCGAGTCCATCCATGGACTCGCCGAGTCACTCTTTCACAACTTACTCTTTTAGCCCTTCAACTCTACTCTTGATATTTCGGGATGTTACAATTCTCCCCCACTTAAATTAGGCTTCGTCCTCGAAGCCTATGGCAACTCAACTCCAAAATACTCCCACGACGCGCCACCTGGCCCTAACTGGACCAGGTTCCTCAAAGCATAACCATCAAACTCGAACTCCCTTCCTCTTCCTTACGGTGTCCTGACCACCGTCTCAAACCGGGCACCGGATGTACCCTCTGATAATCACACTCAACAATCGAGAATTACCCGAGATGTATCACTGCTCCAAATCTCAACAACCGCTCGACCCATAAGGGCTAGAAAGCCATGAACCATCGGATCCCCGATCCTTATCCCACTTTATCCATTCCGTGCTGACAGAAAGACCCACTCTTCAATCTCAGAGCAACTCCCACGAGTTCTCCTCTTGCAATCACATACGCATGCTGAACTTGCCCAGTACCCTCGGGTTGGGAAAAACCCGATGCACTGATGATATCCTCCAACATCCCCCCAGGATGAACCACTAGTACATATCCAATACCCTGATCAGAATCAAATTCGGAGTCCCCGACTCCCTCCCTGCATTCATCCTGAGACTCTTGGCCCTACTCTCGCGGAACCCCTTCCGCGTCCTCAGCAGACATCCCAACATGATGTCATTCCATACCACTGTCACAGACACAATGTTCAACCACCATACTCCAAATCATCCACTCTCACTACTACTTTCACTTCCGTGAACCAACACTCCCCCCCCCCCCCCCCCCGGGGGTTACATACCTTTCTCTTCCCTTACCCAGGGAAACCACTAGCCAACCTTGCCACTACTCCATGTATCACACATGCTCTGGATCTGCTCGCAAGGGCCCTCGGGTCCATGCGCTACCTCTCCCCAACAAATGAGGGTCCGACACCTCCTCCCATACAACAACTCAAAGGGTGGCATACAAATGCACTAATGATGGCTGTTGATATAGGATAACTCAACCAAAAATAAATACGTGCCGCAACTCCCTCCGAGATAAAATACACATGCCCGAAGCATGTCTTCAAGCGTCTGAATTGCTCGTTCGCTCTGAAGTGTCCTCAGACATCATCATGATCCAAATAACCCACTAACTTCCTCCCCGTGACCACTATCCCGGCCCAGGGACGCGCAAGTCACAAAATTCTCTTTTCCTCATGCGAGAAAATACAATCCAACCGAGGATCGCCTAAACTCTAATCTCTGGTTTCTGCTGCGCATCTCACCGCATCTCCCGACAGAGACAGTGACCCCAGTCTCGCCCCCGGTTCAACACCCAGGCTCCAGAACTCAATACTAGGGATACTCAAGCCCAAAACTCTTCCACATCATACACTGATCGGAGATCATTCCACCATCACATTCTCTTGCCATCTAGTGAGTACTACGGCTCCCCGCAGTATCACAACACCCTCTGACTAGTGAGTACTACGGCTCCCCGCAGTATCACAACACCCTCTGACTAGTGAGTACTACGGCTCCCCGCAGTATCACAACACCCTCTGACTAGTGAGTACTACGGCTCCCCGCAGTATCACAACACTCTCTGACTAGTGAGTACTACGGCTCCCCGCAGTATCACAACACTCTCTGACTAGTGAGTACTACGGCTCCCCGCAGTATCACAACACCCTCTGACTCCACTAGCTTATGCTCCGCAGACTATCACAGGCAGCTACCCATACTCGGCTCGAATACACATTCCAGACTCTGGAAGCAATCGACATATCAAAATGCCCACCCTTGCGAAGTTCCATTCTCTTAATAATCTCCCTAGATGCCCATACTCGAAGGGCTCCCACTAGATCCGTAGATACCTGATACACCACAAATCGTTTCAACTCAAGATTTACGAGTAACCCCGAAATAAAGGTATCATACCCGGATACCTCAGAATATCCCAACAGAACATCACAAGATCCTGCCACAACCACTGATTCCCTTACTCCCAATACCATACGCTCACGACAATACATTTCCTTTGAATCCCATAATAGTTTCTGATATCACACGATGCGCAACTTCAGTGCATCCAAACACTCAATTGGAATACAAGGAAGGCGCTAACCCTTCAGAACACACTGATGATCCTCCGAAACCCTTTCCATTACCACTAAAAATTCAAGCAAGAATACACATCCTAGCCCAGGAATTGGCTACTCGATAATCGGCTACCCATATCTCAACCCAGAAGTTCTCAACTGCCCATACCATCATTACGAGTCTTCCACTCGAGACGACTCTGACCACCATCAGATTCGTGATCATTGACCACCCGCCGTGGAGACACCCATCCTTCTCTTAGACATATATCACATGCATTATCTCGCCCTGCACCTTCCTTAATCACCCATGACCATGATCTCATGAATTCAAGCCGCAGGTTCTGCATCCAACCCCTAACCGCTCTTGCACCAATCTCTGGTTCTCTCAATAAACCACCCAGTTCTCCCCCACTTAGGGTTCGAACCATCACTATCTGAGACATCAACAACCTCACGAACTATTTCCACCAGCAATAACGCACCTGCCCCTGGAAAGTGCTACGCAACACCCGATAATCCCCTTTAAGGAAATTAATCGATCTCATAACTCTGATCCTCAGATGAACTCCTCAAGAACTTTTCGCCACGACTGCCTCTAGTCGTTCCAAATCTCGTACCAATCAAGTACCAAACAGCTCAACTGCTCAATAACATCCCTGGCTCATAGACCGAACCACAAAATCATCGTACCCCTCACCTCAACTCATCAAACGTCGCTCCAACACCGGGATCATCCCAAGAACAGGGACCCACTCCCATTTTCAACACCCAACATAGATAGAAAACTCTCTACACTGCTAAACTCGACTGAACTCCCCACTGATACCACTATAATACATCCTACTATACTCAAATAGGTGTAGTGTGGTCCTCAACTATCTCAGTCCCAACTGACTATCTGCTCCTGACAAATCACTGCCTCGCGGCACACATGCTACCTGATACTCTGGAAGAAATCATCATCAATAACGACCTGCAGGGTTTACCCCCAAACCCAAAACTAAAACATCAGGCCTTTCGTGTTTCGCACACGAACATAAATAGCACCACTCACATAGAAGGTGACCTCTCCTCTATCGACTGATTGCTCAACTCAGACCGAAATTCTCCTCTCCCTCTAACTCCTTACCAAAATACTCTGATAGGCTCTCGACTTCCCTCTCGAGGGACGCCTCTCCAAATTCAATCATGGCCTACAGGCCTAAAACCCATAGCGTCCAATCTCTACCTCATCAATCGTGACCGGATAACCAGAGAATCACAAGCATCATTCACTACGAACCATGGTACTCATCCCATGACATCTCTTCTCAATATGCTCCGGTGTATGGTACCCGAACCATAGCATCACTCCTCCATCTGCTCCGATGTATGATACTCGAACCATAACATCACTCCTCAATCTGCTCCGATGTATGGTACTCAACCATAACATCACTCTTCAATCCGCTCCAATGTATGGTACTCGAACCATAACATCACTCCTCAATCTGCTCTGATGTATGGTACTCGAACCATACATCACTCCTTAATACGCTCATTAGAATCTTCAGAATACTCCCTGTATCAAGTATGGGTCCTCTGCTTTCAGTAGTACTGGCCCATACTACCTGCCACATCTACCCATACTTTCCACACGGACTATCCCGAGGCTCCTAAGTAGCTGCTCAACTTTCTCGTTCACCAATTCCATCGCGCGCTCGCTCCCCAGCGAAATTCTCTACCCTGCCAGTGCACTCATCTGGCTAAGGTTACTCCCTAGGCTCTTCTCAGATTCCCACACTTCTCTACCATCAGCTGCTGAAGAGCTCCTAATGATGCCAACCATCTACCTCCTGAATATCGTCATATTCGCTTGGTAGCTGACTCCCATCATCGAGAGTTCCACAAAGCACGAAGCAAGCAGCATTCGAGCATCGAAGAATATATATGACTCACTCTGGGTGATAACTCCGCTTGCTCTGCTCATCCTCGGAAGTACCACCGAACTCTGCAACTCTTCCCCTCGCGGGCTCTAACTATTCTTTCTCCAAGTACTACAGTACTCATCTAGGTATCTTCCCTAGATTACTCCTCTACTCAAATCCCCTAAAGGATTCCAATCAAATATTCTCACTCATCACATACTCAAAAGCACAACGCATATCACAACAATTCCTAGGCTAAGGCATCACAAATCAGGCCACTCTAGTCCTAATATATGGAATACCTAGCCTGTCTCTAGCATGCAATAATATCTCATAAAGTGCATCATAAATATCTCATAACACAAAAATGAGGGTATTTTGGGAAATCACCGTTCGGGCTCTGGCTGATTGTACACACTGCTCTTTCTCGTTTTCTCTTTGAACTCTTATTCGCTTTAGAAAATTATTTCTTTGAAAACTTTTCTTACTTCCTCAGTTTGAGTCCAGAATTACCCGAAGGCGCATCCGAATCCCTCAAACCAAGGCTCTGATACCAACTTGTAACACCGTAAATTTCAAGACAAAATTTTCATTTTAAATAATCATTTTATTCTTAGAACACTTGTTAAAAATCTCATTCATAATCAAATTACAAAACATAGCTCCATTTTCACTTGCATAGAAAACCAGGATCCTCCAAAATATGACTCTTGCTCTGGTGTGTACAATCAAGCCGGTGCCGTACCGTGATACTGAAAGAAACCTGAAAACAACATAACACAAAACACTGTAAGCACGAAGCTTAGTGAGTTCCCCAAAATACCACACACATAACACATATAAGCCACTCGAGGCTATAACTCTATGGGTCTGTGCACGCAAACTCTGTGAACCCTCAGGTTCTAACTCTGTGAACCTTCCGGTTCTAACTCTAGGAACCCTTCGGTTCCAACTCTGCAAACATGCACAGCATAAATCACATAGAAATAATGCAGTACAACACATAACATACATAGCATACAAATACTCTGTCACATAACTCTGGTTACCTACTCAAGGTAAAGTATAGTGAGAAGACTCACCTGGCAAGCAAAAAGCAGATATCTCCATACTCGGATCTCGAACTCGCCACCGCCTAACACGTAAGGCAAAACTCTCATGACTATAACTCTCGAGACTAGAATCAATCCTCTTAATGCACCCTCTTAAGGGTAAAAGACTATTTTACCCCTCTCTTGGCCCAAAGGCCACATCGCTGACCAAACCCTAAAAGTCAATGGTCAACCCTTGGTCAAAATCAAAGTCCTCAGTCAAAGTCAACCCCTGACTGACCCTACTCGCCGAGTCAACTCTATGACTCGCCGAGTTTCTATAATCAGAACTTCACTCAATCCGTGACTTAACTCGCCGAGTCACTCCGAGACTCGCCGAGTCCAACAACTCTAAGTCCACTCGCACACAACTCACCGAGTCATCCCTTGAATCACCGATTCTCGACTCCACTAGGGAATATCGGGACTCTTCGACAAGACTCGCCGAGTCCAAGAACAGACTCGCCGAGTCCAAGACTATCATCAACCTACTCGCCGAGTTGTTCATACAACTCGCCGAGTTCTAGGCCATCTTCATCCAACTCGTCGAGTACACCCATGTGGCTCGCCGAGTACCACCGGTCTGAATCCATTCAGAAGCATTCCAGGCCATGCAATTGCTGCAAAACATAGATCTAGCCTCCTACCACTCATCCATCACGTAAAGTGGCAAACTTTACGTGAATCCAAAGAGATCTAGGCCATTTGCACATTGGGCTAGGGTTTGGGACATGAAAGCTTCACTAAACACTCCAACACAGGGACTTTCATGCTCTCTGATTCTTCTCCCTTCCAGATCTGAGGTAGCAACCTCAGATCTAACCTCTAGACTTCCCATTACATCCATAGACAAGTTCCCACAAACCCCAAAATGAAGAAACACATAATAACAGCCCAAGAACGAGATATTACCTCCAAGAGATGCCCCAACTGCAATGTAATTCGAATCCAAGCAAAGCCCCTTGCTCCAAGCCTTCAATCTCCCAAAATTCCTACAACAATTACTTCTCCAAGCTCCAATCCACTCAACAATGGTGCTTCTCCGAGATTTAGGGTTTTCTGGGGCTCAAGGGGTGATAAGGAGGCTGGGAGGAAAACGTAATGTTCTTTATATAGGGCTCAACCCCGAGAATTAGGGTTTTCTCCAATCAGCGCCTACTCGCCGA
The DNA here is from genome assembly GCF_002870075.4 of Lactuca sativa. Lineage (NCBI taxonomy): Eukaryota > Viridiplantae > Streptophyta > Magnoliopsida > Asterales > Asteraceae > Lactuca > Lactuca sativa. The sequence continues at coordinate 348,394,868 of NC_056626.2, forward strand.
GTCCTCCTCACTGACTCGCCGAGTCGGCTACTTAGCATGCGACCCAGTCGCGACTCTACTCGCCGAGTCCATCCATGGACTCGCCGAGTCACTCTTTCACAACTTACTCTTTTAGCCCTTCAACTCTACTCTTGATATTTCGGGATGTTACAATTCTCCCCCACTTAAATTAGGCTTCGTCCTCGAAGCCTATGGCAACTCAACTCCAAAATACTCCCACGACGCGCCACCTGGCCCTAACTGGACCAGGTTCCTCAAAGCATAACCATCAAACTCGAACTCCCTTCCTCTTCCTTGCGGTGTCCTGACCACCGTCTCAAACCGGGCACCGGATGTACCCTCTGATAATCACACTCAACAATCGAGAATTACCCGAGATGTATCACTGCTCCAAATCTCAACAACCGCTCGACCCATAAGGGCTAGAAAGCCATGAACCATCGGATCCCCGATCCTTATCCCACTTTATCCATTCCGTGCTGACAGAAAGACCCACTCTTCAATCTCAGAGCAACTGCCACGAGTTCTCCTCTTGCAATCACATACGCATGCTGAACTTGCCCAGTACCCTCGGGTTGGGAAAAACCCGATGCACTGATGATATCCTCCAACATCCCCCCAGGATGAACCACTAGTACATATCCAATACCCTGATCAGAATCAAATTCGGAGTCCCCGACTCCCTCCCTGCATTCATCCTGAGACTCTTGGCCCTACTCTCGCGGAACCCCTTCCGCGTCCTCAGCAGACATCCCAACATGATGTCATTCCATACCACTGTCACAGACACAATGTTCAACCACCATACTCCAAATCATCCACTCTCACTACTACTTTCACTTCCGTGAACCAACACTCCCCCCCCCCCCCGGGGGTTACATACCTTTCTCTTCCCTTACCCAGGGAAACCACTAGCCAACCTTGCCACTACTCCATGTATCACACATGCTCTGGATCTGCTCGCAAGGGCCCTCGGGTCCATGCGCTACCTCTCCCCAACAAATGAGGGTCCGACACCTCCTCCTATACAACAACTCAAAGGGTGGCATACAAATGCACTAATGATGGCTGTTGATATAGGATAACTCAACCAAAAATAAATACGTGCCGCAACTCCCTCCGAGATATAATACACATGCCCGAAGCATGTCTTCAAGCGTCTGAATTGCTCGTTCGCTCTGAAGTGTCCTCAGACATCATCATGATCCAAATAACCCACTAACTTCCTCCCCGTGACCACTATCCCGGCCCAGGGACGCGCAAGTCACAAAACTCTCTTTTCCTCATGCGAGAAAATACAATCCAACCGAGGATCGCCTAAACTCTAATCTCTGGTTTCTGCTGCGCATATCCCTTGCGCATCTCACCGCATCTCCCGACAGAGACAGTGACCCCAGTCTCGCTCCCGGTTCAACACCCAGGCTCCAGAACTCAATACTAGGGATACTCAAGCCCAAAACTTTTCCACATCATACACTGATCGGAGATCATTCCATCATCACATTCTCTTGCCATCTAGTGAGTACTACGGCTCCCCGCAGTATCACAACACCCTCTGACTAGTGAGTACTAAGGGTCCCCGCAGTATCACAACACCCTCTAACTAGTGAGTACTACGGCTCCCCGCAGTATCACAACACCCTCTGACTAGTGAGTACTACGGCTCCCCGCAGTATCACAACACCCTCTGACTAGTGAGTACTACGGCTCCCCGCAGTATCACAACACCCTCTGACTAGTGAGTACTACGGCTCCCCGCAGTATCACAACACCCTCTGACTAGTGAGTACTACGGCTCCCCGCAGTATCACAACACTCTCTGACTAGTGAGTACTACGGCTCCCCGCAGTATCACAACACTCTCTGACTAGTGAGTACTACGGCTCCCCGCAGTATCACAACACCCTCTGACTCCACTAGCTTATGCTCCGCAGACTATCACAGGCAGCTACCCATACTCGGCTCGAATACACATTCCAGACTCTGGAAGCAATCGACATATCAAAATGCCCACCCTTGCGAAGTTCCATTCTCTTAATAATCTCCCTGGATGCCCATACTCGAAGGGCTCCCACTAGATCCGTAGATACCTGATACACAACAAATCATTTCAACTCAAGATTTACGAGTAACCTCGAAATAAAGGTATCATACCCGGATACCTCAGAATATCCCAACAGAACATCACAAGATCCTGCCACAACCACTGATTCCCTTACTCCCAATACCATACGCTCACGACAATACATTTCCTTTGAATCCCATAATAATTTCTGATATCACACGATGCGCAACTTCAGTGCATCCAAACACTCAATTGGAATACAAGGAAGGCGCTAACCCTTCAGAACACACTGATGATCCTCCGAAACCCTTTCCATTACCACTAAAAATTCAAGCAAGAATACACATCCTAGCCCAGGAATTGGCTACTCGATAATCGGCTACCCATATCTCAACCCAGAAGTTCTCAACTGCCCATACCATCATTACGAGCCTTCCACTCGAGACGACTCTGACCACCATCAGATTCCTGATCATTGACCACCCGCCGTGGAGACACCCATCCTTCTCTTAGACATATATCACATGCATTATCTCGCCCTGCACCTTCCTTAATCACCCATGACCCTGATCTCATGAATTCAAGCCGCAGGTTCTGCATCCAACCCCTAACCGCTCTTGCACCAATCTCTGGTTCTCTCAATAAACCACCCAGTTCTCCCCCACTTAGGGTTCGAACCATCACTATCTGACACATCAACAACCTCACGAACTATTTCCACCAGCAATAACGCACCTGCCCCTGGAAAGTGCTACGCAACACCCGATAATCCCCTTTAAGGAAATTAATCGACCTCATAACTCTGTTCCTCAGATGAACTCCTCAAGAACTTTTCGCCACGACTACCTCTAGTCGTTCCAAATCTCGTACCAATCAAGTACCAAAAAACTCAACTGCTCAATAACATCCCTGGCTCATAGACCGAACCACAAAATCATCGTACCCCTCACCTCAACTCATCAAACGTCGCTCCAACACCGGGATCATCCCAAGAACAGGGACCCACTCCCATTTTCAACACCCAACATAGATAGAAAACTCTCTACACTGCTAAACTCGACTGAACTCCCCACTGATACCACTATAATACATCCTACTATACTCAAATAGGTGTAGTGTGGTCCTCAACTATCTCAGTCCCAACTGACTATCTGCTCCTGACAAATCACTGCCTCGCGGCACACATGCTACCTGATACTCTGGAAGAAATCATCATCAATAACGACCTGCAGGGTTTACCCCCAAACCCAAAACTAAAACATCAGGCCTTTCGTGTTTCGCACACGAACATAAATAGCACCACTCACATAGAAGGTGACCTCTCCTCTATCGACTGATTGCTCAACTCAGACCGAAATTCTCCTCTCCCTCTAACTCCTTACCAAAATACTCTGATAGGCTCTCGACTTCCCTCTCGAGGGACGCCTCTCCAAATTCAATCATGGCCTACAGGCCTAAAACCCATAGCGTCCAATCTCTACCTCATTAATCGTGACCGGATAACCAGAGAATCACAAGCGTCATTCACTACGAACCATGGTACTCATCCCATGACATCTCTTCTCAATATGCTCCGGTGTATGGTACCCGAACCATAGCATCACTCCTCTATCTGCTCCGATGTATGATACTCGAACCATAACATCACTCCTCAATCTGCTCCGATGTATGGTACTCAACCATAACATCACTCTTCAATCCGCTCCAATGTATGGTACTCGAACCATAACATCACTCCTCAATCTGCTCTGATGTATGGTACTCGAACCATACATCACTCCTTAATACGCTCATTAGAATCTTCAGAATACTCCCTGTATCAAGTATGGGTCCTCTGCTTTCAGTAGTACGGGCCCATACTACCTGCCACATCTACCCATACTTTCCACACGGACTATCCTGAGGCTCCTAAGTAGCTGCTCAACCTTCTCGTTCACCAATTCCATCGCGCGCTCGCTCCCCAGCGAAATTCTCTACCCTGCCAGTGCACTCATCTGGCTAAGGTTACTCCCTAGGCTCTTCTCAGATTCCCACACTTCTCTGCCATCAGCTGCTGAAGAGCTCCTAATGATGCCAGCCATCTACCTCCTGAATATCGTCATATTCGCTTGGTAGCTGACTCCCATCATCGAGAGTTCCACAAAGCACGAAGCAAGCAACATTCGAGCATCGAAGAATATATATGACTCACTCTGGGTGATAACTCCGCTTACTCTGCTCATCCTCGGAAGTACCACCGAACTCTACAACTCTTCCCCTCGCGGGCTCTAACTATTCTTTCTCCAAGTACTACAGTACTCATCTAGGTATCTTCCCTAGATTACTCCTCTACTCAAATCCCTAAAGGATTCCAATCAAATATTCTCACTCATCACATACTCAAAAGCACGACGCATATCACAACAATTCCTAGGCTAAGGCATCACAAATCAGGCCACTCTAGTCCTAATATATGGAATACCTAGCCTGTCTCTAGCATGCAATAATATCTCATAAAGTGCATCATAAATATCTCATAACACAAAAGTGAGGGTATTTTGGGAAATCACCGTTCGGGCTCTGGCTGATTGTACACACTGCTCTTTCTCGTTTTCTCTTTGAACTCTTATTCGCTTTAGAAAATTATTTCTTTGAAAACTTTTCTTACTTCCTCAGTTTGAGTCCAGAATTACCCGAAGGTGCATCCGAATCCCTCAAACCAAGGCTCTGATACCAACTTGTAACACTGTAAATTTCAAGACAAAATTTTCATTTTAAATAATCATTTTATTCTTAGAACACTTGTTAAAAATCTCATTCATAATCAAATTACAAAACATAGCTCCATTTTCACTTGCATAGAAAACCAGGATCCTCCAAAATATGACTCTTGCTCTGGTGTGTACAATCAAGCCGGTGTCGTACCGTGATACTGAAAGAAACCTGAAAACAACATAACACAAAACACTGTAAGCACGAAGCTTAGTGAGTTCCCCAAAATACCACACACATAACACATATAAGCCACTCGAGGCTATAACTCTGTGGGTCCGTGCACCCAAACTCTGTGAACCCTCAGGTTCTAACTCTGTGAACCTTCCGGTTCTAACTCTAGGAACCCTTCGGTTCCAACTCTGCAAACATGCACAGCATAAATCACATAGAAATAATGCAGTACAACACATAACATACATAGCATACAAATACTCTGTCACATAACTCTGGTTACCTACTCAAGGTAAAGCATAGTGAGAAGACTCACCTGGCAAGCAAAAAGCAGATATCTCCATACTCGGATCTCGAACTCGCCACCGCCTAACACGTAAGGCAAAACTCTCATGACTATAACTCTCGAGACTAGAATCAATCCTCTTAATGCACCCTCTTAAGGGTAAAAGACTATTTTACCCCTCTCTTGGCCCAAAGGCCACATCGCTGACCAAACCCTAAAAGTCAATGGTCAACCCTTGGTCAAAATCAAAGTCCTCAGTCAAAGTCAACCCCTGACTGACCCTACTCGCCGAGTCAACTCTATGACTCGCCGAGTTTCTATAATCAGAACTTCACTCAATCCGTGACTTAACTCGCCGAGTCACTCCGAGACTCGCCGAGTCCAACAACTCTAAGTCCACTCGCACACAACTCACCGAGTCATCCCTTGACTCACCGATTCTCGACTCCACTAGGGAATATCGGGACTCTTCGACAAGACTCGCCGAGTCCAAGAACAGACTCGCCGAGTCCAAGTCTATCATCAACCTACTCGCCGAGTTGTTCATACAACTCGCCGAGTTCCAGGCCATCTTCATCCAACTCGTCGAGTACACCCATGTGACTCGCCGAGTACCACCGGTCTGAATCCATTCAGAAGCATTCCAGGCCATGCAATTGCTCCAAAACATAGATCTAGCCTCCTACCACTCATCCATCACGTAAAGTGGCAAACTTTACGTGAATCCAAAGAGATCTAGGCCATTTGCACATTGGGCTAGGGTTTGGGACATGAAAGCTTCACTAAACACTCCAACACAGGGACTTTCATGCTCTCTGATTCTTCTCCCTTCCAGATCTGAGGTAGCAACCTCAGATCTAACCTCTAGACTTCCCATTACATCCATAGACAAGTTCCCACAAATCCCAAAATGAAGAAACACATAATAACAGCCCAAGAACGAGATATTACCTCCAAGAGATGCCCCAACTGCAATGTAATTCGAATCCAAGCAAAGCCCCTTGCTCCAAGCCTTCAATCTCCCAAAATTCCTACAACAATTACTTCTCCAAGCTCCAATCCACTCAACAATGGTGCTTCTCCGCGATTTAGGGTTTTCTGGGGCTCAAGGGGTGATAAGGAGGCTGGGAGGAAAACATAATGTTCTTTATATAGGGCTCAACCCCGAGAATTAGGGTTTTCTCCAATCAGCGCCTACTCGCCGAGTCTTCCTCACTGACTCGCCGAGTCGGCTACTTAGCACGCGACCCAGTCGCGACTCTACTCGCCGAGTCCATCCATGGACTCGCCGAGTCACTCTTTCACAACTTACTCTTTTAGCCCTTCAACTCTACTCTTGATATTTCGGGATGTTACAATTCTCCCCCACTTAAATTAGGCTTCGTCCTCGAAGCCTATGGCAACTCAACTCCAAAATACTCCCACGACGCGCCACCTGGCCCTAACTGGACCAGGTTCCTCAAAGCATAACCATCAAACTCGAACTCCCTTCCTCTTCCTTACGGTGTCCTGACCACCGTCTCAAACCGGGCACCGGATGTACCCTCTGATAATCACACTCAACAATCGAGAATTACCCGAGATGTATCACTGCTCCAAATCTCAACAACCGCTCGACCCATAAGGGCTAGAAAGCCATGAACCATCGGATCCCCGATCCTTATCCCACTTTATCCATTCCGTGCTGACAGAAAGACCCACTCTTCAATCTCAGAGCAACTCCCACGAGTTCTCCTCTTGCAATCACATACGCATGCTGAACTTGCCCAGTACCCTCGGGTTGGGAAAAACCCGATGCACTGATGATATCCTCCAACATCCCCCCAGGATGAACCACTAGTACATATCCAATACCCTGATCAAAATCAAATTCGGAGTCCCCGACTCCCTCCCTGCATTCATCCTGAGACTCTTGGCCCGACTCTCGCGGAACCCCTTCTGCGTCCTCAGCAGACATCCCAACATGATGTCATTCCATACCACTGTCACAGACACAATGTTCAACCACCATACTCCAAATCATCCACTCTCACTACTACTTTCACTTCCGTGAACCAACACTCCCCCCCCCCCCCGGGGGTTACATACCTTTCTCTTCCCTTACCCAGGGAAACCACTAGCCAACCTTGCCACTACTCCATGTATCACACATGCTCTGGATCTGCTCGCAAGGGCCCTTGGGTCCATGCGCTACCTCTCCCCAACAAATGAGGGTCCGACACCTCCTCCCATACAACAACTCAAAGGGTGGCATACAAATGCACTAATGATGGCTGTTGATATAGGATAACTCAACCAAAAATAAATACGTGCCGCAACTCCCTCCGAGATATAATACACATGCCCGAAGCATGTCTTCAAGCGTCTGAATTGCTCGTTCGCTCTGAAGTGTCCTCAGACATCATCATGATCCAAATAACCCACTAACTTCCTCCCCGTGACCACTATCCCGGCCCAGGGACGCGCAAGTCACAAAATTCTCTTTTCCTCATGCGAGAAAATACAATCCAACCGAGGATCGCCTAAACTCTAATCTCTGGTTTCTGCTGCGCATCTCACCGCATCTCCCGACAGAGACAGTGACCCCAGTCTCGCCCCCGGTTCAACACCCAGGCTCCAGAACTCAATACTAGGGATACTCAAGCCCAAAACTCTTCCACATCATACACTGATCGGAGATCATTCCACCATCACATTCTCTTGCCATCTAGTGAGTACTACGGCTCCCCGCAGTATCACAACACCCTCTGACTAGTGAGTACTACGGCTCCCCGCAGTATCACAACACCCTCTGACTAGTGAGTACTACGACTCCCCGCAGTATCACAACACCCTCTGACTAGTGAGTACTACGGCTCCCCGCAGTATCACAACACTCTCTGACTAGTGAGTACTACGGCTCCCCGCAGTATCACAACACTCTCTGACTAGCGAGTACTACGGCTCCCCGCAGTATCACAACACCCTCTGACTCCACTAGCTTATGCTCCGCAGACTATCACAGGCAGCTACCCATACTCGGCTCGAATACACATTCCAGACTCTGGAAGCAATCGACATATCAAAATGCCCACCCTTGCGAAGTTCCATTCTCTTAATAATCTCCCTGGATGCCCATACTCGAAGGGCTCCCACTAGATCCGTAGATACCTGATACACCACAAATCGTTTCAACTCAAGATTTACGAGTAACCCCGAAATAAAGGTATCATACCCGGATACCTCAGAATATCCCAACAGAACATCACAAGATCCTGCCACAACCACTGATTCCCTTACTCCCAATACCATACGCTCACGACAATACATTTCCTTTGAATCCCATAATAGTTTCTGATATCACACGATGCGCAACTTCAGTGCATCCAAACACTCAATTGGAATACAAGGAAGGCGCTAACCCTTCAGAACACACTGATGATCCTCCGAAACCCTTTCCATTACCACTAAAAATTCAAGCAAGAATACACATCCTAGCCCAGGAATTGGCTACTCGATAATCGGCTACCCATATCTCAACCCAGAAGTTCTCAACTGCCCATACCATCATTACGAGCCTTCCACTCGAGACGACTCTGACCACCATCAGATTCTTGATCATTGACCACCCGCCGTGGAGACACCCATCCTTCTCTTAGACATATATCACATGCATTATCTCGCCCTGCACCTTCCTTAATCACCCATGACCCTGATCTCATGAATTCAAGCCGCAGGTTCTGCATCCAACCCCTAACCGCTCTTGCACCAATCTCTGGTTCTCTCAATAAACCACCCAGTTCTCCCCCACTTAGGGTTCGAACCATCACTATCTGACACATCAACAACCTCACGAACTATTTCCACCAGCAATAACGCACCTGCCCCTGGAAAGTGCTACGCAACACCCGATAATCCCCTTTAAGGAAATTAATCGATCTCATAACTCTGATCCTCAGATGAACTCCTCAAGAACTTTTCGCCACGACTGCCTCTAGTCGTTCCAAATCTCGTACCAATCAAGTACCAAACAACTCAACTGCTCAATAACATCCCTGGCTCATAGACCGAACCACAAAATCATCGTACCCCTCACCTCAACTCATCAAACATCGCTCCAACACCGGGATCATCCCAAGAACAGGGACCCACTCCCATTTTCAACACCCAACATAGATAGAAAACTCTCTACACTGCTAAACTCGACTGAACTCCCCACTGATACCACTATAATACATCCTACTATACTCAAATAGGTGTAGTGTGGTCCTCAACTATCTCAGTCCCAACTGACTATCTGCTCCTGACAAATCACTGCCTCGCGGCACACATGCTACCTGATACTCTGGAAGAAATCATCATCAATAACGATCTGCAGGGTTTACCCCCAAACCCAAAACTAAAACATCAGGCCTTTCGTGTTTCGCACACGAACATAAATAGCACCACTCAGATAGAAGGTGACCTCTCCTCTATCGACTGATTGCTCAACTCAGACCGAAATTTTCCTCTCCCTCTAACTCCTTACCAAAATACTCTGATAGGCTCTCGACTTCCCTCTCGAGGGACGCCTCTCCAAATTCAATCATGGCCTACAAGCCTAAAACCCATAGCGTCCAATCTCTACCTCATCAATCGTGACCGGATAACCAGAGAATCACAAGCATCATTCACTACGAACCATGGTACTCATCCCATGACATCTCTTCTCAATATGCTCCGGTGTAAGGTACCCGAACCATAGCATCACTCCTCCATCTGCTCCGATGTATGATACTCGAACCATAACATCACTCCTCAATCTGCTCCGATGTATGGTACTCAACCATAACATCACTCTTCAATCCGCTCCAATGTATGGTACTCGAACCATAACATCACTCCTCAATCTGCTCTGATGTATGGTACTCGAACCATACATCACTCCTTAATACGCTCATTAGAATCTTCAGAATACTCCCTGTATCAAGTATGGGTCCTCTGCTTTCAGTAGTACGGGCCCATACTACCTACCACATCTACCCATACTTTCCACACGGACTATCTCGAGGCTCCTAAGTAGCTGCTCAACCTTCTCGTTCACCAATTCCATCGCGCGCTCGCTCCCCAGCGAAATTCTCTACCTTGCCAGTGCACTCATTTGGCTAAGGTTACTCCCTAGGCTCTTCTCAGATTCCCACACTTCTCTGCCATCAGCTGCAGAAGAGCTCCTAATGATGCCAGCCATCTACCTCCTGAATATCATCATATTCGCTTTGTAGCTGACTCCCATCATCGAGAGTTCCACAAAGCACGAAGCAAGCAGCATTCGAGCATCGAAGAATATATATGACTCACTCTGGGTGATAACTCCGCTTGCTCTGCTCATCCTCGGAAGTACCACCGAACTCTGCAACTCTTCCCCTCGCGGGCTCTAACTATTCTTTCTCCAAGTACTACAGTACTCATCTAGGTATCTTCCCTAGATTACTCCTCTACTCAAATCCCCTAAAGGATTCCAATCAAATATTCTCACTCATCACATACTCAAAAGCACGACGCATATCACAACAATTCCTAGGCTAAGGCATCACAAATCAGGCCACTCTAGTCCTAATATATGGAATACCTAGCCTGTCTCTAGCAGGCAATAATATCTCATAAAGTGCATCATAAATATCTCATAACACAAAAGTGAGGGTATTTTGGGAAATCACCGTTCGGGCTCTGGCTGATTGTACACACTACTCTTTCTCGTTTTCTCTTTGAACTCTTATTCGTTTTAGAAAATTATTTCTTTGAAAACTTTTCTTACTTCCTCAGTTTGAGTCCAGAATTACCCGAAGGCGCATCCGAATCCCTCAAACCAAGGCTCTGATACCAACTTGTAACACTGTAAATTTCAAGACAAAATTTTCATTTTAAATAATCATTTTATTCTTAGAACACTTGTTAAAAATCTCATTCATAATCAAATTACAAAAAATAGCTCCATTTTCACTTGCATAGAAAACCAGGATCCTCCAAAATATGACTCTTGCTCTGGTGTGTACAATCAAGCCGGTGCCGTACCGTGATACTGAAAGAAACCTGAAAACAACATAACACAAAACACTGTAAGCACGAAGCTTAGTGAGTTCCCCAAAATACCACACACATAACACATATAAGCCACTCGAGGCTATAACTCTATGGGTCCGTGCACCCAAACTCTGTGAACCCTCAGGTTCTAACTCTGTGAACCTTCCGGTTCTAACTCTAGGAACCCTTCGATTCCAACTCTGCAAACATGCACAGCATAAATCACATAGAAATAATGCAGTACAACACATAACATACATAGCATACAAATACTCTTTCATATAACTCTGGTTACCTACTCAAGGTAAAGTATAGTGAGAAGACTCACCTGGCAAGCAAAAAGCAGATATCTCCATACTCGGATCTCGAACTCGCCACCGCCTAACACGTAAGGCAAAACTCTCATGACTATAACTCTCGAGACTAGAATCAATCCTCTTAATGCACCCTCTTAAGGGTAAAAGACTATTTTACCCCTCTCTTGGCCCAAAGGCCACATCGCTGACCAAACCCTAAAAGTCAATGGTCAACCCTTGGTCAAAATCAAAGTCCTCAGTCAAAGTCAACCCCTGACTGACCCTACTCGCCGAGTCAACTCTATGACTCGCCGAGTTTCTATAATCAGAACTTCACTCAATCCGTGACTTAACTCGCCGAGTCACTCCGAGACTCGCCGAGTCCAACAACTCTAAGTCCACTCGCACACAACTCACCGAGTCATCCCTTGACTCACCGATTCTCGACTCCACTAGGGAATATCGGGACTCTTCGACAAGACTCGCCGAGTCCAAGAACAGACTCGCCGAGTCCAAGTCTATCATCAACCTACTCGCCGAGTTGTTCATACAACTCGCCGAGTTCCAGGCCATCTTCATCCAACTCGTCGAGTACACCCATGTGACTCGCCGAGTACCACCGGTCTGAATCCATTCAGAAGCATTCCAGGCCATGCAATTGCTCCAAAACATAGATCTAGCCTCCTACCACTCACCCATCACGTAAAGTGGCAAACTTTACGTGAATCCAAAGAGATCTAGGCCATTTGCACATTGGGCTAGGGTTTGGGACATGAAAGCTTCACTAAACACTCCAACACAGGGACTTTCATGCTCTCTGATTCTTCTCCCTTCCAGATCTGAGGTAGCAACCTCAGATTTAACCTCTAGACTTCCCATTACATCCATAGACAAGTTCCCACAAACCCCAAAATGAAGAAACACATAATAACAGCCCAAGAACGAGATATTACCTCCAAGAGATGCCCCAACTGCAATGTAATTCGAATCCAAGCAAAGCCCCTTGCTCCAAGCCTTCAATCTCCCAAAATTCCTACCACAATTACTTCTCCAAGCTCCAATCCACTCAACAATGGTGCTTCTCCGCGATTTAGGGTTTTCTGGGGCTCAAGGGGTGATAAGGAGGCTGGGAGGAAAACATAATGTTCTTTATATAGGGCTCAACCCTGAGAATTAGGGTTTTCTCCAATCAGCGCCTACTCGCCGAGTCCTCCTCACTGACTCGCCGAATCGGCTACTTAGCACGCGACCCAGTCGCGACTCTACTCGCCGAGTCCATCCATGGACTCGCCGAGTCACTCTTTCACAACTTACTCTTTTAGCCCTTCAACTCTACTCTTGATATTTCGGGATGTTACAATTCTCCCCCACTTAAATTAGGCTTCGTCCTCGAAGCCTATGGCAACTCAACTCCAAAATACTCCCACGACGCGCCACCTGGCCCTAACTGGACCAGGTTCCTCAAAGCATAACCATCAAACTCGAACTCGCTTCCTCTTCCTTGGTGTCCTGACCACCGTCTCAAACCGGGCACCGGATGTACCCTCTGATAATCACACTCAACAATCGAGAATTACCCGAGATGTATCACTGCTCCAAATCTCAACAACCGCTCGACCCATAAGGGCTAGAAAGCCATGAACCATCGGATCCCCGATCGTTATCCCACTTTATCCATTCCGTGCTGACAGAAAGACCCACTCTTCAATCTCAGAGCAACTCCCACGAGTTCTCCTCTTGCAATCACATACGCATGCTGAACTTGCCCAGTACCCTCGGGTTTGGAAAAACACGATGCACTGATGATATCCTCCAACATCCCCCCAGGATGAACCACTAGTACATATCCAATACCCTGATCAGAATCAAATTCGGAGTCCCCGACTCCCTCCCTGCATTCATCTTGAGACTCTTGGCCCTACTCTCGCGGAACCCCTTCCGCGTCCTCAGCAGACATCCCAACATGATGTCATTCCATACCACTGTCACAGACACAATGTTCAACCACCATACTCCAAATCATCCACTCTCACTACTACTTTCACTTCCGTGAACCAACACTCCCCCCCCGGGGGTTACATACCTTTCTCTTCCCTTACCCAGGGAAACCACTAGCCAACCTTGCCACTACTCCATGTATCACACATGCTCTGGATCTGCTCGCCAGGGCCCTCGGGTCCATGCGCTACCTCTCCCCAACAAATGAGGGTCCGACACCTCCTCCCATACAACAACTCAAAGGGTGGCATACAAATGCACTAATGATGGCTGTTGATATAGGATAACTCAACCAAAAATAAATACGTGCCGCAACTCCCTCCGAGATATAATACACATGCCCGAAGCATGTCTTCAAGCGTCTGAATTGCTCGTTCGCTCTGAAGTGTCCTCAGACATCATCATGATCCAAATAACCCACTAACTTCCTCCCCGTGACCACTATCCCGGCCCAGGGACGCGCAAGTCACAAAATTCTCTTTTCCTCATGCGAGAAAATACAATCCAACCGAGGATCGCCTAAACTCTAATCTCTGGTTTCTGCTGCGCATATCCCTTGCGCATCTCACCGCATCTCCCGACAGAGACAGTGACCCCAGTCTCGCCCCCGGTTCAACACCCAGGCTCCAGAACTCAATACTAGGGATACTCAAGCCCAAAACTCTTCCACAACATACACTGATCGGAGATCATTCCACCATCACATTCTCTTGCCATCTAGTGAGTACTACGGCTCCCTGCAGTATCACAACACCCTCTGACTAGTGAGTACTACGGCTCCCCGCAGTATCACAACACCCTCTGACTAGTGAGTACTACGGCTCCCCGTAGTATCACAACACTCTCTGACTAGTGAGTACTACGGCTCCCCGCAGTATCACAACACTCTCTGACTAGTGAGTACTACGGCTCCCCGCAGTATCACAACACCCTCTGACTCCACTAGCTTATGCTCCGCAGACTATCACAGGCAGCTACCCGTACTCGGCTCGAATACACATTCCAGACTCTGGAAGCAATCGACATATCAAAATGCCCACCCTTGTGAAGTTCCATTCTCTTAATAATCTCCCTGGATGCCCATACTCGAAGGGCTCCCACTAGATCCGTAGATACCTGATACACCACAAATCGTTTCAACTCAAGATTTACGAGTAACCCCGAAATAAAGGTATCATACCCGGATACCTCAGAATATCCCAACAGAACATCACAAGATCCTGCCACAACCACTGATTCCCTTACTCCCAATACCATACGCTCACGACAATACATTTCCTTTGAATCCCATAATAATTTCTGATATCACACGATGCGCAACTTCAGTGCATCCAAACACTCAATTGGAATACAAGGAAGGCGCTAACCCTTCAGAACACACTGATGATCCTCCGAAACCCTTTCCATTACCACTAAAAATTCAAGCAAGAATACACATCCTAGCCCAGGAATTGGCTACTCGATAATCGGCTACCCATATCTCAACCCAGAAGTTCTCAACTGCCCATACCATCATTACGAGCCTTCCACTCGAGACGACTCTGACCACCATCAGATTCCTGATCATTGACCACCCGCCGTGGAGACACCCATCCTTCTCTTAGACATATATCACATGCATTATCTCGCCCTGCACCTTCCTTAATCACCCATGACCCTGATCTCATGAATTCAAGCCGCAGGTTCTGCATCCAACCCCTAACCGCTCTTGCACCAATCTTTGGTTCTCTCAATAAACCACCCAGTTCTCCCCCACTTAGGGTTCGAACCATCACTATCTGACACATCAACAACCTCACGAACTATTTCCACCAGCAATAACGCACCTGCCCCTGGAAAGTGCTACGCAACACCCGATAATCCCCTTTAAGGAAATTAATCGATCTCATAACTCTGAACCTCAGATGAACTCCTCAAGAACTTTTCGCCACGACTGCCTCTAGTCGTTCCAAATCTCGTACCAATCAAGTACCAAACAACTCAACTGCTCAATAACATCCCTGGCTCATAGACCGAACCACAAAATCATCGTACCCCTCACCTCAACTCATCAAACGTCGCTCCAACACCGGGATCATCCCAAGAACAGGGACCCACTCCCATTTTCAACACCCAACATAGATAGAAAACTCTCTACACTGCTAAACTCGACTGAACTCCCCACTGATACCACTATAATACATCCTACTATACTCAAATAGGTGTAGTGTGGTCCTCAACTATCTCAGTCCCAACTGACTATCTGCTCCTGACAAATCACTGCCTCGCGGCACACATGCTACCTGATACTCTGGAAGAAATCATCATCAATAACGACCTGCAGGGTTTACCCCCAAACCCAAAACTAAAACATCAGGCCTTTCGTGTTTCGCACACGAACATAAATAGCACCACTCACATAGAAGGTGACCTCTCCTCTATCGACTGATTGCTCAACTCAGACCGAAATTCTCCTCTCCCTCTAACTCCTTACCAAAATACTCTGATAGGCTCTCGACTTCCCTCTCGAGGGACGCCTCTCCAAATTCAATCATGGCCTACAGGCCTAAAACCCATAGCGTCCAATCTCTACCTCATCAATCGTGACCGGATAACCAGAGAATCACAAGCATCATTCACTACGAACCATGGTACTCATCCCATGACATCTCTTCTCAATATGCTCCGGTGTATGGTACCCGAACCATAACATCACTCCTCCATCTGCTCCGATGTATGATACTCGAACCATAACATCACTCCTCAATCTGCTCCGATGTATGGTACTCAACCATAACATTACTCTTCAATCCGCTCCAATGTATGGTACTCGAACCATAACATCACTCCTCAATCTGCTCTGATGTATGGTACTCGAACCATACATCACTCCTTAATACGCTCATTAGAATCTTCAGAATACTCCCTGTATCAAGTATGGGTCCTCTGCTTTCAGTAGTACGGGCCCATACTACCTGCCACATCTACCCATACTTTCCACACGGACTATCCCGAGGCTCCTAAGTAGCTGCTCAACCTTCTCGTTCACCAATTCCATCGCGCGCTCCCTCCCCAGCGAAATTCTCTACCCTGCCAGTGCACTCATCTGGCTAAGGTTACTCCCTAGGCTCTTCTCAGATTCCCACACTTCTCTGCCATCAGCTGCTGAAGAGCTCCTAATGATGCCAGCCATCTACCTTCTGAATATCGTCATATTCGCTTGGTAGCTGACTCCCATCATCGAGAGTTCCACAAAGCACGAAGCAAGCAGCATTCGAGCATCGAAGAATATATATGACTCACTCTGGGTGATAACTCCGCTTGCTCTGCTCATCCTTGGAAGTACCACCGAACTCTGCAACTCTTCCCCTCGCGGGCTCTAACTATTCTTTCTCCAAGTACTACAGTACTCATCTAGGTATCTTCCCTAGATTACTCCTCTACTCAAATCCCCTAAAGGATTCCAATCAAATATTCTCATTCATCACATACTCAAAAGCACGACGCATATCACAACAATTCCTAGGCTAAGGCATCACAAATCAGGCCACTCTAGTCCTAATATATGGAATACCTAGCCTGTCTCTAGCATGCAATAATATCTCATAGAGTGCATCATAAATATCTCATAACACAAAAATGAGGGTATTTTGGGAAATCACCGTTCGGGCTCTGGCTGATTGTACACACTGCTCTTTCTCGTTTTTTCTTTGAACTCTTATTCGCTTTAGAAAATTATTTCTTTGAAAAATTTTCTTACTTCCTCAGTTTGAGTCCAGAATTACCCGAAGGCGCATCCGAATCCCTCAAACCAAGGCTCTGATACCAACTTGTAACACCATAAATTTCAAGACAAAATTTTCATTTTAAATAATCATTTTATTCTTAGAACACTTGTTAAAAATCTCATTCATAATCAAATTACAAAACATAGCTCCATTTTCACTTGCATAGAAAACCAGGATCCTCCAAAATATGACTCTTGCTCTGGTGTGTACAATCAAGCCGGTGCCGTACCGTGATACTGAAAGAAACCTGAAAACAACATAACACAAAACACTGTAAGCACGAAGCTTAGTGAGTTCCCCAAAATACCACACACATAACACATATAAGCCACTCGAGGCTATAACTCTATGGGTCCGTGCACCCAAACTCTGTGAACCCTCAGGTTCTAACTCTGTGAACCTTCCGGTTCTAACTCTAGGAACCCTTCGGTTCCAACTCTGCAAACATGCACAGCATAAATCACATAGAAATAATGCAATACAACACATAACATACATAGCATACAAATACTCTGTCACATAACTCTGGTTACCTACTCAAGGTAAAGTATAGTGAGAAGACTCACCTGGCAAGCAAAAAGCAGATATCTCCATACTCGGATCTCGAACTCGCCACCGCCTAACACGTAAGGCAAAACTCTCATGACTATAACTCTCGAGACTAGAATCAATCCTCTTAATGCACCCTCTTAAGGGTAAAAGACTATTTTACCCCTCTCTTGGCCCAAAGGCCACATCGCTGACCAAACCCTAAAAGTCAATGGTCAACCCTTGGTCAAAATCAAAGTCCTCAGTCAAAGTCAACCCCTGACTGACCCTACTCGCCGAGTCAACTCTATGACTCGCCGAGTTTCTATAATCAGAACTTCACTCAATCCGTGACTTAACTCGCCGAGTCACTCCGAGACTCGCCGGGTCCAACAACTCTAAGTCCACTCGCACACAACTCACCGAGTCATCCCTTGACTCACCGATTCTCGACTCCACTAGGGAATATCGGGACTCTTCGACAAGACTCGCCGAGTCCAAGAACAGACTCGCCGAGTCCAAGTCTATCATCAACCTACTCGCCGAGTTGTTCATACAACTCGCCGAGTTCCAGGCCATCTTCATCCAACTCGTCGAGTACACCCATGTGACTCGCCGAGTACCACCGGTCTGAATCCATTCAGAAGCATTCCAGGCCATGCAATTGCTCCAAAACATAGATCTAGCCTCCTGCCACTCATCCATCACGTAAAGTGGCAAACTTTACGTGAATCCAAAGAGATCTAGGCCATTTGCACATTGGGCTAGGGTTTGGGACATGAAAGCTTCACTAAACACTCCAACACAGGGACTTTCATGCTCTCTGATTCTTCTCCCTTCCAGATCTGAGGTAGCAACCTCAGATTTAACCTCTAGACTTCCCATTACATCCATAGACAAGTTCCCACAAACCCCAAAATGAAGAAACACATAATAACAGCCCAAGAACGAGATATTACCTCCAAGAGATGCCCCAACTGCAATGTAATTCGAATCCAAGCAAAGCCCCTTGCTCCAAGCCTTCAATCTCCCAAAATTCCTACCACAATTACTTCTCCAAGCTCCAATCCACTCAACAATGGTGCTTCTCCGCGATTTAGGGTTTTCTGGGGCTCAAGGGGTGATAAGGAGGCTGGGAGGAAAACATAATGTTCTTTATATAGGGCTCAACCCCGAGAATTAGGGTTTTCTCCAATCAGCGCCTACTCGCCGAGTCCTCCTCACTGACTCGCCGAGTCGGCTACTTAGCACGCGACCCAGTCGCGACTCTACTCGCCGAGTCCATCCATGGACTCGCCGAGTCACTCTTTCACAACTTACTCTTTTAGCCCTTCAACTCTACTCTTGATATTTCGGGATGTTATAAGGGACCACTTCCCCATGAGTTTACGGCCGTAAAATCATGGTAATACATACGAATTTGCGAATTGGGGTCCTTAGATCTATGTTGTAAGGTTCTAGGCTACTAACCAAGGCTTAGTAAGGTGTTTAGGGCATCAAAACACACTTTGGGGGAGTTTACGGTTTTGGTAGATTCCTAACCTGTAAACTCATAAACAAGGGGTTTTTTGGTGTTTTTCATGTGCTAAAATCATCAAGGAAGGGATCCATGCTAGGTTCTAAGCATAAGGAAGTATCTAGGAACACTTTGGCACCCAAATTAGGTTTTACGGCCTAAGAAGATCTTGGGCCGTAAACACCTTGTTCTTGTGATTCTTGAGGTATTTCTTGATATATGGAAGTGTAACAAGCCTTAAGATACTCTAGGATAGATGTACTTACAAGATAGAGGCTTGAAAAGGTGCCAAAAGGCCAAGAACACTAGTGTGTGTTCTTGGTGTTCTTGGTGAAACTAGAAGATCTACACTTTTGGAATGATTTCATGGATAGAAGTGTGTTAGATCACTAGATTAAGTAATATATCAACTTAATAGGGCTAGAAACACTTACAACTTGAAGATCTAGAAGGAAAGGTCGGATGCTACTTGAGAGGATTTGAGATCTAACTTTGAAATGGTGAAAAAGTGATTTAAATGGCTAAGTGCCATATATATACTCACTAGGGTTTACGGTCCAAATACCATTTTGGCCGTAAACTTCAAACTCTTGAAGTTTTTGGAACTTTATTGTTGCACAATAAACCCTAGGGCATCCTCTCTCCTGATATCTTCTAAACGGTTAATCCTAACATAATCAAACTTATTCCAAAAAGCTTGAAAGTTTGCAGAAACTGTTCTGACTTCTATTGAAGTGAGGGGTTGTACAGAATAGAAATTTCGGGTTGTCACATCATCCCCCGTTAGATAGAATTTCGTCTCGAAATTAGAATTTAAGTAAAGGAAGTAAGCATGAATAATCGAACCAAAAAGTGGGGATACTTCATGATCGATTGATTCTCGCGCTCCCAAGTGAATTCGGGTCCTTGGTTGGCATTCCAGCGAACCTTCACTGAAGGGAAACGGCTAAGAATCGTTCGCATGACCTCTCGGTCCATGGTCACTACGGTTCTTCCACGCAGGTGAGGCTCTTGTGGAACTTGATATCTTCGAGTGGGATTTCAAGAGTCTCGTTGGATCGATACTTTTGTAAGTTCGAGAAGTGGAGGGTAGAATGCACGTTACTAAGCTCGCGGAGTAGGTTTAATTTGTGAGATACAGGGCCGATTCTGGCAAGAATCTTGGAAGTCCTAACTCTCTTGAATATAGCTTTTCACACTTTACGAAGCGTATTAACCCTACTCAGAGTGAGACTTCCAAAGGAATTTGGTTTCTCACCTGGAGTTCCAAGGGTTTCTCCCCTTTTTCTTCTTTTCCCAGTCAAGGGTCGCTCCCTTCTGGGTCAAATTCGTAAGAGGTTCCGAAATTTACGAGGAGTTCTAAATGAACTACGACAGTAGGTCTGCGAGAACTAGAATTTGGCGAATTTCTGTTGGCGTCTTCAGTGCCGACAAATTCTCAACGGTTTTGATAAATTGAAAGAGTCCTCAAGAATTTCCACATCACTAATAGTGGGTCTCAGGAATTTGACTCTTCAATTCCAAAACTCGTATTTAGAGAACTTCGCGCAACGCTTCTCTGATCGTATTGGTTCCATGGTTTGTTGTAGATTCTATTTATGATTTCCTTCTTACTATGAGGGTAGATAAGTAAGTCATTTACAATGTTAATGACGAACTGATCCAAGTAAGAATGGCGTACCCTATCCATTAAGTTCATGAATCTACTGGCGTATAGGTCCTATCCGAGGCGTATCACTATGGACTAGTAATGTCCGCATCGAGTTCGGAAGGTCGTCTTCGGGACATCCTTCTCTAACACTCGAAACTGGTGATATTCGGATCTCAGGTCCATTTCTGAAAGGTAATTCGTTTCTTGCGCTTGCTCAACCAACTCATCTATGCGAGGAAGAGATAATGATTTCCAATGGAAATATTGACGAGGTCTTCGATAGTCGATGTTCTTATGATACTATTCGTCCACCTTTCTGAGGAATAAGACCGAAGCTCTCCAGGGCGAGGAGCTGGGTCTTTCTATTCTTTTGCCGAGTAGTTCGTTTAGTTTTCCAGACTGTTCTTGTATCTTTGTAGGTGTTTAGACTGTAGGGCGATCTGGTTTCAGGAGTCGTACTGGGTTCTAAGTTTGTTCACATGACGATGCGATTATTCGTAGTCTTGGGCAGTCTTCGTCCTGAAGTTCATATTAGAGTTCATACATGGTTCATCGATCACCATTTCGTGTATACGAGTCGTATACAATTAAGATTGAAAAGATAGTCGAATAAATGATTCTTCTTTAGGCTCACATCCCAACGAGGAAAAGAAGTCAAAGGGGAATCATCAATTCTAAACCTGTAGAACCTTGATTATATACCACCCTTGTGTAAACATTATTCCGCGATAGATCAACCGTACTGACCTTTGGATTGAACTTGACGTACTGTACGAGTGGTACTTTGGGGAGGTTTCTTGAGATTTCTTCGGAAAGGATAAGAAGCATGAGGTACTCCATGCATGAGTACTTCAGTGTCCTGGTATGACGGCTTCACTGGAAAAGGCGATTTCGGAGAAAGAGATGTACGTACGGATCTCGGGACTTTCCTCGGGGCTCGAGAATAATACCGGGGCTTCGGGGTATTTCTGGCACGCAAAACGATGCAAAACGGGAGAGAGAAGAGAAGAAATGAACAAAACTCTCGGCTGCCCTCGCAAGCCTTTTATAGGGGCTGAGTCTCGCACGTACGCGGGGTGTACTGGTCCGAGAAACGTCACTGCTTACGTATCCGAAGCCACTTGCTGCGATGTCGACACCTTCAGAGTACGCGGGGCGTACCTCGAATCAGACCGGTGACTCGCTTCGGAGTACGTTGGAGTACGCGGCGCGACGTAAAAAGTGAATTCATAACTTCTTCGTTTGACGTCCGTTCTCACCAAACTTTTCGTCGTTTCGCTACTAACAACAAGATCTTCGATTCTCGTTTAGATCGCTAAGGCTAAATATCGCTCCAACGTAAATTCACTTTTTACGTCGCGCTGTGTCGTGCCGGTTCTGTCGCGAAACTTCGACAGGTCATAACTTCTTCCTATTATAACTCGGATTTTGGCGTTCTTTATATGCACGAAAACCTCGTGACATATACTAAAACTTGGTTAAGATTAATCCTTCTAGATAATCTTTCATCAAAAAGTCATTTTTGACGCTTATTGTCTCTAAATTGACTAGCCCTGATCTACGGGCGTTACAATTATCTTCCCCTTAAGATGATTACGTCCCGGAATCATCAACGAAATAGGACTTGCATAATGATTCCACACGTTATCTCTTCATCCTAGGTAATAACCGTAAATTCTATGTTTCCTCGAAAGAGTATTTAACTCTATGGCTTTCTTGACTGCAGACGATGCCCAATCTTGCATCTGCTTATCGTACTATGTTGTACTTTCAATCGTAACCTTCAAGTTACCAAATAAGTCCTCATTGTGGACTCCTTCTTCTTCTCAGGATAAATACTTTCCTTTATCTATTGTAACAAACTGATGGGTCGTGCTCTATTGAGCTCTCATCGCACGATGCGACGCTTAGACTCAGTCTTTAATAAAGTTAAATTCCAGAATGGAATATACCTTCCTTCATATTCTAATGTGATTTAATCACATTTCAGCATGTAGCAGTTCTACCTGCAAACTTCTTTTAACAACGAGCGCGACACTATCAATCGCATTAACTTCAACCTTCTGACTTAATTTAGATGTTACATCTAACTTGGTTCCATGAACCACGTAACAAACTCCTCGTAGTCGGACTCAATTTAAACATGACCACTAGGGTCGGAACAAGAACCATCTTACTAGTCATTACCGAAACAATGGTAATGACATACCAGAATAAAATGGAATCGATCACTAGCTTCTTGGTAACCTTGTGACTTTCCCTGATCCAAGTGGGAGTCTTGTGCTTCCGGTAGTATATGCATCTACTACCTTTCACACCTACTCGTACTCATCCCAAGTATTGTCCCGCAGTCGTCCAAGTCACCATACAAGAAAATCACATAATCATTCAACACATCAGATAGCAAAACTAGGGTTTATATTAATTCTTGAAACTATTACACAAAAGTTCAAGTTCACCCTATACTATGCCTCTAACAGGCTATGCTTCCTGATACAGACTTTATATATTAATATGAAGTCTTCATCTTTTAATCCTCCCATCCTTTTCTGCTTCGTTGAGGAACATGTTGAATGCCCTTGGCTGTGGAGGTGTGTTTTTCTGTGGGCAGTCTTTAGAAATATGACTTTCTTCGTTACCCCTATAGCACTACTTCTTGAGGGGTGCGCACTTATTGGCGTAGGGCCCTGTCTTCCCACATTTGTAACAAGTCATCTCCTCGCTACATTTCCCGAAGTGTTTCTTCTTTCACTTCTCACACCACTTAGCTTCATCTCTTCCCCCAGATTTCGAGAATTTACTTTCTTTGTCGATTATTGAAGATCCTTCACGCTTCCTTTTCTCTACAACTTCAGCTCTTTCCAGACCCTTTTCTTTTATTTGGGTCTCAACATTCTTGGCTACCCAGATGGCGGCCTTCAGAGTGGTTGCTTGTTTGACTATCGGACCAAAGTCCGCTGGTAATCCATTGGCAAACTTGTTGACCTTGGAAAGTTCAGTTGGAATTAGGTGTGGAATAAGCTTCATTTTCTCCGTAAA
Organism: Lactuca sativa; assembly: GCF_002870075.4. Lineage (NCBI taxonomy): Eukaryota > Viridiplantae > Streptophyta > Magnoliopsida > Asterales > Asteraceae > Lactuca > Lactuca sativa. Next base: position 348,418,978 of record NC_056626.2, read on the forward strand.
GCTCGTAGCGTATTCAGTAACGCTCAATTTTCCTTTCTTCAGATTCTGGAACTCATTGTTGATTTCCAGAAGATCTTGCTCAGAGCAGTATTGCAATTTTAGTTGCACCATGAATTCTTCCCAAGACATCTTGCTAGCTTCCCCCTTAGGCATCGAACCAGCCAGTAACTTCCACCAACTCAATACTCCAGATTTTAACAGAGGGATTGCAAGAGCGGTCTTCTGTCTGTTGCTACACTCGCAACTTTCAAACATCGTCTCCATTTTGGAGATCCAGTCCATGACTTGCACCGGTGTCGGGCTCCCAGAAAGACATGGTGGTTTGGATGCCATGAAATCCTTGTACTTGCATCCACGTCCCTCATTTCCTTTATCCTGGTTGTTTTGGCGAACTATCGGTGGGTTGGCTTGACCAACGGTCCCACTATAGTTTCCTCCTTCAAACTGACCTCCATTTACTTCGGGCTCTTTAACTTGAAGTGACAATTCCTCGCGATTCTGCCTGATCAGACGTCTGGTTTCTTCCATCTGATTATTCAACATTGCCTTGATCATCACTTGAACTCCGGCCATTGTCATTGGTTCAGGCGCTGCTGCTACAACAGGAATTTGTTCAATTACTGGTATTTGATTCCTGTTTTCATCAGCATTTCCAACTCCACTCCTCGTTCTCACCGTTTTTGATCTATACACCGAATAAGGTGAAATTAGATCCTTAGTCACGATAGATATTCAAATCATCCTTATCACTCCGAAACATTTACATGTTAGTTCTAATATCGTAGACGCACGCTTAGAATCCTAAACACATAAGGTTTCCAGATCCGGTCGGCAACAGACCATAGATCCGAACAATTAACATCATATATGGCAAACATATAACAATTAGCACATAATAGCATTTTAGGCAATTTTCCTAAAATAAAATAGTGCCTGTGTCAATTTAGGTGTACTACCTAAAATATAATGGACACACTCAACTCACAATCATTGCTTTGCATTCTAAGTTTAAGTCTAGAAATAAATCCATATTCCTAGTTCGCTTAAACTAATGCTCTGATACCAACTGTGACATCCCCAATTTCACGGCCAGAAAAGACCGATTTGTTTATGCTTTGTTTTATAAATCAGAGTGATCGTTTAAAGAAAATGGTTGCAGAATTTGTTCCCAAAATAAACTATGATAACCATTTATCAAAACATTTCTCGAAAAGAATGTATTTTCATTAAATAATAAAACCTCAGGATGTCATGTTCGTTACAGACCTAAAGCATAAACAATATAAAATAGATCTTACAATAGTTATTTATAACTACTGATCTATAATCCCAAAATCTCTCGTCAAGTCCACCAACTTATACCCTTGTGCCATTACCTGTAATGAAAAGAAAACTGAGTGGGTCAGGCTTGGGAGCCTGGTGAGCATATAGGGTTTTCAACCCACAATAATATAATCATTATATTTAATCAGCAAATAATCAACCCAATTACCCATCCCCATTATCTTCTTAAGGTTTTACCCTAAGAACCAACTATCCTTCATTCATTCATTCGTAAGAAATTTGGCATGAATTCCATTACTGCCAAAGCTTACTTATCAAGTACTAAATCCATAGTTATCTGGTGCTAACTCCATAGTCACCAAGGTTCACTTAACAAGCGCTAACTCCATAGTCGCCAAGGTTTACTCAACAAGCGCTAACCCCATAGTCGCCAAAGTTTACTCAACAAGCGCTAACTCCATAGTCGCCAAAGTTTACTCAACGTGCGCTAACTCCATAGTCGCCAAGGTTCATCAAATAGGCACGAAGTCACATCGTCGCCAAGGTTTATACAATAGCCGCTAACTCCATAGTCACCAACAATTTCCATCTACCTATGTTCTACCCAACAATTTTGTAGATATAAATACTTACACAGTTTAAATCATTTAACACCTGTATAAAACTCCAATTTCCATGCCCATCTCAAATAGACAAATAACATATAAACACATAGCACGTATTTCATAGCAAATACTTCATATTTATGTGTTAGAAGAAAGTAACTACACACCCACACATCTAAACAACAATATACTTAATACACTCAAACCATACTTGTATTATTATCGTGTTTATGAAAGGTAGTATACACTCACTTGATCAGAAGATGATCGGACAGCACTACGACTTGCAGAAGTAGAAATCCTCAGCAGATCTGGAAGATCTCTACAAAAATCGAACTTCTCGCGGGCAGAGCTTCGACTCGGGAACCGCACTTCTCGGGATCTTCGGGATCTCGGGACTTGCCTCGGGGCTCGAGAATAATACCGGGGCTTCGGGGTATTTCTGGCACGCAAAACGATGCAAAACGGGAGAGAGAAGAGAAGAAATGAACAAAACTCTCGGCTGCCCTCGCAAGCCTTTTATAGGGGCTGAGTCTCGCACGTACGCGGGGCGTACGCCAGTACGCGGGGCATACTGGTCCGAGAAACGTCACTGCTTACGTATCCGAAGCCACTTGTTGCGATGTTGACACCTTCGGAGTACGCGGGGCGTACTCGAGTACGCGGCGCTTCCCTCGGATCAGACCGGTGACTCACTTCGGATAATGCTTCCGAATTTCCATTTAAATTTAAATAAAAAATGATTAATAAACTTCGGAAATTCATATCTTCTTCATACGAACTCCGTTTTCGACGTTCTTTATATCCACGCGAAGGTGAGACTACGCTCTACAACTTTCGTTTAGACTCCGTCGGCTAATTTCGACTTTATTTTTATTATTTATTTTTAATAGGCCGCGACAAAAAACTTCGTTATAAATTCATAACTTCTTCGTTTGACGTCCGTTCTCGCCTAACTTTTCGTCGTTTCGCTACTAACAACAAGATCTTCGATTCTCGTTTAGATCGCTAAGGCTAAATATCGCTCCAACGTAAATTCACTTTTTATGTCGCGCTGTGTCGTGCCGGTTCTGTCGCGAAACTTCGACAGGTCATAACTTCTTCGTTATAACTCAGATTTTGGCGTTCTTTATATGCACGAAATCCTCATGACATATACTAAAACTTGGGTAAGATTAATCCTTCTAGATAATCTTTCATCAAAAAGTCATTTTTGACGCTTATTGTCTCTAAATTGACTAGCCCTGATCTACGGGCGTTACAATTATCTCCCCCTTAAGATGATTACGTCCCGGAATCATCAACAAAATAGGACTTGCATAATGATTCCACACGTTATCTCTTCATCCTAGGTAATAACCGTAAATTCTATGTTTCCTCGAAAGAGTATTTAACTCTATGGCTTTCTTGACTGCAGACGATGCCCAATCTTGCATCTGCTTATCGTACTATGTTGTACTTTCAATCGTAACCTTCAAGTTACCAAATAAGTCCTCATTGTGGACTCCTTCTTCTTCTCAGGATAAATACTTCCCTTTATCTATTGTAACAAACCGATGGGTCGTGCTCTATTGAGCTCTCATCGCACGATGCGACGCTTAGACTCGGTCTTTAATAAAGTTAAATTACAGAATGGAATATAGCTTCCTTCATATTCTAATGTGATTTAATCACATTTCAACATGTAGCATTTCTACCTGCAAACTTCTTTTAACAACGAGCGCGACACTATCAATCGCATTAACTTCAACCTTCTGACTTAATTCAGATGTTACATCTAACTTGGTTCCATGAACCACGTAACAAACTCCTCGTAGTCGGACTCAATTTAAACATGACCACTAGGGTCGGAACAAGAACCATCTTACTAGTCATTACCGAAACAATGGTAATGACATACCAGAATAAAATGGAATCGATCACTAGCTTCTTGGTAACCCTGTGACTTTCCCTGATCCAAGTGCAAGTCCTGTGCTTCCGGTAGTATATGCATCTACTACCTTTCACACCTACTCACACTCGTCCCAAGTATTGTCCCGCAGTCGACCAAGTCACCATACAAGAAAATCACATAATCATTCAACACATCAGATAGCAAAACTAGGGTTTATATTAATTCTTGAAACTATTACACAAAAGTTCAAGTTCACCCTATACTATGCCTCTAACAGGTTATGCTTCCTGATACAGACTTTATATATTAATATGAAGTCTTCATCTTTTAATCCTCCCATCCTTTTCTGCTTCGTTGAGGAACATGTTGAATGCCCTTGGCTGTGGAGGTGTGTTTTTCTGTGGGCAGTCTTTAGAAATTTGACCTTCTTCGTTACACCTATAGCACACCTTCTTGAGGGGTGCGCACTTATTGGCGTGGTGCCCTGTCTTCCCACATTTGTAACAAGTCATCTCCTCGCTACATTTCCCGAAGTGTTTCTTCTTACACTTCTCACACCACTTAGCTTCATCTCTTCCCCCAGATTTCAAGAATTTACTTTCTTTGTCCATTATTGAAGATCCTTCACGCTTCCTTTTCTCTCCAACTTCAGCACTTTCCAGACCCTTTTCTTTTATTTAGGTCTCAACATTCTTGGCTGCCCAGATGGCGGCCTTCAGAGTGGTTGCTTGTTTGACTATCGGACCAAAGTCCGCTGGTAATCCATTGGCAAACTTGTTGACCTTGGAAAGTTTAGTTGGAATTAGGTGTGGAATAAGCTTCATTTTCTCCATAAAGCTCGTAGCGTATTCAGTAACGCTCAATTTTCCTTTCTTCAGATTCTGGAACTCATTGTTGATTTCCAGAAGATCTTGCTCAGAGCAGTATTGCAATTTCAGTTGCACCACGAATTCTTCCCAAGACATCTTGCTAGCTTCCCCCTTAGGCATCGAACCAGCCAGTAACTTCCACCAGCTCAATACTCCAGATTTTAACAGAGGGATTGCAAGAGCGGTCTTCTGTCTGTTGCTACACTCGCAACTTTCAAACATCGTCTCCATTTTGGAGATCCAGTCCATGACTTGCACCGGTGTCGGGCTCCCAGAAAGACATGGTGGTTTGGATGCCATGACATCCTTGTACTTGCATCCACGTCCCTCATTTCCTTTATCCCGGTTGTTTTGGCGAACTATCGGTGGGTTGGCTTGACCAACGGTCCCACTATAGTTTCCTCCTTCAAACTGACCTCCATTTACTTCAGGATCTTTAACTTGAAGTGACAATTCCTCGCGATTCTGCCTGATCAGACGTCTGGTTTCTTCCATCTGATTATTCAACATTGCCTGGATCATCACTTGAACTCCGGCCATTGTCATTGGTTCAGGCGCTGCTGCTACAACAGGTATTTGTTTAATTACTGGTATTTGATTCCTGTTTTCATCAGCATTTCCAACTCCACTCCTCGTTCTCACCATTTTTGATCTATACACCGAATAAGGTGAAATTAGATCCTTAGTCACGATAGATATTCAAATCATCCTTATCACTCCGAAATGTTTACATGTTAGTTCTAATATCGTAGACGCACGCTTAGAATCCTAAACACATAAGGTTTCCAGATCCGGTCGGCAACAGACCATAGATCCGAACAATTACCATCATATATGGCAAACATATAACAATTAGCACAAAATAGCATTTTAGGCAATTTTCCTAAAATAAAATAGTGCCTGTGTCAATTTAGGTGTACTACCTAAAATATAATGGACACACTCAACTCACAATCATTTCTTTTGCATTCTAAGTTTAAGTCTAGAAATAAATCCATATTCCTAGTTCGCTTAAACTAATGCTCTGATACCAACTGTGACATCCCCAATTTCACGGCCAGAAAAGACCGATTTGTTTATGCTTTGTTTTATAAATCAGAGTGATCGTTTAAAGCAAACGGTTGCGGAATTTGTTCCCAAGATAAACTATGATAACCATTTATCAAAACATTTCTCGAAAAGAATGTATTTTCATTAAATAATAAAACCTCAGGATGTCATGTTCGTTACAGACCAAAAGCATAAACAATATAAAATAGATCTTACAATAGTTATTTATAACTACTGATCTATAATCCCAAAATCTCTCGTCAAGTCCACCAACTTATACCCTTGTGCCATTACCTGTAATGAAAAGAAAACTGAGTGGGTCAGGCTTGGGAGCCTGGTGAGCATATAGGGTTTTCAACCCACAATAATATAATCATTATATTTAATCAGCAAATAATCAACCCAATTACCCATCCCCATTATCTTCTTAAGGTTTTACCCTAAGAACCAACTATCCTTCATTCATTCATTCGTAAGAAATTTGGCATGAATTCCATTACTGCCAAAGCTTACTTATCAAGTACTAAATCCATAGTTATCTGGTGCTAACTCCATAGTCACCAAGGTTCACTTAACAAGCGCTAACTCCATAGTCGCCAAGGTTTACTCAACAAGCGCTAACTCCATAGTCGCCAAAGTTTACTCAACAAGCGCTAACTCCATAGTCGCCAAAGTTTACTCAACGTGCGCTAACTCCATAGTCGCCAAGGTTCATCAAATAGGCACGAAGTCACATCGTCGCCAAGGTTTATACAATAGGCGCTAACTCCATAGTCACCAACAATTTCCATCTACCTATGTTCTACCCAACAATTTTGTAGATATAAATACTTATACAGTTTAAATCATTTAACACCTGTATAAAACTCCAATTTCCATGCCCATCTCAAATAGACAAATAACATATAAACACATAGCACGTATTTCATAGCAAATACTTCATATTTATGTGTTAGAAGAAAGTAACTACACACCCACACATCTAAACAACAATATACTTAATACACTCAAACCATACTTGTATTATTATCGTGTTTATGAAAGGTAGTATACACTCACTTGATCAGAAGATGATCGGACAGCACTACGACTTGCAGAAGTAGAAATCCTCAGCAGATCTGGAAGATCTCTACAAAAATCGAACTTCTCGCGGGCAGAGCTTCGACTCGGGAACCGCACTTCTCGAGATCTTCGGGATCTCGGGACTTGCCTCGGGGCTCGAGAATAATACCGGGGCTTCGGGGTATTTCTGGCACGCAAAACGATGCAAAACGGGAGAGAGAAGAGAAGAAATGAACAAAACTCTCGGCTGCCCTCGCAAGCATTTTATAGGGGCTGAGTCTCGCATGTACGCGGGGCGTACGCCAGTACGCGGGGCATACTGGTCCGAGAAACGTCACTGCTTACGTATCCGAAGCCACTTGTTGCGATGTTGACACCTTCGGAGTACGCGGGGCGTACTCGAGTACGCGGCGCTTACCTCGGATCAGACCGGTGACTCACTTCGGATAATGCTTCCGAATTTCCATTTAAATTTAAATACAAAATGATTAATAAACTTCGGAAATTCATATCTTCTTCATACGATCTCCGTTTTCGACGTTCTTTATATCCACGCGAAGGTGAGACTACGCTCTACAACTTTCGTTTAGACTCCGTCGGCTAATTTCGAATTTATTTTTATTATTTATTTTTAATAGGCCGCGACAAAAAACTTCGTTATAAATTCATAACTTCTTCGTTTGACATCCGTTCTCGCCTAACTTTTCGTCGTTTCGCTACTAACAACAAGATCTTCGATTCTCGTTTAGATCGCTAAGGCTAAATATCGCTCCAACGTAAATTCACTTTTTACATCGTGCTGTGTCGTGCCGGTTCTGTCGCGAAACTTCGACAGGTCATAACTTCTTCCTATTATAACTCGGATTTTGGCGTTCTTTATATGCACGAAAACCTCGTGACATATACTAAAACTTGGTTAAGATTAATCCTTCTAGATAATCTTCCATCAAAAATTCATTTTTGACGCTTATTGTCTCTAAATTGACTAGCCCTGATCTACGGGCGTTACAATTATCTCCCCCTTAAGATGATTACGTCCCGGAATCATCAACGAAATAGGACTTGCATAATGATTCCACACGTTATCTCTTCATCCTAGGTAATAACCGTAAATTCTATGTTTCCTCGAAAGAGTATTTAACTCTATGGCTTTCTTGACTGCAGACGATGCCCAATCTTGCATCTGCTTATCGTACTATGTTGTACTTTCAATCGTAACCTTCAAGTTACCAAATAAGTCCTCATTGTGGACTCCTTCTTCTTCTCAGGATAAATACTTCCCTTTATCTATTGTAACAAACCGATGGGTCGTGCTCTATTGAGCTCTCATCGCACGATGCGACGCTTAGACTCGGTCTTTAATAAAGTTAAATTACAGAATGGAATATAGCTTCCTTCATATTCTAATGTGATTTAATCACATTTCAGCATGTAGCATTTCTACCTGCAAACTTCTTTTAACAACGAGCGCGACACTATCAATCGCATTAACTTCAACCTTCTGACTTAATTCAGATGTTACATCTAACTTGGTTCCATGAACCACGTAACAAACTCCTCGTAGTCGGACTCAATTTAAACATGACCACTAGGGTCGGAACAAGAACCATCTTACTAGTCATTACCGAAACAATGGTAATGACATACCAGAATAAAATGGAATCGATCACTAGCTTCTTGGTAACCCTGTGACTTTCCCTGATCCAAGTGCAAGTCCTGTGCTTCCGGTAGTATATGCATCTACTACCTTTCACACCTACTCATACTCGTCCCAAGTATTGTCCCGCAGTCGACCAAGTCACCATACAAGAAAATCACATAATCATTCAACACATCAGATAGCAAAACTAGGGTTTATATTAATTCTTGAAACTATTACACAAAAGTTCAAGTTCACCCTATACTATGCCTCTAACAGGCTATGCTTCCTGATACAGACTTTATATATTAATATGAAGTCTTCATCTTTTAATCCTCCCATCCTTTTCTGCTTCGTTGAGGAACATGTTGAATGCCCTTGGCTGTGGAGGTGTGTTTTTCTGTGGGCAGTCTTTAGAAATATGACCTTCTTCGTTACACCTATAGCACACCTTCTTGAGGGGTGCGCACTTATTGGCGTAGTGCCCTGTCTTCCCACATTTGTAACAAGTCATCTCCTCGCTACATTTCCCGAAGTGTTTCTTCTTACACTTCTCACACCACTTAGCTTCATCTCTTCCCCCAGATTTCAAGAATTTACTTTCTTTGTCAATTATTGAAGATCCTTCACGCTTCCTTTTCTCTCCAACTTCAGCACTTTCCAGACCCTTTTCTTTTATTTGGGTCTCAACATTCTTGGCTGCCCAGATGGCGGCCTTCAGAGTGGTTGCTTGTTTGACTATCGGACCAAAGTCCGCTGGTAATCCATTGGCAAACTTGTTGACCTTGGAAAGTTCAGTCGGAATTAGGTGTGGAATAAGCTTCATTTTCTCCATAAAGCTCGTAGCGTATTCAGTAACGCTCAATTTTCCTTTCTTCAGATTCTGGAACTCATTGTTGATTTCCAGAAGATCTTGCTCATAGCAGTATTGCAATTTCAGTTGCACCACGAATTCTTCCCAAGACATCTTGCTAGCTTCCCCCTTAGGCATCGAACCAGCCAGTAACTTCCACCAGCTCAATACTCCAGATTTTAACAGAGGGATTGCAAGAGCGGTCTTCTGTCTGTTGCTACACTCGCAACTTTCAAACATCGTCTCCATTTTGGAGATCCAGTCCATGACTTGCACCGGTGTCGGGCTCCCAGAAAGACATGGTGGTTTGGATGCCATGAAATCCTTGTACTTGCATCCACGTCCCTCATTTCCTTTATCCTGCTTGTTTTGGCGAACTATCGGTGGGTTGGCTTGACCAACGATCCCACTATAGTTTCCTCCTTCAAACTGACCTCCATTTACTTCGGGCTCTTTAACTTGAAGTGACAATTCCTCGCGATTCTGCCTGATCAGACGTCTGGTTTCTTCCATCTGATTATTCAACATTGCCTGGATCATCACTTGAACTCCGGCCATTGTCATTGGTTCAGGCGCTGCTGCTACAACAGGTATTTGTTCAATTACTGGTATTTGATTCCTGTTTTCATCAGCATTTCCAACTCCACTCCTCGTTCTCAACATTTTTGATCTATACACCGAATAAGGTGAAATTAGATCCTTAGTCACGATAGATATTCAAATCATCCTTATCACTCCGAAACGTTTACATGTTAGTTCTAATATCGTAGACGCACGCTTAGAATCCTAAACACATAAGGTTTCCAGATCCGGTCGGCAACAGACTATAGATCCGAACAATTAACATCATATATGGCAAACATATAACAATTAGCACATAATAGCATGTTAGGCAATTTTCCTAAAATAAAATAGTGCCTGTGTCAATTTAGGTGTACTACCTAAAATATAATGGACACACTCAACTCACAATCATAGCTTTGCATTCTAAGTTTAAGTCTAGAAATAAATCCATATTCCTAGTTCGCTTAAACTAATGCTCTGATACCAACTGTGACATCCCCAATTTCACGGCCAGAAAAGACCGATTTGTTTATGCTTTGTTTTATAAATCAGAGTGATCGTTTAAAGAAAACGGTTGCGGAATTTGTTCCCAAAATAAACTATGATAACCATTTATCAAAACATTTCTCGAAAAGAATGTATTTTCATTAAATAATAAAACCTCAGGATGTCATGTTCGTTACAGACCAAAAGCATAAACAATATAAAATAGATCTTACAATAGTTATTTATAACTACTGATCTATAATCCCAAAATCTCTCGTCAAGTCCACCAACTTATACCCTTGTGCCATTACCTGTAATGAAAAGAAAACTGAGTGGGTCAGGCTTGGGAGCCTGGTGAGCATATAGGGTTTTCAACCCACAATAATATAATCATTATATTTAATCAGCAAACAATCAACCCAATTACCCATCCCCATTATCTTCTTAAGGTTTTACCCTAAGAACCAACTATCCTTTATTCATTCATTCGTAAGAAATTTGGCATGAATTCCATTACTGCCAAAGCTTACTTATCAAGTACTAAATCCATAGTTATCTGGTGCTAACTCCATAGTCACCAAGGTTCACTTAACAAGCGCTAACTCCATAGTCGCCAAGGTTTACTCAACAAGCGCTAACTCCATAGTCGCCAAAGTTTACTCAACAAGCGCTAACTCCATAGTCCCCAAAGTTTACTCAACGTGCGCTAACTCCATAGTCGCCAAGGTTCATCAAATAGGCACGAAGTCACATCGTCGCCAAGGTTTATACAATAGGCGCTAACTCCATAGTCACCAACAATTTCCATCTACCTATGTTCTACCCAACAATTTTGTAGATATAAATACTTACACAGTTTAAATCATTTAACACCTATATAAAACTCCAATTTCCATGCGCATCTCAAATAGACAAATAACATATAAACACATAGCACGTATTTCATAGCAAATACTTCATATTTATGTGTTAGAAGAAAGTAACTACACACCCACACATCTAAACAACAATATACTTAATACACTCAAACCATACTTGTATTATTATCGTGTTTATGAAAGGTAGTATACACTCACTTGATCAGAAGATGATCGGACAACACTACGACTTGCAGAAGTAGAAATCCTCAGCAGATCTGGAAGATCTCTACAAAAATCGAACTTCTCGCGGGCAGAGCTTCGACTCGGGAACCGCACTTCTCGGGATCTTCGGGATCTCGGGACTTGCCTCGGGGCTCGAGAATAATACCGGGGCTTCGGGGTATTTCTGGCACGCAAAACGATGCAAAACGGGAGAGAGAAGAGAAGAAATGAACAAAACTCTCGGCTGCCCTCGCAAGCCTTTTATAGGGGCTGAGTCTCGCACGTACGCGGGGCGTACTGGTCCGAGAAACGTCACTGCTTACGTATCCGAAGCCACTTGTTGCGATGTCGACACCTTCGGAGTACGCGGGGCGTACTCGAGTACGCGGTGCGTACCTCGGATCAGACCGGTGACTCGCTTCGGATAATGCTTCCGAATTTCCATTTAAATTTAAATATAAAATGATTAATAAACTTCGGAAATTCATATCTTCTTCATACGAACTCCGTTTTTGGCGTTCTTTATATCCACGCGAAGGTGAGACTAAGCTCTACAACTTTCGTTTAGACTCCGTCGGCTAATTTCGACTTTATTTTTATTATTTATTTTTAATAGGCCGCGACAAAAAACTTCGTTATAAATTCATAACTTCTTCGTTTGACGTCCGTTCTCGCCTAACTTTTCGTCGTTTCGCTACTAACAACAAGATCTTCGATTCTCGTTTAGATCACTAAGGCTAAATATCGCTCCAACGTAAATTCACTTTTTACGTCGCGCTGTGTCGTGCCGGTTCTGTCGCGAAACTTCGACAGGTCATAACTTCTTCGTTATAACTCAGATTTTTGCGTTCTTTATATGCACGAAAACCTCGTGACATATACTAAAACTTGGGTAAGATTAATCCTTCTAGATAATCTTTCATCAAAAAGTCATTTTTGATGCTTATTGTCTCTAAATTGACTAGCCCTGATCTACGGGCGTTACAATTATCTCCCCCTTAAGATAATTACGTCCCGGAATCATCAACGAAATAGGACTTGCATAATGATTCCACACGTTATCTTTTCATCCTAGGTAATAACCGTAAATTCTATGTTTCCTCGAAAGAGTATTTAACTCTATGGCTTTCTTGACTGCAGACGATGCCCAATCTTGCATCTGCTTATCGTACTATGTTGTACTTTCAATCGTAACCTTCAAGTTACCAAATAAGTCCTCATTGTGGACTCCTTCTTCTTCTCAGGATAAATACTTCCCTTTATCTATTGTAACAAACCGATGGGTCGTGCTCTATTGAGCTCTCATCGCACGATGCGACGCTTAGACTCGGTCTTTAATAAAGTTAAATTACATAATGGAATATAGCTTCCTTCATATTCTAATGTGATTTAATCACATTTCAGCATGTAGCAGTTCTACCTGCAAACTTCTTTTAACAACGAGCGCGACACTATCAATCGCATTAACTTCAACCTTCTGACTTAATTCAGATGTTACATCTAACTTGGTTCCATGAACCACGTAACAAACTCCTCGTAGTCGGACTCAATTTAAACATGACCACTAGGGTCGGAACAAGAACCATCTTACTAGTCATTACCGAAACAATGGTAATGACATACTATAATAAAATGGAATCGATCACTAGCTTCTTGGTAACCTTGTGACTTTCCCTGATCCAAGTGCGAGTCCTGTGTTTCCGGTAGTATATGCATCTACTACCTTTCACACCTACTCATACTCGTCCCAAGTATTGTCCCGCAGTCGACCAAGTCACCATACAAGAAAATCACATAATCATTCAACACATCAGATAGCAAAACTAGGGTTTATATTAATTCTTGAAACTATTACACAAAAGTTCAAGTTCACCTTATACTATGCCTCTAACAGGCTATGCTTCCTGATACAGACTTTATATATTAATATGAAGTCTTCATCTTTTAATCCTCCCATCCTTTTCTGCTTCGTTGAGGAACATGTTGAATGCCCTTGGCTGTGGAGGTGTGTTTTTCTGTGGGCAGTCTTTAGAAATATGACTTTCTTCGTTACCCCTATAGCACTACTTCTTGAGGGGTGCGCACTTATTGGCGTAGTGCCCTGTCTTCCCACATTTGTAACAAGTCATCTCCTCGCTACATTTCCCGAAGTGTTTCTTCTTACACTTCTCACACCACTTAGCTTCATCTCTTCCCCTAGATTTCAAGAATTTACTTTCTTTGTCAATTATTGAAGATCCTTCACGCTTCCTTTTCTCTCCAACTTCAGCACTTTCCAGACCCTTTTCTTTTATTTGGGTCTCAACATTCTTGGCTGCCCAGATGGCAGCCTTCAGAGTGGTTGCTTGTTTGACTATCGGACCAAAGTCCGCTGGTAATCCATTGGCAAACTTGTTGACCTTGGAAAGTTCAGTTGGAATTAGGTGTGGAATAAGCTTCATTTTCACCATAAAGCTCGTAGCGTATTCAGTAACGCTCAATTTTCCTTTCTTCAGATTCTGGAACTCATTGTTGATTTCCAGAAGATCTTGCTCAGAGCAGTATTGCAATTTCAGTTGCACCACGAATTCTTCCCAAGACATCTTGCTGGCTTCCCCCTTAGGCATCGAACCAGCCAGTAACTTCCACCAGCTCAATACTCCAGATTTTAACAGAGGGATTGCAAGAGCGGTCTTCTGTCTGTTGCTACACTCGCAACTTTCAAACATCGTCTCCATTTTGGAGATCCAGTCCATGACTTGCACCGGTGTCGGGCTCCCAGAAAGACATGGTGGTTTGGATGCCATGACATCCTTGTACTTGCATCCACGTCCCTCATTTCCTTTATCCTGGTTGTTTTGGCGAACTATCGGTGGGTTGGCTTGACCAACGGTCCCACTATAGTTTCCTCCTTCAAACTGACCTCCATTTACTTCAGGATCTTTAACTTGAAGTGACAATTCCTCGCGATTCTGCCTGATCAGACGTCTGGTTTCTTCCATCTGATTATTCAACATTGCCTGGATCATCACTTGAACTCCGGCCATTGTCATTGGTTCAGGCGCTGCTGCTACAACAGGTATTTGTTTAATTACTGGTATTTGATTCCTGTTTTCATCAGCATTTCCAACTCCACTCCTCGTTCTCACCATTTTTGATCTATACACCGAATAAGGTGAAATTAGATCCTTAGTCACGATAGATATTCAAATCATCCTTATCACTCCGAAACGTTTACATGTTAGTTCTAATATCGTAGACGCACGCTTAGAATCCTAAACACATAAGGTTTCCAGATCCGGTCGGCAACAGACCATAGATCCGAACAATTAACATCATATATGGCAAACATATAACAATTAGCACATAATAGCATTTTAGGCAATTTTCCTAAAATAAAATAGTGCCTGTGTCAATTTAGGTGTACTACCTAAAATATAATGGACACACTCAACTCACAATCATTGCTTTGCATTCTAAGTTTAAGTCTAGAAATAAATCCATATTCCTAGTTCGCTTAAACTAATGCTCTGATACCAACTGTGACATCCCCAATTTCACGGCCAGAAAAGACCGATTTGTTTATGCTTTGTTTTATAAATCAGAGTGATCATTTAAAGAAAACGGTTGCGGAATCTGTTCCCAAAATAAACTATGATAACCATTTATCAAAACATTTCTCGAAAAGAATGTATTTTCATTAAATAATAAAACCTCAGGATGTCATGTTCGTTACAGACCAAAAGCATAAACAATATAAAATAGATCTTACAATAGTTATTTATAACTACTGATCTATAATCCCAAAATCTCTCGTCAAGTCCACCAACTTATACCCTTGTGCCATTACCTGTAATGAAAAGAAAACTGAGTGGGTCAGGCTTGGGAGCCTGGTGAGCATATAGGGTTTTCAACCCACAATAATATAATCATTATATTTAATCAGCAAACAATCAACCCAATTACCCATCCCCATTATCTTCTTAAGGTTTTACCCTAAGAACCAACTATCCTTCATTCATTCATTCGTAAGAAATTTGGCATGAATTCCATTACTGCCAAAGCTTACTTATCAAGTACTAAATCCATAGTTATCTGGTGCTAACTCCATAGTCACCAAGGTTCACTTAACAAGCGCTAACTCCATAGTCGCCAAGGTTTACTCAACAAGCGCTAACTCCATAGTCGCCAAAGTTTACTCAACAAGCGCTAACTCCATAGTCGCCAAAGTTTACTGAACGTGCGCTAACTCCATAGTCGCCAAGGTTCATCAAATAGGCACGAAGTCACATCGTCGCCAAGGTTTATACAATAGGCGCTAACTCCATAGTCACCAACAATTTCCATCTACCTATGTTCTACCCAACAATTTTGTAGATATAAATACTTACACAGTTTAAATCATTTAACACCTGTATAAAACTCTAATTTCCATGCCCATCTCAAATAGACAAATAACATATAAACACATAGCACGTATTTCATAGCAAATACTTCATATTTATGTGTTAGAAGAAAGTAACTACACACCCACACATCTAAACAACAATATACTTAATACACTCAAACCATACTTGTATTATTATCGTGTTTATGAAAGGTAGTATACACTCACTTGATCAGAAGATGATCGGACAGCACTACGACTTGCAGAAGTAGAAATCCTCAGCAGATCTGGAAGATCTCTACAAAAATCGAACTTCTCGCGGGCAGAGCTTCGACTCGGGAACCGCACTTCTCGAGATCTTCGGGATCTCGGGACTTGCCTCGGGGCTCGAGAATAATACCGGGGCTTCGGGGTATTTCTGGCACGCAAAACGATGCAAAACGGGAGAGAGAAGAGAAGAAATGAACAAAACTCTCGGCTGCCCTCGCAAGCCTTTTATAGGGGCTGAGTCCCGCACGTACGCGGGGCGTACTGGTCCGAGAAACGTCACTGCTTACGTATCCGAAGCCACTTGTTGCGATGTCGACACCTTCGGAGTACGCGGGGCGTACTCGAGTACGCGGTGCGTACCTCGGATCAGACCGGTGACTCGCTTCGGATAATGCTTCCGAATTTCCATTTAAATTTAAATACAAAATGATTAATAAACTTCGGAAATTCATATCTTCTTCATACGAACTCCGTTTTCGACGTTCTTTATATCCACGCGAAGGTGAGACTACGCTCTACAACTTTCGTTTAGACTCTGTCGGCTAATTTCGACTTTATTTTTATTATTTATTTTTAATAGGCCGCGACAAAAAACTTCGTTATAAATTCATAACTTCTTCGTTTGACGTCCGTTCTCGCCTAACTTTTCGTCGTTTCGCTACTAACAACAAGATCTTCGATTCTCGTTTAGATCGCTAAGGCTAAATATCGTTCCAACGTAAATTCACTTTTTACGTCGCGCTGTGTCGTGCCGGTTCTGTCGCGAAACTTCGACAGGTCATAACTTCTTCGTTATAACTCAGATTTTGGCGTTCTTTATATGCACGAAAACCTCGTGACATATACTAAAACTTGGGTAAGATTAATCCTTCTAGATAATCTTTCATCAAAAAGTCATTTTTGACGCTTATTGTCTCTAAATTGACTAGCCCTGATCTACGGGCGTTACAATTATCTCCCCCTTAAGATAATTACGTCCCGGAATCATCAACGAAATAGGACTTGCATAATGATTCCACACGTTATCTCTTCATCCTAGGTAATAACCGTAAATTCTATGTTTCCTCGAAAGAGTATTTAACTCTATGGCTTTCTTGACTGCAGACGATGCCCAATCTTGCATCTGCTTATCGTACTATGTTGTACTTTCAATCGTAACCTTCAAGTTACCAAATAAGTCCTCATTGTGGACTCCTTCTTCTTCTCAGGATAAATACTTCCCTTTATCTATTGTAACAAACCGATGGGTCGTGCTCTATTGAGCTCTCATCGCACGATGCGACGCTTAGACTCGGTCTTTAATAAAATTAAATTACAGAATGGAATATAGCTTCCTTCATATTCTAATGTGATTTAATCACATTTCAGCATGTAGCATTTCTACCTGCAAACTTCTTTTAACAACGAGCGCGACACTATCAATCGCATTAACTTCAACCTTCTAACTTAATTCAGATGTTACATCTAACTTGGTTCCATGAACCACGTAACAAACTCCTCGTAGTCGGACTCAATTTAAACATGACCACTAGGGTCGGAACAAGAACCATCTTACTAGTCATTACCGAAACAATGGTAATGACATACCAGAATAAAATGGAATCGATCACTAGCTTCTTGGTAACCTTGTGACTTTCCCTGATCCAAGTGCGAGTCCTGTGCTTCCGGTAGTATATGCATCTACTACCTTTCACACCTACTCATACTCGTCCCCAGTATTGTCCCGCAGTCGACCAAGTCACCATACAAGAAAATCACATAATCATTCAACACATCAGATAGCAAAACTAGGGTTTATATTAATTCTTGAAACTATTACACAAAAGTTCAAGTTCACCCTATACTATGCCTCTAACAGGCTATGCTTCCTGATACAGACTTTATATATTAATATGAAGTCTTCATCTTTTAATCCTCCCATCCTTTTCTGCTTCGTTGAGGAACATGTTGAATGCCCTTGGCTGTGGAGGTGTGTTTTTCTGTGGGCAGTCTTTAGAAATATGACCTTCTTCGTTACACCTATAGCACACCTTCTTGAGGGGTGCGCACTTATTGGCGTAGTGCCCTGTCTTCCCACATTTGTAACAAGTCATCTCCTCGCTACATTTCCCGAAGTGTTTCTTCTTACACTTCTCACACCACTTAGCTTCATCTCTTCCCCCAGATTTCAAGAATTTACTTTCTTTGTCAATTATTGAAGATCCTTCACGCTTCCTTTTCTCTCCAACTTCAGCACTTTCCAGACCCTTTTCTTTTATTTGGGTCTCAACATTCTTGGCTGCCCAGATGGCGGCCTTTAGAGTGGTTGCTTGTTTGACTATCGGACCAAAGTCCGCTGGTAATCCATTGGCAAACTTGTTGACCTTGGAAAGTTCAGTTGGAATTAGGTGTGGAATAAGCTTCATTTTCTCCGTAAAGCTCGTAGCGTATTCAGTAACGCTCAATTTTCCTTTCTTCAGATTCTGGAACTCATTGTTGATTTCCAGAAGATCTTGCTCAGAGCAGTATTGCAATTTCAGTTGCACCACGAATTCTTCCCAAGACATCTTGCTAGCTTCCCCCATTAGGCATCGAACCAGCCAGTAACTTCCACCAGCTCAATACTCCAGATTTTAATAGAGGGATTGCAAGAGCGGTCTTCTGTCTGTTGCTACACTCGCAACTTTCAAACATCGTCTCCATTTTGGAGATCCAGTCCATGACTTGCACCGGTGTCGGGCTCCCAGAAAGACATGGTGGTTTGGATGCCATGAAATCCTTGTACTTGCATCCACGTCCCTCATTTCCTTTATCCTGCTTGTTTTGGCGAACTATCGGTGGGTTGGCTTGACCAACGATCCCACTATAGTTTCCTCCTTCAAACTGACCTCCATTTACTTCGGGCTCTTTAACTTGAAGTGACAATTCCTCGCGATTCTGCCTGATCAGACGTCTGGTTTCTTCCATCTGATTATTCAACATTGCCTGGATCATCACTTGAACTCCGGCCATTGTCATTGGTTCAGGCGCTGCTGCTACAACAGGTATTTGTTCAATTACTGGTATTTGATTCCTGTTTTCATCAGCATTTCCAACTCCACTCCTCGTTCTCACCATTTTTCATCTATAAACCGAATAAGGTGAAATTAGATCCTTAGTCACGATAGATATTCAAATCATCCTTATCACTCCGAAACGTTTAGATGTTAGTTCTAATATCGTAGACGCACGCTTAGAATCCTAAACACATAAGGTTTCCAGATCCGGTCGGCAACAGACCATAGATCCGAACAATTAACATCATATATGGCAAACATATAACAATTAGCACATAATAGCATTTTAGGCAATTTTCCTAAAATAAAATAGTGTCTGTGTCAATTTAGGTGTACTACCTAAAATATAATGGACACACTCAACTCACAATCATTGCTTTGCATTCTAAGTTTAAGTCTAGAAATAAATCCATATTCCTAGTTCGCTTAAACTAATGCTCTGATACCAACTGTGACATCCCCAATTTCACGGCCAGAAAAGACCGATTTGTTTATGCTTTGTTTTATAAATCAGAGTGATCGTTTAAAGAAAACGGTTGCGGAATTTGTTCCCAAAATAAACTATGATAACCATTTATCAAAACATTTCTCGAAAAGAATGTATTTTCATTAAATAATAAAACCTCAGGATGTCATGTTCGTTACAGACCAAAAGCATAAACAATATAAAATAGATCTTACAATAGTTATTTATAACTACTGATCTATAATCCCAAAATCTCTCGTCAAGTCCACCAACTTATACCCTTGTGCCATTACCTGTAATGAAAAGAAAACTGAGTGGGTCAGGCTTGGGAGCCTGGTGAGCATATAGGGTTTTCAACCCACAATAATATAATCATTATATTTAATCAGCAAACAATCAACCCAATTACCCATCCCCATTATCTTCTTAAGGTTTTACCCTAAGAACCAACTATCCTTTATTCATTCATTCGTAAGAAATTTGGCATGAATTCCATTACTGCCAAAGCTTACTTATCAAGTACTAAATCCATAGTTATCTGGTGCTAACTCCATAGTCACCAAGGTTCACTTAACAAGCGCTAACTCCATAGTCGCCAAGGTTTACTCAACAAGCGCTAACTCCATAGTCGCCAAAGTTTACTCAACAAGCGCTAACTCCATAGTCCCCAAAGTTTACTCAACGTGCGCTAACTCCATAGTCGCCAAGGTTCATCAAATAGGCACGAAGTCACATCGTCGCCAAGGTTTATACAATAGGCGCTAACTCCATAGTCACCAACAATTTCCATCTACCTATGTTCTACCCAACAATTTTGTAGATATAAATACTTACACAGTTTAAATCATTTAACACCTATATAAAACTCCAATTTCCATGCCCATCTCAAATAGACAAATAACATATAAACACATAGCACGTATTTCATAGCAAATACTTCATATTTATGTGTTAGAAGAAAGTAACTACACACCCACACATCTAAACAACAATATACTTAATACACTCAAACCATACTTGTATTATTATCGTGTTTATGAAAGGTAGTATACACTCACTTGATCAGAAGATGATCGGACAACACTACGACTTGCAGAAGTAGAAATCCTCAGCAGATCTGGAAGATCTCTACAAAAATCGAACTTCTCGCGGGCAGAGCTTCGACTCGGGAACCGCACTTCTCGGGATCTTCGGGATCTCGGGACTTGCCTCGGGGCTCGAGAATAATACCGGGGCTTCGGGGTATTTCTGGCACGCAAAACGATGCAAAACGGGAGAGAGAAGAGAAGAAATGAACAAAACTCTCGGCTGCCCTCGCAAGCCTTTTATAGGGGCTGAGTCCCGCACGTACGCGGGGCGTACTGGTCCGAGAAATGTCACTGCTTACGTATCCGAAGCCACTTGTTGCGATGTCGACACCTTCGGAGTACGCGGGACGTACTCGAGTACGCGGTGCGTACCTCGGATCAGACCTGTGACTCGCTTCGGATAATGCTTCCGAATTTCCATTTAAATTTAAATACAAAATGATTAATAAACTTCGGAAATTCATATCTTCTTCATACGAACTCCGTTTTCGACGTTCTTTATATCCACGCGAAGGTGAGACTACGCTCTACAACTTTCGTTTAGACTCCGTCGGCTAATTTCGAATTTATTTTTATTATTTATTTTTAATAGGCCGCGACAGAAAACTTCGTTATAAATGCATAACTTCTTCGTTTGACGTCCGTTCTCGCCTAATTTTTCGTCGTTTCGCTACTAACAACAAGATCTTCTATTCTTGTTTAGATCGCTAAGGCTAAATATAGCTCCAACGTAAATTCACTTTTTACGTCGCGCTGTGTCGTGACGGTTCTGTCGTGAAACTTCGACAGGTCATAACTTTTTCGTTATAACTCGGATTTTGGCGTTCTTTATATGCACGGAAACCTCGTGACATATACTACAACTTGGTTAAGATTAATCCTTCTAGATAATCTTTCATCAAAAAGTCATTTTTGACGCTTATTGTCTCTAAATTGACTAGCCCTGATCTACGGGCGTTACATTAGTATTTTCCCGTCTGCGCCAGAGTTCTTCGCTATCGGGCAAACCTTCTTGAGGTGCCCAATTTCACCGCATTGGTGACATATCTGGATAGCACCAACATTTGTGGTGGAAGTGATGTGTCGAGTTAGAGTTACGTGGACACGAGTGTTCTCCTTGTTCATCCACTTTGAAACTTTCCTTTCATAGGGTCTAGTTTTAACACCACCATCGTAAGCCTGGTTGACTCTGATGTCAGGGGCTTGAGTGATGGGTCGTGCCGGTGCTCCATAGCTACGAGCATGGTGCCCTATTTTTAGGCAATTGCAACATTGCATTTCATGGTAAGCCCCATGATGATGAAAACTACACTTATCACACTTAGGAAGTTTTCCCTCGTATGGTCTGCTCGGTACTGGGATGGTAGGGGTTTCCACTTGTTGTTGTTGCATGGAAAGTTTTTGGGATCGCTTGCGTTCTTTATGGGCTTGGCGCTTTCGTTTCCTGTTCTCTGTTTTTCGGCTTTGCGAGCCTGTGACTATTATCATTTGATGACCTCCTGGATTGATACTACGATCGGGATTTTCAACCCCTTCGTAAGCATTGCTTGTGTTGATAGTGTTGCGGTTTGCAAGGAAAGCTGTCACGGCAACCATCACGGCAGCTGTAACTGCGGCATGGAAAGTAGCGGTGTCCATAGGAAAGGCTGGGGTTTTATTGCTTGGCTGATTGTTTCCGGACGACGACATGATTCTTTAACATGAAAGATAACGACTTTGTGAGCAATTTTCGTTGACCCTAGATGTACTTCGATTGCTCAAGTAAAGAGTAAGAGTATGTTCTCGAAGGTTTGACCTACATCCCTATGATGCAGTCCTTAGTACGGATTGGAAGTATGTTCGTGAAGGTTTGACCTACATCCCTATGATGTGGTCCTAGTAAAGAGTGGAAATAAGTTCGTAGAATGGTCACAATATGCTTGACGTCAAAAACAGGGTACCATCGGTTGGTAAAAAACATGATCCAACCCTTGAAAAATAATTGGGAATGATCCCTGAGCTAAATTACCCTATTTCAATAACTCGACTAGGGTGGGTTTCAAATAGACTCCCATGATAGCACGATGAAAGTATTTGAATAAAGAATGACACAGAAGTTAGTCGACTGCCAATATCTTTGATATTCATGACGCAAAAGTTCGGGAAAATTTTGACCTTGCAGAAGGTCTTACATCATATCTAGAGTAGAAAGTCCTTGACAGCATAAAGACCTAACAAAAAGTACTTACAGTACAAGATAGTTTCATAGATAAATTCCACATAGGACATAGATAGGAAAAATGATTTCCTTTCAACAGGGAAAGAAAGTAACACCCTCTGGTGTACTCGGAGTTCTATGACTACGACTCGTGATTCAGCCACTGCTTGAAGCAGGGTTTCATGGTCTCTCTCAGATCTCTCACGAGCATCTTCCAGGCGAATGGTGCGGAGGGTATGCATTCTCGCATTGGCGACAACTTCTGTGATCTGATGTAGGGTTGTCCTGCCTTGAATCTCATTTCGGGCCACTCTGCGGACCAGGATTGGCAAGACTTTGTCTGCTGAGCCCCCATCGCTCAGGTCATAAAAGCTTCGGTCTCCATTAAATGGTATGGGCTGATCCTCTCCTTGGCTCCATGTTTCCAAGCTTTCCACCCACGGGGGTGTCGGGCCTTGAAAAACTGGACGAGGGTTAGGATTTGGAACAAGAGCCATCGGGGGTAGATTCTCTACTTCAGGCTCGGATTCGGGACCATCTCCTAAGCCTTCAGCCTGGTGACAATCCTCAGGGATTGGGTGGTCATTTCCTGGATCAACTTCAAACCCGCCTTCATTACCTTGGTTAGGGAAGTACAAGTTGCCGTAGGGATGGAATCCAACCATATTATCTACGTGAGAAAAGGGATATAAGAATCTAGCACATAAGTAGCTTATAGTAACAAAAAATACTGCTATAGTATTTTAGGTTTATGTTCTATTGTTCTCATTGTGGTATTGTTGGTAAGATTTTAGACTTGTTGCAACCTCACAACTACACTTAGGCACATGCTAGTCAACCCTCTGATAATATAGTTGATCAGGCTATATCTTCCCGGTTTTGACTATATGTCTCTAAGTCTACTTGTGCTGCTCAACAATCGTAATTCTTTTGTACTGTCCTAGTGACACTGATTTTAGTATGAATGCAGGCACGTCTACTTAATTAAATATTATATTATTTAAAGTATAAACTCTTGGTCAGGGTATTTTAATCCCACTGTATTTATAGTCTGTATTGTTGGATTAATGTCTAAGTCCGTAACTATAATTGGTAAGACTTGACCCGACCCGACATGGCCTATTTGAGTTGCATGGCATCATGCACTTGGATAGACTAAATGAGAGAAATAAGACACTTATGGTTGTTAATATATTATAAGTTATCGTATATTAATAATAAGAATAATAATATTTAATTAGTATTGATCAAGAATTAATTTAGAATTAATTATGTGATCAAAAGAAGACTAATTAAATATATGGGTTGATTGTGCAAGTCAACCATAACTTATATAGTGGGCCAAAGCTCCATGGATAATCAAGTTGGGTTAAACCCATATGATGCCCCATGGATGCTCCATGGAGGTTACATAAGCCATGGGTCATGGAAATGAAAGGTCATGACAATTAGGGTTTACATGGTGTAACCATAATTGTAACACACTATATAACATCATATTATTCACCAAAATCGGCCACTAGAGTGTGTAAAAGAAGGGCTAGCTGATTTCATGAGTTGTGGATTTCTCTCAAGTCATTCCAAGTGTATTTGGTGTTGTGTGAACCATTTGAGGTGTCACACTTGAGGCACTAGGCACTCTGCTTCATGAAGACATTATACATCAAAGAGGTATGTATTCTATCTTGTTATATTCATTGTTTTGTATGCTAGATTAGGATAATACCTTGGATGTTCATATTTATATGTATAATAGAGAAAACATAGATCCAAGGTATTTAGGGTTGCATGTACACTTAGGAGTGTTAGAATGCTTAAAAACCCAACAGTGGTATCAGAGTCTGGCATGTTTTCTTGTTATACTTGCAAAAGTAGCTGAAAAAATCGAGTTTTGATGCTGTCTGCACAGCAGACTCGCCGAGTCCATGAATGGACTCGCCGATTCCAAGGAAAAATGCATCCAACTCGCCGCGTTGGTTCGTGCACTTGATGAGTTGGACCCCATGACAGCATATATTCGATTGTTTTGGCTGGAATTGGACTAGGAACATTACCCTAAGATGTTTTTGGACTTATAAACTTGTTTTTGATGTGGTAATGTTCATGCTAATCCAATTTCTTAGATAATTGTCATAATTTCAAGATTTGTATTAGTTTGTATGTTCATGCTAATTTCTTGAAGATTGATGATTTGAATTATCTTGTTCTTAGATTAATAGAAAAGTTGTGTGAAATAGTTGATTTCAATCCATTTTAATCTAAGAGTTGATTCCAAAGTTTGTTTTTGTAACTTGTCCTCAAGTTATATGAAAAGTCACATTTAAGAATCATAAAACTCATAAAAGGTGGCAAAGGTTACAAAATGAAGAGTCTAGTTCTAATTAAATGGTTTTATGACTCCATAACTTGTCCTCAAGTTATGGAGGTTCAAGAGTCTCTTCATTAAATAATAAATAAATAAAAAGTGTAACCTTAATTAGTTCCATAAGTTACAATATAAAAAAAGAGGTTATTTTTTTTAATTAGTTTAAAGTCTTCCATAACATGTCCTCAAGTTATGGAACTTGAAGAGTTTTTGGATTAAAACTACTTTAAACACATAATTAAGTTATGGAATTAATTAGTTTTGAATAGTTTTAAAACTTGCCCTCAAGTTTTGGAATTAGAAAAATTTTCACTTATGAATACTTTAATTCCTAGTTAGCCCTTAGAATTTTAAAAGTTAAAATTCAACCCTTATACTTTATAATATTATAAGTTAGTAACACACACACACATATATATATATATATATATATATATATATATATGTGTGTGTGTGTGTGTGTGTATAAGAGCAAGTCAGTATTACCGTTAGTAGGCCTCATTCACGAAGCCGGTCTATAAGGGGGGGGGGGGTATAAGGTTACCGCCTATAAAATGGCAGTTTAATGGGTGTTCACTCTTACCCACCGCTTCCTTGACCGGTGGAGGGTCGTTAGCCGAACGGGTTTGACAGGACTGTAATTCTCCCTTCATTAAAAGTATTAATGATAAATATTAAGTAACTAAACTCTTAATAATACCCAATCTTAGTTACTTAGGAAAATGTGAATAAGGTGCTAATCCATGAAATTACACTTTGCACTTTGTTTAAGTCGGTTAGTGGAGCGTGTGTGGTTAACCGACACACTAACTCGTATTTAACAAGGTAGGCAAAGGGTAACTTAATGTTTATCATAGTATCGATGGAACGTGTGTGGTTAACCGACACATCGATTGAGGGGTAAACACTTAAGGGTACCAAGTAATTTGCATGGTTACTTCACACCTTGTTTTGTGATCATCGGCATCCCAGTCACAAAACCTGAAGGGCACACTCGAGATTGAAACATGCCATTGAACAGTTCAATGAATCTCAAAAGATCTAGGAGTTTCAAATCCAATTAAAACCTAATAATACATTTCGTTTATCTTGGTAGAAATTGGTGAATCGTCATTCACCTACCTTCAAATATTTTATAGCTTGGATTACGACATCCCTCTTCCAAGTTATATAAGTATTGTGTTGGGTCCTAGCCTTAATATTTCATATTGGGTGTTATATTAAAGGACTTTAAATCAACTATCTTGAATATCTTCCAAAAAGATGTTTGGTTTAGACATTTATGATCTTCCCAAATCTCTTGAAACAAGCTTTCCTAAATGAAGATGATATCCCATGGTAATCATACTTCTTTCACCTCCTCCAGTTATTCTCCCTAACCCACAAGTCCTTGAAAAGTTTAAGGTCACTCAAGCCCTATTGGCAAGTAAAGGTCTATGTGTGGTCACATCTTGGAGATGTAGTCACATATTGACAAGCCGGGAGAGTTGGGTGTCAAAGTCTTGATAAAGTTGGTGGTTCAATCACTTTCTAAGTCACATTGTGAGTTCCTTTGGGACACCTATGAAACAGACTATGACAAGACCCTTAATGATCTTATCTATTTGCTAAGATCAACTTCTTAAAACTTTATGGACATTGAAAATAATGACATTGGATATCCAGTAAAGCTCTCTCTTCCCAATGGAAAGGGATCGGCCATATTCAACTCGATTGACCAAATGGTAAAGAGAGAGGCTAAGTCTGAGATAGTCTCATTATCAAGGGTCCATTGCCAAAGGAAGGGGTATTAGTTGCGAAGCTGCCTAATTTTACCTAAGGATGTTTGACTCTACTTCAGGTAAAATTCACTATCTAACTCTGCTAAGTTTCTATTCTGAGATTCTTGATACATGATGTGACCGGGTCACATGTTGATGTTTTAAGAATCAAAGAAAAGTAAAGAAACTTAAAGAAAGAATATGCTGAATCGGATCGCGTAGATGGATTTCTATCGCATAGTTTGAAAAATCGGATTCTTGAGCTACTTCTTAGGAGTTATGATATATTGCTTAGGAATAGATAACAACAAAGTTTTCATGTGCTTTTGCACTGTAAGGATAGTTTTTCCGCAAAGTTTTAAAATAAAACGAAAATTTTTGAATTTATTTATTTTAAAATATCCTTACAATGGCATCTGTGAAAATTTTTGTTGCTTATAAGATTTCATTAATAGCAAGAGTGGAAATATGAAATTGATTCTTTCATTTGTGGTAATGTCTAAATTTACCAAATAAGGAAAGATTCTCATCACCCAAGTTTCAATTAGACCGGAACTTGGAATCATGCAAGTTGTATAGCATGATGAATGAGAACTTTCAAGTATTGGAAAATTAAGACTAATTACTTGTTCACATGAATGTGTGAGTCATGTAAAGGACTAAGGGATTGAGTACACATTCTTGTGCACTGGCTAAGTCCACCACAAAAGATGGATAAGACTATTCATCATAATTTACTAAAGCTTAGTAAATATGGTTATACTTACAAGCTTAATTGTAATTATGAGACACTGGAAAAGGTTCCAATGTATGGCAGAGTGAATAAGAAGAATCAAATTAGGCAGAAGGATAAAAGTTTCTCAAATCTGAAAAGATTGGAGAGTACTTTAGTATCATGTCATATGATCATCTTAATGATTAAGAGACCTTATCGCAATTCATCCTCTAAGTGCATTCTGATAGCTAAGAAGAGGAGCTATGAATTGTTGAAGTGGTCAAATCAAGAAGATGAGTCATACTTTGTTCCAAAACAAGTCTTAAATTCATACCCCGAGACTGTAAGTTGAGTGAAATATCTTAAAGAAAGGTTTAAAACGCTTGTCAAATGTAAGAGTAAAAGTGTCCTACTATTGTACATTCGAAATTGGTAAGCTGTGGTGTTTTGGATAAAACAAAGACCAACTAAGGCTAATTGTGTTAAGTGTTTGTCGTGATTAGAATCCACACTATCTCTTGAATATTTGGCAAGAAAGTCTTATAGGTCAAGGAGACAGTGGGAGTCTAAAAGATCCTGAAAGGGTTTCAAGTAGTAATCAAGAACAAAAACTTGTAGTTTAACACTAACATACGACATGAGGTTTATAACCTATCATGTTGACATTTCTGTGCCCATTCCAGTTAAGTTGGCTATACATTTGAGTTCTGCATGTTTTCAATTGTTTGCATAGATACTTAGAAGCAATGGCAGGCCCTTGAGCTGCCAGGTGGCAAGAAGTAAAGATTGCACAAATTCAATCCATATGAGTTAGGATTTGTCACTAACCTAGTCTTGTGATTATGGTTTTGACAAATTCACATGGTTAGGAACACTTACACCATAAAATCTAAGTGTCATAAGGTTTATCTTCGATTCATGAAAATGATGGTAAGGAAACTCTTTCACTAAGTAGATTTTGAGTAGATAGCAATTGTGGGAATGACAAAAGGTCTAAACATTATGATTACGGCATCCCTTTTCATAACTATTTAGACACACCTGTGAGCTATCTAAGGCAAGGTGCATGATTTTGATAAAGTTTTATCAAAACAATCTAGTATCAGAAATCTAAACTTTGGTAAGAAAGTCAATGAAGTATTGATTTCTAGAAGTCCATCTGATTTCTGAGTACATGTCAAAGCTAGTGGGAGCATAAGTGTTATGCTAACAATCATCATGTTATTGGGAGCATGAAAATTATGATAAAGGTTGCAAGTTAGCAATGTTAATTATAGAAAACAAAAGTTTCAATTCGTGAGGCTGCAGTGGTTGAAAAGTTGTTTTGCTATAATAAAAGGAGAGGAAATTATACTTCATTTCAATTCTAAAAGCATAGATTGAGATTTTAATCAAATTTAGTCAAGAATATATATGAATTTCATGTTGGAATGGCTCAACATAAGGAAATTCTATATATGGGTTCATTATTTGCATTCTAAAATTCGATTATGATTACAACATCCCTTTTCATAATCTGAATTATGAGAACTTGGCAAATAGAAATGAAAATATTATAGAAAAAGACTAGTTTTGTCTTTATGTGAGACATCATGAATCGTGTCCCATATGTTTCAGATATAGGATTGATTACATGTGCTATATTCATCCTGTCTAAAATTTTCTAGATGCCTGGGGCATTAAGAAGGGAAAAGGACTAGAACTGGATATGACTAAAACAATTAAGCAATTGTCGAGGACAATCTAATGTTTACCAAAGATTGGTTGCTCAGGGACAGTTGGAAGTATAGTGTTAATTGTTGGAAGGACCATATTGACATATTCTGAAAAGAGGCAACTCTTGTTCAGAAGTGATAGTCAAAAAAGGAATGTGGAAATGATCCCATTGGTTGAAGTTGTTCAGTAAGTCTGTATAAGATTAGGGAACTTAATGCAAGAAGGATGTTTCCAAGGAGTTGATATCCTTTGGAATGCTCTGTAATGTTTGTTGTCAAATCTTTTTGACTTTGTGCATAATCATTACAAGAGAATCATTGCATATAAGTTGAGAATCTAACAGATTTAGATAAAATGTCATGAATTTGGAATTCCTGCATTTGCCATAAGAATTCGGGAGTGTGAAATTAGAATCATTGAAAGTTTGGTCAATTGTTTTATTTCACAAAGTAAGGGCCATAGACAAACATAGTATGCATACTTGGTGTATGACATGAATAGTGTTTAGAAAACATAGTGTACATGCTTGGAGCATGGGACAACTATTGTTTTAAAGTCAAGAATAAAGTTGATAGTTGAAACAGTATACAATGAATAATGTGCAATCATATGGTGATAAATAAAAGGTGTTTTATTTATGTTCATAGGTTGTGATACCATATTGGATTCAATTATTCTTGTGTTTCATTTTACATGTTTTGACTTATAGAATAAACTAGGTTTTTCTTCCGGAATGACTAAGATATTCAAACCATCCACAGTCGTTCATATGTTGGAAGTAGATATGAATCAAGACTGTCATGGGTTGGATTGTAGAGGTCTAAGATGTTGGACAAAGGGCTACAACACTCATGAGTGCTCATAAGTTCTGAGTATTGGATTCAACCCGCGCTCATTGGAATCACTTCATGGATTTTATCACGAGTGATCATGATACGATAATATCTTATATTCTTCAAACCTAGAGATATGAGTTGTTACTATGAGTTGGTTGTACATTGATTGCACGAAAACGCATTCGGTAACTCGGTGTTATAAAACGTGTCTTTGTGTATGATTCAACAAATAGTAGAACAAGCCATATGAGTAGAAATTTATCCATTCCTTTTACCTTCGGGATAAAAGCGATATCTGTGGGCCCTTCGATGATTTGATGATGACAAATGGAAGTGCTCGGCCGGGCCAGGACTGATTTGATTTGTTCAATTAGTCAGTCGTCATAAATCGAAAATCGGGAAACAACAAATGGACAGAGAGAATAATTATAATCCATGTCTCAGTCCATATGATATCTAGAATGGAGGAATATATGATCCCTTATCAAATGGACAAGTCATTGACAAAGGTCAGAGTTCATCTACAAGGTCAGAGTTCGACAAAAGCTTTTGAAAGCTACGATTGCCAGTCGGTTCTTGAAGTCATACGCAATAATAGTTTTAGACTTATCCAAGTGGGAGACTGTTGGATTAATGTCTAAGTCCATAACTATAATTGGTAAGACTTGACCTGACCCGGCATGGTCCATTTGGGTTGCATGGCATCATGCACTTGGATAGACTAAATGATAGAAATAAGACACTTATGGTTGTTAATATATTATAAGTTCTAGTATATTAATAATAAGAATAATAATATTTAATTAGTATTGATCAAGAATTAATTTAGAATTAATTATGTGATCAAAAGAAGATTAATTAAATATATAGGTTGATTGTGCAAATCATCCATAACTTATATAGTGGGCCAAATCTCCATGGATAATCAAGTTGGGTTAAACCCATAGGATGCTCCATGGAGGTTACATAACCAATGGGTCATGGAAATGAAAGGTCATGACAAATAGGGTTTACATGGTGTAACCCTAATTGTAACACACTATATAACATCATATTATTCACCAAAATCGGCCATTAGAGTGTGTAAAAGAAGGGCTAGCCGATTTCATGAGTTGTGGATTTCTCTCAAGTCATTCCAAGTGTATTTGGTGTTGTGTGAACCATTTGAGTGTCACACTTGAGGCACTAGGCACTCAAGCTTCATGAAGACATTATACATCAAAGAGGTATATATTCTATCTTGTTATATTCATTGTTTTGTATGCTAGATTAGGATAATACCTTGGATGTTCATATTTGTATGTATAATAGAGAAAACATAGATCCAAGGTATTTAGGGCTGCATGTACACTTAGGAGTGTTAGAATGCTCAAAAACCCAACATGTATATCTTTTATGGGTTGATATACTCAATTCACTATAAACAATGCTCTGATACCAATAGGTCACCCCCCCCCCAAAAACCAGGAATGGCGGAAACGTTCTGGGGCGGAGGACGTCAGGTACAATATCACAACAATGAATAGTAGTAAACAGGCAACAACATCATCAATTGCATTAATAATATAATTTTTATACAAGTGTTCTGATATGTCTGATAGACACTAAAGTATAAATCTAAATGAAAGATGAGTCTTGAATGAGCTCCATCTTCTCTAAACCTTGCATCAGTACCTGTCTACCGTTTACCTGAGGATACAAGTTATTTTGAAAGACAGTACCAACTTTAAAGCTGGTGATATCATAAGTATTTTAGTGTCTGTATTTGTAAGAATGTACTTGTACGAATGTATTTGTAAGAATGTGAAGTATATGTATGTAAAAGTTTTCTACTTCCTAGAAACCCTATGTTTCCAACTAAAAGTAGCCTTCTACAAAGGCATCTAGTATCTGAGTGTGTCTCTTATAAGAGTGTGTATTTTCCCAAATCCGACTATTATTAACCAAACATATAGCTTTTACATTACCGTGCATCGTGTGAATGTTCACGAAGTGAATGTAATGGGAAAATGAAATAGTACTATAGTGTAGTATCAAATAACTACAACCGTACTAACTACCTTAAATCTATTGGAATTTAATGTACCATGTGATCGGCCTGTATCCTGCTACCGACTCTAGTAAAATGACGTAAGACGCCGTAAGAAATGACATTTGGCACCCGTAGACTTGCAAGTCCCACTGTAGCGAGCAGCAAGGTGTAGGATAGTCACTCCAGTATAGATCTATACGCAAACTCATACGCTCCCCATTTAAGGAGATTCTGGATACAAAAACGGCAATGACAGGAAGTGCCATGCCCCGTTTAGTGGCTCACATAACTACATGAATGTAGATGTATTGAATGTGCTAGCTATATTGTATGTTCTCCCTCTGTCTAGCCTGTATGAGTTGTAATGTCCTGAGTGTACTAGCTGTAATGTGTGTTCTCTCTCTATCTAGCAAGTATTGAAATGTACTGTGTGTACTAGCTGTAATGTGTGTTCTCTCTCTATCTAGCAAGTATTGACTCATGAATGAACTGACTCATTGTATGATTCTTCGTTCTAGTAATAGTATTAGTAACTTCCTAAACTACGCCTATCGTAGTTTACTAGCAATATGACCTGTACGTATGAACATGAACGTATACCCTTGCTACCCAAGGGTATTGAATTGACTGATAGGAATTTTATGTCTATATATGTATACATAATATATAAATAGTATTTAGACGGCCTTTGGAGGGATAACCGATGCCCTAAAGCCACATCCCAACGAGGAAAAGGAGATAAATCGAGCTAGCCTTCCTAAGTCCTTTAAACATTACTTATATAGCTATAAATATATAGCCATGCAATTGACAATATAAAAGTATAAAAGAAGTTTTGTAAAACCATTGAAACATTTAGTAACTAAGAAAGGATGAATTGATGTCAGTTTGTAAAACAATTTGAAAGCAGTTTGTTTGATAAGAACAGTTCAAAATATAAGGAAAACCTTTGTTTTTGAAACACAATTGTAACAGGGTTTGAAAAGAAACATTCAGTATGTAAGACAGTTTAACAACGAGTTTTGAACGAGTGAAAATGTTTTGGAAAACCATTTGTAGTAATCTGTTTGATAAAACAGCTAAAAGTGTAGTAAATCCATTTGTATGTTAGTTATTAATCACATGTGATTGATATAATAACTAGCATGATTCAACTTATATCCCCCCATAAAAGCATTTAAAAACATTTAAAATATTGATTAAGGGGGTATGAACTCACCTGCAGTGAGCGGATCGGAAAGAAGTGTCGGATAAGTGTCGAATAAGTGCTTGGTGTCAAGTGAAGACTTATACACTCTCAATGACCCTAATAACATATGAAGACATATGTATTTATATAATTAGTGATTAAAACACTAAATAAACATGTATAAACATCCTAATATGAGGAAAACACTTTGGTAAAAGTGTTAGGAGGCTATCGGGTTGCAACAAAGGAGTGCAAGGCCTTATATGGGAGTGTATGGTCAATGGACCATGTTTGTTGGAGTTTACGGCCCAGGGGAGTTTACTTCTGGCCGTAAACTCTCAATTGGTCACCAAAAGAGACTTAAAACTACAAAGGCTTAAGTGGTTAGGTGCTCCAAAGCTTAAACAAGTGTTTGGGTGAGTTTAAGGTCCAAAATGGCCCTAACTTGAGTTTACGGTCTAGGGACCACTTCCCCATGAGTTTACAGCCATAAACTCATGGTAATACATATGAATTTGCGAATTGGGGTCCTTAGATCAATGGTGTAAGGTTCTAGGCTACTAACCAAGGCTTAATAAGGTGTTTAGGGCATCAAAACACACTTTGGGGGAGTTTACGGTTTTGGGAGATTCCCAAACCGTGAACTCATAAACAGGGGGGGGGGGGGGGTTTGGTGTTTTTCATGTGCTAAAATCATCAAGGAAGGGATCCATGCTAGGTTCTAAGCATAAGGAAGGAGTTAGGAACACTTTGGCACCCAAATTAGGGTTTACGACCTAAGAAGATCTTGGGCCGTAAACACCTTGTTCTTGTGATTCTTGAGGGATTTCTTGATATATGGAAGTGTAACAAGCCTTAAGATACTCTAGGATAGAAGTACTTACAAGATAGTGGCTTGAAAATGTGCCAAAAGGCAAAGAACACTAGTGTGTGTTCTTGGTGTTCTTGGTGAAACTAGAAGATCTACACTTTTGGAATGATTTCACGGATAGAAGTGTGCTAGATCACTAGATTAAGTAATATATCAACTTAATAGGGCTAGAAACACTTACAACTTGAAGATCTAGGAGGAAAGGTCGGATGGTACTTGAGAGGATTTGAGTTCTAACTTTGAAATGGTGAAAAAGTGATTTAAATGGCTAAGTGCCATATATATACTCACTAGGGTTTACGGTCAAAATACCATTTGGGTCGTAAAATTCAAACTCTTGAAGTTTTTGGAACTTTATTGTTGCACAATAAACCCTAGGCCATCCTCTCTCCTGATATCTTCTAATGGGTTAATCCTAACATACTCAAACTTATTCCAAAAAGCTTGAAAGTTTGCAGAAACTGTTCTGACTTCTATCGAAGTGAAGGGTTGTACAGAATAGAAATTTCGGGTTGTCACATCATCCCCCGTTAGAAGGAATTTTGTCCGAAATTAGAATTTAAGTAAAGGAAGTAAGCATGAATAATCGAGCCAATAAGTGGGGATACTTCCTGATCGATTGATTCTCGCGCTCCCAAGTGAATTCGGGTCCTTGGTTGGAATTCCAGCAAACCTTCACTAAAGGGAAACAGCTATGAATCGCTTGCATGACCTCTCGGTCCATGGTCACTATGGTACTACCACGCAGGCGAGGCTCGTGTGGAATTCGATCTTTTCGAGAGAGATTTCAAGAGTCTCGTTGGATCGATACTTTTGTAAGTTCGAGACATGGAGGGTAGAATGCACGTTACTAAGCTCGTGGAGTAGGTTTAGTTTCTGAGATACAGGGCCGATTCTTGCAAGAATCTCGGAGGTCCTAACTCTCTTGAATATAGCTTTTCACACTTTACGAAGCGTATTAAGCCTACTCAGAGTGAGACTTCCAAAGGAATTTGGTTTCTCACCTGGAGTTCCAAGGGTTTCTCCCCTTTTTCTTCTTTTCCAAGTCAAGGGTCGCTCCCTTCTGGGTCAAAGTCGTAAGAGGTTCCAAAATTTACGAGGAGTTCTAAATGAACTACGACAGTATGTCTGTGAGACCTAGAATTTGGCGAATTTCCGTCGGCGTCGTCAGTGCCGACAAATTCTCAATGGTTTTGATAAATTGAAAGAGTCCTCAAGAATTTCCACATCACTAATAGTGGGTCTTAGGAATTTGACTGTTCAATTCCAAAACTCGTATTTAGAGAACTTTGCGCAACGCTTCTCTGATCGTATTGGTTCCATGGTTTGTTGTAGATGCTCTTTATGATTTCCTTCTTACTATGAGGGTAGATAAGTAAGTCACTTACAAGGTTAATGACGAACTGATCCAAGTAATAATGGCGTACCCTATCCATTAAGTTCATGAATACTACGGGCGTATTGGTCCTATCCGACGGGTATCACTATGGACTAGTAGTGTCCGCATCGAGTTCGGAAGGTCGTCTTCGGGACATCCTTCTCTAACACTCGAAACTGATGATATTTGGATCTCAGGTCCATTTCTGAAAGGTAATTCGCTTCTTGCGTTTGCTCAACCAACTCATCCATGCGAGGCAGAGATAATGATTTCCAATGGAAATCTTGACGAGGTCTTCGATAGTCGGTGTTCTTATGATACTATTCGTCCACCTTTCTGAGGAATAAGACCGGAGCTCTCCGGGGCGAGGAGCTGGGTCTTTCTATTGTTTTGCTGAGTAGTTCGTTAAGTTTTCCAGACTGTTCTTGTATCTCTATAGGTATTTAGACTGTAGGGCGATCTGGTTGCAGGAGTCGTACTCGGTTCTAAGTTTGTTCACATGATGATGCGATTATTCGTAGTCTTGGGCAGTCTCCGTCCTGAAGTTCATATTAGAATTCATACATGGTTCATCGATTACCATTTCGAGTATACGAGTCGTATATAATTAAGATTGAAAAGATAGTCGAATAAATGATTCTTCTTTAACCTCACATACTAACGAGGAAAAGAAGTTAAAGGGGAATCATCAATTCTAAACTTGTAGAACCTTGATTATATACCACCCTTCTGTATACATTATTCCGCGATAGATCCACCGTACTGACCTTTGGATTGAACTTGACGTACTGTACGAGTGGTACTTCGGGGAGGTTTGTTGAGATTTCTTTGGAAAGGATAAGAAGCATGAGGTACTCCATGCATGAGTACTTCGGTGTCCTGGTATGACGGCTTCGCTGCAAAAGGTGATTTCAGAGAAAGAGATGTACGTATGGAACTGGTATTGCAAATCGAATTGAATCTCTTTGTATGATAATGTCGAAATCATATGGTTTGGAACACTTTGGCACCTAAATTAGGGTTTACGACCTAAGAAGATCTTGGGCCATAAACTCCATGTTCTTGTGATTCTTGAGGGATTTCTTGATATATGGAAGTGTAACAAGCCTTAAGATACTCTAGGATAGAAGTACATACAAGATAGAGGCTTGTAAAGGTGCCAAAAGGCCAAGAACACTAGTGTGTGTTCTTGGTGTTCTTGGTGAAACTAGAAGATCTACACTTTTGGAATGATTTCACAGATAGAAGTGTGTTAGATCACTAGATTAAGTAATATATCAACTTAATAGGGCTAGAAACACTTACAACTTTAAGATCTAGGAGGAAAGGTCGGATGCTACTTGAGAGGATTTGAGTTCGAACTTTGAAATGGTGAAAAAGTGATTTAAATGGTTAAGTGCCATATATATACTCACTAGGGTTTACGGTCCAAATACCATTTGGGCCGTAAACTTCAAACTCTTTAAGTTTTTGGAACTTTATTGTTGCACAATAAACCCTAGGGCATCCTCTCTCCTGATATCTTCTAAAGGGTTAATCCTAACATACTCAAACTTATTCCAAAAAGCTTGAAAGTTTGCAGAAACTATTCTGACTTCTATTGAAGTGAAGGGTTGTACAGAATAGAAATTCCGGGTTGTCACAATAGTCAAAATGGTAATATGGAATTGTTTTCATAGGTGGAAGTTATTCTCTGAATCTATGTAATATTAGAAAACTTAATGCAAATAAGGATGTTCAATGGAATGTACTTTGAATAAGAGACTTCATTTCCATGGAATTGATCTCCATTGGAATACTTTGTAATGTCTGTCACCAAGTTTTTGTGACTTTTGTGCATAGTCATTACAAGAGAATCATTGCATATAAGTTTAGAATCTAACAGATTACAGTAAATGGCAAGAGTTTGGTATTCTTACATTTACAAAAGGGATTGGGATTGTTAAATGAGCATCATTGGAGTCATGTTCAATTGATCTAGTTTACAAAAGAAAGGACCATAGGAAAACATAGTGTGCATGCTTGGTGAATGGCATGACTATTGTTTTTATTCTAGTATTAAGTTGATAAAATCGAAACATTGAATAATGAGTAATCAATATGGTGCTTAGATAATAAGGTGTTTTTATTTACTCTCAAAGTGTTGGGGCCATATAGGATTAGTATTATTCTTGTGTTTCACTTTGCATGTTTTGACTTCCAAAATAATTATTTTATTCAAACTCTCCACAGTCGGTCATACATTGGAAGTAGGTATTGAATTAAGACTGTCATGAATCTGGCTTGTAAGATTTGTCTAAGGTGCATTAGACATAGCAATGGTTTCTACAACATTCATGAGTACTCATAAGTTCTGAGTATTGGATTAGACCCACTCTCATTTGAATCACTTCATGGATTTTATCACGAGTGAATCATGAGACGATAATATATTATATTCTTCAAACCTAGAGATATGAGCTATTGACTATGAGGTGATTATACATTGATTGTACGAAAACACATCAGTAACTTGATGTTATAAAACGTGCCTTTGTGTATGATTCAACAAGTAGTTAGTACAAGCATATGACTCAAAGTTTATCCATTCCTTTTACCTCATAAGGGTAAAATCGATATATGTGGGCCCCTCGATGATTTAGTGATGACACCCCTAAGTGCTTGGCCAAGCCTGGACTGATTTGATTTGTTCAAATAGTCAGCGTCATAAATTGGAAATCGGGAAACAACAAATGGAAAGAGAGAATGATTATAATCCATGTCTCAGTCCATATGATATCTAGAATGGAGGAATATATAATCATTTATCTAATGGACGTGTCATTTGATTTGTTCAGAGTTCGACAACGGCTTTAACAGCTACGATTGATAGTCATGTTATGAAGTCATACTTGCAATAATGGTTTTAGACTTATCCAAGTGGGAGACTATTGGATTAGATGTCTAAGCCCATAACTATTATTGGTATGTACTTGACCCGAGAGTAGCTTGTTCCATTTTTGTTGCATATCATCAGGGCAATTTGTTAGGATGGACTTTTGAGAGAAGATGTTTTATATGATTTATTAATATATTATAAGTTATAATATATTAATATGAAATCATATGAGTTATTTAGTATTGATCAAGAATTAATTTGGAAATTAATTTAGTGTTCAAAAGATACTAATTAAATCTATGGGGACTAATTATGTTAATTAGTTATATTTATGTGTTGGGCTTATGATCCATGTTGGACCAAGTTTATGTATGGATACATAAAGAGTTGGACCACATGAACCATGGATCATTAAACCCATGGATATGGATTTCGGTTATGGGTAATACCCATGACTCTTGGATTCCTCACACATATAAATAGATGCTTCTATCCAAAAAATCGTGACTTACTCTAATCTTAGAGCTCATGGAGTTTTTGGTGCATGGAGATTCTCTCTCAAGTTCATTCTTTGTCCATGATGTGTTGTGATTCCACTTGAGGCTTCCACACTATTGGGGAAAAGCTCTTAAGGCTAGATACATCAAGACTTCAAGCTCCACAATAAGCTATGTTATCCTAACTAGATTCTTGTGTTGTGTATGGCAATTGTATGCTAGTTATAGGTAATACCTTGGAAAAAGCTCATATTTGATTGTATAATAGAGAAAACATAGATCCAAGGTATTTAGGGTTGCATGAACACCTTAGGAGTGTTAGAATGCTCAAAACCCAACAAATTTAACTATGTCTTAATCCATACTCCCAGATTAATAACAAATAACTATGTCTTACTCCATACTCCCAGATTAATAACAAACTACGTGTAAGACCCATGTAATACATGGGTTCATTTTAAAGAGAAAAAAATATGAAATTCTAAACATTTGACAAGTTTCAATTTATAAGAAAAAATGGAAAAATATTAAATTATTAAAATTAAATTGTTTGTCTTCTTTTAAATTAAACAAATAATTTAGATAAATAAACAAAGGAAACTAATGAAACTTTAATTTAGAAAATTAGAAATTAGAAAGAAGTAAGTTAATGAAATTGATATGCATTTATTATTACATTTATTGTAATTATTACATTTAAATATTATATGGAAATTAATAAAATGATAAAAAACCACAAAATGCCATGTGGAAAAAATTTAATTGAAAATAACCACAAAATGACATGTGGCCAAATCAATGAGAGCGTGACATGTGGCAAAAAGTTCTTTATTTGTTAGGGAGGATAACCATGTCTTAATCCATACTCCCGGATTAATAACAAATAACTATGTTTTAATCCATACTCTTGGATTAATAACAAATAACCATGCCTTAATCCATACTCCCTGACTAATAACAAATAACTATGTCTTAATCCGTACTCCCAGATTAATAAAAAAATTACCATGTCTTAATTATTTCTTAAGGATTTACCCTAAGAATCATCTATCACTCATTCCTAAGGATTCGTCCTAAGGAATAGGCACGATGTATATCATCGCCAGGGTTTATACAACAGACACTAAATCCATAGTTGCCAGGGTTTATACAACAAGCACTTAGTCCATAGTTGTTTTGGTATATACAACAGACACTAAGTCCCTACCTGCCAAGGTTTATACAACATGTGCTAAGTCCATAGCTCTCATTTATCGACAATATTATTCATGGGAATCCACCTGCAATATATATCAATGGGTTTTTTGAGTACATCGGATGAGCATATAGTTCACAACACCTATAGGTTGCGAGCCTGCTAGTGTTCCACGGACCGTCTAGAATAGTCCATGGTTGTCATCCATACTCTGCTGAATGACGGGGGCCAATGTTTGGGTAAGGGCTTCTCCCAT
This sequence comes from Lactuca sativa, assembly GCF_002870075.4. Classification (NCBI taxonomy): domain Eukaryota; kingdom Viridiplantae; phylum Streptophyta; class Magnoliopsida; order Asterales; family Asteraceae; genus Lactuca; species Lactuca sativa. Next base: position 348,459,476 of record NC_056626.2, read on the forward strand.
ATTCCACCCGTCACCCTCATCTCATGATCTATATCACCGATCATCTCATTTATCCAACTCATCTTTCATCACATACCAACTATTTCATCTACCCATGTTTTACCCAACATTTTTGTAGATATAAAATACATATACAGTTTAAATCATTTAAAACCTATATAAATCATTCATTCAACATCCATCTCAAATTAACAAACAATATATATTCACATAGCACGTATTTTATATAAAATACTTCATATCTATGTGTAAGATTAAAGTGACAATACACTTACATGATAAGACGGTGATTGGACAACACTTCGTCCCTTAAAAAAATCTTTTTCGATGATATCAGGATGTTTTCTCAGAAACCGGGCTTCACACGGGCAGAGTTTCGGCTCGAAAACTCTTTTTCTCGGGATCTTCGGGCTCTTCGGGACTTGCTTACGATTCTAGGATGATATAATAGGCTTGGGGGTATTTTTTGTAGGTAGAAAGAAAGTATAAGGTGGGAGGACAGAAATATTAAACTCTAATTCGGATAGCATCGATCACTATTTATAGGGGCTGAATCCTCGAGTAACGTTGGATGTAACTTTAGAGTACGCTGGGCGTACTCCTTTTTCAACCAGTACACGGGGCATACATCGAGTACGCTGGGCATACATTGAGTACGCTGGGCGTACAAAGGGAACATAACAGACGTGTCAAGGCTATAACATGTCTAGGCATGATTGAACTCCAGAAGCTTAGATCTACTGCCTTTATGGAGCCATATTGCACGAAAGCCCTAGATCTACTCTTCTAGTTCATTTTGAGCCCTAAAACTTTCATTGATGTTTATTTAGATGTAAAGTTGGAAACTTTACGTGTTAATCAGGACCTAGAAACCTAGATCTATGTATGGTATGAGCTGGATTCAAGCAGAATCGAGTATATAGTATTTGTATGTGGCAGACTCGGCGAGTCGTTCATCTGACTCAGCGAGTCGAGTCGCGAGTCCCCGAGTTTCCCCATTTCGTGTTTGCGGAGTGGAGTAGTGAGTCATGGGGTGTGACTCAATGAGTCGGAAGCCAGACTCACCCATGAAGAAACTCGGTGAGTCAATGCCCTGAATCGGCGAGTCCAAGGCAATCTGCTTGCCTCAAGAACAGACTCGGCGAGTTGTTCATACAACTCGCCGAGTCTCAGCATAGAGTGTTCTTTGGGTGAAGACGAACTCGACGAGTTGTTCATACAACTCGGTGAGTAGGATGAAGGACGTTTAGACATCAGTTTAGAAGGAGAACTCGTCGAATCGATGCCAAACTCGACGAGTAGAGACGGGCCAATGGTCAGACAAATGGATAGGGACTCAGCGAGTTGGCAGGCCAACTCGGCGAGTTGGGTCAACTGGTAGTTGAGTTTGACTTTGACTCTTGGCTTAGTTAGGGGTAAATGCTCATTTTACCCTGAGGTCGATTAGTAGCATTTGACTGAGTGTTTTGTGGGGACTATAGCCGGAGACAGTCAGTTCCCATGTAGATCAGTAGCTACTTTGAGGTGAGTTACCTTCCAGTAGTGGTGGTTCTATGGCCACAATGTCGGCCCACCAAAAGGATTGTATGATAGATGTTTGTCTCTGTGATATTCATCTAGGGTTGCTACTACCTGTGATATGTTATTGTGCTAGTATGATATGATGCTATGTGCTAGTGACAGTAGGGGGAGATAGTCCCCCTGAACATCGGTCGATAGGGCCGAAGGGGCGGTCATGCCCAGCCATGCTAGATAGCTTATGAGATATATCTGTTATGTGGTAGTAGAAGGGGGTGAAATAGTCCCCAGTATCCGGTCAAGAGGACCGAAGGGGAGACCAGCACCCAGATATGCTAGTCAGTATCCGGTCGAGAGGACCGAAGGGGAGGCAAGCTCCCAGATATACTCGTCAATATCCAGTCGAGAGGACCGAAGGGGAGGCCAGCTCCCAGATATACTAGAGTGTATCCTGTCGAGAGGACCGAAGGGGTAGGTCGGGCACCTAAATATGCCTAACAATATTTGTATGTTATATGATCTTATGGTATGTGGTATGTTGGGGGAACTCACTAAGCTTCGTGCTTACAGTTTTCAGTTTTGGTTTCAGGTACCTCTTCTTCGAAGGGGAAGGAGCTGGCGCGGTAGCTTCCCATCACACACACGCCTTGTATTCCGCACTATGAGATCCTCCTGGGAATTTGTACTCTGACTTTATTATGTTTTTCTGAAATGTTTTTCATGACATGCGATAACTTTTATGAAATGATATGATTAGTGAACGTTTTATTTCTAAGGTTCGCTAAGAATATGTTTTAAAAATGAAAATTTTGGCTCGTATTTTTGGGATGTTACAAGTTGGTATCAGAGCCCTGTTTTGAGGGATTCAGACACACCTTCGGGGGTGTTTGAACTCAAATCGAGGGATTAAAAGATTTTGAAAAAATAAAATATTTTCTAAAAGGCTAAGTAAAGGGTTTTAAGAAAGAACAAAGTGTGTGATGTGCGCGACCGGCCAAGCTCAAGTAAGTATTCCCCAAAGTACCCATACAAACTTATGTTATGTTTACCAGTTTCAGTAGAATAGCATGCTAGAATAGGACTAAGGATCTAGAAGTGATGCTTTATGTGCCTGCTTTATGTGCTTCAGTGTATGAAAAGCTGCATGCTAGAATTGTGTAGACAGCAGTAGGATACCCTGTTTAGGTTATGCCTGATGGTACGAGTTTAGCATTGTATGCTAGTTCAGTTTCTCTCTGCGAGGATGGAGTTGCTTGAGATTGTTTCCTTTTGTCCAAATGCTGTTTGCTTTGTGCTATGTGGGCTTTGAGTGATGGGAGTTAGCTGTTAGGTGAATACGTTAAAGTCACATGTGATCAGGGTTGAATAATCTTAGAGTGTTGGATTTGACCCTATTGCGTAGCTCTTGTTTGAGTCCTAACCGTTGTAGGGATGAGTCCCTTACTCGAAGGATTATCCGAGCCTCGTCGCATGTGATTGTATTCAGGTAATAACTAATTGGCATCACAAAGAGACCTTCAGCAGCTGAGGACTAGGTTGGGTGGAGTCAGAGGTTTCCTAGGGTAAGCCTAGGATAAGAGTCACAGAGATCAGCGGTAGCGAAAGGGATCTGGTGGAGTCAAGGCAGTCCTTGGAGAAGGTACGGATAGATGTGGAAGGTAGTATGGGCCCGTATTACTGAAAGCAGAGGATCCGTACTCGAACCGAGGAAGGCCAAGATAAGACCAGGGAACTTGTAGTGGGTGCGATTCCTCCAGAGGTATCAGTATCACTAACGGTTATTATTTTTGTATTTCAGAATGGTGGTACTACGCTCGAGGCCAACAGTTGGCAGTACAGGAGAGGGATCGGGTTCAGGATCAGGTTCCGAGCCAGTAGATGAGGGGCTGTGCCAGTTCATCGCATTAGAGATCACCAGAGGCATCCTTGAGTCGACCCCCATTATCTTCGGGTCGATCAAGGAAGGGATATTGGAGATGATGGAGGATCTCCTCAGGGAATTCAGGAGAGACATGGCATCTGGCCAGTCGAGATCTTGCACACTGTCCTTCAAGGACTTCCGGGGCAGTGGTGTGCCAGACTTTCACGGGGCGAAGGACCCCATAGCTTCCAGACGATGGATTGCACACATTGAGTCTGTACAGTTGACTAGCTTCTGCCCTGAGGGGTCGAAGGTGAGATATGCAGCAGGATGTTCGAGAGATCGAGCTAGGGATTGGTGGGAGTCCGTTGGTGACTCGTTGGGAACCTCGCCTGTCAAGGCTATGACCTGGTCGGACTTCGTGACCAGGTTCAGGGCAGAGCTTGCACCGGCGGTCGAGCTTCAGCAGCTGGCCAGGGAGTTCCTATATATGAGACAGACGACGGAGACTGTGGCAGAGATCACCGCCAAGTTCCGGGAGAGGGCGTTGCTGGTGCCCCAGTACGCGGGTGACGAGGATATGAGGAGGACTCGCTATCATGACATGCTACGAGCTGATATTCGGGAGCACGTCATTTTTTCAGCTTGCCCTACCCTGGACTTTATGATTTCCAGGGCAAGGGAGAGGGAGATAGACCTGGAGCACATCCAGAAGAGGAAGGCGGAGGAGGGGCATGTTATGGGGGCTTCGGGGAAGAAGCCCAAGGGACCAGATGCGGGGCCGAAAGGCCAACAGGGGCGGGGTCGCTACAGGAAATGCGGCAAGACGCACGAGGGAGCATGCAAGTTGGGATCGTCAGGCTGCTACAAGTGCGGAAATTTAGGGCACTTTAGCAGGGATTGTACCGCCCCTGCACCTGTGATTCAGACATCGGAGTTGTTGTGTTTCCACTGCAACCAGAGGGACCACAAGAAGGTCAATTGCCCCCAGTTGACAGCATCAGCGCCGGTTAAGGCGCCGACTCCAGCTACCCTGCGTATTACAGATGGCCGGTAGGGCAAGGCAGAGGCTCCAGTGGCAAGGAGTCGGGCGTTTCAGCAGACTACAGAGGAGACTCGCGCCGCACCCGACGTGGTGACGTGTATGATTCTTTCCCTCTATCTTATTTTTATGATGATTATGATGTTGATATGTGCTCTGTGTATATGCGTTAGGATCGTTCCTTGTGAACGCTATTCCTGTTCAGGTGTTGTTTGACTCGGGTGCCACCCGATCATTTGTTTCCCTTGCGCTTAGCAAGAGGTTTACTGAGTCTTCAGGCATGTTGGAATGACCTTTAGAGGTAGAGATTGCCGATGATCGATCGGTGCGAGCGTCGACAGTATTCAGGGATTGTGTCCTAAGGTTATTTGAGGAGCACTATTTGGTGGATTTGGTTCCGATCCCTTTGTGGGGGAACAAGGTGATTATAGGCATGGATTGGTTGAGCCCTAATAGGGCGATGATAGATTGCGCACAACAGTTAGTGCGGATCAGGACCCCAAGTGGGGGAGAGTTGGTGATCCACGGCGAGAGGCCACAGCGTGGACCTGCAGTATGTGTAGCAGCGAGAGCTAGGCGCTACCTTCAGCAGGGTTGCGCGGGATATGTCGCGTATGTTATGGATACCCGAGAGACGAGTAAGGCGAGGGTGAGCGAGGTTCCAATGGTGCGAGACTACACTGATGTGTTCCCGGAGGAGCTTCCGGGAATACCTCCGGAGCGTCAGGTAGAGTTCAGGATCGACCTAGTTCCTGGTGCGGCTCCGATAGCCAAGGTACCGTATCGGTTGGATCCTCCTGAGATGCAGGAGTTGTCTACGCAGCTGTAGGAGCTGCTAGAAAAGGGATTTATTCGACCGAGCAGTTCACCCCGGGGAGCCCCGATCCTGTTTGTGAAGAAGAAGTACGGGTCGCATCGGATGTGTATAGATTACCGGGAGCTGAATAAGGTGACGGTGAAGAACCGTTACCCACTCCCGAGGATTGATGACCTCTTTGTTCAGTTACAGGGAGCATCTTGGTTCTCCAAGATCGATTTGCGTTTAGGCTATCATCAGATGAGGGTTAGAGAGGAGGATGTACAGAAGACCGTGTTTCGGACGCGTTATGGCCATTATGAGTTCGTGGTGATGCCGTTTGGACTCACCAATTCTCCTGTCGTGTTCATGGACCTCATGAACCACGTGTGTAGACCGATGCTGGATCGATCTGTGATAGTTTTGATTGATGACATCTTGGTTTATTCCAAGACGCAGGAGGAGCACGAGGAGCATCTGAGAGTGGTTTTGGAGACCCTGAGGAGGGAGAGCTTGTACACCAAGTTCTCCAAATGTGAGTTTTGGTTGCGCGAGGTGCAGTTTCTTGGACACCTCGTCAACCAGAACGGGATTTCAGTAGACCCGACCAAGGTGGAGGCCGTGATGATATGGGAGGTTCCGAAGTCTGCATCCGAGATTCGGAGTTTCCTAGGATTAGCAGGCTACTATCGGAGATTCATTCAGGATTTCTCCAAGATAGTCGTACCCCTGACACGGTTGACTAGGAAAGCCGTGGTCTTTCGATGGGGGCCTGAGCAGCAGGCAGCGTTTGAGATTCTGAGGCAGAGATTGTGCGAGGCACCAATCTTAGCCCTGCTTGAGGGTGTAGAGGATTTCGTGGTATACTGTGATGCATCTATCTCGGGCTTAGGTGCAGTATTGACGCAAAGGTGACATGTCATTGCTTATGCCTCGAGGAAGTTGAAGCCTCACGAGGCGAACTACCCGACACATGATTTAGAGTTGGGGGCGGTGGTCTTCGCCCTCAAGATTTGGCGGCATTATCTCTATGGGGTTCGATGTACCATTTACACGGACCACAAGAGTTTGAGGTACCTCATGGATCAACCGGATCTGAACATGAGGTAGCGTCGGTGGTTGGACGTGGTGAAGGATTACGATTGCGAGATCCTTTATCACCCGGGGTAGGCCAACGTGGTGGCCGATGCGCTTAGCCGTAAGTCGGCACCGATTAGGGATGTGTGTACGAGAATGAGAGTGGTGACCCCACTGTTAGAGCAGATTCGGAAGCTCAGCAGGAGGCTATGAAGGAGGAACATCGGAAGAGTGAGCGAATAGTGGGTCAAGTCACCTCCTTCGATTATGATAGCCGAGGATTATTGACACTACATCGTAGGGTGTGGGTGCCGTATCACGGAGGCGTGCGCCAGATCTTAATGGAGGAGGCGCACAAATCTCGATTCTCTATTCATCCAGGGGCGACGAAGATGTATCGGGATCTTCGTCTAGACTATTGGTGGCCCTGCATGAAGCGGGATGTGGCGTGGAACGTCGAGTGGTGTTTGACCTGCAGGAAGGTCAAGGCCGAGCATCAGAGACCGCACGACAAGATGCAGCCGTTGGATATCCCGTTGTGGAAATGGGAGGATATTACGATGAATTTTATCACGAAGCTTCCCCGGACGGCGCGAGGAGTAGATTCGATTTGGGTCATCGTGGATCGGTTGACTAAGAGCGCCCATTTTATTCCGATTCAGGAGAGTATCTCGGCCGAAAAGTTGGCCGATATCTATATCATGGTGATAGTGGCACGACATGGGGTGCCAGTGTCAGTGATATCAGATCGAGATGTGCGGTTCACTTCCAGGTTTTGGAAGAAGTTTTATGATGAGTTGGGCACTTGTCTGCATTTTAGCACCGCCTTTCACCCGCAGACGGATGGTCAGAGCGAGCGGACCATCCAGACGTTGGAGGATATGTTGCGGGCATCCGTGCTAGACTTCGGTGGTAGTTGGGATACCTATCTTCCCTTGTCTGAGTTCTCATACAACAACATCTACCACGCGAGTATTGACCGTCCCCTATTTGAGATGTTGTACGGACGGAGGTGCAGGACCCCGATATGTTAGGGTGAAGTTGGCCAGAGGGTCATGGGGAGCACCAAGGTGGTGCTCAAGACGACCAAGAGGATCCAGCAGGTTCGAAGTAGGCTTCAGACTGCGTAGAGTCGGCAGAAAAGTTACGCCGACAAGCGTCGATCAGACCTGGAGTTCCAGGTCGGGGACATGGTTCTCCTGAAAGTGTCGCCTTGGAAGGGTGTCATTCGATTCAGGAAGCGGGGCAAGTTGGGCCCGAGATACATTGGTTCGTTCAGGGTTGTAGCCCGGGTGGGCAAGGTGGCATATAGGCTGGATCTGCCAGCCTAGCTTAGTTAGATCCACAACACCTTCCATGTCTCCCAGCTGCAGAAGTGCCTAGTGGATGATTCAGCGGTGGTGTCGCTAGCGGATATATAGGTTGATGACAGCGTGAATTACATTGAGCGCCCAGTCGCAATCCTCGACCGGAAGTCGAAGGATCTGAGGAACAAGAGGGTGGAATTAGTAAAGGTGCAATGGCAGCACCGAAAAGGTTCGGAATGGAGTTGGGAGCCAGTGGAAGAAATGATGGAGCACTACCCCGAGGTGTTACGGGATCAAGCAGCAGACTTCGAGGACGAAGTCTAAAATAAGAGGGGGAGATTTGTAGCACCTGGTTCCCGGTACGTAAAATTCATCTAAGTATTTTACATTTTTAGCCTTGGACTCGGCGAGTTGTAGGCCCAACTCGCCGAGTGGAGACGGGTTTGGGAGCACGTTTAAGTTGGCGACTTGGCGAGTCCACATTCTGGACTCGGTAAGTCCCCGCTGTCTGATGAAACCCTAAATTTCAAGGTTTGCACCCTATTTCAACCAACCTTATGCGCCCCAACCTCGCCCCCTTCACCCTCAGAGCTCCCAACATCGTTCAAACCCTTATTCCTTGTGAGATTGAAGTGCTTTGGTGTGTTTCTTGAAGATTTTGAGAAGAAAGAAGAGTATATCAAGAAGAGAAGAAGGACGCCAGGAATCCTTGTGTTATCTCAGTGATTTCCTTGAGGTATAACTCAGTTTCCCCCTGTTTTCATGCTTATAGTCCCTTATAGCTCCATTAAAGTCCTCCTTGATCCATTTCCGAGCTTGATCAAGAATTAGGGTTTGTAATAAGTCAATTAACCCTTAGATCTAGGCATGATTGAGCTCCAGGAGCTCAGATCTACTGCCTTTATGGAGCCATATTGCACGAAAGCCCTAGATCTACTCTTCTATTTCATTTTGAGCCCTAAAACCTTCATTGATGTTTATTTACACGTAAAGTTGGAAACTTTACATGTTAATCAGGCCCTAGAAACCCAGATCTATGTATGGTATGAGCTGGATTCAAGCAGAATCGAGTATATAGTATTTGCATGTGGCAGACTCGGCGAGTCGAGTCACGAGTCCCCGAGTTTTCCCCTTTTCATGTTTGCGGAGTGGAGTAGTGAGTCATGGGGTGTGACTCAATGAGTCGGAAGCGAGACTCACCCAAGAAGAAACTTGGCGAGTCAATGCCCTGACTCGGCGAGTCCAAGGCAATCTTCTTGCCTCAAGAACAGACTCGGTGAGTTGTTCATACAACTTGGCGAGTCTCAGCATAGATTGTTCTTCGGATGAAGACGAACTCGACGAGTTGTTCATACAACTTGGCGAGTAGGATGAAGGACGTTTGGACATCAGTTTAGAAGGAGAACGCGTTGAATCGATGCCAAACTCAACGAGTAGAGATGGGGCAATGGTCAGACAAAGGGATAGGGACTCAGTGAGTTGGAAGGCCAACTCGGCGAGTCGGGTCAACTGGAAGTTGACTTTGACTTCGACTCTTGGCTTAGTTAGGGGTAAATGGTCATTTTACCCTGAGGTCGATTAGCAGCATTTGACTGAGTGTTTTGTGGGGACTATAGCCGGAGGATATCCGGGGCAGCAGCAGCAGGAGACAGTCAGTTCCCATGCAGATCAGCAGCTACTTTGAGGTGAGTTACCTTCCAGTAGCGGTGGGTCTACGGCCACAATGCCGGCCCACCAGTAGGATTGTATGATAGATGCTTGTCTCTGTGATATTCATCTAGGGTTGCTACTACCTGTGATATGTTATTGTGCTAGTATGATATGATGCTATGTGCTAGTGACAGTAGGGGGAGATAGTCCCCCAGAACATCGGTCAATAGGGCCGAAGGGGCGGTCATGCCCAGCCATGCTAGATAGTTTATGAGATATATGTGTTATGTGGTATTAGAAGGGGGTGAAATAGTCCCCAGTATCCGGTCGAGAGGACCGAAGGGGAGACCAGCACCCAGATATGCTAGTCAGTATCCGGTCGAAAGGACCGAAGGGGAGGCAAGCTCCCAGATATACTGGTCAGTATCCAGTCGAGAGGACCGAAGGGAAGGCCAGCTCCCAGATATACTAGACAGTATCCGGCCGAGAGGACCGAAGGGGTAGGTCGGGCACCCAGATATACCTGACAATATTTGTATGTTATGTGATTGTATGGTATGTGGTATGTTGGGGGAACTCACTAAGCTTCGTGCTTACAGTTTTCAGTTTTGGTTTCAGGTACCTCTTCTTCGAAGGGGAAGGAGCTGGCGCAGTAGCGGCCCATCACACACACGCCTTGTATTCTGCACTATGAGATCCTCCTGGGAATTTGTACTCTGACTTTATTTTGTTTTTCTGAAAATGTTTTTCAAGACATGCGATAACTTTTATGAAATGATATGATTAGTGAACGTTTTATTTCTAAGGTTCGCTAAGAATATGTTTTAAAAAAGAAAATTTTGGCTCGCATTTTTGGGATGTTACAACATGGCCAATCTCGGATTGTGAACACGAGTACGCTAGGCATACTACTATACGCTGGGTGTACTCTGAATGTTCAAACTTCAAAAATTCATAACTTTCGCATACGAACTCCGATTTCATGTTCTTTATATCCACACGTAGGTGAGACCGTGCTCTACAACTTTCGTTTAGACTCCGTTGGCTAATTTTGATTTATTTTTAAAGTTGTATTTTTAACAGGTCGGGATAGGAAAAGTCTGTTAAAAAATCATAACTTCTTCATCCGATATCCTTTTTCGTCTGTCTTTTTATCGCTAAACTAAAATAAAAAAGATCTTCGATTCTCGTTTAGGTTGTTTCGGCTAAAAATCAGTCGATCTAAAATTCGAGTATCGGGCTGCATACTGCTATGCCAAATCTTAGAAAATTCATAACTTCCTCATACGAAGTTAAATTTGGACATTCTTTTTATGCACGCTCTCGGTTTAACGTATACTTCGACTTTCATTTAGATCACTAATGCTAAAAAACACTTTATCATAAATTCACTTTTTACATCATATACTGTCGTTCCAGTTCTGTCGCAAAACTTCGACAGGTTATAACTTCTTCGTTATAACTCAGATTTCGGTATTCTTTATATCTCTGAAATCCTTATTTCAACCACTACAACTTTCTTCATAGATATCGGGTTCATCTATCATTTATTTTCGACGCTTATTTTTATCCTTAACTCATTAAATTATAATAATTATGTATAAAACACAAAATACTCAACTAATACATCTTATTATTTAAATAAAATTACAAACGTTGACCTAGACTATTACATCATCATTAATGCCTAGCCTAGAAACACAGGCATTACAATTCTCTCCCCTTAGGATGATTCCGTCCTCGGAAACACACATCAGCAAACAAATGCGGATAGCGACTCATGATGTCACTCTCTGTTTCCCAGGTGAGATTTGGCCCATTCAAAAGTTTCCATCGCACAAGCACTAAATCGACCATCTTACGTCGCAACTTCTTAGTCTTACGGTCAACAAATGCCTATGGTTCTTTAATTAACCTCTTTCTTTCATCCAACCTTAATTCAGAAATTGCAATTATGTCGGTAACTTCTCACGTGAACTTCCTCAAATAACACACGTGGAAAGTGTAATGAATACCATCTAGTTCTTCTGCTAGTTCTAGCTTGTACGCTTGGTTCCCAATCCTCTAAAGAACCTTAAACGGTCTAATAAACCTTGGACTCAATTTTCCTTGAACCAGGTAACATACTCATCTTAGTCAGACTCGATTCGATATGACCTCTAGGGTCGGAATATCAATCAACTTCTTAGTCATTACCGAAACGATGGTAACGACATACTTGAATAAAAACAAAATCAATTACTAGCTTCTTGGTAACCTTGTGACTTTCCCTGATCCAAGTGTGAGTCCTGTGCTTCCATTAGTATAGGCCTCTATTACTATTCACACCTACTGATACTCGTCCCAAGCATTGTCTCGCAGTATTCTAGGTCACCATTCAAAATTTTCACATAATCAACTAATGCATCAGATAACAAAACCAGGGTTTATATTATTTCTTGAAATGATTACACAGAGGTTCAAGTTTACCCTAGACTATGCCTTTAATAGGCTACACCACATGTTACAATTCACATTTCTACTTTATAACTTGATTTTCAGTTATGAAGTCCTCATCCTTGATTCCTCGCATTGTCACCTGCTTCATCGAGGATCATTTGGAATGCCCTTAGCTTTGGCTTTGGCGGTTCATTTGGCTTCATTGCCCTTTCCCTATTCGGGCAGTGTTGCTTGAAGTGTCCTTCTCCACCATACTTAAAGCAGACTTCACTTTGGGTTGTGCATTCATGGGCATAGTGACCGGTCCTCCCACATTTGAAGCATGTCACCTCTTTAGGACATCTCCTAGTGTGTTTCCTTCGGCATTTGTCACACCACCTTTCTTCATTACTATCCCCATACTTCTTGTTGTTGGGGTCAGACTTCAGGAACCTATTTTTATTTTCAGATCTTGAGGATCCCTCAAACTTCCTCTTCTCGCGTACCTCAGATCTTTCCAAACCCTTTTCCCTAAGTTGGATCTCAACATTCTTGGCTGCTCTAATGGCTGCCTTCAAAGAAGTTGCCATTTTCACTATTGCACTAAATTCCGCTGGCAATCCGTTAGCAAACCTATAAATCTTGGAGAGTTCCGTTGGCACTAAGTAGGGAAATAGCTTCATCTTCTCAGTGAATGTTGTGGCTCACTCATCTACATTCATCTTCCCTTTCCTCAGGTTCTGAAACTCATTGTTTAGGTGTATCAGATCTATTTCAGAGCAGTATTGCATTTTTAATTGCTCCATGAATGCTTCCCAAAACATCCTCAGGGCTTCTCCCTGTGGCATTGTATCCGCCAACAACTTCCACCAACTTAAAACTCCAGTCTTTAGTTGTCTGACTACAAAGACGGTTTTTGGCTTGTTGTTGCAATTGCAACTTTCAAACACCATCTCAATCTTGAAGATCTGGTCCATAATCTCTACAGGCTTTGGGCTTCCTGAAAGACTTGGTAGTTTTGCGCCCAAGCAATTCTTATACATACGTCCATCTCTGTTGATTCTCCCCTTCGGGCCATCCCTTTCTGCCACTGGGGATTCCGCTTGACTGACAGTCCTACTATCGTCCCCTTCTTCTAAGTGTCCATTATTCAGTTCAGTTTGTTCGACAGGCATTGAGGGTTCATCCCTATTATTCAGCAACAGTTGTCTCATCTCTTCCCTTTGTTCGACCATCATAGCCCGAATCATGGCTTGTACTCCGACCATTGTGATTGGCTCTGGAGCAGCTTCTATTATCGACACCTGCTCAATCACTTGGGGTTGAGGTTGCTGATTTCTGTTTTCATTTGTGTTTCCAGCTCTGCTTCGGGTTCTTGCTATTTTGATCTATGCACCAAATTAGGCGAATTTAGATCTCTATTCACGATAGATATTTAAATTCTCCTTATAACTGCAAAACGTTACATGCTAGTTCTAATATTGTAGTCATACGCTTAGAATCCTAAACACATAAGGTTTCCAGATCCAGTTGGCAACATACCATAGATCCAAACAAATAGTATCATATATGGCAAACATATAACATTTAGCACCTAAAAGCATTTTAGGCATCTTTCCTAAAATATACTAGTGCTAGTGTCTAAAATATGGTAGACACTCATATCACGATCATCACTTATCATTTTAACTTTAAGTCTAGAAATCCTACAAATTCCTAGCTCGCTTAAACTAATGCTCTGATACCAACTGTGACATCCCCAAATTTCTCGGCCGGAAAAGACCGATTTAGTTTATGCTTTTCAAATAAAATCAGAGTAATCTTCCAAAAGGTGTTGCGGAATTTGTTCCCAAAACAAAATATAATAAAAGTTTATCAAAGCATTTCTTAAAGAAATGTATTTTCATTATATAACAAAACCTTGGGATGTCATGTTCTGATACAGACCAAAAGCATAAACAGTTTATTATAAGTCTTACAACAGTTATTTACAACTATTGTCCTATAATCCAAAAATCCCTCGTCATCATCCAACTATGCTCTGAGTCCACTACATGTAATATAAAAAGCTGAGTGGGTCATGTTTGGGAGCCTGGTGAGCATATAGGGTTTTCAACCCACAATAAATAAATTTATTATGTTTCAACATCAAACAATCAACCCAATTTTCCATCCCCATTATCCTCTTTATTACCCCACTGTATCGATCCTCACAACGACACGATCTATACTCTCAAATCTAAAATCAACCTCTTTACCTAATGCATACTCCTGGATCTAAAATTTACCTATTTACCTAATCCATACTCCCAGATCGGGTATGTCTGATCCATACTCTCGTATCAAAAATTGTGCCCATTCCATACTCTCGGACTAGGGACAATTTAACTATGTCTTAATCCATACTCTCGGATTAATAACAAATAACCATGTCTTAATCCATACTCCCGGATTAATAACAAATAACCATGTATTAATCCATATTCCCAGATTAATAACAAATAACTATGTCTTAATCTATACTCTCGGGTTAATAACAAATAACCATGTCTTAATTATTTCTTAAGGATTTACTTTAAGAATCATCTATCAATCATTCCTAAGGATTCGTCCTAAGGAACAGTCATGAAGTATATGTTCGCCAGGGTTTATACAACAGGCACTAAATCCATAGTTGCCAGGGTTTATACAACAGGCACTAAGTCCATACCTGCCAGGGTTTATACAACAGGCATTAAGTCCATAGCTGCCAAGGTTTATACAACATGTGCTAATTCCATAGCTCTCATTCATCGACAGTATTATTCATGGGAATCCACCTGTAATACATATCAATGGTTTTTTAGAGTACATCTGATGAACATATACTTCACAACACCTACAGGTTGCGAGCCTGCTAGTGTTTCACAGACCGTCTAGAATAGTCCATGGTTGTCATCCATATTCTGCTGAATGACAGGGGCCAATGTTTGGGGTAGGGGCTTCTCCTATATTCCACCTGTCACCCTCATCTCATGATCTATATCACCGATCATCTCATTTATCCAACTCATCTGTCATCACATACCAACTATTTCATCTACCCATGTTTTACCCAATATTTTTGTAGATATACAATACATATACAATTTAAATCATTTAAAACCTATATAAATCATTCATTCAACATCCATCACAAATAAACAAACAATATATATTCACATAGCACGTATTTTATATAAAATACTTCATATCTATGTGTAACATGAAAGTGTCCATACAGTCACATGATAAGACGGTGATTGGACAACACTTCATCTCTTAAAACAATCTGTTTCGATGATATCGAGATGTTTTCTCAAAAACCGGGCTTCACGCGGGCAGAGTTTCGTCTCGAAAACTCTTTTTCTCATAATCTTCGGGCTCTTCGGGACTTGCTTACGATGCTAAGATGAAATAGTAGGCTTGGGAGTATTTTTGTAGGTAAAAAGAAAGTATAGGGTGGGAGGATAGAAATTGTAAACATAAATTCGGATGACATCGATCACTATTTATAGGGGCTGAATACTCGAGTTACGTTGGGTGTAACTTTAGAGTACGCTGGACGTACTCCTCTTTCAAATAGTACGCTGGGTGTACATCGAGTACGTTGGGAGTACGAGGGGATGATATCGTACATGTCGAGTCTATGACACGTGTCTCTCATGCAAAGACGTAGGGCTACGTGGCCAATCTCGAACCGTGAACTCGAGTACGCTGGGCGTACTCCGAATTTTCAAACTTCAAAAATTCGCAACTTTTGCGTGCAAGCTCCGTTTTTGATGTTGTTTATATCCACGCGTAGGTGAGACCGTGCTCTACAACTTTTGTTTAGACTCCATTGGCTAATTTTGATTTTATTTTTAAAGTTATATTTTTAATAGGCCGAGACATGAAAAGTCCGTTAAAAAATCATAACTTCTTCATTCGATATCCGTTTTCGTCTGTCTTTTTACCGTTAAACTACAATCAACAAGATCTTCGATTCTCGTTTAGGTTGTTTCGGCTAAAAAGCACTTGATCTAAAATTTGAGTTTCGGGGTGCATACTGTTATGCTAAATCTTAGAAAATTCATAACTTCCTCATACGAAGTCAGAGTTGAACATTCTTTCTATGCACGCTCTCAGTTTGACGTGTACTATGACTTTGGTTTAGATCACTAATGCTAAAAAGCACTTTATCATAAATTCACTTTTTACGTCATATAGTGTCGTGTCGGTTCTGTCGCAAAACTTCGACAGGTCATAACTTCTTCGTTATAACTCGGATTTAGGTATTCTTTATATTCCCGAAATCCTTATTTCAACCACTACAACTTTCTTCATAGATATCGGGGTTATCTATCATTTATTTTCAATGCTTATTTTTATCCTTAATTCATTAAATTATAATAATTAAGTATAAAACACAAAATACTCAAATAATACATCTTATTATTTCAAAACAAATTACAAAGGTTGACCTAGACTATTACATCATCATTAATGCCTAGCCTAGAAACACGAGCATTACATAAAATATGAGATACTATTTCATGGCATAGAAGTATACTTGTTGTATCATGTTTTGTAACCAGAGTCTCCTGATGGGAAAGCGTGAGTTTGTGTATAGATCTATATGGGATTATACATCCTACACCTTGCTACTAGCTATAGTGGGACCTGCAGGTCTACGGGTGATAAATGTCATACCATTTTCGACGTCTGAAGAACATCGTGTTTTATACTAGTCAATCGAGTATGGTTATAACCAAATCACATTTTAACCTTAATTAACTAGTTTGGTTACAAGGTAGTTAATGCATTAGTAGTTTATTTTACACAATACTACTATACATATTCATTTTCCATCACATTCATACGGTGATATTCTCACATGAGAAATGAAAACTATTTTTCTAGTAAAGATAGTTATAAACATGGAAAACATACATTTTTACAAGAGAATAAAAATACATTTTACACTATTACGAGAGAACAAACATACAAATAGTTGAGTCTTTGTAGAAGACTACTTTACATTTTTAGAAGAAAATATAGGATTTTCTAGGAAGTATATTAACATTTTCACTATACAAATACAAACATTTTCACTAAACAAATACAAACATTTTCAAGAAACAAATGCATACACTTGACACAAAAATACTTATGAACTCACCAACTTAAATGTTAATACTCTCTTTCAAAATAACATGTATTCTCAGGTCACCAGTGGATAGGTACACTGGACCAGCTTTTGAGAAGACGGAGCATGTTCAAGACTCATCTTTTATTTTGATATATATACATTTTTGGTGTCATACAACTATTCACTGAACAAACATGTATTAACTATATTATTAATTCCATGGATGATGTTGCTCATTTTACTATTGTGAATTGTTATGATACTGTACATGATGTCCTCCGCCGCCGAACGTTTCCGTCGTTCTCTGTTTGGGGGTGTGACATGAGGTATCTAGTGGATCAATTGAATCAAAATATGATGTTGTGTCGGTGGTTGGATGTGGTGAAGGATTATGATTGTGAGATCCTTTACCATCTGGGGAAGGCTAACGTGGGAGCCGATACTCTTCGCTGCAAGGCAGTTGAGGTTCCAATCAGGGATATTTGTTTGAGGATGACCATGATTACTCCGATATTGGAGCGGATTCATGAGGCTTCGATCGAGGCTATGAAGGAAGAGCACTAGAAGAGTGACCGCATTGTGGGTCAGGTGGCATCCTTTGATTACGATAGTCGAGGGTTATTGACTCTTCTTCGTAGGGTATGGGTTCCGTCTTAGTGTGGTGTGCATCAGATTCTGATGGAGGAGGCGTAGAGGTCGAGATTCTCCATTCATCTTGAGGCGAGGAAGATGTATGGAGATCTTCGTCCTGATTATTTGTGGCCCTGCATGAAGCAGGATATGGCATGTTATGTGGAGAGGTGCTTGACTTGCATGAAATGTCAAGACCGAGTATCAGCGAACTCATGGCAAGATGCAGTTGTTGGATATTCCCATTTGGAAATTGGAGGAGAATACCATGGATTTCATTACAAAGTTTCATGTTGAGTCTGTTTATGTTGCGTCTTGGGCCTTACGTTTTGGATCCGGATTGGGCCTGTCCATCCGTGATTATCTAGATTAGCTAGTAGGGTCATTTTATATATATGCATGCATGCATGCATTATTAACAGTTGATTATCACGTTCATTATTTTGTAACCCTAAAACACCTCTACAGTTGAATTTCTTAGTCGAGCTCTTCTGAGGTGTTGAAGCATTAATCATACGAATTATTCAAACCCATACTCGTGTTCTTTATTATGTTCTTAATTATTAGCTTGCTTAGAATCTATCGATCCTGATAGAACTTTGTTCTAACAGTTGGTATCAGAGCGGGAGACTGTGTGATCAATACACATTCCTTCTGTATTCAGAATTCCTTAGGGTTTCCGCTTTTATCGTATAAATAAGAAGTCGTCTTCTTTGTTTCGATGACAACTCAGTTTTAGATAAAACCCTAATCTCAAGTTTACAAGTTTGATTCTAGCAGCTCACCATGTCTCACGATGATTGTAACAACCGGTAAACATTGGTTAGAGTTCGGCGGTCAAACCACCGCGAACCATTATGCAATAAGACCAATTGCATTAAATTTTATGTTATAAAGTATATTAAAGATATTTTATTTATAATTACTTTTAAAACGTCTCATACTGTTCAAATCATCTATCATTGAGAATAGAATCGAAATTAAATTTTATTTGTGAAGTTTAAAAAAAATGAAATTTGAATAGATTACGTTCTCTTGATTTTGTGGATATAAAGAACGTCTAAAACGGAAGTCGTATGAATAAGTTACGCCTCTTTAAAGTTATAAAATCAGTATTTATCTAATTTTCTTGAAACGAACCGTGCATTGTTTCGTTTGGAACAGCTACGAGTCTTGTAAACTGTATTTGAGCATGTTTATGAACTCAGACTATGTTCTCTTATTTTACTATGTTTTTATAATATTTTTAAACTCAACCGAAATCAGATTCAACAAATCTGTCAAAACCGATCTTACAAATCGCGAAACTTTAAACAGATTTTCCCGGGATTCTACTTATCGGATTTAAGTTCCGTCTGACTTTTTGGAAACCTCACAACCAAGACTATCGGTCGTCATTTCAGAAAAATTATTTGATATCCGGCTCAAAGGCACACGAATCAAGAAAGTTAGAAAACATCAGTGTTATAGATATTCCAAATATGACATTGTACTTTGACACTTTGAGTCATGCATAGTTGAATTTACACTCTCAACAATATAACTATCTACATTTATATTTTTACCACATCACTCGATAATACACAAAATACATGTTAATAATTGAAGCAATACATTGCTTCTAAATTTACCTCAAAGTACAACAATAAATGAAATTGACAAGGATGTTTCTTCTACACTTCAATTTATCCGAAACAACACTCTAAAGGAATCTCAATGGTGCAACCAAATCATCGAGAAAGCTGAGAAGTTTTTACCCTTGGGACTATCTTAAATATCTTAAATTGGTTCATACGTCACCTTATCTCTTTTCTTTATTCTTTCTTCTTCATGATTGACTACTCAAAGAAAAACCACCGGTGGTGGTAGCTGTTTCTGGCGAAGACCAAGAGGGGGCAGCATCCCCATTTTCTTCCTCCATCTCTTTCCTGTCAACTGAAGCAAGCCAAACACACCCTATTGTTGCTATTGCTTTTCCCATTAGACTAACCTGTAGCGAGAAAGGAACCCACAAGGTTTCATCGGAGAACGCCCCCTGCCACTTTGCTCCACCACCACCAATTTCAGATTTCGACTCTCCCTCTACCTTGCTTCGTCGAGCATCCCCACACAACCACCATTCCTTCCATCTCTTTCCTTTTGGCTATGTATGTTACCGAATCGGACCAAAAAAGGAGAAGGCACCGGCGACAGCCACCTCGACACCTGCTCCACCGTCGGCAGTCGCTGCTGCTGCTGCCCTTCATTTTCCTGCTGCCGCCGACGAGAAAGAACCCTGAGAAGGTTCGCCGGAGATAGGCTACTCCTCCTCCTTGCTCGACAGATGAACCGCCGAACCACCCTCCCTTGATCGATGTTTCGATTTCTCCTCCTGCCCACGCATTCTTTTTGTTTGCTTCGTTCTTCCCTTGCGCAATCTATCGGAAACGCACCAAAATAAAACCCCGATCCCTTTTATTAGTTTGATGGATTTGGCAGAACTAACCCTCCGGTTGTATCTTTTAATTTCAAACAGCCCCATTTTAATAGATAGATCAAAAATGGTCGATGTTGGTTAATTTAAGTTATTAAACAACCTTCCACTTGTCGAGTTATTACCAAAACAGTCCCACTAGCCTTGTGTTTTATTTGAAACATCCCTACACTTGTCTAGTAATACCGAAAATTCTCCTTTTGTTAATTAAGTTACAAAAATAGTTCTGGTGGTTTGTTTTAAACTCAAAGAGTGTCAAGTTGCGGTTTCTCACGACAAATTTCACGAACCGAGCCTAGATCGAGATCACGCATCGAATGTGAGTTTCTACGGCCCCTCTTTTACTGTTTTAATATTTGGGGGAGAATACATGAGTGTCTATTTAAATTTTGATGATTTTCAAGTCTTATACATAAAATGACATCATACTTTATTATTGGTTAAGAGTTCATGAAAATAACAATCTAAAAGGTATAAAGCATTAATAAATTATATAAGTTATAGTAGAATGCTATAAATGATAAATCATACCTTGTTGTGATATATTAATTAATATTAATAAAAATCACAGGATTATAAGTAGATTGATATAAAGATATAAGTTATTCGACGAATCCCAAAACTGTAATATTCGTCGTATATGTGCACGAAAATATTGAGAAAGCATAAAAAGACATTATACTCTTAACAAAATATGTTATTCAACATAAGTGTGTACAAAGGAAATGTACATTGTCTTAAACGGCTATAAACGAAGATTTGACAAATATATATATAATAATTAATTGAAGGTATACCAAAATTCAATTATTATGATTATACTCCCGATCATAATGTGGAAATGATTGCTAAATAAATGATATAATTTATTTTTATAATTATTATAAAAATATAAATTATTTTAGTTGTGATGCGAAAGTCGTCACATATGATAATATAACTAATTCTCTAGTTTTTGGGGATTATAACCTAATAAATTATATATCATTATGCAACTTATCGAACATCGACATAAGTGAGTATTCGGCTACGCGAACGAACATCCTCCTTATCGGATGAAGTAAGGAACTACTCAAATTATTATCTCCACAATAGTCGAATGCTAGGTTAATTTCACTATTTAACTAATTTCACTACGCTTCGAAAATCTTAATAATCTAAGATTTGCGTTAGTGACCCTAGTGAATGACGAATTTTATGAGTTGAAGAATTGTCGTCATGGATTTTGTGGATTGTGTATCCCGTGTGTGCTTGTGAGAGGAATGTATCGAAAGGGGTGAAAGAGAGAGTTTTATGATGGTGTATTTTTCCTTTGTAGGGATCAAATCCTGGAATCGACACCTAGCTCTATAACTGTTAATCCAGGAGGAATCATATACTGTAGGTCTATGTACACGGCATAGATTTATAATAAAGAACCATGGTGTAGATCTATTTCTTATGGAAAGATTTATATGAATGGTTATTTTCCATCTGTGGTTGCAAGCTACAACTTCGTCTGACGAGGCAACAGGCGTCAAGTGTTTCTTACTTCGTTACTATACGACTGCTTTTAAACGTTAGTAATGATCTCGATTCCTCCATTTATATTTATATTGTGCCTGTGTGGCTTGTTTATTGTGCCTTTTTGGCTTGTGGAGGAGCGACGAATAGTGTCGGTTATAGAGAAATTCTTATATTGAAGATTTTTATTCGAAGAAGTATAGATCTAGATTGAGTCAATTCTCCCAATTTGGGCCGAGTGTGAAAGAGTGTTTAGGTTGTTAACTACCTTTACCTACGACATAATTCTCTATAAGCATAGACGTTTCAAAGAATAGAATTGTAAAGAGAATGGTTCATATTTGTCGTTGAAATTATACGAGTGGTGAAAATATGCGTTTATAATTTACTGGATATTGAAAAGTACTTTGGGATGAGTTTGCCCCACTGGTTAAGTGTCGATTTCCAAATTAAGTAAGATAATGCTTAATTAATAATACGACACGAATTTACAAAGTTTATAAAATTTGAAACTTATGAGTTTTACATATAAACTATACAAACGTATGTACAAAGTTTTAAGAGTAAACTTGGCTATTTTATGTTTACACAAAGTGTGATATGACTTTATTTATATAAATTGGTTTCCAAAATCTTTATATAAAGAGCATTTCGGTCATGAGAACCGTAAGAATTTGTTATAAGTTTGGTTTACTTATATATTTTACAAATGATGTATTTTTGGATTTGAGCAAATGACATTTCTAAATGAGTTTAAATATACTTTTATGACTCAATTATTTTATACTTTCAATAGAAAAATATATGTTTATAAAAGCTGGTCAACTAGATAAATTTTATAAAAACATTTTTGGGTGTAAAAGTACTTTGTGTCAAAACCTATAGAACTTACCAACAATTTTGTTGACGTATCTTAATGCATGTATTCTCAGGTTATTTATAAGGTCAGAAGAGTTTGTACAGAAGATTCTCCGATATTCATAACATACAAATGCGAACACCGGATTGTTAAGTGTATGTAGTGATTCAACAATAGTCATTATCAATGTAATTTCTATTTCGGTAATAATATAAGATTATATTTGTACTGTTCAATGTATGTTCAATAACTGTGATTACTGGAATACGTCGCGCACCTCGGCGTTTCCGTCGTCGGCCGAGGGTGTGACACTGGTAGTAAAGGTTACCTTGTTGATAGTCTTCCATGATAAATGTGCGAGAAGTAGAGGGGTGAGGGGTGTGTGAAGAGTGTATATAGATAGCATTTTCAAATACTCCTATAGTATTTTATTTGGTTAAGTTTGAGTTCCTTAGGGCTTTTTGGATATGAGGTAAGTTTTTGGATTCATATCCCAACATGGTCACTCCCAGCCACATGTTGGTCATATTTTGAATAAATATAATTGATCAGGTTATATTTATTCCCAATACGACTACATAACTGTCTAGGTTTAACCATGGTGTTTAATTTCCTCTAGGATCTTTTAGGGTTATAGCATTAATGCACACCTAGGTATGTATTTTATTCAGAGTGTTTTATTCCCATTGTATTTATAGTTGCATATCTTGTATGATTAGATATGCCAGTTCACTATAAACAATGCTCCAATACCAATCTGTCACACCCCGAACCTGACGGCGAAAACGTCTTGGGGCTTGGTTGACTTCATTCTTGCGGTATCATCACAGAGTATATAATGGAAACATATGATCATCATCATCATCACATATGTAATATTACAATTGTCATTAGGTTACATTGAGTATTGTTTTTCAATATTACATGCCAACATATCCAAAATATGATGAAAACAAAACACAACAAAATATCCAAGTTTTCTTGCCGGCCAACCTGCTCAACTGTTCCCTGAGAATACAAGTTAATTTAAAAAGGTCAACATATATAATGTTGGTGAGTTCATAAGCATGTTTGAATGGAAATTTTTTGTATTATTCGTAAACACCAGAAAATACGATATTTTCTGAAAATTGTTTTATAATGTTTGTGTCTGATCTTGTATTAATGCATGTGTGTTAATGTTCGCGAGAACGTATAGAGAATATAAAGATAATATAGAGGGAGAGCCCCAGAAAACCCGATATTGTCTGTGGAAGAGAATATAGAGAGAATATAGAGAGAGTGACCACAGGCAACCCGATGTTGTCTGCGAAAGAGAATGTTGGAATCTCAACACCCAAGGTTGAGTACCAACGCGTGCATGTTACCATATTATCCATAAAAGCAAATTTTTCCGTAAATTTTATAACGTTAAATCCTCTAAGTGAGCCGTTATAACCATACTTGATAATGAGAATTTCACCTGTCTTGACGTCTGGAAGACGCCGACTCGTTTCAGGTACGGTCTGTCACCCTAGACTGGACTAGTCTAATTGTAGTGAACAACTTAAGTGTGGGTTGTCACCCCCGTATAGATCTATACACAAACTCACGATCTCACTCCGGGAGACTCTGGTTATAACTACAAGCTACGATTGTACACTCAATATGTGTCGACCGACACGTCTCACTAGATCCTTAATCGAATTTACGCGAATAAAGATATAAGGAATATTCCCGGCCCACTAAACATGTAAGTGGACAACTAAGGCCAACTAAGGAATATTCCCGGCCCATAAAAGCAAATTTTTCCGTAAATTTTATAACGTTAAATCCTCTAAGTGAGCCGTTATAACCATACTTGATAATGAGAATTTCACCTGTCTTGACGTCTGGAAGACGCCGACTCGTTTCAGGTACGGTCTGTCACCCTAGACTGGACTAGTCTAATTGTAGTGAACAACTTAAGTGTGGGTTGTCACCCCCGTATAGATCTATACACAAACTCACGATCTCACTCCGGGAGACTCTGGTTATAACTACAAGCTACGATTGTACACTCAATATGTGTCGACCGACACGTCTCACTAGATCCTTAATCGAATTTACGCGAATAAAGATATAAGGAATATTCCCGGCCCACTAAACATGTAAGTGGACAACTAAGGCCAACTAAACATGTGTATTATTTTAAGGCGCAAAAGGAATATGAAGGTATATCCTATGCCCAACATACATGTAAAAGGGCAACTAAGTCCCATTATACATGTATATTATTTCCAAGCCCAATAAGGATGTAAGGTGTATTCTTGATCCAATAAACATGTAAGTGGGCTACAAAGGCCCACTAAGCATGTTAATCATGTTCCAGGCCCAATAAAAGAAATAATGACATAATTGACCCACGATTTGTTATGTTGGTTGTATAAGCTTCGTTGATTATCAAAATTACATAAAAAGTCCACTTTTTGTAAAAGACATTTTGGTCCTAAAAATCGAAGATTTACAATTTTTGGCCAATTTTTGGTAAAAATAAAATTTTAGGGCCTTTTAAAGGCCAAGAATTGCATCCAACATAAGTTTAAGCACTTTTAGTAAGTTAAAAACAATTTTCTGGTTTTTGGCTTTTCTGACCCGGTTGTTAGAAAAACTGTATAAAAATCATCGTAAGTCGAAATTCGGATCTGTAAACTCTGAAAGTTCAGAAATTGTGTGTAATTTGTAAACCATTTTTCTCATAATTTTTAATATCATCAAACTAGTGTGAAATTTCTCACCTTCACAGACTGGTCTGAGATTATTTCAAATATGATAGGCAGTTTTGTAAAAATCACCAAAAATTGTAGAAAATCCTATTAATGTGTGAGAGTAGTCATTTTAAAGGTAAAAACTTTAAAGTTTTGCATGTAAAACAGTTTTGAAAAATATTACCATTAAGGTGGTCAAAACAGTCCAAGATTAGACCAAAACTTTTCTGTTAAAGGTTGATTTTTGAGTTTAAGTTATCCATGTTTGAACACAACACTTATTTTTGCTATTTTAAGTGTATAATCCTAGATCTACAAGTTTACATGTAATATATGTGATAACACATACTTTTCTCAAGGTTTTTATGAAGATCTAAGGGCTAAATTTCACGTTTAAGTAAAACTCCAAAAGTAAAACACATATTACATCATATATCATGAAAACACACAAAATCATCCATACACACATAGATCTACACAAGACAACTTGTATTCTCCCCCAAAACATTATGAAAATCAACAAGAAGGGGTTGAACTCACTTTGGTTTGTTGTTTTTGGTCTTCGATGAAGGTTGAGAAGGATTTCGGCCCTAGAAGTCCTCTTGAGAAGAGATCTTCGAAAATATGATGATTCTAGGGGTATAAGCACAAGATTTGTGATGTTTAGATGAGGATCTAAGCATAAGGTGAATGAATCCAAGTTAAGGTGAAGTATCTTACCTAGTATTATGCTTGAAGAGATTTTCCTTGAGACACACACAAGCACACACGAATTTCCTTGAGAGATGGAGGGTGGAAAGGTGTTGAAGGTTGAGAGGAAATGAGTTGGATTACAAATGGTGAGTCAGGTTGGAGAGGGATAGAGAGGCCGAGAGTTAGAGAGGGGTGAGAGAATGGGAGTTTGACTTGTGAAGAGATTGATAAGACGCTTGCTTAGGTACATGCAAAATTTGCATGGATATCCACTAGACTAAAGTGAGGTGTTAAGCTCCATTTCACCCTTATTTAAAGTATTTTTTTGATGATGTGGGCCGAGAATTAAGGGGAAAAAGGGAAGATAAGAGGAGTTTGGGCCTTTTTCTTGATTATGCTCAAAATTGTGAGGCCCATTTTGAAGGTTCTTGGCCCATTGTGCCCTTCTTGAGGGTTCACGGCCCATAGGTGGTAAAAAGATGGGTTTACGGCCCAATTAAAATAAAAATATGGGTTTACGGCCTATCATGGTCCAATAGACTGATAGAGTGGTTCATGGCCCAACATGGCCCTATTGCTATGGTTTGATGAATGTAGGTCCAATTAGAGCCCAAATGAGCTTCATTGGCCCAAAATCATCAAATGGAAGGTTATTGGCCCCTTAGGCCCAATAAGATAATCTTAGTCCATACTACATTTGAGTCGGGTTGTTACGGTTTCAAACTCACAATTGAGTATCTGAGTTGTATTGAATTAGGTTTTGGACTTTACTCAGGAGTTTTGATTCAAATGGATGTTTTTGATTGAGCACAGAACATGATATCTACTTAGATTACAAGTCTTACAAGATTTGATGTTTACATGATAACCAAAATTTCCTATCTAGAATTACTAGTTGTGACAGCCTCCGAGCGGACCCCCTGGTCAAAGGAAAACTTCTGAGGCATCAAAGAAGAGCACTTCTCCAGTTATTCACCATGGGAATCCATGATCCCAAGGCACCCAAGATCCTCCTGCCTCGATCTCTAACAATGAACTTTTCTCCATAATGAATATGTTGACACAACAAGTATCTCAAAAACTAGAAAACACCAGAACACTGCTCAAGGAGGTGGAAAGGATAAGGGCAGAGATCTGTAAGAGACACCCTCAATCTTGTAGCCTAAGATCCTAAATTTTGATAGCATATGATCTTTAGGGAAACATCTGGATACTACAACTCCAACATTCGTTGCTACCACAACTAAGGGCGCAATCCTATGTATCCGAACTCTTGTGATCCAGGATCTTGGCAGTACTTTTAATACCCATAATAATAGAGATATTGATAACTTCTTTGAAAGTAACACCTTCAATACTAACTTTATAAACCTTGATGCAAGAATAAGTCCATTCATGGCCAAAGAGCTTCCACAACTAAGACAAATGATCTCAAGTGTACCAGGGGTGGTCCAACCTATACCGGAAGTATCCCCACCTATCATAGGATCTCAAGATATATTCCCTTTATAGTTGGCGCTAAAGTTCCAAAGTGCTTCCAAAATCCCATTATGAAACCTTATGATGGAACCACAGATCAAGAGGAACACATAGCACAACAAAGAGAGAGAGAGAGAGAGAGAGAGAGAATGGAAATCATTCCCATTCCATAACACTTAAAAGAAGCCTGCTTATGTAGAGGTTTTGGCTCGACTCTTATATGATCAACCTTGAAATCGCTTCTCAATGTTCCTCCTTACTCTATTATATATTTTGCTTTCTTAGTTAATCTTTTCAATAATTAATTTACTTGCAGCAGGATATTCGAAAGGAACACTAGTCATCTTTATCGAGTCGTCAAGGATCCTAAATAATCTCATAGGGCCTTCGTGAGTAGTTTTTCTAGGGAAGTGTTAAACATACCAAACATTGACATGTCTAATATAGTGGAAGCCTTTAAAATGGGTCTGAAGAGTTCATCTATTCCCTTGATTTGATGTGGGTTTGGGTTGTGAAATCCCTTAATGGCACAAATGGTTTTTCTTCCCCTTTGATCCCGATGATAGCTTGCTTAGGTCCTTGGAATGGTATTACTCGGATGTCAGCCCAACTTCATGATCGTGGCTTTGGTTTTTAGGTTGTTTGTCCTTTTACCATAAGATATGGGGCTTCTACTTCTTTTTTGCATGATGTTTATTTGCGAGATTTACCTCTTACTATCTCTTTTTATAGGTTTTACGCATTGGGTAATCATCGTTCCGCTTCAGTCAAAGATCAAGTTTTACTTGGGTGAGATATATATTTTTTAAAACGGTCACCCAGGGGAGGTATTGAGCAGACTAAGTGGGATGTTTTCTCTATTATTGTGCATGACATCTAGCTACGTGCTACTCCAGACTAATTGGGATGGATCGTTGATGTTTTAGATAGTTGTTCAGTTTCCTCGGCTTGGTCCTTTCTAGATAGTGGTTTGACTCCTTCGGGAGCAGTAAAGACTAGAAGGAATAATTAGGTTCCCAGTAAACTCGATATTCTCATTTAGAGGGTGAAGTTACGGGGTATCCCTATAAGATAAAGACTTCCTTATAGATGCATTATGGTGGAGTAGATTATATGCCCGATGTGTTCTTGTGCAACGGAGATTAGTGATCATCTTTTTATAGTTTGCTTTGAGTTGATTGATTTATAGAGAGGTATTTCTATATGTATTGGATTAGTGTCTAAGTCCATAATTATATTTGGCATGTACTTGACCCGAGAGTATCATGGTCCATTTGGGTTACATATCACCAAGACAATATGATAGGACGGAATTTTGAGAAGAGGTTATTTATGATTTGCTAATATATTATAAGTTCTAATATATTAATATGAAATCATATTATTTAATTAGTATTGATCAAGAATTAGTTTGGAATCGATCTAAAAATACTAATTAAATAAATGGGGATTGATTTGGTAAATCGTTCATTCTTATAAAGTGGGCTTGTAATCCATAGTTCTTTATGTTGGGCTAAACTCATGTGGTGAACCATGGATACTCCATGGAGGTTAAAACCCATGGAGCCTAAGGAATGTGGAAATTCATGCACATTAGGGTTTGCATGGTGTAACCCTAATTATGCCATAGTATACAAGAAGCCCCTTAGCCTCCAAAATTGTGCACTAATTCTTGTAAGATCGCTGAGCCGATTTTGGTGTGAGGATATTTTCTCAAAAGTCATCATTTCTCCAAAGGTGTGTTGTGATTCCATTTGAGGCATTTATACTATTGGTGCTAAGTTCTTAAAGGCCAAAATTACAAGCTACAACAAAGAGGTAATTCTATAACTCATTTGTATGATGTTTATGTCATTTGTATGCTAGTTGTAGGTTGAATGCTTTGAAAACAATATTGCATGTATAATTAGAGAAAACATAGAATCAATGTAACGTCCCAAAATTCAAGACTAAAAATTTCTTTTAATAAAGTATCACTTAAAGTAAAATCATCATTTCAAAACATAAACAGAGTATTAGTTTTCAAAACACATGTTCATTATCAGAGTAAAACATTCCCAGGCTGACTAATCTATGGTGTGTGCCATGCGATCATCCCGAGCTCCATCATCCGCTACCGGAAGTACCTGAAACCAAAATTGAAAGCCGTAAGCACGAAGCTTAGTGAGTTCCCCAGATACCACATACCATACAAACCATTCATAGCCAAGAGCTATACATAACCGACTTATCCATAATCAAATAAGGTGCTATGTGCCAAACATAGTCTTGCCATTATGCCACGGGCCGCGCGTGGTCTTCCTGGTCAAGCGTGGGCCGCTCCCTGGGTTTTACAGACAAGTGCCAAGGGCCACCCCCTGGTCTTACAAACATGTGCCAAGGGCCACCCCCTGGTCTTTTATGCAAGTATCACAAAGACAACCGTACATACTACCCTACTTAGCTAAACAGCATACAGTGTGCCAGAAGCCACCTCCTGGTCTTTCATATATAATAGCATACAATGCGCCAGGAGCCACCTCCTGGTCTTTCATACATATTGCCTAGGGCTAACCCCCGGGTCTTCCTGTCATCCATAATAACATACTGTGTGCTAGGAGCCACCCCCTGGTCTTTCATGCATATTGCCTAGGGCTAACCCCCGGGTCTTCCTATCATACATAATAACATACTGTGTGCCAGGAGCCGCTCCTGGTCTTTCATGCA
This sequence comes from Lactuca sativa, assembly GCF_002870075.4. NCBI lineage: Eukaryota > Viridiplantae > Streptophyta > Magnoliopsida > Asterales > Asteraceae > Lactuca > Lactuca sativa. The sequence continues at coordinate 348,489,363 of NC_056626.2, forward strand.
TATTCTAAATGGGCCGGCATTGGTGCCTTAGACCCATACAAACAGTGAGGAGACTCACCTTGCACTGCTGAACTCTGCTGATAATCCTCTGGCTGCTGACCAACAACTCTCTGAACTCCTGCTCCACTAGCTCCCCGAGCTACCAATATCAATGCAACCCTTAGTCTAACTATCCCACGAAAGTCAACTAAGTCAACTCAGGTCAAAGTCAAAGTCCTGGTCAAAGTCAACCTTCCAGGTCAACCCTACTCGTCGATTCACCATACTGACTTGTCGAGTTCATAAGTCCAGAGTCCTTCCACTCGCGACTCTACTCGCCGAGTCTACCGATTTCCGAGTCCTGACCTGTCCAACTCACCGAGTCTCTAATCGACTCACTAATTCGAGTCTAAACTCGAAGGGTTTGGGGTTTCGCGACTTGACTCGCCGAGTCCAAGAACAGACTCGCCGAGTCCAAGAAAATCTTCATCCAACTCGCCGAGTTGTTCTTCCAACTCGCCGAGTTCATCCCCAACTTCATCCGACTCGACGAGCCGTTCATCCCACTCGTCGAGTTCCTCCTCATCTTCAAGCTGCTCGCCGAGTCCACTCAAAGGACTCGTCGAGTCCATCCGGTCCTTCATACATGCAGAGGACTTTTGAGTCATGCAGGGACTCAAATCTCTAGATCTACCCTTCCCAAGCCTATTCCTCACGTAAAGTTGCAAACTTTACGTGTAGAGAAAGAGATCTAAGCAAAATACACCATAAACTTAGGGTTTAAGGCCAAGGGGCTTCAACATTGCCTCAAGGGCTGATACTTTATGCTTCTCTAGTCCATAACACACCTGGATCTAAAGTAGCAACTCCAGATCTGGCTTCTAACTCAAATCGGTGTCAAACCATGGCTTAAAAGCCCCAAATCTCACAACCATGGAAGACCTAAAGGAGAGAGGGACGACTTATTACCTTCAATATCTCAGAAAGGCTCCACAAACTCCATATCCATAGTCCATTCTTGCTCCTCCAAGTTCCTTCTTCCTTCTCCAAGCTTAATGCACCTTCCAAGGCAACAAATGGCTCAATCAAAGGTTATGACGGCTAGGGTTTGGTATCCAGGGCTGAAGAGGCAGTAAGGGAACCCTAGGAAGAAGATTAAGACGTTTATATAGGCTCCAAGTCCCGAATTTAGGGTTTTCCACGCACAGACCAGACTCGCTGAGTAACCTTGGCCTACTCGCCGAGTCGGTCACTTACTCCTATGCCCGGATCCCGCTCGGACTCGTCGAGTCCCCCCCATGGACTCGCCGAGTCGACCCCTAAACTTAGGGTTTTCTTTCCTTTCTTGGCCTTCAAAACTTTGGGTGTTACAACTCTCCCCCACTTAAATTAAACTTCGTCCTCGAAGTTTACCATGATCCACCGCCTGCAATCCGCATTCAATACCCACCAATTATCCCAACACCAGCTGCCTACCTTCGCTGGTCTTCCACCCGATCATTCCGACTAACGCAATTCCCTGCGGATAATCATTTCGGGTCAACTCTGACCCTGATCATTCTGGAAACACAACTTACTCAGCCGACAACCTTCTGGTACTCTCCGAGTACTGCAATTGAACCCATAGGGGATTCACCCCTTCTTTCCTCACGCGATTCCCTTGCTTTCCCAAGGCGATGCCCCAAAACAACTATCTCCCCTGCCACTGTGAGGATCCTATCTTCACCAAATCCATTACTCCCGCTACTTCCAGTACTGGTCATTATCGCCAGTATCCACTGGGCATTCTTTCTACTATAATTGGTGTCGAGCACCCCACGACGAACTATCTGAATTTCACCATACACTGCTTACCAGCACTGCTACTGGCTGGAAATTTCTGCTATTCCTTATCTGCCTTCCAGATGAACTGAGACCACCCTGGTCCCTACCAATCTACCAATATCTGGATTACCGGCTCCCACCGGTCGCTAGCCCCAACTCAACTCCTAGTCGCTCCCAGCGACTTTCGAAGAAACTTCACCAATAACCGCTCAATCCACTCTGCCACTAAATCATACACCTGATACATTCGCTCTAACGAATAGGGACCGATGAATGCTACGGGCCATCCCGTAGTCTTACAACACTTCTACGCTGCCAGCCAACCAAAGCTACGGGCCGCCCCGCAATCTTGCTAAACCAGTGCTACGGGCCACACCGTAGCCTAACCATACTCACATACGATTGCTGCGGGCCACACCGCAGTCTTGCTAATCTAATGCTATGGGCCACACCACAGTCTTACTAATCTAATGCAACGGGCCACACCGCAATCTTACTAAACCAGTGCTACGGGCCACACCGTAGCCTAACCATACTCCCATACGATTGCTGCGGGCCGCACCGCAGTCTTGCTAATCTGATGCTACGGGCCACACCGCAGTCTTACTACACTTCTCTTATTAGTTAGCCACTGGTGAATGCTACGGCCATCCGGTAGTCTGACAACACCTTCCCGCACCATCTAGCTGCTAGGGGATGCTACGACTAACCCACAGTTGATCATACAGCACAATCGAGTACTCCCAAGTGGTACTCTTGTCCCAAATGGAACTCCCAACCGATTCCTATGTAATCCGCGACCAGAAATTTCGAGAATGAGGTCTCACAATTGGCAAGTATTCCCAACTTCCATTTTACACTATCCTCCAATCATACAGTCACCTGAGCCGTCTTTCTTCCTAACAGGAGAGCGAAACTTAACCTAGTTTCAAAACCCCTTCTACTCCCATAACCTGATTGTTTCTCCCCCACTTAGCCTCAGCTAAGTCCTTACTGCCTGTGAAAACCCGAAGATTTCCATTCCTTCCTTCCTTACTCGATAGGCATGATAACCACCATCGCCTTATCCCTGCTAGCGATCCGTCTCTAGCCCACTCCAACTACCGTATGATTACCGAATACTAGATGAACACCGCCCGCATCCCTGATGTTAAAAAAAATCATCTAAGCTCTAACTACTGTCCTTATAGTCTGAATAACTGGGCACAGACTCCTTGGTGATAAGCCACTTTCCTTGATGCTTCCGAAAGCCATCCCGAACGCCCAAATTAGAACCATCAAACCCCGATGATGGTGGCTGACCACTTCCCGAACCATTTTCAACCGTAACCAAGACGATACTGAACACTTCGAACCCGAAGTGAAAGATGACCTACACTAGCTACTAATAGCTCCTGGTATGCAATTGGCATATGACAATTCCAAAATACAATCCAAATACAAGTAGAGAGACAAATCATACATAAAATCGCCTGAGTCCAGGGTAAAAACTTCCCTAATTCACCTAGGAATGAAAATAGCCATAGATACGTACCTGCAACATTTCTTCCTGTAATCCAGATCTTCCGCATCTGTCACTGCATGGCACTACCCTCTTGCCCATCCGTAATCCTCATAGTCGCTGGGGCAGGCGCACTCCCTGCTCCTCCCCTCATCATCGGGCAGTCGGTCCTCTTGTGGCCCACCTGATTGCAGTGAAAACATAATGGGCTTCCCCCCCACCCCCCACCCCCCCCTGTGGGACGTCCCTGCTGACGTGACCATCACTGCTACACTTGTAGTAGCCGGAACCCCTGGAACGACACATTCCCTTGTGCGGTTTCCCGCACGTGCTGCACTGACTTCGGCCCTGCCGACCCACTAATCGCTGATCTGAAGTCTTGGGTCTCTTCCCGGGACCCTCCAAAGTGAATGTCTGATCTGACTTCCTCTTCGCAATGTGCTCCAGGTCGATCTCCCTCTCCCTAGCTCTGGCAATCATAGAGTCCAGGGTCGGGCATGCCGAGAAGCTGTCATGCTCCCGAATCTCCGCTCTCAACATGTAATGATAGCGGGTCCTCTGCATCTCATCATCCCCTGCATACTGAGGAACTAATAGGGCCCTCTCCTGAAACTTGGCGGTAATCTCCGCCACCGACTCTGTCGTCTGTCTCATGTCTAGGAATTCTCTGGCCGGCTGCTGAAGCTCCACTGCCGGCGCAAACTCCGCCCTAAACCTGGTCATGAAGTCTGACCAGGTCATAGCCTCGACGACCGAGGCTCCCAATGGGTCTCCAACTGACTCCCACCAATCTCTAGCTCTGTCTCTCAAACATGCCGCCGCAAAGCGGACCTTTGACCCATCCGGGCAGAAGCTCGTCAACTGTGCAGACTCAATGTCTGCGATCCATCTCCTGGCAGCAATGGGGTTCTTCACCCCGTGAAAATCCGGCGCACTACACCCTCTGAAGTCCTTGAAGGATAGCGTGCGCGTACCTGCCTGGCCAGACGCCAAATCACTCCGGAAACCTCGGAGGTGATCCTCCATTAGCTCAATGATCCCCTCCTTGATCGACCCGAAAATGACCGGGGTCGCCTCAAGGATGCCTCTCGTAATCTCAGATGCGATGAACTCGCGCAACCCATCATCAACTAGTTCGGATCCCGCGCCCGAACCTGATCCTGAACCGGGTCCTGACCCGCCCACTGGTCTCTCTCGCAACGTCACCATGCTGAAAATATAACACAACCACTATCAGAATACTGATCACTGGTGCGAGGCCAAACACACGCACTACCAGGTTCCCGGTCTTGTCTCGGCCCTTCCCGAATCGAGTACGGATCCTCTGCTTTCAGTAGTACGGGCCCATACTACCTTCCACATCTATCTGTACTTTCCTCAAGAACTGCCTTGACTCCACCAGGTCCCTTTCTACTACTTCTGCTTCCAGCACTACCTCATCCTAGGCTGACCCTAGGGAAACCTCTGACTCAACTCAAACCAGTCCCCATCTGCTGAAGGCTTCCTCGCGATGCCAATTAGCCATCACCTGGATACCATCACATGTGACGAGGCTCAGATAATCCTTCGAGTAAAAGACTCGTTCCTACAACGGTTAGACTCAAACGAGAGCTGCGCAATAGGGCCAAGTCCAGCACTCTGAGATTATTCAACCCTGATCACATGTGACGTGGCGTATCCACTTAATGGCTAACTCCCATCACTCAAAATCCCACAATGCACAAAGCAAGCAGCATTCAGACAAGGGAAAATCTAACCACAACATACTCAAGCAATCATATCCACATAGCAAGAAACTGAACTAGCATGCAACATAAACTCATAAACTCAGGCATAACCTAAACAGGCTATCCCACTACTGTCTATCATATTTGCTTGTTGTTGTTGAATCAGTAATGATTTGGCACACTGGTAAAGCAAATTTGATTGGAAGATCTACTCCTCAAACTTTCATGGACATTGACAATAGGTACATTGGAAGTCCATAAAAGCTTTCTCTTCCCAATGGAAATGGATCAGCCATAGTCATCTCATTTGACCAAATGGTAAAGAGAAAGGCTAAGTCTGAGATAGTCTTGTGTACCATTCTGAAAGAGTCCATATGTTTCTATTGCCAAGAGAAGGGGCATTGATTGCGAAGCTGCCATATTTACCTAAAGATTACAAACATGGTAAAGTCAAAAAATTTGACTATACTTCAGGTAAAATCCACTATCTAACTCTATTAAGTTCCTATTTGGAGATTCTTAATACATGATGTAATGCAATTACATTTTGATGTTTTGTAGAATCAAAGGAAGCTTAAAAGAAGAGTAAGCTGAGTCTGATTGCGAAGAAATGGATTTCGATTGCGTGGTTTGATGATCAGATTCTTGAGCTGCTGCTTAAGAGTTATGATAGATTGTTTAGAAATATTTAGAAACATAGTTTTCATTTGTAATTGCATTGTAAGGAAAAGTTTTCTGTATTTTATAAATAAGTAAAATTTTGATTTTGTTTTATATCTCCTTATAATGGCTATTGTGAAAATTGATGTTTATGTATATTCTAGCAATGTTCAATATGGATTTGATTCTTTCATTTGTGGTAGTGTCATAATTTACCAAATAAAGAAAGATTCTCATCACCCACATTTCAGTTGGATAGAAACTTCGAATCATGCAACTTGTATTGTGTGATGAATTAGAACCTTTGTCTTTGGGAAATTAAGACTAATTCCTTGTTCACGTGAATATGTGAGTCAACCGAAGGACTAGGGGATCGGGTACACTGGGTGTGCGCTGGTCAGGTCCACCTTAAAAAACAATAAGACTATTCATCATGATTTATTAAAGTTTGGTAAATATGGTTATGCTTACAACTTTAAATATAATTCTGAACATTGGAAAAGTTTCAATGTATGGCAGAACGAATAAGAAGAATCAAATTAGGCAGAAAGATAAAAGTTTTTCCAATCTGAAAAGATGGGAAAGTACTTTAGTATCATGTTTTATGATCATCTTAATGATTATGGAAAACCATATCACAATTGATCCTCTAAGGAAATCTTAGTGCATTTATATAGCTAGGAAGAAGAATCATGAATTGTTGAAATTGTTAAATCAAGAAGATGAGTCATACTTCGTTCCGGAACAAGTCTTAGAGTCATACTCCAAGATTGTAACTTGAGTGACATAATCTTAAGAAGGTTTATAATGCTTATCAAATGTAGAGTAAAATGTTTTCTACTCTTATACATTTGAAATTGGTAAGTCGTGATGTCTTGGTAAGGACAAAGACCAACTAAGGCCAATGGTGTGAAGAGTTAGTCTTGATTAGAATCCACACTAACTCTTGAATATTTTTTTGTCAAGGAATGGTTCATGACAAGAGAATCTTATATGTCAAGAGGTCAGTGGGAGTCTTAAAGATTTTGAAAGTTTCAAGAACTAATCAAGAGTAAACCTATTATTAAACACTAGCACAAGACTTAAGGTTTGTAACCTATCGTGTTGACATATTCTTGTTTTTGTGCCCATTCCAGTTAATTTGACTGTGCATGTGAGTTCTATGAGTTCTCAGTTGTTTGCATAACAACCTAGGAAGCAATGGTAGGCCCTTGTGCTGCCAGGTGGCAAGAAATTAAGATTGAACAAGTTCAGTCCATACGAGTTTAGGTTTATCACTAACCTTGTCTTGTGATTATGGTTATGACAAATTCACATGGATAGGAACACATACACCATAAAAATCTAAGTGTCATAAGGTTTCTCTCCAATTCATGAAAATGATTGTGAGGAAACGCTTTCACTAAGTGGATTTTAAGGAGATAGCATTTGTGCGATTTGCATTCTAAAATTCGATTATGATTACGGTATCCCTCTTCATAGTTCGAATTGTCAGAAATGGAAAAGGTCTAAACATTTGAGACTTATCGTTGTAAGTTCTAAAATTGTTAAGACACACATGGAAGCTATTTAAGGAAAGTTGTATGATTTTTAGAAGCCTGGATAAAGTCTTATCGAAGCATCTCATATCAGAAATCTGAACTTTGGTAATGAAAGACAATAAGTATTGATTTCTAGAAGTCCAGCTGATTTCTGAGTACATGTAAAAGCTAGTGGGAGCATAAGTGTTATGCTAGTAAGATAATAATTATTATGCTACTGGGAGCATAATTATTATGGAAAGTATTGCAAGTTAGCAATGTTAATTATAGAAAACAAATGTTTCAATTTGCAAAGATGCAGGGTTTGAAAAGTTGTTTTGCTATAATTAAGGGAGACGAATTCATACTTCATTTCAAATCTAAAAGCTTAGATTGAGTTTTTAATAAAATTTAGTGAAATATATATGAATGCTATGTTGGAATGGTTTAACATAAGGAAATTCTATATATGGAAATGTTAATTGCATTCTTAAATTTTGATTATGATTACGACATCCCTCTTCATAATCAAAATTATGGGAAAATGGCAAATAGAAATATTATAGCAAAAGACTGATCAAGTATCATGTCTTTATGTTAGACATTATGAATCATGTCCCATATGTTTCGGGTATAGGATCGATTGCATATGCTATAATAATATCGTGTTCTAATTTTCCAAATGCCTGGGGCATTAAGAGGGAAAAAGGAATAGAACCGGATATGACTAAAGTGGTTAAACAACTGTTAAGGACAATCTATGGTTCGTCAAGTATTGGTCGCTTAAGGACAGTGGGAAGTATAGTAATGGATGGACCATATTGACATTATTATGAATAGACAGGAGTCTATTAATAATGAGTTGTCATATGGCAAATATGGAATATTTCCATATTGGGGGTTGAAGAATAGATGAGAAAGTTAGAAACTTTTATGCAAGAAGGATGTTCAAAGAAATGTACTTTGAATTTGAGACTTCATTTCCATGGAATTGTCTTGTAAAAATCTCCAAAGGAATATTTTGTAATATCGTTGGTCAAGTCTCTGTGACTTTTGGTACCTAGACATTATAAAAGAATCATTGCATGATAGTTTAGAATCTACTTTCTAGCAGTGACAAGAATTTAGAATTCTTACACTTGCAATATGGATTTGGAATTGTGAAATGAGCATCATTGAAATGTTGTAAATTGATCTATTTCATAAAGTAAGGACCATAGACAAACATAGTATGCATGCTTGGAGCATGGGACAACTATTGTTTTAATTTAAGTATTAAGTTGATTATTCGAAACATTATACAATGAATAATGAGTTATCAATATGGCACTCAAAAGTTTTGGGGCCATATAGGATTAGTATTATTCATGTGTTTCACTTTGCATGTTTTGACTTCCCAAATAACTAGGTTATTCAAACCATCCACAATAGATCATACTTTGAAAGTAGGTATTGAGGCAAGACTGTCATGAATGGGTCTGTAGAGGTATTTTAGTCATAGAACAAGTTGTTGGGTTTTGAGCATTCTAACACTTCCTAAATGTACATGCAACCCTAATAACCTTGGATCTATGTTTGTCTAATTATCATGCAAAGTTGATTTCCATGGCTATGATCCTATTTAGCATACATGGGGAACAATTCTAACTTGAATAATAGATAGAATTACATACCTTGTTGCTGTAAGTGTTCCTTGAAACCTTGTGAGCCTAGCACATCAAGTGTGATGCCTCAAATGCTTCACACAACACCAAATGCAAAGTATAAACTTGAGAGAATACTCTAACACACTCAAAATCGGCCAAGCCCTCTTGTTTCTCTAGTGTAGCCGATTTTGGGGAGAGACATGGTCCTTATATAGTGTGTTGCATTAGGTAAAACCCTAATGTAACATGACTCTTCATTTCTCAATCCACGGGTTAACTCCATGGAGCATCCTATGGGTGGAGCCCAACTTGATAATCCATGGAGTCTTTTAGCCCGCTATATAAGATATGGAAGATTTACATAATCTACCCATATATTTAATTAGTTATTCTTTTGATCACTTAATTAATTCTAAATTAATTCTTGATCAAAACTAATTAAATAATATTATTAATATATTAGAACTTATAATATATTAATAAACCATATGTGTTATTTCTCTCATTTAGTTTATCGAATTGCATGGTGCCATGCAACCCAAATGGACCATGCCGGGTCGGGTCAAGTATTTACCAGAAATAGTTATGGACTTAGACACCTTATCCAACAGTCTCCCACTTGGATAAATCTAATAACTATAACTGCAATACTTCAGGAACCGATCGACAATCATAGCTCTTTCAAGGTCTCTCGGAACTGAGAAGATGTTGATACACCATTTAAGATAAGTGATCATATAATCCTCTGTTCTAGATATCAGCCGGACAAATACATGGAACAATGTCTTACTTATTGTCCAGCAGTTTGTTTCCCGATTTCTGATTTGTTTGACAAAGAACTTAATTGAACACATCAACTTAGTTCTGACCGCGCCCGGTACATAGGTCAAAACAAAATCATCGAGGGGCCCAGATATCAGCTTCTAATCCAAGAAAGAACAGATATACTTCAACTCATATGTTTGTTCTACCACTCATTGAATTACACACAAAAGCATGTTTTATAACATTGAGTTACCAATGCGTTTTCGTACAATCAATGCATAACCAACTCGTAAGTAACAAATCATATCTCTAGGTTTGAAGACTTATATGATATTACCGTCTCACGATCACTCGAGATAAAATTCCATGAAGTGATTGCAGTGAGCGTGGGTTCATTCCAATACTCGGAACTTATGAGCACTCATGATGTGTTGTCTTATATCCTGACACCTACAACCAACTTCATGACAATCTTACTTCATATCTACTTCCAACATATGACTGACTGTGGAAAGTTTGAATAATATGTGAAACCACAACATACTATTCTGGAAGTCAAAACATGCAAAAGAAATTATAGTAAACGATTGACGAAAGATAGTAACACTTTACTCATAAACAAACTCAACTTTTATTCATCATCAAATGTTAATTACACTTTACAAATTTCATAATTTATCTAACTACTAAAACTTATATCATCCTTCAGCCCTATGCTCCGAGCATGCTGGAGATGCTTAACCCTACTCAGTCCCTTCGTGAGGGGATCTGTTGGGTTCTCATCCGATGATACCCTCTTTGCTACGATGATTCCTTCTTCTATGCAATGTCTGATAAAATGATATTTTCTGTCGATGTCTCTAGATCTCCCGTGATCCCTTGGTTCCTTGGCTAAGGCAACAACACTGTCACTATCACAAAAAATTTCCATGGGCTCCTTTATAGCTGGTACAACTCCAAGGTCTCCAATGAAGTTCTTTAGCCATATTGCCTCCTTTGTTGCCTTGCTCGCTGTTATATACTCTGATTCACAAGTGGAATCAGCCACTGTCTCCTGCTTGGAACTCTTCCAAGTGATTGCTCCTCCGTTTAAGGTAAAGACCCAGCCCGACTGAGAGCGGAAATTATCCCTATCAGTCTGGAAGCTAGCATCACTATACCCTACAACTCTCAAGTCATCACTCCCACCGAGGGTAAGGACCCAGTCCTTAGTCCTCCATAGGTACTTGAGGATATTCTTTACCGCAATCCAGTGAGCCTTGCCAGGGTTCCCCTGATACCTGCTAACCATGGTCAAGGAAAAGGATACATCAGGTCGAGTACACGTCATAGCATACATGATCGAGCCTACTGCTGAAGCATAAGGTACTTGACTCATTTCTGCTATCTCAGCCTCGGTACTTGGCCTTTGTGTCTTACTCAATCTGGCGTTACTCTGGATGGGTAACTCTCCTTTCATGGAGTTCTGCATGCTGAATCTCTTCAACACCTTGTCCAAGTATGTACTTTGACTAAGTCCAATTAGTCTTTTACTCCGGTTTCTCAAAATCCTTATCCCTAAAATATAGGCAGCTTCTCCTAGGTCCTTCATAGAGAAACACTTCCCAAGCCAGGACTTAACTTCCTGTAGAGTTGGGATGTCATTTCCTATGAGTAGTATGTCATCCACATACAATACCAAAAAGCTAACTATACTCCCACTAGCCTTGACATAAACACAAGATTCATCTTCATCCTAGAAAAGCCAAATTCCTTGACCTTTTCATCAAAGCAAATATTCCATCTGCGAGGTGCTTGCTTTAATCCATAAATGGATTTCTCAAGCTTACACACTCTATTAGGGTACTCGTTGCTGACAAAACCTTCTGGCTGACTCATTTAAACATCTTTAGTCAACTTTCCATTAAGGAAAGCGGTTTTGACATCCATTTGCCAAATTTCATAGTCATGAAATGCAGCTCTGGCAAACATAACCCTAATATACTTAATCTTGGCTACTGGAGAAAAGGTCTCATCATAATCCACTCCAGGAATTTGAGAGAAGCCCTTTGCAACCAGTCGAGCCTTATAAGTGTGTACATTAACATCCATGTCGGTCTTCTTCTTGAAGATCCATTTGCACCCTACAGTATTACGACCTGGTACATTCTCAACCAAGTTACAAACTTGATTGTCATACATGGATTGTATCTCGCTATCCATATCCTCTTTCCATTTAGCAGACTCAGGGCCTGCCATGGCTTCCGTGTAGCTGTTAGGTTCATCCAGACCTACTAGTGTCTCATCACTAATAAGTGTCTCACCTTCCGCAGTAATATGGAAACCATAGTAATGCTTAGGTGCATTCCTAACTCTCGTGGAACGCCTCAGAGGTATAGACTCATCAATTGGCTCAACATGAGTTTCCTCCTCAAGTTGAGGGCTAGGGTTTGAAGTTCCTTCACCACTTGACTCTTGAAGTTCTTCAAGGTCAATTTTCCTCCCACTGTCTCCTTGGCTTATAAATTCTCTCTCTCGAAAGACTCCTCTTCTTGCTACAAAGACCACATTATCACTAGGTCTGTAGAAGAGGTAACCAAAGGATCTTTGTGGGTAGCCGATGAAAATACACCTCTCGCTTCGGGGTTCTAGCTTATCATGAGACTCGCTCCTCACAAAAGCCTCGCAACCCCAAATCTTGATGTGGTCTAGTTTAGGTACTTTACCAGTCCACATCTCGTGAGGAGTTTTGGCAACTTTCTTTGTAGGGACTAGATTAAGAATATGGGCGGCAGTCTCTAAGGCATACCCCCAGAATGAGATTGGTAGCGAAGCTCGACTCATCATGGAACGAACCATATCCAACAAGGTTCGATTACGCCTCTCAGCCACACCATTCAACTGCGGTGTCCTGGGAGGTTTCAATTGTGAGACAATCCCACATTCCCTAAGATAGTCGAGGAACTCTAAACTAAGATACTCACCACCTCGATCGGATCGAAGCATCTTAATGTTCCTGCCCAATTGATTCTCGACTTCCTGTTTAAATTCCTTAAACCTTTCGAAAGTCTCTGACTTATGCTTGATTAAGTAGACATATCCATATCTACTGTAATCATCAGTAAAAGTCAAATAATAACGATTAACATCCCTTGTGCCATGTTTGAATGGTCCACACACATCCGTGTGTACAAGGTCCAACAAACCTTCACCCCTCTCACAAGAACCTGTGAAGGGCGACTTTGTCATTTTTCCAAGTAAGCATGATTCGCAACTATCATCTGACTTTAGGTCAAATGACTCCAAGACTCCATCCTTTTGGAGTTGGCCTATGCGTTTCTTGCTTATATTTCCAAGACGACAATTCCATAATGATGCTTTATCCAAGTTATTATTAACAGAATCAATACACAATACATTATTTCCTAGGTTATCAACCACAGATACTGTTTCATACACGCCATCACAAGGTAATGCTTTAAAATAAAGAACATTATTAAAGAAAGCATTAATCGAACCAACTTCATTATCAAATGAAAAGGTGAAACCTTGTTTATACAATGCATGAAAGGAAATAATATTTCTTTCCATTTCTGGCGAATAACAAAACTTATTCAAATCTAAACTAAACCCAATAAATAGAGATAAAGTATAAACTCCAATCTTGGTGACAGGTAAAGCTTTCCTATTCCCCATGTTTAAGTTTATTCTTCCTTGTTCCATATTCTCACTTCTTCTTAGTCCCTGCAAATCAGAACAAATATGAATACCACAACCGGTATCAAGGACCCATGAGTTAGAATGGGGTGATTTATTAGATAAGATATTGTAAATACCTACATGGTTGGGTTTAACTTTCCCATCCTTCACATCTTGCTAGTACTTTGAGCAGTTCCGCTTCCAATGTTCCTTTTCATGGCAATAGAAGCATTCAGCCTCTTTTGGGTCAGAAGAAGGAGTGATGAAACATTTCTTGGTTCCACTTGAAGAAGAGCCATCAAGGGTCCTAACCTTGGTACCCTTCAAAGAACTCTTTCTCTTCTTCCCTCCTCCTTTCCCGATTGCCAAGACAGGGGCAGAGTTGGTAGGATTAGGAGTAGTAACAACCGCCTTTCCCTTAAGACCACTTTCCGCAGTCTTTAAGAGTCCTTGAAGTTTGCTGAGAGTGACCTCTTCCTTATTCATGTGGTATGTCATGCGGAATTGATCATAACATGAAGGTAAGGAGTGCAAAATAATATCTATTGCTAGCTCCTCGGGGAAGTTCACATTAAGCTTCAGCAAGCGGTCCACAAATCTTTGCATTTTCTGCATGTGGCCCGTGATGGGTTCTCCATCCTTCATTCGGGTTGTTATCATGGAGGAGATGATTTCATACCTCACTTGTCGTGCACTTTGATGGTATCTTTCCATCAAATCTTGGTGCATTTCAAAAGGGTAGTAGTCCTCGTAGGACTTTTGGAGGTCGGCTGTCATAGTGGCCATCATGATGCATGCCTCCTTGGTGGCATCCCTTTCATGTGCCCTAAAGTCAGCGATCTCTTGAGGAGTAGCAACTATCTCATCAATCTCCTTAAGCTCCTTATCGAGGACATATTCTTTGTCCTCGTAGCGGGTAATCATTCGGATGTTTCTGATCCATTCATTAAAGTTGGATCCATCAAAAGTGACTTTCCCACACAAGTTCATAAGAGAAAAGGAGCCATTAGGATTAGAGCCAAAAGCAGTAGTGTTTGCAGACATCTGAAAAGAAGAAAAGTTTAGTTTAGAAATAAAGATAGTCCTTAATAAAACACCCAAATGTAGTATTAAGGCTAGGACCCAATCACAATATATTATACTTAGAAGAGGTATGTCGTAATCTAAGTAATAACATATTTGAAAGGTAGGTGAATGACGATTCACCAATTTCCACCAAAGTCGAAATATTAAAAATATTTAATTTGGTTCTTAGAAACTCCTAGATTCTTTTGAGATTCAATGAACTTTTCAGAGGCATGTTTCAATCTCGAGTGTGCCCTCTAAGTTTTGTGACTGGATGCCGAGGATCACAAAACGAGGTGTGAAGTAACCATGCAAATTACTTGGTACCCTTAATAAATTACCCCTCAATCGATGTGCCGGTTAACCACACACGTTCCATCGATACTATGATAAATACTAAGTCACTCTTTACCTACCTTGTTAAGTCCAAGTTAGTGTGCCGGTTAACCACACACGCTCCACTAATGACTTAGACAAAGCGTAAAGTGTAATTTCATGGATTAGCACCTTATTCACATTTTTCCTAAAGTAACTAAGATTGGGAATTTAATAAAACATTTAGTTACTTTATAATATTCATCATACTTTTAATGAGAATTTATAAGTCTTTGTCTTACCCGTTCGGCTAACGACCCTCCACCAGTCAAGCAAGCGGTGGGTGAGAGTGGACACCCATTAAGTTGCCATTTTATAGGCAACAACCTTATACCCACCTTATAGAACGGCTTCGTGAATGAGGCGTACTAGCGGTAAGACGACTTTAATCTTATATATATATATATATATATATATATATATATATATATATATATATATATATATATATATATATATATATATATATATATTATTAACTTATAATATTATATGTATAAGGGTTGAATTTTAACTTTTAAAATTCTAAGGGTTGGAACTAAAGTTTAAATCAAGACTTTACTTGTTCCAAAACTTGAGGGCACGTTTTGTAAACTTTCAAAACTTTTCATTTCTTGTAATTTATGAGTTTATTAGGGTATTAAAAATCAAGACTCTTCATTTTATAACCCATGTGTTCTTTTAATGGTTTTTAAACAAAGTGACTTTTGGTTTTCCATAACTTGAGGACAAGTTATGGACTCCATTAAAACACATAATGATCATGAATTAATCTACCACATAGGTTACAAATAATTCCTATGATCATCTAAACGTCATAAGATCAAGAACGTGAATATGGACACTTTCATGAATCAAAAATTACATTTAAAACTTTGTAATTTTGATAACTTGTTGTTGTAAATGGATTAGCAAAGACATTACAGCATCTAAAACAGGTTTTCAAGTACCAAAACGGTTTAGGGTAATGTTTCTAGTCCATTTCCAGCAACTAAAGTCGAAAATCTGCATTCTGAGGCTCCTAATTCGCCGAGTGCATGAACCTACTCGGCGAGTAGGTTGAAGATTCACATGAACTCGGCGAGTCCCCCCATGGACTCGGCGAGTTCATCACTCAGATTGCAAAAATATCGACTTTTTCAACTATTTAGCACAAATAACAAACAAACAAGCCTAGGCTCTGATACCACTGTTGGGTTTTGAGCATTCTAACACTTCCTAAGTGTACATGCAACCCTAATAACCTTGGATCTATGTTTGTCTAATTATCATGCAAAGTTGATTTCCAAGGCTATGATCCTATCTAGCATACATGGGGAACAATTCTAACTTGAATAATAGATAGAATTACATACCTTGTTGTTGTAAGTGTTCCTTGAAACCTTGTGAGCCTAGCACCTCAAGTGTGATGCCTCAAATGCTTCACACAACACCAAATGCAAAGTATAAACTTGAGAGAATACTCTAACACACTCAAAATCGGCCAAGCCCTCTTGTTTCTCTAGTGTAGCCGATTTTGGGGAGAGACATGGTCCTTATATAGTGTGTTGCATTAGGTAAAACCCTAATGTAACATGACTCTTCATTTCTCAATCCATGGGTTAACTCCATGGAGCATCCTATGGGTGGAACCTAACTTGATAATCCATGGAGTCTTTTAGCCCACTATATAAGATATGGAAGATTTACATAATCTACCCATATATTTAATTAGTTATTCTTTTGATCACTTAATTAATTCTAAATTAATTCTTGATCAAAACTAATTAAATAATATTATTAATATATTAGAACTTATAATATATTAATAAACCATATGTGTTATTTCTCTCATTTAGTTTATCCAATTGCATGGTGCCATGCAACCCAAATGGACCATGCCGGGCCGGGTCAAGTATTTACCAGAAATAGTTATGGTCTTAGACACCTTATCCAACACAAGTTTGCTAAAGTGTTCATGAGTACTCCTGGAATAAGATTCGAGTATTGGATTCAACTCACGCTCATCTAATCACTTCATGGATTTTATCACGAGTGATTGTGAGAAGATAATATCTTATATTCTTGAAACGGAGACATGTGAGTTGTAGTTGCGATTCGGTTGCACATTGACATATGTAAACGCACTAGTAACTTGGATGTTATAAAACATATTGTTGTGTGTAATTTGATAAGTAAGTACAAGCAACCATTTGGGTCGAAGTTTATCTGTTCCTTTTACCCCATGTGGATAAAAGCGATATCTTTGGGCCCCTCGATGATTTAGTGGTGACACCCCTAAGTAATTGGCCAAGCCTGGACTGATTTGATTTGTTCAATTAGTCGGTCGTCATAAATTGGAAATCGGGAAACAACAGATAGACAAAGAGAATGATTATAATCCATGTCTCAGTCCATATAATATCTAGAATGGAGGAATATATGATCTCTTATCTAATGGACGCGTCATTGACTGGGTCAGAGTTCGACATCGGCTTTTAAGAGCTACGATTGCTAGTCGGGTTGTGGAGTTATACTTGCAATATTAGTTATTAGACTTATCTAAGTGGGAGACTATTAGATTAGTGTCTAAGTCCATAACTATAATTGGTATGTACTTGACTCAATAGTAGCATAGTCCATTTGGGTTGCATATCACAAGGACAATTTGATAGGATGGACTTTTGAGAAGAGGTTATTTATGATTTGCTAATATATTATAAGTTCTAATATATTAGTATGAAATCATATTATTTAATTAGTATTGATCAAGAATTAGTTTGGAATTAATTTTGTGATCAAAATAGATTAATTAAATAAATGGAGATTGATTTGGTAAATCATTCATTCTTATAAAGTGGGCTTGTGATCCATAGTTCTTTATGTTGGGCTAAACCCATGTGGTGAACCATGGATATACTCCATGGAGGTTAAAACCCATGGAGCCTAAGGAATGTGGAAAGTCATGCACATTAGGGTTTGCATGGTGTAACCCTAATTAAGCCACACTATATAAGAAACTCCTTAGCCTCCACAATTGTGGACTAGTTCTTGAAAGATCGTTGAGCCGATTTTGGTGTGAGGATATTCTCTCAAAAGTCATCATTTGTCCAAAGGTGTGTTGTGATTTCATTTGAGGCATTCATACTATTGGTGCTAAGTTCTTAAAGACCAAAATTACAAGGTACAACAAAGTGGTAATTCTATAACTCATTTCTATGATCTTTATGTTATTTGTATGCTAGTTGTAGGCTTAATACTTTGGAAACAATATTGCATGTATAATTAGAGAAAACATAGATCCAATGCATCCATAGTTGCATATACACTATATGAGTGTTAGAATGCTCAAAACCCTTCAATATGATGGGGTGTTTGTCTTTCAGGTCAGATTTATGTGCAGTCACTACTTTCTTAGTATGATTATGTCTCATTGAAGGGAGGGAAACAAAAGGCTTTTGATGCAATCGTTTTGACTACTTTTTGGTGTCTTTGGAAATTTTGAATTGTATATTTTTTGAAGGTCGATCTCTAAAAATTACTTACTTTTTGATGATGTGATAGATAAGACATTTTTTGGAATTCAAATAGATATAGCAAAACTAAGTTAGGGTGTAATGTTTGGCTTCAAAACCTTACCTTAGGTCACTTTTATTGTAATGATTTCTTTTCTTGCCTCTTATTAGTTCTAATACAATTTTGCGGTTCCAAAAAAAAAGTTTAGAGCAAATAGATAAAGGGTTTAGACTTGCTATAAGTTAAAACAAATTCTCTCTGTACTTCCGTATATATGTTAATCAATGTCAAATTAGTTCTTGTATGTTCCGATTGCTTGTTTCTATCTTATTTCTTTCCCAAATACATACAGACATTACGATTGATAGAAAAGTTTTTTATAAACTTTTTAACTTCACTTATTTCATAATTTATGTTTATAAATATTCTTACTACATAATTTTATTCACTCATAACATATAATGTACAGAGAAATAAATTTTAACATATACACCACAAACTGAAGTCATTCTGGCGAGATCCGAAAAACATCACAAACTTGAAACACGGGCAAAATAACAAGTGAAAAGAAGAAAGAAAAACCGTTTAACCATTAATCAAAAAACGATGAAGTCCGACGCATTTTTCCTCAAAAAGCTACTTTAAGACTTATAAATAGAAATTTTCTTTTAAAAAGCTACTTTTAAAACTTTTACTAATCCATGAAAAATGAAGTTGGAGATAAAATCAATAAACGTGTGCGTAAGGGAAGGTTTGGTGATCACCAATCGATCAAGTGGTAGAAGTTAGAAGTCGTATCAACATTCTCTACCTTCACGCGTGGGCCTCTTAGTCTTAAAAACACTATTAATTAACATAAATATGGCTATGTCAATTCATGTCAATATTAAGATAAGTACTATATGCTTTCACCAAATAAAATATTTATTTGACCATGTTCCTTGATATTAAATTATTTTATTCAATTCATTCTAGATTCATGCAACATTAATATGGTAAGCTTTTGATATATACGTATATGTTTATTTGGTTATTTATTTATTTATGTGTGAACACTAAAGTCCCCTTTGAAAGTCACCATATTCACACCTCATTTTTTTTGTCATCTATAAATCACCATCTTCATTTTATCTTGTTGTATATCTCTCACTCCAACTCAAGAACCATGTCTAGAGCCAACATCCTCTTCTTTACTCTCCTCCTTGTTCTCTTCTTTACGATGTCATCTGAGGCACGTTCGTTGCCTGCTCTACCTCATGTCACCACCTCCACCACTACAGTCGCCACAAACACTCAAAACAAGGTAGGACACCTCTTGAACTCTCTTTTATCTACATGACTTCATATTGTTAGTATGTTATTTAAGAAGTTTGTTTTCTTGTAGGGAGTTGATGAAGAAAGTTGTGAAGGAGTTGAAAAAGAAGCATGCTTGATGAGAAGGATGCTTGATGCTCATCTTGACTATATCTATACTCAAGATAAAAACCCTTAGAGAGAGTCGATTATGTATGTCACGGTTTTTATATCGTTAACTTTGTTATACCTTTTGTGGTGTTTAGTTTACTTAGACACCCTTGAATAGCATGTAGTTTGTGTACATTAAAATGGATACTATATGAGTCGACGAGTGTTTCAATTTAAATTCCATTTTAAATTTCAAGACTATGAACATAGTTCGTAGATGTGTTAAAGATTTTTAGACTCTTTTAGCAGTATCGATACTATTGAACCATTGACCCTTATAATTATTCTTTGTGTTGAATATGGTCGTATGCAAATCAACTAGTCGTGTCAAACGTCTTCTAGATTACATTATTAAACAATAGTCGCAAGTCATAATATTATTTATTTAGAAAAAAAATTTAAGATGCGAATATATTAAATTGTACATAAACAAATTCTAAACCGTTTTTTTACATCATGAAAAGTGAAAATACAAACAGCATATTATTATTTCTATTTTTTTGGTATGATTTAAAATTGTAAATGTAAAACTTTCAATCAAAAAAAAATTGCAAAACAATATCAACAAAAACTAGGAAACAGAAAATATATAATAAAGATTAAATATAAGGGTCCACCCGTGAGTCATGACTACACATTATAAACAACAAAGACACTGTTGTCCCACGGTTTTTCCAATCATCCGCTCGGCTCTAAATAATACAATGTAAAATTATTATGTTTAACAAAAAAGGAAAAATAATAATACTTATAACATTTAATAACATTCACTCTAACTTATAAGTTTTTTTTTTTTTTTTTTTTCATTAAATAGTACTTGTAATATAAATTATATAATCAAATTGAGTATTTAAATTATATGTTAACTTAGTATTATAAAATTAATCATGTATGATGTATATTTATGTATCGAATGAAGTATACAACTGAAACTTATTAATAAAAAATAGTCACGTCATGTTATTTAAAATGATATAAGTAATCGTTGTACATAACCATGGTTATGAAGTTCATATTTACGAAGGTTTTTACCAAGTTTGATATATTTATTTATTTGCGTAGATGATTATTTAGACTCATATTATGAAGAATAATCCTTTCAAATACTACCATGATCAAAACATACTAAATACCATCAAAACTATTAATATAAGCAATTTTGACTCACTATTCGATCATCAAAAGAATATGTTTCTTAGTGTTACGGAAAATAAACGTGATTTTTGATGCAGAAACAAAAGAAAACTCAAATTTAAACATGTTTAAATTAAAGTTTGGACGCCGCTTTATACGAACCAAATTCTAGCTCCCCTTTTTATCCAAAATTCAACATTTAGTCACTCAATTTACAGTTTTCTTACTTTCGGTTTATTATAATATTAGGTGTGAGAATCATGTATTACATTGGTTTATTTTTAAAAAAAATTGAAATTTTAACAACTTGAGAGTTTAAATTTATAAGAAAAATGAGACAAATTTTGAATTATTAAAATTAATGAGATTTTTAATGTATTGAATACATTACATATATAAACTCTTTTTAATAAATACCTTACATATATATTACCTTACATATTAAATGTGAAATTTTAATTTAATAAAATGACAAGTGGAAAATAAAAAATTCTAGAAAATATCATGTATCCAAATGAAAGAGAAGAGGACATCTGACAAAAAAAACCTTCATTTATTAATGAGGATTCTGTTTTAATATCGGAATATTGGAATTCCATGATTTCTATTTTTTTAAGTTTATTTAGAATCTTAATTAAAGGAATTTAATGCCAATTGTAAGCTTCTTAAATTTGGTAATACCGATCAAATTTAGCACTTCTTTTTAAAAGGATTTTGTTAGTTTTCTTTATTCATATTGAAAACTAATAAAATTCTTCCGTGGAATTTCTTGAACACTTTTTGTCTATGTACATTCGTTAGTGGGGTAATGTCCAACATCAATTATCTCATAAGAAGTTAGTTTTTATAACATTTTTCTGCATCTGACAAACTAATACTATCGAAAACATCCCAATCAAAGAATAGTTGGTTGCTTAGACAAAAACAAACACTATAATTGTTGTTTCCATCGGGCTTAGTCAATCTCACCATGTCACAAATATAATTCAATTTTTAAGCGTCTTATTGTTCAAGTTATTATATCAAAGTTTATATAGACGGCAAATAAAAGAATCCAGATTTCATGTCTTTATGAAGTCATACACATGGCAGTTGTATTTTTAGGACATTGTAATAAATAAATGCGTGATTTATAAAATAAAAATATGATGCAATATGGAATTCATTTTATACGTTTTCTAATTTGTCATGTTGTATGCTATCAAGTTGCACTTCTAAATTATCTGATTGATCGTCTTTGACCAATTCAAAAGACTACAGCTTTAGAGTATCTCAAGCTCTTATAGTTCACATTGACTATTGAGAACAATAACTTATAATTACATATATGTTTTCTTTTCTACCGTTTGTTTTATAGAATCATGTAATGTCTCGTTTCATTTTGGAGAACTAATTGTTTTCACAAAAGTAAATGAATACGTGACTTGTAAAATATAAACACAATTTTGATATATTGTGTTGTTCAAACCTCTTACCTCGCATTCCAATCATCCAATTAAGGTATAGGAAAAACTTTTTATTTTGATCAGGTTTGTGAGCTTATGTGTGTCATATCACTACAATTATACAGATTGATTAAAAAAAATATTAAAATTTAATAATAAGTATTTTTAAAATAAAATTTTAAAATAAAGAATAAAAAAACTTATTAATTACAATTTATTATAATATTTATTACATTTGATATTTTACATATATAAATATAAGATTATGTGGCTTTTTAATTATAAAAATTGAAAATAAAAACCATAAATTGACGTGTTGATATTATTTATTTAAAAAATATCATAAAACGACAAGTATCAAAACTCATTAGAGATTGACATGTGGCAAAAAAAACATTCATTTATTATAAAAGATTTTTGGTGTTATATAGACACTGCGTAGACCATTGTTAATTCATATTGGATGTCTCTATTAGGAGTTACGTTATCTATATCATGTAAGATTTTATTTTTATAACAAAAATAGGAAAATTGAGTATTCTAACCATTTTTTGTTCTAAAAATACAAGGTTTTTTTTTTTTTTGCAAAATAACCATATATTATGGAATTGGTCATTTCAGAACGAATTCTGGATTATTTTTCAGGTGGTCTGGCCTATTTCATTGGATGCAGAATGTCTATTCCGGATCAACATTATATGTTCCGAATTGGGATTTTGAATTTCAAAATTCGAAATATAATTTGAGGCGGTTATATCATTTTGGAAATGCGTATTCCGATTCCGAGGTTCCGACTCGATTCCGATGCATCGACACATCTCTAACATGGAAGACGAGCACTACGACCTCGTTATTTTACATGTATGTTCTTCGTTTTCTATTTGCATGTTTAAGGTTCCTATTTTTCTATTGTTACTTACTGTTCCGGAATTCATAGACTACCTCCGAAATGAACCGAAAACGTTCTGGAGTTTAAATAAAAGTTGTCATTGTTGTAGGGTCAACTGAAAAATGTAGTTTAGATGTTTAGATATTGTTGACTTACATTGAAATGTCGTGTTCCGGATCTTAAAATGTCATTCTTGAAGCCCCTGAAACGCTAAGAACTATTCTGGAACATGATGAACTCGTCCGGAACATGAAGAACATGTCTGAAACTAGTCTGAAATATTGGTCATTTCCATTTTAGGATGAAGTGGTAACAACTTTTCTATTTGTGCAACACGACATGGTTTTTGATGCATCAATTACACTCTCATGTAAACCCAAAATCGGCATGGAAATTCTTGCGACATTCAAAAGATCCAAATGTGAAACTATGTTTTGGAATACATGTTTCGGGAGGTGGTTAGACATTCCTAATGTTGATGGGAATCCTTTGCTTCTACATTACATCTTTTGCCACGAAGTTGTCACCGACCCCCGAAGCCAAGTACGTAATGGAAATAGTTTTTGAGATTAGGGGTTACGAGCTATCATTCGGGAAGAAATAATTATGTCTCATCACCGACTTCTAGTTTCGTGACTATTTTCTAGCTTCTGCATCCGACGCTGCCTTCTGTTCCCGTGCCTTTCCTATGGTCCCAACGAATGCATCAGTTGTGACATCCCCAAAATCTCGGCCAGAAAAGACCGATTTCATTTATGCTTTTTAAACATTTTCAGAGTAAATCCGTTTGATTTTAAAAGAGATGCGGAATTTGTTCCCAAAAACAAAACATGATAAAATAGATATTTATCAAAACATTTCATATAGAAATATGATTTCATTTCATAATCAAAAGTCGGGATGTCATGTTCCGATATAGATCATAAAGCATAAACGATAACATCACAAGTCGTTCAACAAATATATACATATACAGACTTGTAAACAAAACAACTTGATGATTCGCCCATCTTAAGCTCTTGCGCCACTTCCTGTAATACAAATCAACTAAGTGGGTCAGGCTTGGGAGCCTGGTGAGCATATAGGGTTTTCAACCAACAATAATTATATTTAATTTCAACAATCCACAATAAACCCGATTACCCATTCCCGTTATCCTCACTTTTACGTCCGTAAAATAACTTCTATTATAAGGAACCTAATTCAGGATTTTCATTGGGACGGACATTACTGCAGAGGGGCTTCCTCAACAATAAGTGTCCTAAAGGCAACCATGTGGGGGATAGAGTACACCGGTGAACACGTCGTTCACAACACCTACAGGTAATGAGCCTGCTAGTGTTCCACAGGACAGTCTAGAATAGTCTGTGGTCGTCATCCATACTCTGCTGAATGACTAGAATAACACCAATAACACCGAGGCCTCTCATTTGTTTATTTCACACCAATTATCTACCCATGTTCTACCCAACATATTAGTAGATAAAAATATACATTTTTATACATTGTTTAAAAACCTGTATAGCATGCTTTAATCAATACATATTCCACATAACAGATGAGGCATACACACATAACACGTATTTCCTAGAGAATATATCAGATCTATGAGATAGAAGAGAATGAATATACATTCACACATATAACCACAAAATATATACACGTAGCACGTATTTTATATTAAATACTTCATAATATTGCGTTGGAAAGAAAATAACTACACATTCACATCCCGTATTCTTAAATACGTTTAAAAATTACTTGTATAATATCGCGTATTGAAAAGGGACTATACACTCACTTGATCAGAAGATGATCCGACAGCACTACGGCTTATAGAAATAGTATACTTCGATAGATCTGGAAGATCTTCACCAAAATCGAACTCCTCGCGGGCAGAGCTTTGGCTCAAGAATAACGCTCTTCGGGATCCTCGGGGATTCGGATCTTGCTTCGGGGCTCGGGAATGATACCGGGGCTTCGGGATGTGATTGGCACGCAAATCGAGGCAAAACTTAGAGAGAGGGAAGAGTTTGAACAAGAGAAAATGGCTGATTTCGAGTTCTATTTATAGGCTGAGGGTCTGGGATTACGCGGGGCGTAATCTCAAATTACGCAGGGCGTACTCAGTACGCGGGGCGTACTCGGTTACGCGGGGCGTACTTTGATGTCACTGCATGCGTCGATCTGTGGCACTCGAGTATTGGTTAGGCAACTTGTATCCGCCTGAGTACGCGGGGCGTACTCAAATTACGCGGGGCGTAATTGACTCGTCGAACTTCTAAATTGCGTAACTTTCGCATACGAGCTCCGTTTTCGACGTTCTTTATATCCACGCGAAGGTCAGACCATACTCTACAACTTTCATTTAGACCCCGTCGGCTAATTTTGACTTTTATTTTTATTATTTAGTTTTAGAAGGCCGGGACAGAAAAACTTCGTTATAAATTCATAACTTCTTCGTCTGACGTCCGTTCTCGCCTAACTTTTCATCGTTTCGCTACTAACAACGAGATCTTCGATTCTCATTTAGATTGTTTAGGCTAAAAGCTGCTCGATCTCAAATCGAGTATTCGGGCTGCATACTGCCACGGCGAAACTTAGAAAAATCATAACTTCCTCATACGAAGTCAGATTTGGGCGTTCCTTTTATGCATGTTCTCGGTTTAACGAAATCTACGACTTTCGTTTAGATCGCTAAGGCTAAATATCGCTCTATCTTAAATTCATATTTTTACGTCACTCGACGTCGTGCCGGTTCTGTCGCGAAACTTCGACAGGTCATAACTTCTTCGTTATAACTCGGATTTTGGCATTCTTTATATCTCCGGAATCCTTGTTTCAACCACTACAACTTTATGCAAAGATATCGGGCTTATCTCACACTTAAATTTTGACGCTTATTTTATTCTTAATTTAATTATATCACATAATTAAGCAAATAAACACTTAACTCACTAATTCACAAATTCACAAATAATACATTTTTATTATTTCAAATTGGGGTTACAAAGGTTAACCTAGACTATTACATTGCTAAAAATGGAAAGCCCAGAAACACGAGCGTTACATCGGTCAAATTACACCATGATACGGATGTGTTTAAACATTCACTTAGTGAGTTACCGGACGACGAAGCAGTCTGTGTATGTCTTCTTTACCTGTTAGAGAATGGTTTCAATTAGCGGTTAGCTAAAAAGCCTGTTACAGAAGAGTATTTCGATTTGCTATCCAACCTTGATGAATTTGTCACAACTAGGAATTCTAATGTGTTGTAAACAATTAACAAGGATAACGTTGTAACTAAAACTTGAAAGCGTGTATGATGCTTATTCAATGACAACAAAATTCCATCAAACACTCTATACAAACACTCAAATAGTCAACAAAAGGTTGAAAACCCTAGAAATCTCGGTTTAAGTCCAACATGGACTATGATTTCCTTATTAGGCCTAATGGGCCAATAAACTTCCAATTTGACTATTTTGGGCTTAGAACTCTTAAATGGGCTCTAATCCAACCCACCATCATAAGATTTGACATTTTGGGCCATATTGGGCCTAAAATGGAATAACTAGCTTAATTAACCTTATTGGGCCATAACTAACCTAATTAGCTTTAATGGGCCACAAACCTATTCCATTATGCTAAATGGGCCGTGAACCATCCAAAGGAGCCCAATGGGACGAATACCTTTCTAGGAACCTCATGAATTCGAACCAAGGCTAGAAGTGGGCCGAATTAATTCATGATTCTTTTATTAAGCCCAACTCAGCCCAACAAAAAAAAAAGAATTGTGATAAGAGTAATCAGTGAGGTGTCACCTCACTAATAACCATTAGTCCTACATGCCTAATACACAACATACACCCATGAACTCTCATGTTCCCATACACCATCATTTCAAGCTTCATTCTCTCTCTTCTTCCCTCTTCTTATCACCTCTCGGCCAAAAAGACAAGAGGCACACACATACATAACACAAAAATCTTTCTAAGTATACATTCAAGAACACCTCTCCTCTTTCATCAAGAAATTTCGAGACATAGAAGCATTTCAAGGAGGTTTCAACAAAAAATCACTTCAAGTTGCACTCTAGTGGTAAGATCTTACAAATCTAAGTAGCATACTTTCTTTTGAACTTATTCATCCTTCTTACCACCCTAAGTTCGTGATCATGCTCCCTAGAACCCATCCAAGTTCGAAATCCACTCAAGGAGCTTGCTAGAACCAAAAACAACATCAAACTCTTCCATTTCTTCTTCAAAACCGTGACCAAAAAGCAAAGGTGAGTTCATACCCCTCTATTTTTAGTTTTCACAAGTTTTATGAGGGAGAATACAAGTAAAATGTGTAGATCTATGTGTATGTGTATGTTATGTGTGATTTCATGTGTTTATGTGGTAAATATGTAACAAAAAGGAAAGAAATCTCGAGATCTATGGCTCAAGGAGGAAGATAAACATGATCTAAGATATATTACACTAAACAAGTCAAGAAAAATTACCCTCTAAGGTTAAAATAAACATATTGCAACATAAAACTCATTTTTGGGCTATATTTGTCAAATAAACAAAAGTTTGGTTAAAAGTTGTCATTCACGGTTTTCTAAACGACCAAAAGAGTCAAAACAGTAAAAATAAATGTTTTTATGAATATCATACTCTTCAAAGGACTAGAAATGTAATTTGTAGCCTAATGGGCTAATTTTGGGCTTTTCGGCCCATAGGCCCAAAAATTGCAAAAATATGGTTTTCATGGGATTGAAATGGTAAATTTCTCAAAACAGGGGGTAAAAAGGGTAAAAAAAACTATTTCAGGGGTTAATATGATTTTTTTTCCAAAGAGGATCAAAAATGCAAAGTTTTTGGATTTTGGGTCAAAATTTTAAAATTTGCGAAAAGTTTGGACTTTAAGTGAATATCCTTTCCAAAAGGGGTTGAAACTGCCAAAGAGAAAATTATTTGGGCTAAAAACATTATTTAAATAAGTCTATGGGCCAAAGATGTCAAGAAAATAGTTTAAGGGCCTAAAATGTCATTTTTTTTATAAAAAGGGACTAAGATTGTCATTTTTATTAAAGAAGGGCTGAATAGGTCAAACCAATATTTTTTAGTCAATTATTTTATTACCAAGATATTTGGGTCAAAATACCAAGTTATAACCTATGAAATTAGAATGAAGAATATACATATATTTTCAAATAATGTTATAAACAATCGACAAGCTTCATGCCATTGCGAATTTAACAATTGATCAATCAAACTTTCCGACAATTATACTATACCTAAAACAAGTAAATATTCAAATTTTTGGGCTGGAAAGTTTCTGATCATGCTTATTGGGCCTTTGTGACCCATTAACATGACTTTTGGGCCTAACGATAATAATAAATGTTATAGCCTCCTATGACCCAATTACATGCTTAAGGGACCCTCAATGGCTTTCACACGCTATTGGGCCTCAGCGACCAATTAGCATTGCTAGTAAGGTCCAAATAAATCATATACGAAATTGGCCAATGCGCCCTTCGTATACTCGACAGTCTTTGATAACATACGCGATTAGTAGGACCTCGTGGTCCTCTTGTCCTCGTCTGTTAGGCTTACCTTCTATTCAAGTAAACAAAAATCAGGTCGTTAATCAAGAGTAATCAAATTCATTTGGATTAAGTGAGTAATAACGGGCGACACCATTGAGTTTCGGTCGTAGTCTGTAGTTATAATCAAAGTCTCCTGGAGGGAGAGCGAGAGTTTGTGTATAGATCTATACGGGGGTGACTCCCCCACACCTCATCTGTTCGCTACAGTTAGACTCGGCCAGTCTAGGGTGACAAAATCTTAAGATCAATTACGACGTTCGCTAGAATGCCAAGACAGACGAACTAGTCATTATCATGCATGGTTAAAATGACTCACATAATAAATCCAATACTATCTAAGAAATCAAGGGAATTCAAAAATCATTCATTGTGATGGTATAACAATTCGAATCGATTATATTATGTTATTGGAAAACATCGGGTTTTTCGAGGAAAATCAACACCATTCACTTGTATTTTCAATAAGTATAATGCAAAACTTCTCATTTATACACGTTTTGAAATCATTCATGCATAGACCTATGGATCTTCACACTTTAGTATAAACAGTTGTCTTTTCAGAAAATATCAGATTTTCTGGTTTTACAAACTGCACAAAACATTTTTATAACAACCCTGCTTATGAACTCACCAACATTCCATATGTTGACTTTTTTTTCAAAATAACTTGTATTCTCAGGTAACAAGTAAACTGAAGAGTAATACCAAGTATGTTAGGATGTCATGTTTTGAAAATTTCAAACAATTTATGTTATGGAAATCTAATATTTAAACAATGTACTTGATGTGAACAATGTCAGTTGTAATGTATTAATGCATGGTGATGTTTATATTATGTTTCATGTATATTCATGGCGATGATATTCAATTTAAGTCACGCGAGCCCTTGGACGTTTTCGCCGTCTGGTTCGGGGGTGTGACAGAATTCAACATGTATAATGTCGTTTATTTTATAATTATTGATTATAATTACTTATTGGTACTAATATTTTTTAGAAATTTAATTGTTAACTAATATTTTATGTGGTATATATCCATGATGGAGGATAATTTGGGATAAATTGTACAAATTGATGAGTTTTATACAAAAGAACAATCCTATGTGCTCATACAAAACCCTAAATGTTTGGATCTAAGTTTATCTATTGTACATGCAATTCATCCAAGACTTGAAACCCTAATCTAGCATACTGTCAAAAATGAGATCTACAATATAACAAGTTTAGATGATACCTTTCAATAGTTGCAAGAATCTTTTGATCTTCAAGAAGCTTAGTGTCACAAGTGTAATACCTCTAATGGCTTACAAACACCACAAGCAAGAGGATGATATTTAGGGGAGAGGATGAGAGGCAAAATTCGGCTCCAAGCTTCCAAGGGATCAAGTGGCCGATTTTGCTAGCCCTAGGGTCCTTATATACTTGAGCTTCTAGGGTTTCAGTCAAAACCCTAATTTAATGACTTAGGCCCTAAGCAACTGGAGAACCTTCTGGAATAAGGCCTCCTTGGACGAATTTAAGATGGAATTCACCTTAATTCCTTCCATGCCCTAATCCATAAGGATTCTCAGCCCAAAATCAACTATCACACAATTTACAGTTCCACTCCCCTTTAATTAGTTAATCTCTTTTAGCCACAAAATTAATTCTTAATTAATTCTTGACTAATATAAATTAAACTATATGATTTCTCCTTTAATATATTATTCATATTTTAATAAACCATAATAACCTCTCTCTCTCCATAAATTATCATGTCAAGTTGTTTGTGGTGAAGGCAACCCAAAAGGACCATGCACAATCGGGTCAAGTACTTATCAAATGTAGTTACGGGCTTAGACATTAATCCAACAGTCTCCCACTTGGATAACTCTAGTAACTATAAATGCAAGTACTATCCAATTAGCAATCATAGCTTGCAAAGATGCTGTCGAACTCTGATCTTATCAGTCG
This sequence comes from Lactuca sativa, assembly GCF_002870075.4. Classification (NCBI taxonomy): domain Eukaryota; kingdom Viridiplantae; phylum Streptophyta; class Magnoliopsida; order Asterales; family Asteraceae; genus Lactuca; species Lactuca sativa. The sequence continues at coordinate 348,520,084 of NC_056626.2, forward strand.
CCTGTCCTTTAGATAAGGGATCGTATAGTCCTCCGTTCTAGATATCGTGCGGACAATTACATGGAACATAGTCATACTTATTGTGCAACAGTTTGTTTCTCGATCTCTGATTTGTCTCATATAGAACTTTATTGAACACATCAATTCAGCTCTGACCGGGCCCGGAATATAAGTCAAACCAAATCATCGAGGGGTCAGATATCGCTTTTACCCTCTTAGGATAAAAGGAACAAATAAACTTCGACTTATATGCATTTACCATTCACTCATCAAATCATGCACAACAATGTGTTTTATAACATCATGTTACTGATGTCTTTATGCATTATTAATGCACAACCAACTTGCAAACAATAAATCATATATCTAGGTTTTAAGACCATATGATATTATCTACTTGCGATCACTCGAGATAAATTCCATGAAGTGATGCCAGCAAGCACGAGTCTAATTCAATGCTCAAATCTTATTCATAAGCACTCATGAAAGTTGCATCAAACTTTTGCTATGTCTAATACACTTTAGATAATCTACAAACCAATTCACGACAATATTCTTTCATACCTACTCCCAAAGTATCAGCGACTGTGGAACGTTCGAATAATCTTATTATTCAGGAAGTCAAAAGATGCATAGTGAAACAACAGGTAAACAATCAACATAAGATAGTAACTTTACTTATAAATAATACTCCTTTATTTAATCATCAAATGTCAATTATATTTATCTATTATACATTTCGAATCTATCTAATCTAAACTAATATCGTCCTTCAGCCTAATGCTCCTAGCACGTTGCAAGTGCTTAACCCTACTCACTCCCTTCGTAAGGGGATCTGCTGGGTTATCCTCCGACGATAGCCTCTTCACTATGAGGAGTCCCTCTTCCACCCAATATCGAATAAAATGATATTTCATGTTGATATGTCGAGATCTGCCAGGATCCCTCGGTTCCTTGGTCAAGGCAACCGCTCCTTCATTATCATAAAAAATGTGCATAGGCTCCTTTATGGATGGCACAACTCTAAGGTCTCCGATGAAGTTCTTCAACCATATTGCCTCCTTTGACGCTTCGCTCGCTGCTATGTACTCTGATTCGCATGTTGAATCAGCTACGATCTGCTGCTTGGAACTTTTCCTAGTCACTGCTCCTCATTTAGGGTAAAGACCCAGCCCGACTGAGAACGGTAGTTGTCCCGGTCGGTCTGAAAACTGGCATCACTATACCCTCGTACCCTTAAGTCATCACTCCCACCGAGGACTAGAAACCATTCCTTGGTCTTCCAAAGGTACTTAAGAATATTCTTGACTACGGTCTAATGTGCTCTGCCAGGGTTCCCTTGATATCTGTTGACCATGCTCAAAGCGAAGGCCATAACAAGGTGAGTACAAGTCATAACATATATTATCGAGCCAACTGCGGAAGCGTATGGTACTCGGCTCATCTCTGCTATCTCGACTTCGGTACTCAGGCTTTGAGTCTTACTCAAATTGGCATTACTTTGGATCGTTACTCCCCTTTCTTGGAATTCTCCATACTAAAACGTTTAAGTACCTTATCCAAGTAAGTATTCTGACCAAGTCCTATTAGTCTTTTACTCATGTTTCTCACTATCCTTATTCACAGAATATAAGCAGCCTCTCCGAGGTCCTTCATAGTTAAACACTTCCCAAGCCAGGACTTGACTTCCTGTAGGGTCGAGATGTCGTTTTCTATGAGCTGTATGTCATCGACATACAATACGAGGAAGCTAACTATACTCCCATTGGCTTTGACATATACACATGACTCATACTCACTTCGCAGGAAGCCCAACTCTTTGAGTTTCACGTCGAAACAAAAGATTCCATCTGCGAGATGCTTGTTTCAATCCCAAAATGGATTTCTCAAGCTTACACACTCTATTAGGATGCTTCGCGTCGACAAAACCCTCTGGCTGACTCATGAATACATCCTCAGCCAACTTCCCATTCAGGAAAGCGGTTTTGATGTCTATCTGCCATATTTCATAATCATGAAACGCAGCTATGGCTAGCATCACCCTAATAGACTTTATCTTTGCAACTGGTGAGAATGTCTCATCATAGTCAACTCTGGGAGTTTGAGTAAAGCCCTTCGCAACCAATCGCGCCTTATAAGTTTACACTTTCCCGTCCATGCTTGTCTTCTTCTTGAAGATCCACTTGTACCCGACCGTCTTACGACCTGGCACATTGTCAACCAAATTCCAAACTTGGTTATCATACATGGACTGAATCTCACTGTCCATAGCCTCTTTCCATTTCGCAGACTCCGAGCCTGCCATGGCTTCCTTGTAGCTGTTAGGTTCGTCCAAATTTATCACTGTATTGTCACTAATAAACATATCACCTTCACTTGATATATGAAAACTGTGACAACCCGATATTTCGATTCTATGTAATGACTTAAAAAGCCAAGTATTGTAACCACTTGTGAAAATAATGAAATTAACTTTGAAAATAGAAATGTACAAAAGTCTCTATTTGGTTACCTACTATGTTAGATATCATTAAACCGTGATCGTACATAAAAAGAACGTCCAAATCTGACTTCGTATAAGGAAGTTATGATTTTTCCAAGTTCGGCATAGCGATAGACAGCTAAAAACTCGAAACCGAGATCGAGAGAATTTTCACCGAAATGACCTAAATGAGAATCGAAGGTCTCGACAATGGTTGTTCAACAGTAAAAAGTTTGGCAAAAACAGAAATCGTATAAAGAAGTTATGGATTTCTAACAAACTTTTCTTACCTCGACCTTTTTAATAAATAAATAATAAAAATAATTTCAAAAATTGCCGACGAAGTCTAAACGAAAGTTGTAGAGCGTAGTCTTACCTACGCGTGGATATAAAGAACGTCCAAAATGGAGTTCGTATGAATAAGATATGAATTTTTGAAGTTTTCTAAATAATAAAAATATAAATTTAAATCAAATTTCGGTATTATCCGAAGGAGGAGTCACCGGGCCAATCCGAGTTACGCCCAGTGTACTCGAGGCCTAGGCCTCGGATCGTCCACGTCGCCCCCTGTGCGAGGCTATGCCCCATCCCATCCGAGCTCCGAGGCAGTCGAGGATGCGGTCACGCATGACGCACGCGTACGCCTAACGTTCCGAGGCGGTTCCCAACCCCTATAAAATGGATGCGAGGGTTCCGGGGAAAATGCTCATTTCCTCTCATATTTCTTGCGTTTTTGCCTCGTTTTCCATGCACGTGATATCCCGAAGCCCCGGTTTCCATACTCAAGCCCCGAAGGTCGCTTGTGCTCCCGAGATTTCCGAGAATCCCGAGAAAATCCGCTTTCTCGAGTCAAAAGTTCTACTCGGTTTTCATCTCGCCTTCTTCGATTATTCAGGTGAGTTCATACCCCTATAAACTACGCTTTTAAATGTTTGATAAATGCTTTTTATACAATATTGGGGGGAGGGGGGAAATGCAAGTAAAACACGCGGTTATTATCGTGTATAACTTAACGATTCATTGTATAAACTTTTTATCTAAGTAATCATATGTGATTCATAAACTACTACATGAGTATTCTCGTATGATATATATATATATATATATATATATATATATATATATGTGTGTGTGTGTGTGTGTGCAAATCAAATGCTCCATTTTTACATTAGGTATATGTGATCAGTCAAGTCACTTTACGTGTTATACTTTTACATAATAAGTAAGCATTACACTAGGGTTTACTATACGAACGAAACAAACACTTTGAAAAACTATAATAGGTATAGTTTACGAGAAAATCAGGAACATTTACACACTAGAAACACTACATCAAAGAGATATTCTCATATACAAGAACAAATGGACATTTTCATACGTAATTCTGTTTTATACTAAATTTTGTGAGACATTTCACGTACTTTCGAGTATGAATTTTAAGTCTTGTATTATATACCATAATCCCTTGTTTGGGGAGCGTGATACTTGTGTATAGATTTATACGGGAATTACAATCCCGCACCTAAGTTGTTAGCTACAACTAGGCCGGCAGGCCTGGGGTGACAAACGTCATAACTTTCCAACGCTTGAAGAACGTTGGTATAGGCATTCTGGTCAAATAGTAGGGTTATAAAACTCACATGGAGTATTAAAAACACATTGATTTATGGGGTTTTAAAAAGCCTTAACGATTTACACATAAAACTACTATTTTAGGCATGAATAGCACTATTGCAATTACAGTTTTGGAACAATCAAACTCCCATCTACTATAGTAGAAAATATAGGATTTTATTGGAACATTTAACAAGAAAAAACCATTTTCATTCTTTTTCATATAAACATTGTCACTAAATACTTATGAACTCACCAGCTTAAATGCTGACATACTCTTTCTAAACCACATGTATTTCTCAAGGATTCAGTAATACAGGTAAAACTACAGCTTTTGAAGAATGGACGCTATGACGTTAGTTTAATTTCCTTTTAAACATCATATTGTAATTTTCTTTTGAAACAAGTACCTTTAATAAATGTAAACTTTTAAATTATATATGTGATGGTTGTATTGCTTTCTTTACTATGTATTCAATTATTACGATACTACATGAAGTCATCCGCCCTCGAACGATTCCGCCGTTCTGGTTTGGGGGTGTGACAGATTGGTATCAGAGCATTGTTTATAGTGAACTAAGTATATTGAACCACATAAGATATACAAACTATAAATGCATAAGGGACTAAAACTCTCTGACAAAACGTTTTTACACCTAAGGCCTCGTTTCATTTAATTTAGATTATTTGGGTCGTAAAAATACAAATACATGCTTACAACGATATATCTTCATGGTTAGAACTATACAAGAAGTATTGATACGAGTTGGACACTACGATTAGCTCTCAATATATGTAATCGAATTTGGGACGAATATAGCCTGATCAACTATATTTATCCGAGATTAGACTAACATATGTCGAGGAAGGGTCGTAGTGAGCAACAAGTCAAAACTTACCAAAAATAAACACCAGTATCAAACATATAAATTTAAATACTATAGGAGTATTTGGTACATGAAATAGTTTAATCGACATGTTTAGTTTTACATGTTTCATAATTTATTCAATTCCTATAACCGTATTCATGTATAGACTCAATGGCTGGATTTCATCACTCCGGCGACCCCTACTACCCCAACCAAGGTAAAGGGGGATGGATCGAAGAAGATCCCGAAAAGGATGAAGAACCCATCGAGTTGGAGGGAGGGGATGACTTTGGGACAGACTCAGAACCATAAGTAGTCGACCCTCCAACCGCTCAACCTCCCGCTATTAGGAGGAACTTCCAGGGAGCGACTCCCGTTTGGGGAAGTCACCTCCACTATTGGAGCTAGTAACAAGCGATACGTCCTCCCTACAGCATGTGTCGAGACTTCTACGATGTCCGCTGCAGAGGTTTTTCCGATCGAGCACTTCCAGTCATGGTGGGCAAGCTAGCCAACCAGTCCTATCAATTCGGGGTTCAAGCTAGCCGGATTCGTGAGGTCAACGTGGAAGTACAGGTTCACACTTCCGACATCCGTAGGCTGGACAAAGCACATGATAATGCCCAACTCCAAACGACGCATTCCAAGCACAAATGATTGCAGCCCTCTCCGAGATGAGGGAACAACATGCCGCCTTCGATAGGCGTCTTATGGAAGCAAAGCAATCGGATGTAGAGTCAAGCTCCAAGCTCAACCTACGTCGCAAGTAGTGCTTGCCGAATCCCAAAATTTTGATATAGAATAGGACCATCGGATAAAAGTCTTACCCTCTTTAACTTCTTGTAATCGGTGACCTTTAGAAAGGTCACAATTTTCTAAATTCGGATGTAACACAACCATATGTTTAATATATATAGGACATACCTCTTTTGTGTGTTAATTCTATGCATTTCATTCGAGTTCATAAGTTTGTTTATTGTTATTCAAACTCCATTGGTAAATCAAACTCGAAACCCTGTGTTGGTCAAACCAAATTCTCGAACTATTAAAGATAGTTAACTCATTATCATTCAACTCTCAACCACCAAAACTTATAATCTTTTATTTTTATTTCTTGGCAGCGCGATGCCTCCTCGTCCAAACCTAAGACCCAGGCCGGGAACGATACCTCCACCACCACCGCCTCCAACAATGGAAAATGCCGCTTTGATAGCTGCTATAACGGCTGCAGTAACAGCGGCAATGGCCCAAATGAGTAACAATGGTTCTGGTGGGGGAGTGAATAGTTCTACGAATGGCCAACGCCCAGGTCGTTCAGGGGATTGTACGTACAAGGATTTCATGAATAGCAAACCCATTACTTTTAGTGGGACTGGAGGGATAATGGCTCTATCACAGTGGATAGAGAAAACTGAAGCAGTTTTCGAGAGTTGTTCTTGTTCGGAAGGGAACAAAGTGAAGTTCGCTGCCTGTACTTTCTCTGAGAGAGCTCTGACATGGTGGAATGGTCATGTCAAGTCACTAACGCTAGCAGTGGCCAACTCTATGGGCTGGGAGAACCTAAAACAAATCTTACTGCAGGAGTACTGTCCTTGGGGCGAATTGAAAAAGCTTGAACAGGAACTTTGGGGCCTTACCATGGTAGGCTCAGATATCACGACCTATGCCAATAGGTTCAGTGATTTGGCAATCCTTTGCCCAGGAATAGTTGCTCTAGAGAGCAAGAAGATCGAAAGGTACATCTGGGGACTGTCACCCCAAATTCGAGGAAGTGTTCTAGCTTCCAAACCAATCACCTTCGATAGCGCCAAACAGTTGGCACAAGCTCTCGTAGACCATGGGGTCTGCCAAAACTTCACAACTACCACTCCGGAACAACCAAGAGGAAGCAACAAAAACAACGACAACACCAACAACAACAACAAGAAGAGGTTCTGGAACAAAAGGAAGAGTCAACCTTCACGGGAACCTTCCAAGAAACAACAGATTGTGGCAGTCCATGCAGCTGGTGCCCCCATTGCTGCTCAAACTACCACTACACCAGCAAAGCCATATGCTGGGAACCTACCAAAGTGCAGCAAATGTAATTTCCATCACAACGGAAATTGTCGGGAGATGCACTGCAACAACTGCAACAAGAAGGGGCACACTGCCCGTTTCTGTAGAGCACCAGCACAACCGATCATCCAAGTCCAAGGAGCCGGTGTAGGCCAGGCATGTTATGGATGCGGTGAGGCTGGACACTATAAGAGGGAATGCCCTAAGGCAAGGAATGTTGGCGGCCTAGGAAGAGTGCTGGCAATAGGGGAGAACGAAGCAATAACTGATCCCACGGTGGTTACGGGTACGTTTCTCCTCAATAGCGTTTATGCATGCATACTCTTTGATTATGGTGCGGAGAGGAGTTTCGTGAGTCATAAATTCAAGCATATACTAAAACAGAACCCTAAAACACTCAATAAGATATTCACAGTAGAAATGGCAAACGGTAGAACAGAAAGCACGAATGATATGTACATAGGTTGCACACTAACTCTAAACGAACATTCATTTAAAATTAATCTAATGTCGATCACTATAAAGAGCTTTGATGTCATCATCGGTATGGATTGGTTAAGCCTACACCATGCCGATATACTTTGTCACGAAAGGGCCGTTCGCCTGAATCTGCCAAACGGTGAAACTCTTGTCATTTATGGTGACAAACCCAATACCAACTTACAAATCATCTCTTGCGTCAAAGCCCAGAAACACCTACGTAAGGAGTGTTATGCCTTCTTCGCCCACGTGGTAGATAGGGAAAAAGAAACGAAGAGCCTCAAAGACATTCCAGATGTCTGCGATTTTCCCGATATCTTCCCTGAAGATCTCCCAGGAGTTCCATCGGAACTTCAAGTCGAGTTTAGAATCGACTTAATCCTCGGAGCTACACCAGTTGCTAAGTCGCCGTAGCATCTAGCACCGGCAGAGATGCAGGAGTTATCCAGCCAACTAAATGAACTACTCATCAAAGGGTTCATCAGGCCGAGCTTCTCACCTTGGGGAGCACCAGTCTTATTCGTAAAGAAGAAGGATGGATTTTTCCGTATGTGCATCGACTACCGAGAACTTAACAAGCTCACTATCAAGAACCGATACCCACTACCACGCATTGACGACTTGTTCGACCAACTCCAAGGAGCGAGTTATTTCTCAAAGATCAACTTAAGATCCGGGTACCACCAACTACGAGTCTTGGAAGGAGATGTTCCCAAAACAGCTTTTCGAACTCGTTATGGTCACTACGAGTTTGTAGTGATGCCCTTTGGATTAACCAACGCACCAGCGATGTTCATGGACTTAATGAACCGGGTGTGTCGTTCGTCTCTAGACAAGTTTGTGATCGTATTCATAGATAACATACTCATTTATTCGAAGACTAAAGAGGATCACGGTTAACACCTCCGACAAGACTTGGAAATGCTAAGAAAAGAGAAGCTATACGCAAAATTCTCCAAGTGCTAATTTTGGATTTGGAAGGTAGACTTCCTAGGTCACGTGGTTAGCAAAGACAAAATACACATGGACCCTTCCAAAATCAAAGCAATCGAGAACTGGTCAGCTCCAAGAACCCCAATGGAAATTCAACAATTCTTGGGCCTTGCTGGCTGCTACCGAAGGTTTATACAGAACTTCTCGAAGATTGCGAAACCACTTACCACCCTGACCAAAAAGGGTGTTACTTTCAATTGGGAAGAAAGACAAGACGCTGCATTCCAAACACTGAAGCAAGCACTGTGGAGCGCACCTATATTGTCCTTGCCAGAAGGAACAGAAGACTTCGTGGTCTACTGTGATGCATCTAATCAAGGTCTTGGATGCGTACTAATGCAACAAGGTAAGGTCATCGCTTACACCTCAAGACAACTCAAGACGCACGAAGTCAACTACACTACCCACGATCTTGAACTAGGAGCAGTTGTTTTCGCGCTAAAAATCTGGAGACACTATCTTTATGGCACGAAATGCATGATCTTCACCGATCACAAGAGCCTTCAGCACATCCTTAACCAGATAGAACTCAACATGAGGCAGAGACGATGGGTTGAACTACTGAATGACTACGAATGCGAGATTATCACCCAGGAAAAGCGAATGTAGTAGCTGATGCCCTTAGTAGGAAAGAATACTCAGGTCGCAGAGTGAAATCCTTAACCATGACGATCCATTCACATCTGTCCACACAAATCAACGAAGCTCGGGGAGAGGCCTTGAAAACAGAGAACGTGGCAGGTGAAGCCCTAAGAGGAATGGAAAAAAATCTTGAAGTCAAGGGTGACGGAGTTCATTACTTCATGGATTGGATCTGGACACCGAAGTTTGGTGGAATCAGAGACGTGGTCATGAACGAGGCTGATAAGACCCGATACTCCGTGCATCTAGGTTCGGACAAGATGTATTTGGACCTCAAGAAATGGTTTTGGTGGCCGAACATGAAAGCAGAGATCGCTACCTATGTGAGCAAGTGTCTGACTTGCGCTAAGGTCAAGGTAGAGTACCAGAAGCCATCGGGATTGCTGCAACAACCCGAAATACCTGAGTGGAAGTGGGAAAGGATAACGATGGACATAACCAAATTACACAAGACAGCAGGTGGGTTAGACACCATCTGGGTAATTTTCGATAGGTTAACAAAATCCGCACACTTCCTACCCATAAAGGAAACCGATAAGATGGAGAAGCTAACTCGAACTTACATCCGAGAGATCGTACGACTGCATGGTGTACCAATATCCATTATCTCCGACAGAGATAGTAGGTTCACCTCGCGGTTCTGGCAATCGTTACAAAAATCTCTAGGAACGAGGCTCGTCATGAGTACTGCTTACCATCCACAAACCGACGGTCAAAGTGAGAGGACCATACAAACCTTGGAAGATATGCTAAGAGCTTGTGTAATCGATTTTGGTAAAGAGTGGGATACCCATTTACCACTAGTCGAATTTTCATACAACAATAGTTATTAATCCAACATTAAAGTTGCTCCATTTGAAGCCCTCTACGGACGGAAGTGCAGATCACCATTGTGCTGGACTGAAGTAGGTGACACACAACTAGCCAAGGGACAAGTACCCGAGAACACTTTCACTGGCCCGAAAATCATAAGAGAGACAACCGAGAAGATTGTACAAATTCGGGAGCGACTAAAAGCTTCAAGAGACAGAAAAAAGAGTTATGCAGACAAAAGACGGAAGCCCTTGGAATTTCAGGTTGGGGACCAAGTGCTATTAAAGGTCTCGCCCTGGAAAGGACTAATATGTTTTGGAAAACGAGGGAAACTAAACCCAAGGTATATCAGACCATTCGAGATCCTTGCAAGGATCGGCCCGGTAGCCCACAAACTTCGTCTACCGTAGGAACTCAATAACGTACACCCTACCTTTCATGTGTCAAACTTGAAGAAATGTTTGTCCGATGAGACCCTCGTTGTCCCATTAGACGAGATCGAAATCAACGAGAGTCTCCACTTTATAGAAGAACCAATTGAAATCATGGATAGGGAAATTAAAAGAACAAAACAAAGTCACATACCCATCGTGATGGTCCGCTGGAATGCAAAGTGAGGACCTGAATACACCTGGGAACGCGAAGATCAGATGAAACACAAGTACCCACATCTTTTTCCCTAATCCACAAGTGTTTTGTTTACATTAAATTTCAGGAAGAAATTCCCTCTAACGGGGGGATGATGTGACAACCTGATATTTTGATTCTATGTAATGACTTAAAAAGCCAAGTATTGTAACCACTTGCGAAAATAATGAAATTAAAATTGAAAATAGAAATGTACAAAAGTCTCTATTTGGTTACCTACTATGTTAAATATCATTAAACCGTGATCGTACATAAAAAGAACGTCCAAATCTGACTTCGTATAAGGAAGTTATGATTTTTCCATGTTCGGCATAGCGATAGACAGCTAAAAACTTGAAAACCGAGATCGAGCGAATTTTGGCCGGAATGACCTAAATGAGAATCGAAGGTCTCGACAATGGTTGTTCAACAGTAAAAAAGTCTGGCAAAAACAGACATCGGATAAACAAGTTATGGATTTCTAACGAACTTTTCTTACCTCGACCTTTTAATAAATATATAATAAAAATAATTTCAAATTTGCCGACGGAGTCTAAACGAAAGTTGTAGAGCGTAGTCTCACCTACGTGTGGATATAAATAACGTCGAAAATTGAGTACGTATGAAGAAGATATGAATTTTTGAAGTTTTCTAAATAATAAAAATATAAATTTAAATCAAATTTCGGTATTAACCGAAGGAGGAGTCACCGGGCCAATCCGACTTACGCCCAACGTACTCGTGGCCTAGGCCTCGGATCGTCCACGTCGCCCCCTATGGAAGGCTATGCCCTGTTCCATCCGAGCTCTGAGGCATTCAAGGATGCGGTCACGCATGACGCACGCGTACGCCCAGCGTACCGAGGCGGTTCCCAGCCCCTATATAAGGGATGCGAGGGTTCCATGGAAAATGCTCATTTCCTCTCATCTTTCTTGCGTTTTCGCCTCGTTTTCCGTGCACGTGATATCCCGAATCCCCGGTTTCCATACTCAAGCCCCGAAGGTCGCTTGTGCTCCCGAGATGTCCGAGAATCCCGAGAAAATCCGCTTTCTCGAGTCAAAAGTTCTACTCGGTTTTCATCTCGCCTTCTTCGATTATTCAGGTGAGTTCATAGCCCAATAAACTACGCTTTTAAATGTTTGATAAATGATTTTTATACAATATTGGGGGGAAATGCAAGTAAAACACACGGTTATTATCGTGTATAACTTAGCGATTCACTGTATAAACTTTTTATCTAAGTAATCATATGTGATTCATAAACTACTACATGATTATTCTCGTATGATATATATATATATATATATAGATATATATATATATATATATATATATATATATATATATATATGCAAATCAAATGCTTCATTTTTACATAAGGTATATGTGATCAGTCAAGTCACTTTACATGTTATACTTTACATAATGAGTAAGCATTACACTAGGGTTTACTATACGAACAAAACGCACACGTTGAAAAACTATAATAGGTATAGTTTACGAGAAAATATGGAACATTTACACACTAGAAACACTACATCAAAGAGATATTCTCATATACAAGAACAAATGGACATTTTCATACGTAATTTTGTTTTATACTCAATTTTGTGAGACATTTCATGTACTTTCGAGTATGCATTTTAAGTCCTGTATTATATACCATAATCCCTTGTATGGGGAGCGTGATACTTGTGTATAGATCTATACGGGATTGACAATCCCGCACCTAAGTTGTTATCTACAACAAGGCCGACAGGCCTGGGGTGACAAACGTCATAACTTTCCAACGCTTGAAGAATGTTGTTATAGGCATCCTGGTCAGATAGTAAGGTTATAAAACTCACATGGAGTATTAAAAACACATTGATTTATGGGGTTTTTCAAATGCCTTAACGATTTACACATAAAACTACTATTTTAGGCATGAATAGAACTATTGCAATTACAGTTTTGGAACAATCAAACTACCATCTACTATAGTAGAAAATATAGGATTTTATTGGAACATTTAACAAGAAAAAAACATTTTCATTCTTTTTCATATAAACATTGTCACTAAATACTTATGAACTCACCAGCTTAAATGCTGACATACTCTTTCTAAACCACTTGTATTTCTCAAGGATTCAGTAATACAGGTAAAACTACAGCTTTTGAAGAATGGACGCTATGACGTTAGTTTAATTTCCTTTTAAACATCATATTGTAATTTTCTTTTGAAACAAGTACCTTTAAATATTGTAAACTTTTAAATTATATATGTGATGGTTGTATTGCTTTCTTTACTATGTATTTAATTATTATGATACTACATGAATTCATTCGCCCTCGAACAATTCCGCCGTTCTGGTTTGGGGGTGTGACAAAAACCATACAACACAGGTGGAAAACTAACTCTACTGGAACGTCTAAGAGGTAAGGACTCTCCAACCGGTTCAACCGGAGTTTCCTCCTCAGGTTGAGTGCTAGTGTTAGAGGTTCCTTCATCGTTCGTCTCTTGAAGCTCTTCAAGATCAATTTACCTCCCACTGTCCCCTTGGCTAATGAGTTCTCTCTCTCAAAAAATCCATCTCCTCGCAACAAACACAACATTGTCACTCGGTCTATAGAAGAGATATCAAAGGACTTCTGCGGATAACTGACGAAAACACACCTCTCACTACAAGGTTCGAGCTTGTTGTAAGTCTCTTGTCTTACTAAAGCCTCGCAACCCCAAAGCTTGATATATGCCAACGAGGAAGCTTTCTCTACCCACATCTCGTGAGGTGTTTTGGCAACCTTCTTTGTAGGGACTAAGTTAAGGATATGGGCGGTAGTCTCTAAGACATACCCCCAGAATGAGATAGGTAGCAAAGCACAACTCATCATGGAACGAACCATGTCTAGCAAGGTTCAATTATGCTTCTCAGCCACACCATTCAACTTTGGTGTCCTAGGTGGCGTCAATTACAAAACAATTTTGCATTCCTTGAGGTAATCCTGGATTTCAAGACTAAGGCACTATCCACCTCGATCGGATCGAAGCATCTTGATTTTCCTGCCCAACTAATTCTCCACTTCCTGCTTAAACTCTTTGAACTTTTCAAAGGTTTTTGGCTTGTGCTTAATTAAGTAGATATACCCATATCTGCAATAATCATCGGTGAAAGTCACATAGAAGCGGATCACATCCCTTGTGGTGGATCTAAAGGGACCACATACATCGGTGTGTATGAGATCCAATAAACCCTCACCCCATTCACAAGAACCAGTGAAGGGTGAGTTAGTCATCTTTCCAAGTAAACAAGACTCGAACACGTCATCGTCCCTGAGGTCGAATGATTCCAACACTCCATTCTTTTGGAGTTGGGCTATGTGTTTCTTGTTGACATGTCCAAGACGGAAAATGCCACAAGCATGATTTATCCAAACTATTGGAAGAATTGATACACCACACATCATTTCCTAAATTGTCTACAACCATCACAGTTTCATATATTCCATTACAAGGCAATGCTTCAAAATAGAAAATACCATTAAGATAAGCATTAATAGAACCCTTTTCATTATCAAATGAATATCTAAATCTTTGTCTATACAAACCATGAAAAGAAATGATGTTTCTTTCCATTTCTACTGAATAGAAACAGTTATGCAAATCTAGTCCTAATTCATTACAAAGCACTAAAGAGTAAACTCCAATCTTGGTGACAGGCGACGCTCTTCTGTTCCCCATGATCAAGTTTATCTTCCCATGCTCCACATCCCTATTTCTTCTTAGGCACTGTAGATCAGAACAAATGTGAAAACCGCACCCTGTATCAAGAACCCAAGAAATAGCATGTGATGAATCATTAGATTGAATAGTGTAAATACCTACGAAGCATAGATTGATCTTCCCATCCTTGATATCTTGCAGATACTTCGGGCAGCTTTGTTTCGAATGCCCTTTGTCGTGGCAGTGATAGCACTCTGTATCCTTTAGGTTGGAGGTGGGTGCAGCGGGACCATCCTTGGTTCCACTAGAAGAGGTGTCATCATGGGACTTTCCCTTATGGTGACTCTTTGAAGGAGCCTTCCTTTTCTTGCCCTTCCCCTGCCTAAGAGCCAAGACCATGGCAATAGTAGGAGTAGGAGTTTGTGCAATGGATTTGTCTTTGAGGTTGCTCTCAACAGTCCTCAACAGCCCTTGAAGTGTACTCAACATGACCTCCTTTTTGTTCATGTGGTAGGTCATGCGAAACTTGTTGAAGCAGGGTGGCAGTGAATGAAGAATGATGTCAATCGCCAGCTCTTCGTTGAAGTTAACATTTAACTTCCGCAGGCGATAAACATATCTCTACATCTTCTGCAGATAAGCAGTGACAGACTCTTCGTACCTCATCTTGGTCGTGATCATAGAAGTGATGATCTCGTACCTCTCCTGCCTGGCACTCTGGTGGTACCTTTCAAGCAAATCCTGATGCATTTCGTAGGGATAGAAGTCCTCGTAGGACTTTTGGAGTTCAGTAGTCATGGTCGCTAGCATGATGCAATGGACTTTCGTGGCATCACGCTCATGGGCCTCAAAGTCAACGATCTCTTTGGGACTAGCAGTGTTCATATCCACCTCTTTCAGCTCCTTGTCGAGGACATACTCCTTGTCCTCGTAACAGGTGACCATCCTTATAATGTGGATCCAATCGTTAAAATTGTTTCCGTCAAAGATCACCCTCCCACACAAATTCATGAGTGAGAATGATTCGGAGGTGTTTGAGTCTGAAGCATTCTTGTTTGAGAAATTAAAGCTAGGATCCAACAACATTATTTTCAAGTTAGAAGAGGGATGTCGTAATCTAAACAACAAATAACTTGAAGGTAAGTGAATGACGATTCACTAATTTCCATCATGAAAAACAAAAGCATTAAGTTTTAAATGTATTGAAAACTCCTAGATCTTTTGAGATTTATTCAACTTTTCAATGACATGTGTAAATCTCGATATGCCCCTCAAGTTTGTGACTGGGATATCGATGATCACCAACAAGGTGTGAATAACCATGGAAATATACATGGTGCCCTCAATGTTACAATCACCTAATCGATGTGCCGGTTAGCCACACACGTTCCATTGATCTATAACAAACATTAGGTCACCCTTTTCCACCTTTGCTAAGACCCAAATTAGTGTGTCGGTTAGCCACACATGCTCCGCTAACGTCTCGGCAACGGTACAAAGTGTAATTTCATGGAATAGCATCAAATTCACATTTTGCCTAAAGTAACTAAGATTGGGAATTTTATGAAAATATTTAGTTACTTTATTAATCATTATACTTTTAATGAGGAATTAGTTTGCCCTATCATACGCATTCGGCTAACGACCCTCCACCAATCAAAGAAGCGGTGGGTAAGAGTGGACACCCATTAAACGACTATTTTATAGGCCATAACCTTATACCCCCCCCCTTATGGATCGGTTTCGTGAATGAGGCCTACTAACGGTAAGACTAGCTTAATCTTATACATATATATAATTATTAGTCTTATAATATTATAATAGTATAAGAGTGTATTTTAAACATTTCAAAATACTAGGGTTTTAATCAAATTTAAACTTTCTGAAAATTAAAACCTTTTAATTTAAAATTTTAAATATTAAAACTTTGATTTAATAATTATCCCAAAATTAAACAATTAATTAGAATTATTAAATCTTGGGGGATTATCTATTAAATAAAAGAATTAATTTAACCTAATCCCTTAATCCCCTAAATACAAAAATTTAGGATGGGATAAATCAAAAAATCTTTAATTACCATATTAAACAATTAAAGGGATAATTACAAGATATGACATTATTCAAATCACTAAAATTTAGGAATCTTATCTTGGGGAGGAGGCTATTTCGAAAACCCTAGGATTAGATAACCCTAAACTCGAAATCTTGGGGCTAAGGAAAGGGTTTGGCAAACCCTAGAAAAATTTCGAAACCTAAGGTTTAGGAACCCTAATTTCGAAAATCAAGCCCTTAGGGTTTATTTTCCATAAACCCTAATTTGTCATATTCATACTCTTGTATCAAATCTAATTGAAAACAAAACCAAATGCTCTGATACCACTGTTAGGTTTTATACAAACAATCCTATGTGTCCATGTAACCCTAATTGGATCTATGTTTTCACTATTAGAGATACAACTTTATGAATACAAAAAGAAACCTGACATGCTTCTACAATTTTCGAAATTCACATAGAAAAATAGAGGACATACATTTTGTTGTTATGTAGTAATAACAACTTGTTTCTTGAATCTCCTTAGCTTTGAAAGCCAGTACCACAAGTGTAGTACCTCTAATGGCTCACAAACACACTTGAGTGAAAGGATGAATATGAGAGAGAGGATGGAGGGTAACAAAATCGGCTCTGCTAGGGTTTCTCCAAGGGATAGCCGATTTTGAGTGCCTTAGGGTGCTATTTATTTGTTGAAGTCAACTTGGGTTTCAAGGTGGAAACCCTAATTCCTTAGCTTCAGGCCTAAGCAAACCAATGGAACGAACCATGTCTAGCAAGGTTTGATTACACTTCTCAGCCACACCATTCAACTGCGGTGTCCTAGGTGGCGTCAATTGCAAAAAAAAAATCCATATTCCTTGAGGTAATCGTGGAATTCAAGACTAAGGTACTCTCCACCTCGATAGGATCGAAGCATCTTGATTTTTCCTGCCAAGCTGATTCTCTACTTCCTGCTTAAACTCTTTGAACTTTTCTAAGTTTTCTTACTTGTTCTTGATTAAGTAGATATACCCATATCTACTATAATCGTTGGTGAAAGTCATATTGAAGCAGATCACATCTCTTGTGGTGGATTTAAACGGCCCACACACATCGGTGTGTATGAGATCCAATAAACCATAACCCCTTCCACAAGTACCAGTGAAGGGTGACTTGGTCATCTTTCCAAGCAAACAAGACTCGCACACATCATCGTCCCTAAGGTTGAATGACTCCAACACTCCATCCTTTTGGAGTTGGGCTATGCGTTTTTTTTTTTGACAAGTCCTAGAAGACAAGGCCACAAGCATGCTTTATCCAAACTATTGGAAGAATCGATACACAACACATCATTTCCTAAGTTGTCTACAACCATCATAGTTTCATATATTCCATTACAAAGAAGGGCTTCAAAATAGAAAACACCATTAAGATAAGTATTAATAGAACCCTTTACATTATCAAATGAATATCTAAATCCTTGTCTATACAAACCATGAAAGGAAATAATGTTTCTTTCCATTTCAGGAGAATAGAAACAATTATTCAAATCTAGTCCTAATCCATTACTAAGCACTAAAGAGTAAACTCCAATCTTGGTGACAGGCGGCACTCTTCTGTTCCCCATAATCAAGTTTATCTTCCCATGCTCCACATCCCTATTTCTTCTTAGGCCCTGCAAATCAAAACAAATGTAAAAACCACACCCTGTATCAAGAACCCAAGAAATAGCAGGTGATGAATCATTAGATTGAATAGTGTAAATACCTGCGAAGGACGGCTTGATCTTTCCATCCTTGATATCTTGCAGATATTTCAGGCAGCTTTATTTCCAATGCCCCTTCTCATGGTAGTAGTAGCACTCTGCAACCTTTGGGTTGGAGGTGGGTCCATTATAACCAGCCTTGGTTCAACTAGAAGAGGTGCCATCATGGGACTTTCCCTTATGGTGGCTAATGGATGGAGCCTTCCTCTTCTTACCCTTTCCTTTCCCAATAGCCAAGACGGGGCAGCAGTATGAGTAGGAGTTTGTGCAACAGACTTGTCCTTGAGGTTGCTCTCAACAGTCCTCAACAGACCTTAAAGCTTGCTCAACATAACCTCCTCTTTGTTCATGTGGTAGGTCATGTGACACTAGTTGTACCAGGGTGGCAGTGAATGAAGGATGATGTCAATCGCTAGCTCTTCATCGAATTTAATATTTAACTTCAGCAGGCGGTCAACATAACTCTGCATCTTCTGCAGATAAGTAGTGACAGACTCTGCGTCTCTCATCTTGGTCGTGATCATCGAAGTGATGATCTCGTACCTCTCTTGCCTCGCACTTTGGTGATACCTTTAAACCAAGTCCTAATGCATTTCGTAGGGATATAAGTCCTCGTAGGATTTTCGGAGTTCAACAATCATGGTCGCTAGCATGATGTAATGGACTTTCATAAAATCATGCTCACAGACCTCGAAGGAAGCGATCTCTTCGGGAGTAGCAGTGTTTATGTACACCTCTTTCAACTCCTTGTCGAGGACATATTCCTTGTCCTTGTAGCGGGTGACTATCCTTATGTTTTGGATCCAATCGTTAAAATTGTTTCCGTCAAAGATCACTCCCCCATACAAATTCATGAGTGAGAATGAGCCGGAGGTATTTGAGCTTGAATCATTGTGGTTTGAGTTCGACATCCAAAAAAGAAAAGAGACAATGTTTGATTAGATAAGAATCCCCAATTAAACACGCAAATGAGAAATTAAGACTAGGAACCAACAACATTATTTGCAATTTAGAAGAGGGATGTCGTAATCTAAACAACAAATAATTTGAAGGTAAGTAAATCATGATTCACTAATTTCCACCATGAAAAATGAGAGAGAATTAAGTTTTAAATGTATTGAAAACTCCTAGTTCTTTTGAGATTCATTGAACTTTTCAATGACATGTTAAAATCTCGAGATGCCCCTCAAGTTTGTGACTGGGATGTCGATGATCACAAATAGGGTGTGAATAACCATGCAAATATACATAGTGCCCTCAATGTTATAGTCACCTAATCGACGTGCCAGTTAACCACACACGCTCCATCGATCTATGACAAATAATGAGTCACCCTTTGCCACCTTTGCTTAGAGCCAAATTAGTGTGCAGGTTAACCACACACGCTCCACTAACGTCTTAGCAAGGGTACAAAGTGTAATTTCATGGAATAACATCAAATTCACATTTTGCCTAAACTAACTAAGGTTGGGAATTTTATAAAAACATTTAGTTACTTTGTAATTCATTATACTTGTAATGAGGAAAGGGTTGCCCTATCCTACCCGTTCGGCTAACGACCCTCAACCAATCAAGGAAGCGGTAGGTGAGAGTGGACACGCATTAAACAAACATTTTATAGGCCATAACCTTATACCCACCTTATAGATCAGCTTCGTGAATGAGGCCTACTAACGGTAAGACTAGCATTTAGGTTATACATATATAATAACTATTCTTATAATATTATAATAGTATAGGGTGAATTTTAAACTTATGAAATTGTAGGGTTTGGAATTTAATAATTTCAAAATTAAACTTTTAATCCAAAAAATTAAATTCCAAAACTTGAGGGAAAGTTTTGAAACATTTCAAAACTATCTAGATCAAAATTCAAATAAATAATTAAACAATTAATTATGGTGATTATCTAATTTTGACCTACTCCAATTTCATGCAACATAATGACCAAATAATCCAAATAATTAACATTTATCATATAAGGAAGTAATTATTCAATTAATTTGAAATTATCTTTTATTTTGGCTAGGATCATCATACAATATCAATAAAATCTGTCTTGTTTATTAATAAAAAACGACATGGTAATTATCTCATAGCAAAACAGGCATGAAATCTCGAAATACCCTCTGTCTGACAGCCCGACTCACTGAGTCCCCATATGGACTCGTCGAGTTCATCCTACTCGGCGAGCACACTTTGGGACTCGACGAGTCTGTCAAGCAGATAACCAAAAAAACCAATTTTTCAAGCATGAATGAAACACAAAGCAT
Source organism: Lactuca sativa (assembly GCF_002870075.4). Classification (NCBI taxonomy): domain Eukaryota; kingdom Viridiplantae; phylum Streptophyta; class Magnoliopsida; order Asterales; family Asteraceae; genus Lactuca; species Lactuca sativa. The sequence continues at coordinate 348,540,435 of NC_056626.2, forward strand.
CAAATACAACGGAAACCAACCAAGCTCTGATACCAATGATGGGTTTTATACAAAAGAACAATCCTATATGCTAATACAAAACCCTAAATGCTTGGATCTAGGTTTCTCTATTGTACATGCAATTCATCCATGACTTGAAACCCTAATATAGCATACTATAAAAAATGATATCTACAATATAACAAGTTTAGATGATACCTTTCAATAGTTGCGAGAATCCTTTGATCTTCAAGAAGCTTAGTGTCACAAGTGTAACACCTCTAATGGCTTACAAACACCACAAGCAAGAGGATGATGTTCAGGAGAGAGGACTGAGAAGCAAAAGTCGGCTCCAAGCTTTCAAGGGATCAAGTGGCCGATTTTGCTAGCCCTAAGGGTCTTTATATACTTGAGCTTCTAGGGTTTTAGTCAAAACTCTAATTAGATGACTTAGGCCCTAAGCAACTTGAGAACCTTCTGGAATAAGGCCTCCTTGGACAAATTTAAGATGGAATTCACCTTAATTTCGTCCATGATCTAATCCATAAGGATTCTCAGCGCAAAATCAACTATCATACAATTGACAGTTCCAATCCCCTTTAATTAATTAATCTCTTTTAGCTACAAAATTAGTTCTTAATTAATTCTTGACTAATATTAATTAAACTATATGATTTCTCCTTTAATATATTATTCATATATTAATAAACCATAATAACCTCTCTCTCCATATATCATCATGTCAAGTTGCTTTAGTGAAGGCAACCCAAAATTACCATACACAACCGGGTCAATTACTTACCAAATATAGTTATGGGCTTAGACACTAATCCAACACAAACAACTTTTACTGTTTTCAATAAGATTAACAAGCTTATACATCAAAACGAAACAAAAGAGAACGAACCCCAAAAATTGAGCTACATCCTACAAGGTTTTTTTATATGCTTTTAAGGTAAGTATATGATGATAATTTTATTATTCTTTTTTTTGTTTGCTAACTCTAACTATTTTTATTTATTTTTTGGTAACATTTAGATATGGATTCTTGAGACTTTTCCAGTGAGCAGTTTGTTTGATACCGACAACATAATATGATCCTTTGGGCCCTCGCATGGTCAAAACTGAGGCTGTTACAAAAGACTCTATGTAACCAGTTTTTACAAATCGATGATGTATGGTTACTTTATTATTTAAATATTTATTTGTTTTATATTTTTTTGTTTATTTACAATTTTATAAATTTTTTTTTAGGGTAAAAACTCGTACCAAAGTTGGAGTCGACAGATGATGAGATTCGTGCTAAATTGTGGATTGTTAGCTCGGCTTGGATTGATCGCCATGATTTTCCCAACATTGAAGTTCACAAAGCACCCCCAAAAACCGATTGCCATGATTTTCCCAACATTGGTTTATAGCTTTACATTCCAATCAATATACCACATGCTTATCGGTTTCTGGGTGCTTTGAATTTGAAAACATTCCAAATGACTATATGTGATAGTCATCGGAAGGAAGACTACTGTTCAAAAAATGAGGATTGGTTTATAGGTATAAGAGTTCGCATCCACAAACTACTAGTAGGAGCCTGCCAAACCAATTGAGTTAATCCCACTCGAGAGCTTCAAGATGGCCCTCGAAAAATCCCCAAACATACCACAACACATTGGCAGCAGAGGGGATTGTGGTATGTTTTTGTGCTGGTGCTTGGAGGTGTTGATCACCGATAAATTGATTTCTATAGAAGGTAAAACCATCGGGCCATGGGCTATGGTTATAGAAAACGACTAGCGGAAATATTTTAGGGTGTAAGGACAAAGATAATTTGAACTTTGTATTTGTAATGTGACCTACAGGCACATCATTTATTTAGTTTATGTATTTGTTAGTTGTTTGTTAATTTTAATTGCATTTTATATTTTGCAAAACCAAAAATTATACATTTTTTGTGTAACACACATAAAAATCAAGCCAATTTAAAACTTTTTCAAACATTCAAAAGCCATTAGTTATTACAAAATGTTTTCAAAATAGTTTAATATCAGAGTCTCCCAGAAAGATAGTCATAAAATGTTAGGAGCTGTACGATCACGCCTTTGCCTTCCCGCGATCATCTCAGGTACTTGCAACCAAAACTGAAACTGTAAGCCCAAAGCTTAGTGAGCTCCCCAAAAATACTGATACACAGCAAATAGCACATATACAAATAACAACATGTAATGGGTCCGAAACTTTACATACTAGATTACCCTTGGGCCCACAGTGTGACGGCTTGCCTTTCGGGCCCACAGTTGACAACTGGATTTCCACTGAGCCCACAGTACGAGTCTGGTACGCCCTACTCGGCCCTCAACTCATATTGGAATGCTCCCGAGACCCTAGTATGAGTCAGGCATGCCCTGCCCGACCCTCAAATCGTATCTAGAATGCTCCTGAGTCCTCGGTATGAGTCTGGCATGCCCCACCCGACCCTCAGCTCGTATCTGGAATACTCTAGGCTTTGTTGGCTACCGCACGGAGTAGTACAACCTGAACCCAACCCACATAATATGTCGACATATAACATAACTAATGCACATATAAATAATTAGATAGCAACACAGGTAGTCCTACAGATCTACCAAACTGGCATGGCAACTAGCATTAACTAACTCATACTGAACATATCATCAACTACTAGGATGTTAGATCCAATCGGCCGACATTGGTGCCTTCGACCCCTTACTATAGTGAGGATAACTCACCTCACACTGCTAAAGTCCCGCGGATAAAATCCAGCTGTTGGTTGACAAATTCCTGAGCTGGTAGCGTAAGGTGGCGGTAGCAGCCCTAGAAAACGGGCAGCAACAGTGGCTATCGGTAACAACTCGTCATCAGCGGCAAACACCATGGCCGACGGTCATGCTGGTTCTTCATGACTCCCACTAGATAGAAAACCACACACGCACATGTAACCTCATCACAAACAACAAACCACCATGGTCTCCATGGTTGTCGGCCTTGATCCCCGCGACTGAAACACGACATGTAGCGTCATCTTCATCTTCATTGGCGACGAGACGACACGACGACTTCTCGGTGGTCCCATGGATCCAATAGGGACAACAGAGGTCATAGAAGAAGGCTGTTGCATTATGGAATCAAGGTTGCGCCTCCACCGGAGTACGACTCGACAGCAGCGGCGCTATATGGTCCGGCAACCCACTAAACCGACGTCACCTGATATTCTTCGTCGTTGTCGTGACTGCACTGACCGTTGACTTCGATCGGCAACACCGGTTGGCAAGGACGCAGTGGCAGACCTAGAATCAATGGGAGTGGCGGCCAAAGAATGCAGGAAGGAGGTGAGGGTGGCGGTTGGTGTGAAGGGATTAGGGTTAGGGTTACGGGGTGGTAAACCGCTAAATACCCGTTGTAACACCGTAAATTTTCAGACAAAAATTTTCATTTAAAAACACAATTATCTCATTACAAATCGAAAAAATCCCAAAAGCATTAAGTTATCAAAGACATGTTCCAAAACTGAATATATCACAAATCCAGGATCTTCCAAAAACATATCTCCAACTCGGGTGTGTGTGTACAATCAAGTCGGTGCATTCCTGTGATCCTGAGAGGATCCTGAAATACGTAACACATAACACGGTAAGTACGAAGCTTAGTGAGTTTGTAACACCCGATCCCTGGTATGCTTTAACGCCCGCAGATTCGGGCTAGTCAATTTAGAGATAATAAGGGTCGAAAACGACGTTTTGACAAAATATTATTTAGAATAAATAATCTTAACTAATCTGTAGAATACGCATCAAGGGTTCCGTACATATAAAGAACGTTGAAATCCAAGTTATAACGAAGAAGTTGTGGTCCGTCGAACTTTTTCGGCAAAATCGGCACGCCACGAGAGACGTCAATAGTGAATTTGCGATAGAAGACTTTTTAGCCTTAGTAATCTAAACAAAATTCATAGAATATGTTAAACTGAGAGCGTACGTAAAAAGAACACCCAAATCTGACTTCGTATAAGGAAGTTATGAATTTTCTAACATTTGGCATAGCAGTGGACGGCCCGAAACTCGAATTTTAGTTCGAGTGGTTTTTCGCCTACACAACCTAAATGAAAGTTGAAGATATCATTAATAGGAACTCAGCGGTAAATAGACAGACGAAAACGGATTATGTATGTAGAAGTTATGAATTTTACGCAGACATTTAACAGTATAATCTCCTCGTATTGTTAAATTTAAGATCGGTCGAGAATTAGCCGACGGAGTCAAAATGAAAGCTTTAGATCTTATTTTTACCTACGTGTGGATATAAGAACATCAAAAATAGAGGTCATATGTGGAAGTTATGGATTTTAGAAGTCGGAAGTGTGCTGTGCGAAAATGGGTGATGTGGCACAATCTTGGCCATTGCTTTCTCCCCAAGTCTTGCCACTAGATGGTGACATGTGGCACCAAGTTCAACCATTTTCACCCTATAAATAGAACCTCTCCCACCCTCATTTTCTTCATACCTTTACCATTCTTTCTTCTCTTTACTCTCTCTCTCTCTCTCTAGAACCTCTCTCTAGCCCCGAAACCCCCCGAAAAGCCTAGGGAACCTCCCTAGCACGAGACGGAAGCCCCGGAGTGCTCGACGGCTCCAAGAAGAAGAGCTTTTTGGCTCGGGAACGTTGCTCCAAGCAAAGCCCGGTTTTCTATAAAACCCGCTGTAAGTGATCTACGCCTACGCTATTTTTAACATAGCTTTTATTTAATTATAGTAACATTATTAGGAACTTATAATAAGCATTTGGGCTATTATTATGGGTTATATAAGTATATTTTAACGCTTATATAATAGTAATAATAGCTAGACTATTAATTAGTCTCGGCGAATAATAGACTAAACTCTAGTGGTAATAATACTAGGTTTCGTCAAAAGAAATTATTTTTTTAGAAGCAAAGCGATGTCTGAGTTCAGAATTACCACCTTACCAAGTGAGTGCATGGTCCTTTTCATCTTACACATATATATGAAATATTTAATATAAATTACGTGCTATGTGTTCATATTGTCTGAATACTTGCTGTCTATGCTGGGTGAAATATTTTTATACACGTTTTAAATTATTTAAATTCTATATGTATTTTATATCTATAAAATGTGTTGGGTAAAATATGGGTAGATGTAATAGTTGTTGTGTGACCAAATAAAATAGTGAGAGGCCTCGATATAGATGTTATTGTTGATCCAGTCATTTAGCCGAGTATAGATGACGACCACAGACTATTCTGGACAGTCCAGTGGAACGCTAGCAGACTTGCAACCTATAGTTGTTTATTTTAACTGTGTGCTCACCAGCAGTACTCCATCCCCCACATGGTTGCCTTATTTGACATGAATTGCTGAGGAACCCCCAAAGCATGTGTTGTCACGCTGATGAAAGTCCCTTAGACTAGGTCCCTTGTGTTAGATGTTTTAGGGATGTAAAGTCAGGATAATGGGAACGGGTAATCGGGTTTGTTCAGTTTGATATAGTTAATAAACTTATTTATTGTGGGTTGAAAACCCTATGTACTCACCAGTTTTCCCAACCTGACCCACTCAGTTTTTTTATATCACAGGTGTTGATATGAAGTCACATTATACTGAGAGAATAAGGAGATATAAATCACTAGTGATAATGAATGTAAGTTCTATTTATGCTTATGTTTTTGTATTGACGATGACATCCCAAATGTTTTAAAATGAATAAAAATACTTTTCTTCAGAAATGCTTTGATAACATATTTATCATGTTTTATTGGGAACAAATTCCGCACATTTTTATTAAAAATAGGTACTCTGATTTTATGAAGCATAAACAAAATCAGTCTTTTCTGGCCGTAAAAATGGGGATGTCACATATGCTTCCTTTCAAGTATTTCATATGTTTTTCTCTGGGACTCAACGAGTTGGTGGCCCAACTCGTCGAGTAGAGTCGTGATCCATGGGGAACTTAAATGACCTACTCGATAAGTTGGGAGACTGACTCGGCGAGTAGGTGTTGTTTGGGTGAAACCCTAATTTTGAGGGTTTGTGCCTTATTTGAACAAATTATCTTAGCCTCCATAGTCCCTATTACTCCCAGAAAGCATTATCTCGAAACCCTAGCCTTGTATGAGTGTCCTAAGTCCATTTTAGTGCATTTTGGTGGATTGTGAAGCTTGAAAAGAGGAAGGAAGCTTGAGAGTTCGATTTAGGGCTTGGAGATCCAGAGATTTTGTTCCATTTCCAGCTCATTCAAGGTAAAATTCCCCTGTCTTCGTCTTTCATGTGTTTATTCATCCTTAGGGCTTGGATTTTGAGTATCTTTAGGGATTTCTAAGCCATTTTCGGAATTGTGAAGGGTTATATGGAGTTTTGACTTCATATTTGGTTCATTGGAGGGGTCTAATGGCATAAAGGTGCCAACTCTATGGCCATGAGAGCCCCATGCACTTTGTAGAACATCTTTTATGGATTTTTGAGCCAAAGACCCCTTGCATGTGCACCAAGCTTGGAACTTTACGTGTAAAATGGACATTAGGAGGCCAGATCTATGGTTTTAATGTGTTAAGACCCATTTAAATCGACTATATAGATATGCTTATGAGATATGCTTATGTGATATGCTTATGAGACATGCTTATGTGATGTGCTATATGAGTTTGTGGTAGTAGCAGGGAGTAGTTTTTTCTTGACTCAGTCGTTAGGACCGAAGGGTAGGTCAGTAACCCAGATATACCTGACCATATGATTATATTGGTTTTTGTATGATAGAGTTAAGGATGAAATAGTCCCCGTTGTCGGTTGAGCTAGACCAGAGGGTAGTCGACACCCCAGAACGACCCGACATAGGTAGGTTAGCACCCTAGAATGGCTTGACATGGGTAGGTCAGCACCCCAGAATGGCTAGACATGGGTAGGTCGGGCACCCCATAATTGCCCGGCAGTATCCATGTTATGTGATTGTATGGTATGTGGTATGATGGTGGAACTCACTAAGATTTGTGCTTATAGTTTTAGTTTTGGTGTCAAGTTCCTCTTCGTCTAAAGGGAAAGAGTTGACGGTGTAGCAGTGCATCACACACACACACACACACACACATCTGGTTTCCGTATGGAGTTTTCTGGGATTGTACTTTGATTTTCATTACTTTCGATGACATGGTTTTCAGGCACGTTGTTATGGTTTTTTTATAAATTGATATGACATTGGCAATGTTTGGTAAACTATGTTATGAATCTCTTAAAAAAAATGAAAATTTTGGCCTTGAAATTTGGGATGTTACAAGTTGGTATCAGAGCCTTGGTTTGAGGTATTCGGACACACCCTCAGGGGTGTCTAAACACAAACCGAGGGATTGAATGATTTTTACAAGGAAATAGTTTTTCTAAAATCTAAATTAAAGAGTTTTGAGAAGGAGCGAGGTGTGTGATGCGTACGAGCGACCGAGCTCAAGTAAGTTTTCCCCAAGATACCCATAATTGTTATGTTATGATATATGATATGGTCATGAGAAATGCATGCTAGATTAGGGCTAAGGATCTAGGAGGATTCCTTGTATGTATGCTATGTGCTTAGGAGAACTGCATGCTAGAGTAGGGCTAATGATTTAGGAAAGATGCCTTGTATGCCTGTTGTTGGAGCTTATTGAGTTGTATGTTAGAGCTGTTAGTCAGCAGTATGGTAGCCTGAGTAGGTTATGATCGATTTGGTTACTCGATGCACGAATGTTGCTTGCTTTGTGCTATAGGGTTTCCGTCTAGCTTTAACTAACTTTTAAGCAAGTATGTAATAGTATCTGCAAGCTAGTTAGGGAAAGGGATAATTGTTAAGGGAATCCTAGTGCAACTGATGGTGGAGAGTAGGTTGGAGGGTGCCCTAGGAAAGCCTAGGATGAGATCAGTTGGAAAGGGATAATTATTAAGGGACTTGGTGAAGTTGAGGCAATCCTTGATGAAAGTACGGATAGATGTCTAAGGTAGTATGGGCCCGTACTACTGACAGCAGAGGATCCATACTCGAGTCAAGGAGGGCTAAGATGGAACCAGGAAACTTGGGAAGTGTGTGACATCTCTCAAAAGTATGTATGATCTTGACATTTACGTGTTTTATTTTCAGTATGGCGGTCACATGACATGGAGCAGGAGGTTTAGGGTCTGGATCAGGATCAGGATCACGCCCCGGTGCAGGGTTTGAGCAGGTCAATGACAGGCTAAGCGAGTTCATCACGTCTGAGATCACGAGAGGTATCCTTGATTCGACCCCAGTTATTTTTGGGTCGATCAAGGAAGGGATTGTTGAGCTGATGGAGGATCGCCTCTGAGCATTCAAGAGTGACTTGGCATCCAACCAGTCGGGTATGCACACACTGTCCTTTAAGGACATTCGAGGGAGTGGTGCATCATACTTTCATGGGGCGAAGGACCCAATTACAGCCATGAGATGGATCGCGGACATCGAGTCTGCGCAGTTGACGAGCTTCTGCCTGGAAGGGTCGAAGGTGCTCTTTGTTGCAGGTTGTTTGAGGGACAGAGCTAGGGATTGGTGGGAGTTAGTCGGTGACTCGCTAGGAGCCCCAGCCGTGGAGGCTATGACTTGGTCAGACTTTGTGACCAGGTTCAGGGCAGAGTTTACGCCAGCTGTGGAGCTTCAGCAGCTGGCCAGGGAGTTTCTGGATATGAGACAGACTACGAAGTCAGTGGCGGAGATCACCGCCAAGTTCAGGGAGAGGGCCTTTTTGGTACCTCAGTATGCTGGGGATGAGGAGATGTGGAAGACCCACTACCATGATATGTTGAAGGCTGACATTCGGGAGCATGTCAGCGATTCAGCCTGTCCGACCTTGGAGTCCATGATTCCCAGGGCGTGGGAGAGGGAGATTGATTCGGAAAGCCTCAGGAAGAGGAAGGCGGAGACTGAGCTGGTTACAGGGGTTTCGGGGAAGAAACCCAAGGGTTCCGACGTTAGGTCGAAGGGCCAGCCAGGCCAGAACCACTGCAGGAAATGCGGCAGGCCGCATGAGGGAGCTTGTAGGGCAGGATCGTTGGGCTGCTACAAGTGCGGCAAGATGGGGCACCTTGGCAGGGATTGTACTGCCCCCGCCCCCACGGTTCAGACATCATACCTAATTTGCTTTCATTGCAATCAGAGGGGCCATAAAAAGGCCAACTGCCCTAGATTCATAGCAGCAACAGCACCAGCGCCATTTGTGACGCCAACTTCAACTACAGCGCGGGTTGCGGATGGCCGAACGGTTAAGGCAGAGGCCCTAGTGGTGTTGAACCGAGCATTTCAGTTGACAGCCAAGGAGGCACGCATCGCACCCGATACGGTGATGGGTTCGATTTTCTTCTCTTTAACCTTTTATGTTATGTCGCTATGATTTTGATATGCTATATATGTGCTCTGTATAGGATTGTTCCATGTTAATGGTATCCTAGTTCAGGTGTTGTTTGACTCGGGTGCTACCCGATCATTTGTCTCTCTTGCGCTTAGCAAGAAGATTCCTGAGTTCTCGGGCATGTTGGATTGCCCTCTAGAGGTCGAGTTTGCGGACGACCGGTCAATGTGAGCATCATAGGCTTTCAGGGATTGTGTTTTGAGATTGTTCGAGGAATGTTACCTGGTAGACTTGGTTCCCATACCGTTGTGGGGGAACAAGGTTATTATAGGTATGGGTTGGCTAATCTTCAATGGGGCAGTGATCGACTGCGCACAGTAGTTGGTGCGGATCAGTACCCCAAGTGGGGGAGAGCTGGTAAATCAGGGCGAGAGGTCGGAGCGAGGATCAGCCTTATGTTCAGCAGTGAGGGCTAGGCGCTACCTTCAGCAGGTATACGCGGGATATGTTGCCTATGTTGTGGATACCCGGGAGGTGGGTAAGGTGATGGTGTGCGATGTGCCAGTAGTAAGAGAGTTTGCAGATGTATTCCCCGAGGATTTTCCTGGAGTACCTCCGGAGAGGCAGGTGGAGTTCAGGATCGACCTAGTCCCAGGTGCGGCTCTGATAGCCAAGGCACCGTATCGGTTGGCTCCTACTGAGATGCAAGAGTTGTCTATACAGTTACAGGAGCTGATAGATAAAGGGTTCATTAAACTGAGCAGTACACCCTAGGGATCCCCGATTTTATTTGTGAAGAAGAAGGATGGGTCGCACCGGATGTGTATAGATTATCGGGAGCTAAATAAGGTAACGGTGAAGAACCGTGACCCACTCTCGAGGATAGATGACCTCTTTGACCAGCTACAGGGAGCATCTTGGTTCTCCAATATTGACTTGCTTTCAGGATATCATCAGATGAGGTTTAGAGAGGAGGATGTGCAGAAGACTGCTTTTCGGACGTGTTATGGTCACTATGAGTTTGTGGTGATGCCTTTCGGGCTCACCAACGCTCCTGCCGCGTTCATAGATCTCATGAACCGCGTATGCAGGCCGATGTTGGATCGGTCTGTGATAGTTTTCATTGACGACATCTTGGTTTATTCCAAGACGCGAGAGCATCATGAGGAGCACTTGCGGGAAGTTTTGGATACTTTGAGGAGGGAGAGCTTGTATGCTAAGTTCTCCAAGTGTGAGTTCTGGTTGCGCGAGGTGCAGTTTCTTGGGCACCTTGTCAACCAGAACGGGATTTCGGTTGACCCGGCCAAGGTGGAGGCTGTGATGAGATGGGAGGTTTCGAGGTCTCCATCCGAGATTCAGAACTTCCTGGGACTGGCAGGCTACTATCGGAGATTCATTCAGGACTTCTCCAAGATAGCCTTGCCCTTGACCAGGTTGACGAGGAAAGCCGTGGTTTTTCGCTGGGGGCCTGAACAGCAGGCTGCGATAGAGACTTTGAGACAGAGATTGTGCGAGGCACCAATCTTAGCCCTACGGGAGGGCATGGAGGATTTTTTAGTATATTTCGATGCGTCCATCTTGGGTTTGGGCGCGGTATTGATGCAGAGAGGGAATGTCGTCGCTTACACCTCGAGGCAGTTGAAGCCTCATGAGGCAAATTATCCGATGCATGATTTGGAGCTGGGGGCTGTTGTTTTTGCCCTCAAGATTTGGCGTTATTACCTCTATGGGGTTCGTTGTACTATTTACACGAACCACAAGAGCCAGAGGTATCTCATGGACCAACCAAATCTGAATATGAGGAAGCGTCGGTGGCTTGATGTGGTAAAGGATTATAATTGTGAGATCCTCTACCACCCTGGGAAGGCCAATTTCGTGGCCGACGCGCTTAGTCGCAAGGCAATGCTGATCAGAGACATCTGTATGAGGCTGACAGTTGTAACTCCGTTATTGGAGCAATTTCGGGAGAACCGCGCAGGGAGTGGATTCGATTTGGATCATTGTTGATCGATTGACCAAGAGCGCCCATTTTATTCCGATTCAGGAGAGCATTTCAGCCGAAAAGTTGGCCGACATCTATATCAGGGAGGTAGTGGCATGACACGGGGTGCCGGTTTCAGTGATTTCCGATAGGGAAGTGCGGTTCACTTCCAGGTTTTGGAAGAAGTTCATGACGAGATGGGTACTTGTGTAACATCCAGATTCCCAAGTATTCTACACTATTCATTATTTTTTAGTTAGAGAGAAGGACTCGATGAGTTGGCGCCTAGACTCGTCGAGTAGGATCGCGATTTGTTGACTGGATTAACGAACATACTTCACGAGTCGGAAGGGGTGGACTCGACGAGTCCGTGCTGTGAGTTGAAACCCTAAATCTTGGGGTCTGTTCCCTATTTAAAGTCCTTTATGGCCTTCATTTGCGGCCACTACACCCCTGAGAAACCCTAGAGAGTAGAGAGATTGTTTGTGGTGCAAGAGGAAGGCTAACTCACCATTTCTTGTGCATTTTAGCAAGAAGAAAGGAGGAACGACAAGCTAGGAGAGTTGGTGAGCTTGGATCTACTTCCGTTTGATAAGAGGAAGCTGTTGGAGGTATCAATCTGTGCTCACTCTCATGATTATGATGTTTAGTCGAACCTGGGTTTCTATATGCATTATTTTGGCTTGAATCTGGAGTGGATGAGGTCCCAAGGGGAAATGATTCTTAGATCTGGACGAGTCGAGTCGGGGTTGCCCCGTAATTCGTGACAGGTGGAACCCGTCGAGTGGAAGGATGACTCGACGAGCCAAGAAAAGCTAGAAGGATTCAGAGGACCTGCATGGACTCATCGAGTCGCCCATGTACACTCGACGAGTCGGGTCAAAGTTTGACCATTGACTTTCATTGACCTTAGGGTTTTGGTCAAGACTGATTCGAGAAAGTTCAGGAAGGGGTAGAATGGCCTTCTACCCAATCTTTAGAGCTGAGACTATGAGAGAATATTGAACGAGAATGTTATTTGAGTGATAGGAGGAGGCTAGGTCGGGACATTGAGCACGAGAGTTTATACGGCTTCATTGAGGTGAGTCTTCTCACTATACTATACCTGGAAGGGTACTTATGTGTGACCGGAAGGTCTTATATTTTATGAGATGTATGTGCTATATACTTTTATGTGATATGTATGTGTTATGTAAGTTATGTATAACAAGGACCGGAAGGCCAAGATGATATGGACCGGAAGGTCAAGATGACATGGACCGGAAGGTCAACAGGTTATGGACCGGAAGGTCGATACAGGTAGAACCGAAAGGTCTACTGGGATTCGGGACGGAAGTCCCCTGAGACACTTGGACCAGAACGTCCCACAGAGTTATGGCCTAGAAAGGCGTATGTGTTGTATGTGGTAATTTGGGGAACTCACTAAGCATTTATGCTTACAGTTGTTGGGTTATGTGTTTCAGGTACTAGTGAGGATCACGGGAAGGCGCCGGCATGATCCATACACACTTATAGAGATTATGTTTGAGATTCTGGGAATTGTTTTGTTATGATAACATTGGATACATTATGTTTGATATTGTTTTTGATGTTTAAAAGTATTATTTAAAAATGAAAACTTGTTTTGAAAATTCACATCATTACAAGTTGGTATCAGAGCCTTGATTTGAGGGATTCGGATGCATCTTCGGGTGTATTTGAAATTAAACTGAGGATTTGAGAAAGTTTTCATAAAATAAACAATTTTTCTAAAGAAGTAAAAAAAAAGGGATTTGAGAAAAACAGAGGGAAGCAGTGTGTACGATCAGCCAGCGCCCGAACGGTGATTTCCCAAAATATCCTTACATTATGTGTTATGAGATATGTTATGATATGTTATGCTAAGTAGGCTAGGTATTCATATTAGGACTAGAGTGGCCTAATTTGTGATGCCTTAGCCTAGGAAGATTTTTGCTGCTATGAGATGCTTGAGAGCGAGTAGGTAGCAGTGAGGGGATACAAAAGGTTTACCGAAGGGTAGCCTATGCTAGCAAGACGTAGAGTACTTGTGATCTGGGATCCAAGGAGGAGGACTTGGGGTGAATATTGATGCAGTGTGGACGGTAGTATAGGGCCTGTACTACTGAAGACACCGGATCAGTGCGCAGCCCAAGTAAGAATACTTAGGTTACTAGGGGACAAGTAGGGTGGAGTATCGAGTGCGAATATGCTCGAGCGGGTCTCTGATATTTTTTATGTTGTATTTTAGAGACATCATGGTTGGGACATGCCACAGACCTGATACGAGCGGCGTGAGTGACAAGGAGCTTCGTAAGATTATCCACGATGAGGTGGCAGCGGCGATTCGAGCCGAGATTCCGGAGATGTTTGGGTCTATCAAGACCACATTGATTGAGACTTTTGATGAGCGGTACACAACGGTGACTGAGGTTGCGGCTGTTGTAGCTACTACAGCTGTGGCAGCTGCCAGGCCTCAGGGAGGTGACTCATTGTTGTTTCGGGAGTTCAGCAACACGAAGCCACCAGAGTTTGACGGGACGCAGGATCCGATCGCTGCGATGAGATGGATTTCTGATATCGAGGGATGCTTCTACACGTGTTCATGTCTGGAGCATCTGAGGGTACGGTTCGCGCTAAACCAGCTCCACTTGGGAGTGAAGGATTGGTGGAAGTTCGTGACGGCGAACTTTACTCTTGCAGAGCTTTCAGAGGTGACCTGGGAGAGGTTCAGCACCATGTTCAGAGATGAGTATGTTCCCGGTGGAGAGGGAAAGATTGGACTAGGAGTTTTTGACCCTCAAGCAGGGTACTGATTATGTTACTGTGGTTACCAGGAAATTTCATGAGAGGGCGATGTTCTGCCCTGAGCAGGTGTCTACCGAGCAGGCACGCATGAGCCGGTATTTGGGCGTTTTGAGGAGGGATATTCGGGAGTTCGTGTCGAACTCGACTTACCGGACATTTTCCGAGCTCCAGGAAAATGCTCGGAAGAGGGAGATTTAGTTGGAGACTCAGGCCAGGGAGGATGCCGAGTCTCAGGGGAAGGGTCGGTGGCTGGCAAAGTCTCAGCCGGCAGCCAAGCGGGAAAAGCCCGTCGATTCGAGATCTGGAGACCAGAAGGGCCGCACTTGCGGGAAGTGCGGAAAGGGACATGATGGGGTTTGTCAATCAGGTGCTTGCTACAGATGTGGCAAGGAGGGGCATATAGCCAAGGAATTCACCAAGGGATTTATGGTTTGCTTTCATTGCAACCAGACGGGTCATCGGAAGGCCGAGTGTCCACAGTTGCTATAGGGGTCAGCGCAGGGGACTGCGCGAGTTAGTAAGCGACGGCCAGTGAAGGCCGAGGCACCGAAAGCTCACGGAAGAGCTTTCCAGTTGACAGTAGAGAAGGTCCACGCAGCGCCCGATGTCGTGAATGGTACATGTTCTTTCATTTATTTATGCTGAATTGCGATGTGATGCTTATTTTATGTTATGTGTAGGTACTTTTCTTGTGAATTTTGTACCTGCTTTGGTGATATTTGACTCGGGTGCGAGTCGGTCATTTGTGTCTTTAGCCTTTAGTCAGCACATCACTATCTGGCGAGAGGCATTGAGTCGACCTCTACGAGTTTCTATAGCTGACGAGCAAGCGGTGTATGCTACGGATGTGATTCAAGGATGTGTACTCGAGATCTTGGGTGTTGAGTTCCCGATAGATCTGGTCCCGATTGCGATGGGGGACGTGTGTGTCATAGTGGGCATGGATTGGTTGAGCCGATTTAGGGCTGTTATAGACTGCGAGCGATAGTTGGTGACGATGAGAGACCCTAGTAGGGGAGTACTAACGGTGTACGGCGAGGATACCCGATGTGGGTCAACATTTTGTTCGGCTTCAGACTGCTCAAGACAAAGTTCACAGCAGGGCTGCAGTGGGTTCGTAGCCTATGTGATGGATACACGAGTGGCCGCTGGGAGGCCAAGTTCGATATGTTGGGGTGTGGTTGGTCAGAGGTTTATGGGGAGTACCAAAGTGGTGCTCAACACTACGGAGATGATTCAGCAAGTGCGGAGCAGGCTTCAGACTGCTCAGAGTCGGCAGAAAAGTTATGCCGACAAGCATTGATCGGATCTGGAGTTTTAGGTCGGGGATATGGTGCTCCTGAAGATGTCGCCTCGGAAAGGCATCATACGATTCAGGAGGCGGGGCAAGCTGGGCCTCAGGTTTATCGGATCCTTCAGGGTTATAGCCCGGGTGGGCAAGGTGGCATATAGGCTGGATCTGCCAGCCAAACTCAGTCAGATTCATAACACCTTTCACGTCTCCCAGTTGCGGAAGTGCCTGGTGGATGAATCGGTAGTGGTGCCTTTAGAGGATATTCAGGTTGATGACAGCCTGAATTACATCGAGCAGCCAGTAGAAATCCTTGACAGGAAGTCAAGGGATCTGAGGAACAATAGAGTGGAGCTGGTAAAGGTGTAATGGCAGCACCGCAAGGGCTCGGAATGGACCTGGGAGCTGGAGGATGAGATGAGGGAGCATTACCCCAGCTTTTGCAGGACCTAGCAGCAGACTTTGAGGACGAAGTCTAAAATGAGTGGGGGAGATTTGTAACACCCGATCCCTGGTATGCTTCCTTTCAAGTATTTCTTATGTTTTTCTCTGGGACTCGACGAGTTGGTGGCCCAACTCGTCGAGTAGAGTCGTGATCCGCAGGGAGTTTAAATGTCCTACTCGACGAGTAGGCGATGTTTGGGTGAAACCCTAATTTTGAGGGTCTGTGCCCTATTTAAACAACATATCTCAACCTCCACAGTCCCTATTACTCCCAGAAATCATTATCTCGAAACCCTAGCCTTATGTGAGTGTCCTAAGGCGAATTTGGTGCATTTTTGTGGATTGTGAAGCTTGAAAAGAGGAAGGAAACTTGAGAATTCGATTTGGGGCTTGGAGATCCAGAGATTTTGTTCCATTTCCAGCTTATTCAAGGTAAAATGCCCCTGTCTTGGTCTTCCATGTGTTTATTCATCCTTAGGGCTTGGATTTTGAGTATCTTTTGGGCTTTCTAAGCCATTTTCGGATTTGTGAAGGGTTATATGGAGTTTTGACTTCAGATTTGGTTCATTGGAGGTGTCTCATGGCATAAAGGTGCCAACTCTATGGCCATGAGAGCCCTATGCACTTTGTAGAACATCTTTTATGGCTTTTTGAGCCAAAGACCCCTTGCATGTGCACCAAGCTTGGAACTTTACGTGTAAAATGGACATTAGGAGGCCAGATCTATGGTTTTGATGTGTTAAGACCCATTTAAATCGATTGTATAGTAATGATCAAGGATGGACTCGAAGAGTTGTTCTTGGGACTCGGCGAGTCGGGGTGTAATGACCACCAAATCCTTTTTGTCGATGTACCAGTTGATAGTGTTGAAGGTCCCTCAGTTGTTTAGGCTCATAAGGGACGTGGGAATCATGGGACTCGATGAGTGTTCGACAAACTCGATGAGTCCAAGGCAATCTCCCAATCTTTGAAGATGAACTTGACGAGTTTGTCATACAACTCGGTGAGTCATAGACTGGGCGCATTCATATGCTGAAAATGAACTCGACGAGTTCAAGGAAAAACTCACCAAGTCGGTTGAAGATTGACTAAAGTGTTGTTGAAGGTGAACTCATCGAGCTCTTGCTAGACTCGATGAGTGGGGAAGGGTTTGTAGTATTATGTGGACGAAGGGACTCGATGAGTTGGCAGACCAACCCGACAAGTTTGCTCAACCAAAGAGTTGACTTGGATAGGGTTTGAATTTGACTTTGACTTGGATTCAAGTTGGACCTTGTAGGGGTTGTGCATACAAATTGATAACTTAGCAGGGTTGTCGTGTAGGGATTGACGAGTTGAGGAGAGCCGACTTTCATACCGAGGACAGTACAGACATTTTACGACATCGAGGTGAGTTACCTTCCAGTAGGGGTGGGTCTAAGGCCACAATGTCGGCCCACCAACAAGAGTAATTAATAGATAATTGTCTTTGTGATAATTATCTTCGTATGCTTATGTGATATGCTAATCAGATATGCTTATAAGACATGCTTATGTGATGTGCTATAAGAGGTAGTGGTAGTATCATGGAGTAGTATTTCCCTGACTCAGTCATTAGGACCGAAGGGTAGGTAAGTACCCCAGATATGCCTGACCGTATGATTATATTTGTTTTTGTATGATGCAGGTAGGGCTGAAATAGTCTCCGTTGCCCGTTGAGATAAACCGGAGGGTAGTCGGCACCCCAGAACAGCCCAACATGGGTAGGTCAGCACCCCAGAATGACTTGACATGGGTAGGTCGGGCACCTAAGAATTGCCCGTCAGTATGCATGCTATGTGATTCTATGGTATGTGGTATCGTGGGGGAACTCACTAAGCTTTGTGCTTATAGTTTCAGTTTTGGTTTCAGGTACCTCTTCGTCTAAAGGGAAAGAGTCGGCGGTGTAGCAGCGCATCACTCACACACACACACACATCTGGTTTCCGCGTGGAGTTTTCTGGGATTGTACTCTAATTTTCATTACTTTTGATGACATGGTTTTCAGACACGTTGTTATGGTTTTTTTTTTATAAATAGATATGACATCGGCAATGTTTGGTAAACTATGTTATGAATCTCTTAAATAAAAAATAAAATTTTTGGCCTCGAAATTTGGGATGTTACAGAGTTCCCCAAACTACCATACACATCACGTTAGCCACTAAAGGCTAACTCAATGCGACCAATGTGTCTAAGTGGAGACCCTCCGGACCCACAACTAAGGTGGACCCTCCGGTCCTAACTCAATAAGCTCATAATAAAAATACTCAATATAAATCACAAAGACATAATGCATAATATCAATATACATAGGTAAGCACATAAGACATCTCGGTTACACAAAGATACCACTCTTGGTAATTATAGTGAAACGACTCACCTCGTAATCAAGTAAGTAATAGTATCGTACATGAATATCGAACTAGCCTCTGCCTAACACATAAGATAATAATCTCTAATCAACACCTAAATCACAACTCGAAATGAGCTCATAATAAAAATACTCAATGCGACCCTCCGGTCAATGTGTCTAAGTGGAGACCCTCCGGACCCACAACTAAGGTGGATCCTTTGGTCCTAACTCAATAAGCTCATAATAAAAATACTCAATATAAATCACAAAGACATAATGCAGAATATTAGTTAAGCACATAAGACATCTCGGTTACACAAAGATACCACTCATGGTAATTATAGTGAGAAGACTCACCTCGTAATCAAGTAAGTAATAGTATCGTACACGAATATCGAACTAGCCTCTGCCTAACACATAAGATAATAATCTCTAATCAACACCTAAATCACAACTCGAAATGAACTAGGTTAATCTCTCTCTCAATCTCATGGAATGGCTAAAAGACCATTTTACCCCTCCATGGTCCCCAAACTCCCTGCCTTGACTAAACCTTAAAGTCAACAAAAGTCAACACTCGAGTCAACTATCCATGTCGACCCGAATCGCCGAGTGCATCTATATGACTCGCCGAATCCCCCTTGTTCCTTCAGAACCTCACGAAAACCCATCCTAACTCGTTAAGTTGCCCCGTCAACTCGCCGAGTTACCCACGTCCAGACTTATCAGGGAAAACCCTAGCCGACTCGTCGAGTAAGCTCTTTGACTCGTCGAGTCCCTTAATTCAAAATCTCATTCAGACATTTTAAGGCAGATCTATCACTCCAAACTTTCGATCTAGCCTCCCAACGGTTGAATGTCACGTAAACCTTCGATCTTTACGTTCATGCATGTGACAACCCGAAACTTTTATCATGTACAATCGATCCGTATATCAATATTTCACTCGAATTAATCATCTTATAGAGAAATTGTGGGTCCATATGAATGCTTTAGACTTAGTAAATTTTAGATATGATTATTAAAAAGGGTTAGGAAGGTATTTGCATCACAAAACCAAGCCAAACACACCAAAAGAGGTGTGTGCGGCCACACACTAGAGTGTGCGGCCAGCCAGCCGCACACCCAACCGCAAACACCCTCCAGCCTCACACCTAACCCTATATATTAAGAAGACCCCCTTCATACACTCCTTTCTTCTCTTGAATGCACCATCTCTCTCTCTCTCCTTTCTCTCTCTAAAATCATCAACCAAGAACACTTTGAAGGCCTCATAATCGTGAATTACTCCATCATCTAGTTGGTTATAGTGGTAAAAACTTGAATCTAAGCTTAAAACTCATAATGTTCATCATGTTCTTCGTCCCTTGAAGGTGTACGGCCGCACACCTTCATATGGTGGCCGCCCACATTCAAAACTCCCCTTAGTGAAGAGAAAACACTTCAAAAATCAACATTTGGACTCAAATGAGGAGTGTACGACCGCACACTCCTGTGTACGGCCGCACACACCCTTTGTATCGCCGCACACTCTTGTGTGCAGCCTCACACACAAGTCTAGCCGCATTCCATGGCCGCACACCCACTTTCATGTCCATACACCCACTCTAATGCACATATTTAGCCTTGAACTTGCAAAGATCCCTATGTATGAGACATAGAACACTTAGTTCTAGTGATTCCAAGCCTTTAGGGTGGTTTTCCATCATGGTGTATCATGGGACTCTAAATCTAATACGTATATGTGCAATATATGTTCTTAGGGTCTGCACGCGTGCAGAATACCGGTTGACACTCGGCGCTTATAACCAATCGCAACATCAAATCCTATGTTAAACTGTGAGTTCATACCCCTACACTTTTTCGAGTTTTTCATGTTTTCAGGGGGGAATGCAAGCTAAACATAAAGGTTTCATAACTTAAAAACTGATACATTACAATGATTTTCTATCAAACGTTAAGATACAATTATCCCTCTTGTATTATGCGGAGCATAAGGGATGTTTTCATTTCATAATTGCATAGTTTTCAAAACCATGCCTGAACGTAACAACCATTCAAACTATAATAGGTATAGTTTGGGATTTCATTATCAGTTTTAGATGTTTAAACATCATGCAGAGTCAAACATATAAACTATGTCAGATTTAGTTTATCCATTACCTCGAATACAAAACTAGAGTATTATGCTAAATAATTATTTTATGTATAATTGTTTATACTCTATACCATTACAAACGAATTCGAACTCGAGAACAACCGAACAAACACGTAAACCAGTTAATACAGGATAGTGAGACTATCTTCGTTTTGCCCCTCGGGGTACCAATAAATCCTCACCGGTAGTATAACCAGAGTCTCCTGGAGGGAGAGCGTGAAATTTGTGAACAGATCTATTCGGGACCGACAATCCCACACCTGAACTGCTAGCTACACTTAGGTGGGCACGCCTGGGGTGACAAATTTTGGAATCGTGTGACGCCTGAAGAACGTCAAGGAGGTCATCGGTCATATTAGTATGGTTATACGACTCACAATAAGTATAAACTAATCATTTTTTACGGGATTTCTTTCTTCTATAGTTTTATTTAAACTAATAAAACTATTTATCTACTTACTGTAGGGTATTCCAAAAACGAAAGCTATAGTTTTATTTTAAGTAATAAAACTACTATACATATTGGTGGTAACCAGAGTTTCCCAAACGGTTATACATTACATATTGGTGGTAGCCAGGGTTTTCAGACAAAACGTACCTTTCATTCAGAAACCAACAAACATGTTAGAAAATACTGGATTTTCTTGGTAAGCAGGCATACGTATTTCAAAACTTGGTAACAACGATTTTCGATACAAACGGTATTTACTTATAAATGAAAGAGAACATTCATACAAATTCAGTGACTAGTTTTCAATACAAAAACATGCTTATGAACTCACCAGCTTTATGCTGATATGTTTTCAAAACCGCTTGTATTCTCAGGGCAACGATAGACAGGTACCTAACCAGCTTTTGGAGAAGACGGAGCATTTTTGGAGTCTCGTCTTTATCTTTTTCTATATATTACGATGTATAAACCATGATTTCAACTGATGTAAATATTCATATCGTAATGTAATGGTTGTGTTTACTATGCTTGTTATGATACGATTGTTGTGATACTACGTATGACGTCGCCGCCTCGGAACGTTTTCGCCATCGGTTTCGGGGTGTGACAGATTGGTATCAGAGCTATTGTTTATAGTTAACTAAGTATAGCGAACCTTACATGGTATACAACTATAAATACTAAGGGGCCGAAGTGCTCTGAACTAAAAGTATACTTTAAAAATATAAGTATTTTTACTCCAAGTATATAAGTACATCTACATATCAGAATCGGTAACCATGAGTAGAACGAAACAAAAGTAATTGGGTGTTGGGCACTGCGGTTAAACCTTGGCAGTTATGTAGTCGTGTCTAGGGTCAATATAGTCTGATCAACTATATTCATTCGAGACACGGCCAATATATGCTTGGCAGTGACTGTGGTGTACAGCAGGCCTAAAACTTACCAAATATCCAAACAACAAGTCATAGTCGCAACAAACCATAAAATACTATAGGAGTATTTTAGTCAGAGCCGAATACGTTGTAGAAAGTCATTCCAAGTGTTGCTACTCATTCTTTCCTTAGTGATAGTTTACTTGCTTTAGTAACTTTTTCCTGTCATATCGCTTAGTAGAACACTCTAACTGCCATAATGAGATATCTCTTGATTCTATCCAGAGGACTTACCATCCTCTCTTTCCTGATCATTTTAGATCAAGATGCCTCCAAAGAAAAGACCCAGCTCAAAGAACAACAATCCTCCTCCACCACCTCCTCAATTCGATCCTGCAATGTTCCAGGCAGCTGTTACTGCTGCTGTGGCTACTGCTATGTCACAAATGAACCCTGATGGTTTAGGCGGGCCAGGAGGTGGTACCCATCCCCAAAATCAGGAAGGTAGTCAGGGACACCAGAAGGAGTGTTCCTATAAAGACTTCATGAATGCAAAACCCAAATCCTTCGACGGCACTGGAGGTGGTATTTCCCTGACTCAATGGATCGAGAAAATTGAGTCTATTTTAGAAATCTGTTCCTGTTCCGATGTCAACAAAGTAAAATTGGCCGCTTGCACCTTCGCCAACAGGGCACTGACCTGGTGGAACAATCGAGTCAAATCCCTAACCCTACCAGTGGCAAATGCTATGGGTTGGGAGAGCCTGAAAGAGCTCATGATTGTTCAGTACTGCCCTCGAGGTGAAATGCAGAAATTGGAGCACGAACTCTGGAACCTGAAGATGAAGGGTTCCGATATTGCTGCCTACACATCTAGGTTTGAAGACCTGGTGCTTCTCTGTCCGGGAATGGTCACCCTAGAAAGTAAAAAGATTGAAAGATTCATTTGGGGGCTGACCCAACCAACTAAAGGATATGTTTTGGCTGCTAGGCTAAACACCTTTGACAACGCTAAGTGTTTGGCGCAGACTCTGATCAATCATGGAGTCGATCTCGATGAAGTGGCCACCGCTCCTGAACCGGCTAAAGGGATTGGTGACAAAAGAAAAATTTTGGAAACAGAAGAAGGGTCAGAGTTCGCAAGGGTCCTCCAAGAAACAACAAACTGTGGCAGTCCACGCTGCCACTATCCCTGCTGTTGCTCCTGCAACTCAAGCACCTACCAGTGGATATACCGGTACCCTCCCTTGGTGCAGCAAGTGCAATTACCACCACCGTATCCCCGAACCATGTCGTGAAATACTCTACAATAATTGTGGCAAGAAGGGTCACATTGCCCGAAATTGCAGAACGCCAGCCCAACCAACCAATCAAGCATCCGGAGCAGGTGTCAGTTAATCCTGTTATGGTTGTGGTGAGGTCGGGCACTACAAGAGAAATTGCCCCAAAACAACAACGACTGGCAACAGTGGGAGAGTTCTAACAATGGGGCAAGAGGAGGCAGTTGTTGATCCTACCGTGGTGACGGGTACGTTCCTCCTCGAAAACTCTTATGCATGCGTTCTTTTCGATTCTGGTGCTGAGAGAAGTTTTGTTAGTCACACATTCAAGCATTTTCTTAAACATAAATCCCAGCCATTAACCGAAACGTTTACTGTCGAGATGGCTAACGGTGAGAAAGAGAGTTATAACGAGATATACATAGGCTTTACCCTTACCCTAAATGAACATTCCTTTCCCATCGATCTTATGCCAGTTTCCATAAAAAGCTTCGACGTTATCATTGGCATGGATTGTTTGAGCCCCAATCGTGCTGATATTCTTTGTTTCGAAAAAGCTATCCGTCTCAATCTCCTCTCTGGCGAAACCCTCATGATCTATGGTGATAAACTTAGCTCCAGCCTTCGAATCATCTCATGCATCAAAGCCCAGAAACTTTTGCGAAAGGAGTGTCATGCATTCCTATCCCATGTGATAAATGAGAAACATGAAGTTAAAGACCTCGAGAGCATCCCCAAAGTCTACAACTTTCCTGATGTCTTTCCCGAAGAGCTCCCGGGAATCCCTCTCGAACGTCACATCGAGTTTCGCATCGACCTAATTCCCGGAGCAAATCCTGTAGCCAAATCTCCATATCGCTTAGCGCCAGCAGAAATGTAGGAGTTATCTAGCCAGCTCAATGAGCTACTTAGTAAAGGGTTCATCAGATCGAGTTCCTCACCCTGGGGAGCACCGGTATTATTTGTGAAGAAGAAAGATGGATCCTTTCGGATGTGTATAGACTACCGGGAATTGAACAAGCTAACTGTCAAGAACCGTTATCCTCTTCCTCGAATAGACGACCTTTTCGATCAACTTCAGGGAGCCAATTACTTCTCAAAGATAGACCTTAGATCAGGGTACCATCAGCTGCGAGTTCATGAGAGTGATGTTTCCAAGACAGCATTCAGGACTCGATATGGTCACTACGAGTTTGTAGTGATGCCCTTTGGTCGAACCAACGCAGCAGCAGTGTTAATGGACTTGATGAACCGGGTGTGTCGTCCTTTCTTAGACAAGTTTGTTATCGTGTTCATTGACGACATACTTGTCTATTCCAGAAGCAAAGAAGATCACAAACAACACTTGAGGTTAGTGTTGGAAACTCTTAGATCAGAAAAGCTATACTCGAAATTCTCCAAGTGTGAATTCTGGATTCGGAAGGTAACTTTCTTGGGTCACGTGGTAAGTAAGGAAGGCATACATGTGGATCCATCCAAAATCAAAACAATAGAGAATTGGTCAGCACCGAAGACACCCACAAAAATCCGTCAATTCTTGGGCCTTGCTAGCTACTATCGCAGATTCATCCATAATTTATCGGGAATTGCCAAACCCCTAACCACTCTAACGCAGAAAGGTGTACCCTTTGTTGGAGTGAAAAGCAAGACATTGCATTCCAAAAGTTGAAGCGAGCCTTGTGTAACGCACCTATCCTGTCCCTGCCCGAAGGGACAGAGGATTTTGTTGTCTATTGCGATGCGTCTAATCAGGGCTTAGGTTGTGTACTTATGCAATGAGGAAAGGTTATTGCTTATGCCTCGAGACAGCTGAAAGCACAAGAAGTCAATTATACAACTCACGACCTGGAGTTGGGAGCAGTTGTCTTCACATTGAAAATTTGGAGACATTATCTCTACGGAACCAAGTACACGATCTTCACTGACCATAAAAGCATGCAGCACATCTTCGAACAGAAAGACTTAAACATGAGACAACGAAGATGGGTAGAACTACTCAACGATTACGAGTGTGAAATCCGCTACCATCCTGGTAAGGCCAATGTAGTGGCAGATGTCGTTAGCCGTAAGGAAAGTTCTGGCCACAAGGTAAAGACACTGACAATGACCATCCATTCCCACTTATCCACACAAATCCGAGAGGATCAGCGAGAAGCCCTGAAACCAGAGAACATGGCGGAGGAAGTCTTGAGAGGAATGGAAAAGAACTTAAAGATCAAGGGAGACAGAGTTTATTGTTTCATGGACCGGATCTGGACCCCAAAGTTCGGCAGTTATAGGGAAGTTGACATGAACGAAGCTCACAAGACCAGATACTCTGTTCACCCAGGTTCGGATAAGATGTACCTGGATCTCAAGAAACTATACTGGTGGCCAAACATGAAAAACGAGATTGCTACCTTCGTAGGCAAGTGTCTGACTTGTGCCAAGGTGAAGGTCGAATATCAGAAGCCCTCAGGTTTACTTCAGCAGCCTGAGATACCTGAGTGGAAGTGGGAGAGGATTACCATGGATTTCATTACCAAATTACCCAAATCTCCGAGTGGGTACGACACCATCTGGGTAATAGTCGACCGATTGACTAAATCCGCTCACTTCCTGCCAATCAAAGAAACATTCAAAATGGAAAGACTCACACGAATCTACATCCAAGAGATAGTTCGACTACATGGTGTGCCTGTATCCATTATCTTAGATCGAGATAGCAGGTTCACTTCGAGGTTTTGGCATTCCCTACAGAAAGCTCTTGGAAATAAGTTGGATATGAGTACATCTTATCATCCTCAAACAGATGGACAGAGTGAGAGAACTATCCAAACCCTCATCTTTTTCCAAACCCATGATTTGTATCCATATTTCTGAATTTCGGGACCAAATTCCCTTTAACGGGGGAATGATGTCACAACCCGAAAATTTTATCATGTACAATCGATCCGTATATCAATATTTCACTCAAATTAATCATCATATAGAGAAATTGTGGGTCCATATGAATGCTTTAGACTTAGTAAATTTTAGATATGAGTATTAAAAAGGGTTAGGAAGGGAGTTGCATCACAAAACCGAGCCAAACACACCAAAAGAGGTGTCTGCGGCCGCAAACTAGAGTGTGTGGCTAGCCAGCCGCACACCAACCCACAAACACCCTCCAGCCTCACACCCAACCCTATATATTAAGAAGACCCCCTTCATACACTCCTTTCATCTCTTGAATGCACCGTCTCTCTCTCTCTCTCTCTCTACTTTCTCTCTCTAAAATCATCAACCAAGAACACTTTGAAGGCCTCATAATCGTGAACTACTCCATCATCTAGTTGGTTATAGTGGTAAACACTTGAATCTAAGCCTAAAACTCATAATGTTCATCATGTTCTTCGTCCCTTGAAGGTGTACGGCCGCACACCTTCATATGGTGGCCGCACTCATTCAAAACTCCCCTTAGTGAAGAGAAAACACTTCAATAATCAACAATTGGACTCAAATGAGGAGTGTACGGCCGTAAACACCCTCTGTACGGCCGCACACTCTTGTGTGCAGCCTCACACACAAGTCTGGCCGCATTCCCTGGCCGCACACCCACTTTCATGGCCAAACACCCACTCTAATGCACATATTTGGCCTTGAACTTTTAAAGATCCCTAAGTATGAGACATAGAACACTTATTTCTAGTGATTCCAACCCTTTAGGGCGGTTTTCCATCATGGTGTATCATGGGACTCTAAATCTAATACATATATGTGCAATATATGTTCTTAGGGTCTGCACGCGTGCAGAATACCGGTTGACACTCGGCGCTTATAACCAATCGCAACATCAAATCCTATGTTAAACTGTGAGTTCATACCCCTACACTTTTTCGAGTTTTTCATGTTTTCAGGGGGGAATGCAAGCTAAACATAAAGGTTTCATAACTTAAAAACTGATGCAATTACAATGATTTTCTATCAGACGTTAAGATACAATTATCCCTCTTGTATTATGCGGAGCATAAGGGATGTTTTCATTTCATAATTGCATAGTTTTCAAAACCATGCCTGAACGTAACAACCATTCAAACTATAATAGGTATAGTTTGGGATTTCATTATCAGTTTTACATTTTTAAACATCATGCAGAGTCAAACATATAAACTATGTCAGATTTAGTTTATCTATTACCTCGAATACAAAACTAGAGTATTATGCTACATAATTATTTTATGTATAATTATTTATACTCTATACCCTTACAAACGAATTCGAACTCGAGAACAACCGAACAAACACGTAAACCAGTTAATACAAGATAGTGAGACTATCTTCGTTTTACCCCTCAGG
The DNA here is from genome assembly GCF_002870075.4 of Lactuca sativa. NCBI lineage: Eukaryota > Viridiplantae > Streptophyta > Magnoliopsida > Asterales > Asteraceae > Lactuca > Lactuca sativa. Next base: position 348,567,743 of record NC_056626.2, read on the forward strand.
GTACCAATAAATCCTCACCGGTAGTATAACCAGAGTCTCCTGGAGGGAGAGCGTGAAATTTGTAAATAGATCTATTCGGGACCGACAATCTCACACCTGAACTGTTAGATACAGTTAGGCAGGCACGCCTGGGGTGACAAATTTTGGAATCGTGTGACGCCTGAAGAACGTCAAGGAGGTCATCGGTCATATTAGTATGGTTATACGACTCACAATAAGTATAAACTAATCATTTTTTACGGGATTTCTTTCTTCTATAGTTTTATTTAAACTAATAAAACTATTTATCTACTTACTGTAGGGTATTCCAAAAACGAAAGCTATAGTTTTATTTTAAGTAATAAAACTACTATACATATTGGTGGTAACCAGAGTTTCCCAAACGGTTATACATTACATATTGGTGGTAGCCAGGGTTTTCAGACAAAACGTACCTTTCATTCAGAAACCAACAAACATGTTAGAAAATACTGGATTTTCTTGGTAAGCAGGCATACGTATTTCAAAACTTGGTAACAACGATTTTCGATACAAACGGTATTTACTTATAAATGAAAGAGAACATTCATACAAATTCAGTGACTAGTTTTCAATACAAAAACATGCTTATGAACTCACCAACTTTATGCTGATATGTTTTCAAAACTGCTTGTATTCTCAGGGCATCGATAGATAGGTACCTAACCAGCTTTTGGAGAAGACGGTGCATTTTTGGAGTCTCGTCTTTATCTTTTGTTATATATTACGATGTATAAACCATGATTTCAACTGATGTAAGTATTCATATCGTAATGTAATGGTTGTGTTTACTATGCTTGCTATGATATGATTGTTGTGATACTACGTATGACGTCGCCGCCCCGGAACGTTTCCGCCATCGGTTTCGGGGTGTGACAATGCATGGCATGTTTGATGCATAATGCCAAATAAAAGCTCTAACCAAGGTATTTAAGCATAATAACTCTTTATGGTTAGGTAAATCTAGGACCTTTGGACTTTATGGACCTCACAAGGTCCAGATCTGATGTCTCAATGCTTGGCAAGCACAAGTCATACCAAATCTCAAGGGAATATGGAAAAAGCCCTAAAAGTTTATCATTAAAAAGATCTTAACAACATGAAGAGCAAGGTGATGACTTTTACCTTCCAACAGAAGCTCCAAGTGAAATATTACTGGATCTCACAACCTTTCCTCGTTCCTTGCTTGAATCTCCATTCTTCTTCTTCTTCCAATGCTTCACCAAAACACTCAAATATAATCTCCAACACTTTCTCTTAGCTTAAAGACTGATTAGGATTTCACTCAGATGAGTAAGGTAGCTGGTGAGGCGGAAATGAGGACATAAGCTTCATCTCGCAGCGCCTACTTGGCAAGTTAGCTCTCTGACTCGTCGAGTCAGTTTTTAGACCCACGTGGTCAATCAGTCTCTACTCGACGAGTTGAGGCACCAACTCATCGAGTTGCTCAATAGATCTCAAAATAAATAAATAAATAATATACTTAGGAGCCCGGATGTTACAATTCTCCCCCACTAGAATCATAGTTTGCCCTCAAAGCCATGCTCCGAAAATAACTCTGGATACTACTTTCGCATCTCAGACTCCGGTTCCCAAGTCAACTCGGACCCCTTCCGATGTTGCCACTGGACCTGGACCAGGGCAGCACTTTGTTCCTCAGAACTTTAACTTTCCGATCCAATATCGCAATCAGCCTCTCAATGTAATTTAGGCTCACATCCAGCTGAATGTCCTCTAACGGCACTACTAGCATCTCATCGGCTACACACTTCCTCAAGTGAGACACGTGGAAGGTATTATGAATCTGACTCAACTCTGCAGGTAGCTCCAACCAGTATGCTACCTTACCCACTCTGGTATGTACTTGACCCGATTTAGCATGGTCCATTTGGGTTGCATGGCATCGGAACAATTTGGATAGACTTTTGCGAGAAGAGGATATTTATGATTTATTAATATATTATAAGTTCTAATAAATATGAAATCATATTATTTAATTATTATTGATCAAGAATTAGTTTGGAATTAATTTTGTGATCAAAAGAGACTAATGAAATAAATGGGGATTGATTTTGTAAATCATTCATTCTTATATAGTGGGCTTATGATCCATAGTTCTTCATGTTGGGCTAAACCCATGTGGTGACCCATAGATACTCCATGGAGGTTAAAACCCATGGATCATGAGGAGTGTGGAAAGTCATGATTTTCATGGTGTAACCCTAATGTGCACACCATATAAGAAGCCTCATAGTTCATGAAACGGCACATTTAGGTGATAAGAAGTGAGGGCTAGCCAATTTGTGATGCAAGTGTTCTTCTCTCAAGTTATTCCAATTGTTGGTGGTGTTGTGTGAAGCATTTGAGGCATCACATTTGGGGTGCTAGGCTCACAAAGTCTTAAGGAATCAAAGCTACAAGAAAGGTATTTCATTCTACTAGAATTTTGTATTACATATACCCCATGTTATACTAGTTAGGATGAAACCTTGGAAAAAATAAAGTTTGCATGTATAGTAGAGAAAACATAGATCCAATGTTTCTAGGGTTGCATGCACACCATAGGAGTGTTAGAATGCTCAAAACCCAACAGTATCAGAGCCCCAACTTGCCCCATTTCCTAAAACGAATCACTCCTTTCCAGGGGGATACCTTCAGGAGGACAAAATCTCCCACATGGAACTCTAGCTCGGATCGAGGCCTGTCTGTATAACTCTTCTAGAGACTCTGGGCTGTCAATAGCCTTTGCTTAACCTACAAAATTTGCTCAGTCATCTTTAGCACTATCTCAGTGCCACCCATCACTCTCTACCCTGCCTCTCCCCAACAGATGGGAGTCCGAAACCTTCTCCCATATAGAAGCTCTAAGGGAGGCATACCAATACTCGAATGATGACTGTTGTTGTAAGAAAACTCAGCCAAGGGTACATAAGTGTCTCAACTTCCTCCAAAGTCCATAACACATGCACGCAACATGTCCTCAAGCGTCTGAATTATCAACTCGCTATGCCCGTTTGTCTGCGGGTGGTATGTGGTACTAAAATGCAAACGGGTACCCAACTCCTCATGAAATTTCTTCTAGAATATGGAAGTAAAACACGCATCTCGATCTGATACTATCGAGTTTGGCACTCCATGTCATGCTACCACCTCGCTCACATAAATCTCGGCTAGTCTCTCGGCCGAAGAGCTCTCACTGATAGCGAGGAATTGAGCACTCTTCGTTAGCCTATCCACAATCACCCATATCGCGTCAACACCTCGTGCGGTCCTCAGTAGCTTGGTGATAAAATCCATCGTCATCTCTTCCCACTTCCACTGGGGAATCTCTAAAGCTTGCAACGGACCATGTGGAAGCTAGTGCTCCGCTTTAACCCGACGACAGCTGAAGCACCTCTCAACTACCCATGCCACATCCCTCTTTATACATGGCCACCAATAATCCTTCTTCAGGTCCAAATACATCTTAGTGGCCCCTGGATGGACGGAGAATCTCGATCTACGCCTCCTCCATCAGTATACGCCGGGCTCCACCCGTGTAGGGCACCCAAATCCGCCATCGGAAAGTCATAAGTCTATGATCATCCGTCTCAAGGTCAGACACCTGCCCAATCACCATCTCCCTGTTGCGGTTCTCCGGTCTCATGGCCTCTACCTGGGCTACTCGAATAGTATCTAAGACATGAGTCATCATGTCAAACCCCCAAACTGAATTGGCGGAAACATTCGGGGTGGAGGATGTCATGTACAGTATCATAACAATACATAATAGTAAATTAGGCAACAACATCCATTGCATTAAATAGTATAGTTAATACAAGTGTGTTCTTTATAAAGTTTAAATGCCACCAAAAAGTTAACGTATAACAAAAGAATAAGACGAGTCTTGATTTCTTCTCCATCTTCTCAAAAGTTGAACGAGTGTACCAATCTTACTGGTTTCCTGAGAATACAAGTTATTTTGAAAATAGAGCATCAACATAAAGATGTTGGTGAGATCATAAGAAATTTAGTGTCATTATGTTGTATTTATTTCACAGAAATATTTGTATTTGTATCATAAAAAGGTTTGTTTGTTTTTTCAGAAAATCCTATATTTTATGCTTATAATGAAATGTAGTCTTCTACCAAGACCTGACTGTTTGTATGTGTGTTCTCTTGTAATAATGAAAATGAAATGTTTGTATTAGTGAATGATACTCAACAGATAGTTTTATTGCCTTATAACCGGGTTGGTTAATTAGGTTAAAATTTGATTGAAGTTATAACCATGCTTCATCGACCTAGTATAAACACACGAAGCTCTTTAGACATCGAAAAGGTATGACATTTGTTCACCCGTGGACTTACAGGTCCCACTGTAGCTAGTAGTGAGCTGTGGGATGGTCAATCCCGTATAGATCTATACACAAACTCACGCTCTCCCTCCAGGAGACCCTGGTTCCTAAATGTCACACAACAAGTGTATTCTCATGCCATGAATTACTATCTCACATTTTAGTTATCATGTACATTTATAGTGTGTATGTTCCTTATGTTTCTTGTATATGTATGTGCATGTTCCCTTTTTGTAAGTGTATATGTTCCGTTTGTAAATGTATACATATAGTATTACTTCTTGTTCTTGTATATGTATATGTATATGTGTGTACTCGAAACTATACCTATTATAGTTACTAGTATGTTTGATGTATAACTGACTTGTTGAATAGACTCAATTGTTAAGCATAAACAATTAAGTTAAGTATAACCTTGAGAAAGAGATTTAATATTCATATAAGTATTTAGTATGTATAATCATGAGTTCATCGACAGTCGGACTAGTGAATCCAACCCTAAGCCCAAAACCAAACAAGGAACAGGAGTCAAGGTTATTAACATTAGTCCTAAATCCATTAAAGCATACTTATACACAAGATCTATATGAATATAGTTTTTAAAGTAAAAGAGTTTATAAGTAATTTAAAAAGGTTTTGAAAACTAATTTTAACAATGTTTGAAAAACAGTAAAGTTCTTTTGTTTGCAAGTATTCAAATGTATAAACAAACACAATTCTATTGTGTTTCAACTTGTATCCCCCCCCCCCTTAAAAGCATTTAAAACAAGTAAAAGGTTGATTGTAGGGGTATGAACTCACCTACAGTGAGTGATTCGAATGAAAGATCGATATAGGATGCTAAGTATGCTAAGTGAAGTCTCGAGCACAAACGGATCCTATAAAGCATATAATAACACATAAATGTATACAATTAGTGTATATAACAACTAACTTGTAAGGGAAACAACCTTCAGAACTAGGAAACACTTTCTATGAAGTGTGAGAATCACAAATGATTGATTGAAAGGTGTTCATGGCCACACAAGGAGTGCTTACGGCCTTAGAAGGGTTCACGGTCATAGAACACATGATGTGTTCATGGCCTAACCTTGATCCTATGAAGGGTTCACGGCCATGGAAGGAGGTTTCACGGCCAAAGCTTGTTTTTTGAAGGGTTCCCGGCCCAATGAAGGGTTCACGGTCGTGAACTCTTGAAGATTCATGCAAAGTGGTGTTTGTTTCATAGGGAATCATGTGTTTCTATTAGACAATAAGAAGATGGATGAGATACTTACTTATTGGAAGCCTTTGGAGTGTTCACAGTTGAAGAAAGTTGAGAGAGAATGGGTGTGTTCACGACTAGAGTTGAAGAAGTGAATAAATTATGAACCAACTTTTTATATATAGAGGATGTTCACGGCCAAGGATGGGTTCACGGCTATGAACTCCTTTTTGATGGTTATTTCGGCTCGATTGTAACTCAATGAATTCAAGCAAGCGCTTCCTAGCACATAATCCTTGAGTGTACTAGGCTTAGAAACTCTGAAATAGACCTTTAGTAAGGCTAAAACATAATAGAAACTAGTCTGACTTTTGATTGAATTGATTGACTTTACAAGATAGAAATTTCGGGTTGTCACATTATCCCCCCGTTAGAGGGAATTTCATCCCGAAATTAGAGTTTAAAAAAATACAGATATATTAAGGGAAAAGATGAAGATATTTAAGTCTCATTTGATCCTCGCGCTCCCAAGTGAATTCAGGTGCCCGCTTTGCATTCCAGCAAACCTTCACTATCGGGATATGACTTTGCTTTGTTTGCTTGACCTCACGGTCCATGATCTCTATTGGTTCTTCCACGAAGTTGAGGCTCTCATTGATCTCAATTTCATCGAGTGGGATAACAAGAGTCTCATCGGATAGACACTTTTTCAGGTTCAAAACGTTGAAGGTATGGTGTATGTTACTAAGTTCTTTAGGTAGTTTGAGTTTGTAAGCCATAGGGCCGATTCTAGCGAGAATCTCAAAAGGCCCTATATACCTTGGATTGAGCTTCCCATGCTCCCTGAAGCGTAATAATCCCTTCCAGGGTGATACCTTCAATAGAACATGGTCATCAACCTAGAACTCCAAAGGTTTACGTCTCTTGTCAGTGTAGCTTTTTTGTCAGTCTCTAGAGGCTTTCAATCGTTCACAAATTTGAACAATCTTCTCTATCGTTTCCTGAATGATTTCTAGACCCGTGAGAGTGCTATCAGGAACTCGTCCCTTAGCTAACTACGTGTCACCCACTTCAGCCCAGCAAAGAGGGGATTATGCACTTTCGGCCATAGAGGGCTTCAAATGGAGCAGCATTTATGCTTGTGTGAAACTGTTATTGTAGGAGAACTCAACAAGGGGTAAATGTGTATCCCATGCCTTTCCAAAGTCTATCACACAGACTCGCAACTTATCTTCCAAAGTTTAAATAGTCCTATCACTTTGCCCGTCAGTTTGTGGGTGGTAGGTTGTACTCATGTCTAGCCTGGTCCCCAAGGACTTTGTAGCGACTACTAGAATCTTGAAGTGAATCAACTGTCTCTATCAAATATGACAGATATGGTAACACCATGCAGTCGTAGAATCTCCCTAATGTATGTTCGGGTTAGCTTTTCCGTCTTATCTGTTTCTTTGATCACGAGGAAGTGTTCAGACTTGGTTAACACGCCAACGATCACCCATATGGTATCAAAACCACCTGTTGTCTTGGGTAACTTGGTTATGAAGTCCATAGTAATCCGCTCCCACTTTCACTCCGGTATCTCAGGTTGTTGTATTAGACCTAAGGGTTTCTAGTATTCGACCTTAACCTTGGCGCAAGTAAGACACTTGCCCATAAAGGTAGCAATTTCTGCTTTCATGTTAGGCCACCAGTATAACTTTTTGAGATCCAGATACATCTTATCTGAACCTGGGTGAATGGAGTATCAAGTGTTGTGTGTTTCCTTCACGACCACGTCCCTGAAACCACCATGACTTGGCGTCCAGATCTGTTCCATGAGATATAGAGCTCTGTTACCCTTGACTTCTAGACTTTTGTCCATTCCTCTTAAGGCTTCACCCACCACATTCTCAACTTTCAGAGCTTCCTGTTGAGCCTCTTTATTAGTGTAGACAGGTGCGAATGGATTGTTATAGTTAATGATTTGACTCTAGGACCTGAGTATTCCTTCTGAATTAGGGTGTCTGCTACTACATTGCCTTTACAGGGATGATAACGAATTTCGCACTCGTAGTCATTTAGTTGCTCGACCCACCGTCGTTGTCTCATGTTGAGTTCCTTCTGATTAAAAATGTGCTGGACGCTCTTGTGGTCTGTAAAGATAGTGCTTTTTGTTCCATACAAGTAGTGTCTCCAGATCTTTAGGGCAAAAATAACTGCCCCTAGCTCAAGATCGTGTGTAGTGTAGTTAACTTCGTGTGTCTTCAGCTGTCTCGAGGCATAGGCGATGACCTTTCCCTGTTGCATCAGAACACAACCAAGTCCTTGGTTAGAAGCGTCGCAGTACACGATGAAATCATTTATCCCTTCTAGGAGGGATAGTATCGGGGCATTGCACAAGGACTGCTTGAGCATTTGGAACACATTCTCCTGTTTTTCTTCCTAGCTAAAGTTCACACCCTTTTGCATCAGGGTGGTAGGTGGCTTAGTTATTCTTGAGAAGTTTTGAATGAACCTGCGGTAGTAGCCAGCGAGGCCTAGAAATTGATGAATTTATGTAGGTGTTCTAGGTGCTGACCAGTTCTCGGTTGCCTTAATCTTGGAAAGATCCACGTGAATACCTTCTTTGCTTACCACGTGACCCCAGGAATTTGACTCTTCGAATCCAAAATTCACATTTAGAGAACTTCGCATACAGCTTCTCTACTCGTAGTGTTTCTAAGATCTGACATAGATGTTGACTATGTTCCTCCTTACTGCGCGAATAGATAAGTATGTCATCAATGAATACAATCATGAACTTATCCAAGTAAAGACAGCACACCCTGTTCATTAAATTCATGAATATTGCAGGCGCGTTTGTTAATCCGAAGGGCATCACTACGAGCTCGTAGTGACCATAGCGAGTTCGGAAGGCTGTTTTGGGAACATCTTCCTCTAGAAATTGTTGCTGATGGTACCCAGATCTTAACTCAAGTTTAGAAAAGTATCTCGCTCTTTGTAGTTGGTCGAACAAGTCGTCGATGTGCAGAAGAGGATAGCAGTTCTTAATGGTTAACTTGTTAAGCTCGCGATAATCGATGCACATACGGAATGATCCGTCTTTCTTCTTCACGAATAAGACCAATGCTCTCCAGGGCGAGAATCTTGGCCTTATAAATCCTTTGCTGAGGAGTTTGTTCAGTTGACTAGATAGCTCTTGCATCTCCACTGGTGCTAGACGATAAGGAGACTTGGCTACAAGGGTAGCTCTAGGAATTAAGTCGATTCTAAACTCGACTTGTCGTTGTGGGGATACCCCTGGGAGATCTTCAGGAAAGATGTTGGGGAAATTGCAGACATCTGGGATGCTCTTTAAGTCTTTTACCTCTTTGCTCGCATCAATAACGTAATCCAAGAAGGCATGGTACTCCTTTCGTAAGTACTTCTGGGCTTGGATGCCTGAAATGATTCGAAGGTTTTCTCTTGGTTTGTCATCGTAGATCATTAAGGTTTCACTACTTGGTAGATTTAGACCAACAGCTTTCTCAAAACACAGAATGTCAGCATGATGGAGACTTAAACAGTTCATGCCAATGATGACGTCGAAACTTTTAATTGAGACAGACATGAGGTCGATTGGAAATGAATGGTTATCTAGAGAGAGGGTACATCCTATCAAAATTTCGCTAGAAGTCTCAGTCTCCCCATTATCCATTTCTACGACGAACGTTTCTTTTAGTGCTTGCGGTGCTTGATTAAGTAAGTGTTTAAATTCTTGGTTCACAAAACTCCTCTCCACTCCAGTATCGAATAATATGCATGCATATGAGTTATTGAGGAGGAACGTACCCGTGACTACAATGGGGTCCTCCACTGCTTCCTTGTGACCAATAGCAAGAAGACTTCCTGCTCCGCCAGCATTCTTGGCCTTAGGGAAATTTCTTTTGAAGTGCCCCATTTCGCCACACCCGTAGCAGGATTGGCTCGCTCCTGTGCCAGGGGCCTGGGTGATTGGCCTAACCGGTGCCTTGCAGAAATGGGTCGTGTGCCCCTTCGTGTCATAGTTAACATAGTGCATTTCCCAGTAGGGGCCATTGTGATGGAAATTTCACTTGTTGCGCTTGAATAGGCTCCTCGCATATTGTTTTGTTGGTGCAGGGGTTTTCGGAACATGAACAGCCACAACCTGTTGTTTCTTGGCAGAAGGTTGTGTTGATTGGCTTTTCTTCCTATCCCAGAACTATCTCTTGTTATCACTTGTTTTGGCTGGTTCTGGGACAGTAGCGGTAGTTGCAATTGCTTATGGTTGGACTCCATGATCTACCAGTCTATGTGCCAACCGCTTGGCACTGTCCAATGTAGTGGGGTTTGATGACAAAACATTCCCCTGAAATGGGGGTACCAGTCCCCATATATATCTCAAGATCTTCTTGAAGGGTTTTGAGCATTCTAACACTTCCTAAGTGTACATGCAACCCTAATAACCTTGGATCTATGTTTGTCTAAATACATGCAAAATTTGGTTTCCAAGGTTCATAATCCTATCTAGCATACATGGGGAACTTTAATCCTAAAAGGATGGCTAGAATTACATACCTTGTAGTTGATTTTGATTCCTTGAAACCTTGTGAGCCTAGCACCCCAAGTGTGATGCCTCAAATGCTTCACACAACACCAAATGCTTTTCGAATGACTTTTGAGAGAATACTCACACTTGAAAAATCGGCCTAGCCCTCACTTCTCTTTGTGTAGCCGATTTTGGTGGAGGAGATGATCCTTATATAGTGCGACACATCTAGGGTTACACCATGTAAACCCTAATGTGTCATGGCTCTTCATTTCCATGACCCATGGGTTTGTACCTCCCATGAAGCATCCATGGAGCATCTTATGGGTTTAACCCAACTTGATCAATACTAATTAAATAATACTATTAATATATTAGAACTTATAATATATTAATAAACCACAAGTTTTATTTCTCTCATTTAGTCCATCCAAATGCATGGTGCCATGCAACCCAAATGGACCATGCCGGGTCGGGTTAAGTACATACCAAAAAATAGTTATGGACTTAGACACCTTATCCAACACTTCTTGCTTTCTATAGGGACCATACCTGGACATAGGGCCACCAAATCATTGAACCATGCTGTATAGGCCACTAGGTTGGAACCTTTCATCTTAAGACCCCAAAGCTCTTGCTCGAGCTTCTGAACTTCGCCCCTCGGGCAGTATTCTTCTGTCATGAGGTCCTTCAGCATATCCTAGCCCATCTCGTTAGCCACTACCAGGGTGAGTGGCTTAACATGGCCATTACACCATGTCAGGGCTCTATTAGAGAAGGTGCAGGCAGCAAATTTTACCTTTTTCCTTTCGAGCAGGAGCAGATCTCAAAGATTGACTGCAACTTCTCAATCAATTGCCAAACCAATGACTCCCCTAGTTCCATTAAAGACTGTGGTTTTGCAGTTGGCGAAGTCCTAGTAGGTACACTCCCTTGTATGCATTTGGCTATCACCTTGGTTGGAGTTGGTACCTGTTCCAGCTCCACTAGCGCCACCAGAATTCATCTACGTCATGGTTGTGGTTACAGCCGCAGTCACATCAGCTTGAAACATCGCTGCATCGAACTATGGTGGGGGTGGTGGAGGAGTTTAATAGAGATGATCACTAGAGGAAACAAGAGGAATAATATTGAGTTAGAATAGAGTTTGATAGAGATGATCACTAGAGGAAACAATATATGTCATTATAGTTGGTATAGAAGTTACATAGAGTTTGGAAAATTAGACCTTGGAGTAGGTCTCACGACATACCAACAGAGGGAAATTTTGATAGCATAAAGATCTAGTGGAATAGTACTTGCTAGACAGGAATATTTATAGGAAAGAGTGCTACTTAGAGCATCTACAAAGGATATTCCTTAATCCAAAAGAAAGGGCGAGTAGATCATCCCCTAATAGCAATGGAAACCGCTCAAACGAGCCCTCGATTCTGCCAACCTATGCTCCATATACAACATGCGCCTCTCAAATATTGTCTGACGAGCCCGCAGTTCTCTGACCTCAGCTTGAGTTGCAGTTAACTCCCGAAGCAGAACCTCGTTGTGATTCAGCGTCCTTGTTTGATATGGTTCAAGTTGGCGAATACAAACCGTATTGACTCCAGTATTCGCATCTATCTCCATGGTTCGGTGGATATATGCCCTACAATGTTCTTCATTGCGAGCCACCTGGCGAACCAAGATTGGAAGGATCCTGTCTATGGAGCCTCCCTCACTCAGGTTATAGAAACTGCGGTATCCATTGTACGGAAGGGATTGGCCTTGTTCATGGCTCTACCTTCCCAAACTTTCTGCCCACAGTGGCGTAGACCTAGAAATTCAGGCTGAGGTTTAGGATGTGGCATCGGAGCCGCTAGGGATTGGTCATTGACTTCAGTCTCTGAGTCAGAATGTTCATACATTTCTTCCTCAAATTCTTCCTCCGGTTCGGCCTCTATCCCACCTCCATTCCCTTGGTTAGGGAAGTACAAATCTCTACAAGGATGAAATCCCACCATGATATATACGCGAGAATAGGGGTAAAAAAGGCAATTAATAGTCGTATAAACTATCAATACTTATAAGGAGTGATCCTCATTAGTTACTTCTATAAGCACTTAGTGTATACCAGTGATATATAATTTGAGACATAATAGCCAATCGAATAAATAACCCAACTCTAATTCCACAACTAAATAAGGAACAAGAAGTAAAGCGAAAGTCATAGATTCTGAGTCTATAGTATCTCCTTTATATATAACTTTAGTGTATCCACTCCATAATTATAGACTTACTAATAATGGTCTTTAGTTTTCACATAAGTTAATAGTAACACAAAATACTCCTATAGTATTTTAGGTTTGTTTTATGTTATCAATGATTCTATGTGGATAGTTGGTAAGTTTTTAGACTTGCTGCAACCTCACAAACATTCTTGGGCATATGCTACTCACCTCTCGGACTGACATAGTTGATCAGGCCATGTCATTCCCAGACCTGACCATACATACCCAAGCCTAATTATGTTGTTCAACAATCACAATACTTTTGTTTTTGTTCTAGTATGATACTGATCTTAGTATGAATGCATGTATGTATACTTTTAATAAGATACTGGTTATATTTTAAAAGTATAACTCTATGTCAGAGTATTTTAATCCCATTGTGTTTATAGTTATATATCTTTTATGGGTTGATATACTTCATTTTCTATAAAAAAAAAAATGCTCTGATACCAATCTGTCACACCCCCAAACCGAATTGGCGGAAACAGTCGGGGGTGGAGGACGTCATGTACAGTATCATAACAATGCATAATAGTAAATCAAGAAACAACATTCATTGCATTAAATAGTATAGTTAATACAAGTTTGTTCTTTGTAAATTTTAAATGACACCAAAAATGAATGTATAACAAAAGAAAAAGACGAGTCTTGATTTCTTCTCCGTCATCTCAAAAGCTGAACGAGTGTACCTGTCTTACTGGTTACCTGAGAATACAAGTTATTTTGGAAAAGAGAGCGTTAACATAAAGATGTTGGTGAGATCATAAGCAGTTTAGTGTCATTATGTTGTATTTGTTTCACAGAAATGTTTGTATTTGTATCATAAAAAGGTTTGTTTGTTTTCCCAAAAAAATCCTATATTTTCTGCTTATAATGAAATGTAGTCTTCTACCAAGACCCGACTGTTTGTATGTGTGTTCTCTTGTAATAATGAAAATGAAATGTGTGTATTAGTGAATGATACTCAACAGATAGTTTTATTGCCTTATAACCAGGTTGGTTAATTTAGGTTAAAATGTGATTGAAGTTATAACCATGCTTGATCGACCTAGTATAAACACACGATGCTCTTCATACGTCGAAAAGGTATGACATTTGTTCACCCATGGACTTGCAGGTCCCACTATAGCTAGAAGTGAAGTGTGGGATGGTCAATCTCATATAGATCTATACACAAACTTACTGTTTCCCTCCAGGAGACTCTGGTTACTAAACGTGACAAGTTGAAAAACAGTAAGTTAATATTATTAGTGTATATAACAACTAACTTGTAAGGGAAACAACCTTAGGAACTAGGAAACACGTTCTATGAAGTGTTAGAATCACAAATGAATGATTGAAAGGTGTTCATGGCCACAAAAGGAAAGTTCACGACCTTAGAAGGGTTTACGGTCATAGAACACATGATGTGTTCACGGCCCAACCTTCATCCTTTGAAGGGTTCACGGCCAAATCTTGATCTTATGAAGGGTTCACGACCCAATGAAGGGTTCACGACTGTGAACTCTTGAAGATTCATGCAAAGTGGTGTTTGTTTAATGGGGAATCATGTGTTTCTATTAGATAACAAGAAGATGGATGAAATACTTACTTATTGGAAGCCTTTTCAGTGTTCACGGTTGAAGAAAGTTGAGAGATAATGGGTGTGTTCACGACTAGAGTTGAAGAAATGAAGAAATAATGAACCAACTTTTAATATATAGAGGATGTTCACGGCCGAGGATAGGTTCACGACCGTGAACTCCTTTTTGATGGTTTTTCCGACTCGATTGCAACTCAATGAATTCAAGCTAACACTTCTTAACACACAATCCTTGAGAGTACTAGGCTTAGAAACTCTCAAACAAACCTTTAGCAAGGCTAAAATATAATAAAAACAACCCTGGCTTTTGATTGAATTGATTGACTTTACAAGATAGAAATTTCAGGTTGTGACACATCACTGTCATCCTCATACGTACATCTCGGATCGGAGCACTCGCTGTTATACAGCTCAGGGCGTCGGCTACCACATTATCCTTTCCAGGATGATACAGGATCTCACAGTCATAGTCTTTAGCTACATCCAACCACCTTCTCTGTCACATATTTAGGTTGGGTTGATCCATGAGATACTTCAGGCTCTAGTGATCCGTGTATATGGTACATAGGACCCCGTACAACTAATGGCACCATATCTTGGGGGCGAACACCACCGCCCCCAGGTGGATAGAAACTTGGAATCATGTAACTTGTATTATATGATGAATGAGAATTTTCATCTTTGGGAAATTAAGACTAACTCCTTGTTCACATGTATATGTGAGTCAAGTGAAGGACTAGGGGATCGGGTACGCCTGGTTGTGCACTGGTCAAGTTCACCACAAAGATTGATAAGAATATTCGTAATGATTTACTAAAGTTTCGTAAATATGGTTATGCTTACAAGTTTAAGTGTAATTTTGAAACATTGGAAAAGTTTCAATGTATGGCAGGACGAATGAGAAGAATCAAATTAGGCAGAAAGATAAAAGTTTCTCCAATCTAAAAAATGGAAGAGTACTTTAGTATCATGTTTTATGATTATCTTAGTGATTAAGAAACCATATCACAATTGATCCTCTAAGGACATCTTATTGTATTTGTTTGACTATGAAGAGGAATCGTGAATTGTTGAAATGGTTAAATCAAAAGATAAATCATACTTCGTTCCCAAAACAATCTTAGATTCATACTCCAAGATTGTAACCTTGAGTGACATAATCTTAAGAAAGGTTTATAACACTTGTCAAATGTATAGTAAAATGCTTTCTACTCTAGTACATTGAAATTGGTAAGTTGTGATGTTTTAGATAAAACAAAGACCAACTAAGGACAATTGTGTGAAGTGTTTATCTTGATAAGAATCTTCACTAACTCTTGTATATTTGTGTTGTCAAGGAATGGTTCTTAACAAAGAGAATCTTATATCTCAAGAGGTCAGTGGGAGTCTTAAAGATCTTTAAACGTTTCAAGAAATAATCAAGAATAAAACATGTTGCTATCACTAGCACACGACTTGAGGTTTATAGCCAATCATGTTGACATGTTCTTGTTTCCATACCCATTCCAGTTAAAGTTGTCTATGCATGTGAGTTCTATGAGTTCTCGGTTGTTTGCATAACTACTTGGAAGCAATGGTAGACCCTTCTGCTACCAGGTGGCAAGAAGTTAAGATTGAACAAGTTCAGTCCATATGAGTTTGGATTTGTCACTAACCTCCTCTTGTGGCTATGTTTTTGACAAATTCACATGGATAGGAACACGTACACCATACAATTTAAGTGTCATAAGGTTTCTATCCGATTCATGAAAATGATGGTGAGGAAACGCTTTCACTAAAAAGATTTTAAGTAGATAGCAATTGTGATATTTGCATTCTCAAAGTCATTAGTGGAGCGTGTGTGGTTAACCGGCACACTAGCATGGACTTGTAAGAAATGGAAAAGGTCTAAACAATTGAGACTATGATTACGGCATCCCTTTTCATAGTTCTAAAAATTATTTAGACATACATGTGAGCTATCTAAGGAAAGGTGTATGATTTTGATAAAGTCTTATTAAAGGATCTCGTATTAGAAATCTGAACTTTGGTAAGAAAGTCAATAAAGTATTGATTTCTAGAAGTTTGGCTGTTTTCTGGATACATGTCAAAGCTAGTGGGAGCATAAGTGTTATGCTAATAATTATCATGTTATTGGGAGCATGATTATTATGTTAAGTGTTAATTATAGAAAACAAAAGTCTCAATTTGTGAAGTTGCAGGGGTTGAAAAAAATTGTTTTCCTATAATTAAGGGAGAGGATATTATACTTCATTCCAATTCTAAAAGCTTAGATTGTGAAATTTTAATCAAATTTAGTCATGATTACATTACTTGCGTTCTAAAATTCGATTATGATTATGACATCCCTTTTCATAATCTGAATTATGAGAACATGGAAAATAGAAATAGAAATATTATAGCAAAAGACGGGTCTAGTATCATGTATTTATGTGAGACATCATGAATCGTGTCCCATATGCTTCGGATATAGGATCGATTACATGTGCTGTAATATTCATCCGTTCTAAATTTTTCGAATGTCTAGGGCATTAACAGGGAAAAAGGACTAGAACTGGATATAACTAAAATGATTAAGAAATTATTGAGGATAATCTGAGGTTTACCAAAGATCGGTTGCTCATGGACAATTGGATGTATGGTGTTAATTTTGGAAAGGACCATATTGAAATATTCTGAAAAGAGGCAACTCTTGTTCAAAAGTGACAGTCAAAATGGGAATATGGAAATGTTTCCAAAGGTTGAAATTATTCTTTAAATCTGTGTAAGATTAGAAAACTTAATGC
Organism: Lactuca sativa; assembly: GCF_002870075.4. Classification (NCBI taxonomy): domain Eukaryota; kingdom Viridiplantae; phylum Streptophyta; class Magnoliopsida; order Asterales; family Asteraceae; genus Lactuca; species Lactuca sativa. Next base: position 348,584,462 of record NC_056626.2, read on the forward strand.
AAGAAGGATGTTCAAAGGAATGTACCTTGTATATGAGACTTTGTTTCCATGGAATTGCTCTCCATTGGAATACTTTGTAATGTTTGTTGCCAAGTCTTTGTGACTTTTATGCATAGTCATTACAAGAGGATCAATGCATATAAGTTTAGAATCTAACAGATTTTGGTAAATGTTAAGAATTTGGTATTCTTACATTTATCATAAGGATTTGGAATTGTGAAATGAGCATCATTGAAAGTTTATCAATTGATCTATTTCACAAAGAAAAGACCATAGATAAACATAGTGTGCGTGCTTGGAGCATGGCATGACTATTGTTTTTAGTTCAAGTATTAAGTTGATTATTCGAAACATTATACAATGAATAACGAGTAATCAATATGGTGATTAAATAAAAGGTGTTTTATTTACTCTCAAAAGTGTTTGGGGCCATATAGGATGAGTATTATTCTTGTGTTTCACTTTGCATGTTTTGACTTCCCGATTAAATAGGTTATTTGAACTCTCCACAATCAATCATACTTTGGAAGTAGGTATGAATCAAGACTGTCATGAATTGGGCTTATAGATGTCAAAAGTGTTTAGACATAGCAAAAGCTGCTGCAACATTCATGAGTACTCATAAGTTCTAAGTATTGGATGAAACTCATGCTCACTTGTATCACTTCATGGAATTTATCTTGAGTGATCGTGAGATGGTAATATCATATAAGTCTTCAAACCTAGAGATATGAGTTGTTGACTATGATTTGGTTGTACATTGATTCTATGAAAACACATTAGTAACTTGATGTTATAAAACGTGCCTTTGTGTATGATTCAACAACTAGTTAGTACAAGCATATGAGTCGAAGTTTATCCGTTCCTTTTACCCCATGTGGATAAAAGCGATATCTGTGCGCCCCTCGATGATTTAGTGATGACAAACGTAAGTGCTCGATGATTTGGTGATTACAGTCGTCATAAATCAGAAATCGGGAAACAACAGATGGACAGAGAAAATGATTATAATCAATGTCTCAGTCCATATGATATCTAGAATGGAGGAATATATGATCCTTTATCTAATGGACACGTCATTGACTAGGTCAAAGTTTGACAGTGGTTTTAAGAGCTACGATTGCTAGCCGGGTTTTTGAGTCGTACTTGAAATAATAGTTTTAGACTTATCCAAGTGGGATACTATTGGATTAGATTTCTAAGCCCAACACTATTATTGGTATGTACTTGACCCGAGAGTAGCATGGTCCATTTGGGTTGCATATCGTCAGGACAATTTATTAGGATGGACTCTTGAGAGAAGGTTATATATGATTTATTAATATATTATAAGTTATAATACATTAATATGAAATCATATGTTTTAATTAGAATTGATCAAGAATTAATTTGGAATTAATTTAGTGATCAAAGGAGACTAATTTAAATCTATGGGGACTAATTATGGTAATTAGTTATATTTATATGTGTTGGGCTTATGATCCATGTTGGACCAAGTTTATGTATGGAAACATAAAGAGTTGGTCCACATAAACCATGGATCATAACACCCATGGGTATGGATTTGGGTTATACCCATGACCCTTGGAATCCTACATATAAATATGTCCACTCATAGCCAAAAAAAATTCCTAGACTTGTACTTGGAGTTCATGGAGGTGTTTTTGGTGTGGAAGGAATTCTCTCTCAAGTTCCACCTTTGTTAATGATGTCTTGTGACTTCATTTGAGGCTTCCACACTATTGGGGCTAAGCTCTTAAGGCCAAATACATCAAGACTTAAAGCTATACAAAATGTATGTTACCCTAACTAGTATCTTGTATGATATATGACAATTGCATGCTAGTTATAGGCTTAATACCTTGGAAACATCATTGCATGTATAATTAGTGAAAACATAGATCCAAGCTATTTAGGGTTGTATGTGCACCATAGGATGTTGTAGTATACAAAACCCAATAGTAGTGTCATAAAAATCAAGACTTGGACGTTGGAATCAAGCCATTCATGAGTTATGAGCATTTTGAGTTAAGAAAGTGAGAGTTTTGTGTGTTTGTGACCTTATCAGCCATGCAAAGGCTTAAAGTCACTGAATTTATGGAGCGAGAGCTATTAGGGAGTCCAGATTTGTGATATGAGCCAAGGTCTTAACTAATTAATACCAAACGAGTAGAAAGAGTGAAACTATGGCAGCCGAGTACGCCCAGCGTATAGAGCTGGTACGCGCAGCGTACGCGCTGCCGTTGACTTTTGGTTGACTTTTAGGGTTTGGTCAATTTGTGGATTATTAAGACAATGGTAAAATGGTCTTTTACCCTTCTGTGGGTTTGTAGAAGGGTTGGTCTAGCTTCATTGAGAGTCGTTAATAACTAGGGATAATTATCGTATTATGCGGAGGCTAGACCGGTGATCCGAGTTCGAGATCATCCAAGTTCTTACGAGGTGAGTCTTCTCACAATACTTTACCATCAGTGGTATCTATGTGTGACCGGATGGTCTTTTGTGCTTATTTGAGTTATGTGATATTATGCATTTTCTCTGTTTGATATATATGCTATATTTTGTGTTTACTGAGATCGGGCCGGAGGGTCCAACCCGAGTTGTGGGACTAGAGGGTTTCCACTAATACAAGACCGGAGGGTCCAAACTGAGTTGTGAGACCAGAGGGTCCTCATTGAAACACATGACCGTAGGGTCCACACTGAGACACATGAGAACGGAGGGTCCATGACGAGTTATAGCCATGAGAGGCTTATTATTTGTGCATGTGGTATTTTGGGGAACTGACTAAGCTTCCTGCGTACCGTGTTTTGTGTTATGTGTTTCAGGTATTTCTCAGGATCGCGGGAAGGCCCCGGCTTGATTGTACACACACCCGCATTAGAGATATGTTTTTGGAGGATCCTGGATTTGTGATAAACAATTTTTGAAATATGTGTTGATAATTGGTACTTGAGATTTTTGTGAAAACGTGACATGTGTTTTATTGTGTTTGAAAATGAAAATTTTGGTTTGAAAATTTACGGTGTTATAGCATGGAACCTCCGGTCTCATACGTCTCGGTGAGGACCTTCCGATCTCACGGATCGGTATGGACCCTTCAGTCCTGTGTCTCAGTAAAGACCCCCCGGTCTCATAACTCGGGTAGACCCTCCGGTCCTAACTCAGTAAATCTCAGCATAATATACTACATAAATCACAAAGACATAATGTAGGATATCACAATACTCAATATAAGCACATAAGACCCTCCTGTCACACAAATATTACCATTCTAGGTAAGTATAGTGAGAAGACTCACCCCGGATGATGAACAACTCCTATAAATGTCGTCGCTGCGCACCGGCCTCTATCACTGAGCCAAATCTACAATTATCCCAAATCAGGATCTAACTCCAAACCCTCATTCTCTAGGTCTAAATGTATTCCACTAACTAGCCCATAAATAACCCAAAACCCATTAGGCCCACCAAGGCCCAATAATAAATGGGCTCTCCCAAGGCCCAACTCTCAAGTCCAAGAGGCAAGCCCAACACAAGGGCCCAAGGCACATATATATTCCTTTGGTCCAAATGTCTAGTACAACAAGCCCAAACTCCAGGCCCAACGCTTAAGGCCTAATGTGGGACTTAGACCAACAAGTCCACAATGAGGTTACACGGGGCGTACCTCCCTTGGTACGCTCAGCGTACACAAGCGTACACGAATCCTGATCGGGGGCATCAACCCAGTACGCGGGGTGTACTAGGATTACGCTCAGCGTACGTCCAGTATTGCTTTTTCCCACTCTCTTGGTCTTAACCCGTTAAGACCTTAGCTGAAATCTCAGATATGGACTCCTTAAAGGCTCTTACTCCATAAAGTTTGTTGCTTTAAGCCTTTGCATGGCTGATAAAGTCACATACACCCAAAACGCTCACTCTCTTATCTCAAAATGCTCATATCTCATGCATGGGTTGATTCAAATGTCCAAGTCTCGATTTTTATGACTCTATACCACTAAAGACACTCAAAGGAGTTGATAATAATTCTCTGAAGCTCAATATCTCATAAAGCATCCAACTTTGGGACCAAAACCCTAAAATGAACTAAAATGATGCATAAATCAAAAGGGTGAGAAAGCTTTGAGCTTTATACCTCTAACTGAAGCTCCAAACACAGATAAGCTCAAATCCAAAGCCTAGACTCCCACTCCCTCTTCTTCAAGGCTCCTTCTTCACTCCAAAGAAAACACAAGATCACTTAATAGCTCATAAATGGTCTCTGAAGCTCAAGGAATGGAAATTAGGGTTTGAGAGGGTTAAGTTTCTGGAAATGGTGGCCAGAAATGAGGCCGTTTATTCTTTATATAGGTACACCCCCTCATTTAGGGTTTTCACTCTGCGCCTAGTACGCCCAGCGTACTAGGTGGCTTTGCTTAAAGTGCATGCACATGAGTACGCTAAGCGTACACACACGTACGCCCAGTGTACTCAGCTGCCACTTTTCTCAATTAAGGGACTTATCTTGCCAAAACTTCAAATTGTCATAGCTTCCTCGTTATAAGTCTGTTTCCAATGAACCTCATATCCACGGAAAGGTGATGAGAATCCCTACTCTTCTAGTTATCGCTGCCCCGAGGCTTCCTCATGCCCGGGTTGCAGCCCACAAACCCTAAATCACGAACGATCTGGAACATGATGTTACAATTATGCTCTTCGATTTGTGATTCGGATGCTGAGGATCATAAACAAGATGTGAATAACATGCAAAAGCTCACGTGACATCCTCAAGTTTATTTATGATCTCACATTGATGTACCGGTTAACCACACATGTTCCATATCCAACCATAAATTCGAGTATCTGCCATCATTTTATCTTTATAGTCCCACATTAGTGTGTTGGTTACTCACACACACTCCACTAACGACTTGCAATAAAATGATGTGCGTTCTCATGGATTTGCATATAATTTCAAATTTTTCCTAAAATAACTACAGTGAGATTTTACAAAAGCTTCTAGTACTTTATACATTATACTTTTAATGTGATAAGTTTCCTATCAAATCCGCTCGACTAACAACCTTCGATCACACAAATAAGTGGCTGGTGAAAATGACACACATTTAATGGTCATTTTATAAGTTGTTTCCTTATACATCTCTTATATTATGGTTTTATAAATGAGACCTACTATTAATTTGATTTATTAATTTGACTGACTTTTAGTTTTAAATATAATATTATGCTACAGGTGTATTTTAAAACTTTTCAACACACAAGGTTTACATTTAATTATATGAATTAACATCTAATTAACTAATCTTTTAAACCAATTTTGAAATTAATATATATCTTTTAAATATACCATTAGTAAAATATATATTAAATTCCATTAAGGATAATTTATTGTAATTATCTTATAATTAAATATTTTCTTTCCTTATTTACTCCTTTAAACTTCAAACTAGGGTTCTAAAACTATCTAGCATTATTTTGTTTGGATTTTATTAGATAAAATAACAGATAATGAATAATAATTAACCTATTAATCGCATTAAGCAAAAAAATTCAAAAAAAATATTTTTTAGAAAAAGTGTCGTGCCTGGGCATGAAGTGCACTTCGATAAATATTTTTTTTAGGTTTCATCTTTTATGCACTAGTACTTGAAAAGACATGGCTTTGATACAACTATTGAGGTATTTAGGTTACAATAACATTATACATGCGAAATTTCACTTAACATTTAAGGGTACATGCAACCTAAATGGATCTATCACTTTTCATAATTAATAGCAACATATGTATGAAACAAAAAACTTTTATCCTGCTATAATCGAAATTACTAGTAAGTGAACATACATTTAACATAATCAATTATTTTAATTTCTTGAGTTCTTTGAATGATCTATGGAAAGCATGCGCCAAAAGTACACACGCATATAATGGTTCACACCCAAAACCCTAGAACACTAGAAAGACAAGAGGAGAAAGGAGAGAAGAGAAAGGAATAAAATCGGATTTACCCTCTAAGTAATGTTATGAACAAAAATTCATGGCTAAAGGGTCATATTTCTAGTTTAGGTAATTTACTGATAAATCCAAATTTGAATAATTAAATAATAGATTTAATTGCAATTCAAATTATTTCCTTATCAGCAACGAGGAATCTTCTGGGTACCCTAAAGAGGTTCTTAAAGTCGTTCATACCATGAATGATTCTAAAATTGATTCTTTTATTCAATGAACAATTATAATTCTCTCATTATATCTTTAATTAATTTCAATTAATCATGAATTAATTTCAGATTAATTATGATTAATAATAATTAATTTATTATTCATATAATAAATTAACAAATTATTAATTAATAATTTTAAATTGATATATTAATCTCATAATATATTTACAAATCTTATTTCTCTTCTAAACTCTTTGGATACTTATTCCAACAGTTAGATTGTTTACTTTACTTTTACATTACTTTACTTTTACATCTCCATTGTATTGCAATTTGTTCTCTTAAAACGACTTTGTTTTTCAATATAATACAAAATTAATATTTTTAAAGAAATATATTTAAAATAACTCTGATTGTTGATATTTCTATTTCATGGTTTTCGAGTTCATATTGGGCAATAAGTTATATCATTAAATAATTGTTTTTTCTTTCATTTTTTTGATCATCTTGAAGGAATTATTTTTTCACCTTGGAGTAATCATGATATATCACAAAACCAAATGAGTATGTTGTAGAATATAATCCGATTCTGTTATACATTTTTTATTCACGTATAGCAACAAATTCATTTATATGTGTGAACTGTTTGAGTTCTCTTGTTGATTAGCTCAAAAAGTAGTTTGAAGTGTTTCAAATGTCTTACCTTCACATTCCAACGTCAAGGATATACCGATGTGGGCATAGCTTAGTTACTTCTGGTGTACCCTATGTTCAAACCATATATTCGTTACAACAGCACCATGAAAAGTTTTATCCTTTTGCAAAATTCGGAGAAACTCTGAAACTAGCAACCTAAATTTATGTAAGAGTAATTTACAAAGTATGATTTGATTTTAACAAAAAAGATACATGTAGGCACTTTGGCTTAAGATTTTCCATAAGATAGCCCAAAAAATTTAATGTCACAAAATAATCATCAAAAAGAGAATGCTCACTGCAAAATACGTTATTTGCTATACAATTAGTCTCATCTCTTATTTAAGAATTTTGTGACTTTTTTTCTTGTATATACCAATTTTTTGGAAAATCCTTTTCGGTCAAAACTTAATTTTCTTAGTATGAAGATTCTTTTGTTGAAAAAATTGATTTTGAAAATCCCTATTAAAATCTACAGTTTTTTTTTAATAAATAGAAGTTATGATAAGTACAATTTCTCGTTATGAAGAACAATTTTGCATTCCTGAAAAACATAGGAAGTGAAGAAAGTTATGGCGTATAAGATTTCATTTATAAATTATTTTATGGGGTTCGTAAAAGAAGCAAATTTAGCCGTAAATAATGACTTCTGTAACAACAAATTTGAATGGTAAATCTCGCATTTGGTCTTTGCAAATTGGTGACAAAATTATATGAAAACTTTTTGGTTATTGACACGAAGGTTTTTAGGTTTTTAGGTTTTTCAAGTTTTGTTGGTTTTATCTTGGTGACGCGTTTTGATGTGTTGATGTTTAATATTTAGGAAAAATTGTTCATTTTTTGCCCTTCAACCATTCTTGAGGGCAGGTTACCATCCCATCCCTAAGTTGAAAAAATAAATAAATAAATAATAAAATAAAATAGCCTTTCGAATTCACCACAACCCCACATCTATCCCTCCCTTACATGAACACATCAAATACCACCATCTAAAAATCAAAACACTTATAGGGGCGATGACTAGAGGTTGTGGGAGCAACATGGATGGCTAGGGTTTTTGACAAAGATGATGTTGGCGGAGACAAATAGGATTCACTATAGCAGCTGAAGGTGGGTTTTTGGTTTTCCAGCGAATGGAGGAGGGTGGCATAGATAGCTCTAGTGATCGGAGGACGGTGATGGTTGATGAGGTTTGATGGTAGAGGGAAGGCGGTTCCACTAGTATGTGCATATGCGAAAATGACGTGTGTTTTCGGTTTTTCGACGGTAGGGGATGGTGGTTGTAGCACCAATTTCTTGATGATAGATGATTGTTTTCTTATAAAATTTCGATTTGCTTTGATTTTCGAAACCTCAAAGTTTCTAAAGCGGGTATGAAAAAAGAAGAACTCAAAGCTTACTAAGAAGGAAGTAAGGAGATCATTGATGTCATGGAGTTTAGACGATTCACTGGCCATCAGTAATCAACTGGAATGTAGGAACCAAAGCAATGTTTACTTCTCTCAAAAAAAATTATGATTCCTACTCATCATTTGTGTTGTTTCTAATTACTCTCACCAGATGGCTGATACGTTCCTAACCTAATATGATTTGGGCCAAAAAGAATAACATACAATACAAAAAATGGACCCTAGATTTTAGTAGGTCTTATTCATATGCACACTTTGAACTCTTCATGGGTCGGCGCTATCAATAAGCCAAAACTTTTAGGTTAAGTTATACAAGTCTTAAGCCAAAGTGTATAGATTTATCTCTTTCTTTTTCTTTGATGTATGCTATTTAGTATAGTACATTAGTATTATAAAAAAAATATATCAGGTTGTACCCTTTGACCTCATTTGTATTGTGCTATGTATTAGTAGTTGTAGTGCATACTACGGTGCTCGAGAAAGTTTTATAGTGCTAGGAAGCAAGGTCTGTAGTGTTTGATTCTCAAGTTTGCAGTGCATGACATGATGACCTTTTGAGATGAAGATGCATTGGTCTTGTGGGTCCTACACAAACAGTTGTAGCTCAACTCGTTTTATAAAGAGATCTCTTTGCACCTCTACAAATTAAGCAATGCGAAAATGTGAGTATGATTACTGTGTTTTTACAAGTCTATTAAAATCCCTCATTAATCGTCCATGAATTAGTTTGATTACTCTTAGTGTCTTATCAAAAATTAAATAAGATAAAAACAATTTTTTAAGTAAAAGTCAAATACTCCTTTGTCTTTCAACAAAGCTTTAGCAAAAGGAATTCTTAATGTCATACTGAATTATGCCTTAAACACCGTGTAAGGAATTCAACCTATTTTTTATGAATAATCTAAATTATCTTTTAGATATGTACTTTTAATGATTCCAAACATATGTGGACAAACGACCAGAATTTAAGTTCTCTTGTAGTCGTCTGTAATATGTATAACAAAATTTTAATTTTATAATTTGAGTGTAATTATTATAAAAGAATATGACGTAACGAAACGGTAGGAGTTCAATGTATCCGTGATCAAAGATTTGCCAAAATTCTTCAAATATGATAATCTCTAACGTCATTAGAAAATTCTTTTACGTGTGACTTTCTAGATGGAATTTTATGCCTCCTTTCCTAAAATAAACAACTATAGATATTTGACATACTCGTCAAGAAGATCATCTTAGCCAACCGTTTTAGAACAAGAAATGTACTCATATCCAATGTTTTAAAAACTGGTTTCAACCGGTCAGTCAAACCAGTTGGATCGAAAAGGCGGAAACCAGTAAAGGGAGCGGTTCAACTATCACCGGTTTTAAATCAATTCCTCAACCGGATTGAACCAGATGGTTTTTAGAAAAACCCGATTGAACCGGTCAAAATAAATCAGTTGAACAGTTTAACTAAATAAAAACACATAGAAAAGAACCATTTGCATAATAAATTTTGATGAATTTTTTTAAGTCTATGTAGCTTTCTCTAAATAAAAACATATGATAAATGTTATAAAGTTTTTTGACGTGTTTGTATTCATATAAAATTATATTTTGTTTTGGTATTATACTTTATTATAACACCCCGATGTTCAGGTACTTCTAAATTCATCTCTATAATTCTATTTCATGTCAATGGGTCAAGTGGTAGCACTCTTGGGTATAATTGAGGTTTGGACATGGCGTGTTGAAGGCACCAACACGGCGTGTCTGGGTATTAAAAGGTGCGGGTTTTATTTGGGCAACACGGTGTGTTCCTCTTAGAACACGGCCTGTTGAACGCTGAGATGAAACCTTAATATTTCGGGTTTTTCTCCCTATTTAAAGGAATGTGGAGGCTAGGGTTTGTCCACCCTCAGCCTCCATCAGCCCCTCAAGCTCTGAAAGAAACCCTAATCATTTTCTCTCCCATTTGTGAAGTTACTTTAGTGTTTTGAAGGAAGAAGGTGAAAGAAGGAAGCAAAGATACAACAAGCAAGACCCATTCTTCAGTTTAGCACTCTTCTAGACCTTTGTAAGTGTCCAAGACCCGATTTTTATCATTCAAAGTTGTTAGATCTTGAGTTTTGTCCCTTTCCTCCATTTCTTGGATGTTGCAATGGATGGATCGCATAAAGTTTGCAACTTTATGAATCGCCAGGTCAAGGTGACTTAGTAGTGGCTTGGATTTGGTCTATAACCAAGTTTTGATGCCATACATAGAGAGTAGGTTATAAATCCTCTTTTGACCTAATATGGGTTCAAGACATGTATTGGACATGCATGTATAAAAAGCACCAACCTTTGGGATGGTTTAGGTGTAAGAAACACTTTTAGAAAGGATGGACTTCGGATCTTGACGATTAAGAGTATTTTGGTCAAATCATTTTATTATTAAGCTTGTGGGACCTTTTGGTTGTCCCAAAGGATAAAGTTGGAAACTTTATCCTTCCTAATCACATTGTTGGTCTAGATTTGAGCTTTGGAGCTCTTGGAAACGAAAAGGCAGCTGAATGTACTAAGTTGTTGGAACTCTGGCGAACACGACATGTTTGCAAGTCAACACAGTGTGTTGGCTGAGATTTTCCCAACTGTTTGGATACTTGCATAACACGATGTGGCCAAGTGGGAACACGACGTGTTGGGTCAACATGGATTGTTGACCTTGACCGTTGACTTTGACTAAGTTGGACCTTGAGGGTATTTTGGGTATTTTGGGATTTTGTTGGATTTGGCTACTTGGTGGAAGCAGGTATCAGTTAGAGGACTGAGATTCAGAGTCAGATCTCAACATTTCTATGTAGTATGCGAGGTGAGTTTTCCTCATTGTACTTGTGCGTCGAAGGCACCAAGGCCGACCCATTAGCTTGATAACCTAATATTCGCTAATATGTTGATTATGGAATAGATATGCATGCTAGTTTTGATATGCTAGTCTGCTAGATCTATAGTACTACCTGTGGTACAATCTGATTATTTGTGTATGTTATTATTTGTTATATGTCGACATATTGTGTGGATTGGGTTGAGGTTGCACTGCTCCGTGCGGTAGCCAACAAACCATGGAGCGGTCCAGATATGAGCTGAGGGTCGGGAGGGCATGCCAAATTCATACTGAGGGATCATAAGCATTCCAGATATGAGTTAAGGTTCGGGAAGGGCATGCCAGACTCATACTGAGGACTTATTGGTATTCAGTCTGAGGACTGATCTGGTCTGGGAGCAAGCCAGACATAAATTGTGGGCCGAGAGCAAGCCAAAATTATGTTGTAGGCTTACGGGTAATCCAGTCTGTTAGTTGTGGACCTATTGCATGTTGTTATTATATATGTTTTATTTATTGTGTGTTGGTATTTTAAGGGAACTCACTAAGCCTTGGGCTTATAGTTTTGGGTTATCTTTCAGGTAACTCAGAGGATCGCAGGAAGGTGGAGGTGTAATCGTGCACCTCCTCATCTTTTGTTTATGATTTTTGGAAAAACTCTGATATTGAACATGTTTTGAAAACTATTTTGTAAACAATGATGACTGATGGGTTGATTTTAAAAGTTTAAAATTTTTAAGAATTTATGGATGTTACATTTATTTTCTTTTTGACGTATATAGATTGATGTAAAACACTAAAACTTATGGTTATGTGTTGTTTAAATGTATTTGGAGTGATCTACAACTTACTTTTATGTATATTTTTAATGTTGAACTTGTAAACGTCAAATTTATGATTTATATATGTATGTACATATAGGAAAATAAGAAAAAATATGAAAATTATAGAAACTGGTTGACCAGGCGGTCGAACCGTTTGAACCGAGAATCGGTCACTATACCGGTTCAACTAAAAAACCAGTTTTTAGAACATTACTCATATCTTGTCCTTCACTTGTTCCGCTACCTTAACACCACCTCATTTTCCCTTGAGTCTCCCTCATCGCTCAAAATTTTGAAAATGATCACCCTTCACTTCCTGTGCGCGGGGTTTAAGTTATCTACTCGGGGAGTCAAGTCCTTAACTTAGCAAGTAGCTCGGTCAAGGTGAAACCCTAATTTCGGGGTTTTGCACACTATTTAAACACCTTAATCCCCATCCCCTTAGCCTCATTTACAGCCTCCTTGTCCCAAACCCTCAGTTACGAAACCCTAGAGTGCTTTTCGAGTGTTTGAGCCACTTTTGGGTGTTATTTGTGCCTTTTGAAGCTTGTGGAAGAAGCAAAAGTTGGAGGACTCAAGAGAGAAACAGTAGATCCAGAAGTTTCATCCCTTTAGCTGCATTTTCTGGTAATAAAGCCTCAAACTTGATCATTCTCTTCTTAGATCTATTTATGGCCTCTTTATGTGGGTTTTTGGTCCGAGATTTGCTAGCTTGTGGATAAGGATCGACCCAAGAATTTCTCTTCCCGATCTAGTGCCTAGAGAGGCTGTGAGGACATAAAGGTGAAAACTATATGCCCTTAGAGCCCCCATGCAAGTGCTAAAGATGTATTTATGTCCTTTTGAGATAAAAAAAGCCCATGGATGGAAGCAAGCTTGAGACTTTTTGTGGTTATCTAATAGTTGGGCCCTAGATCTAGGTTTGCATGCATGGATTTGAGATTCTAAGGCTTTTTGGACAAGATCCATATCCTAAAGGAATTAGGGTTTTTTCTAAACCCTTTTAAGAAGAGTTATGAACGGGTAAAGTTAGAAACTTTACCCTTAGAAAGGTCATTCCAGTGTGCAAACGAACTAAGGACCTTGGATCTAGAAGATAGGGGCTTAATCTTTTAAGATGGCCAAACAGACAGAGGGACTCATCGAGTCGATAAGGGAACTTGATGAGTCGAGTCGTGTTGTCCCGATTCCATTTTATAGTAGAAATCGATAAGTCTGTAGAGGAACTCGGCGAGTTGATTCTCCAAGTCGCGACTGAGCAGCTCGATAGGACTCGACGAGTCGGAGGAACGATTCAGCGAGTTGAGTCGCGATTCTAGGATTTTTGAGTTATAGAACTCGGCGAGTTGAAGGGTTAACTCCACGAGTTGGTCAACCTAGAAGGTTGACTTTGACCAGAGCGTTGACTTTAACCAGGGTAAAATGGTCATTTAATTTATATGTTATGTGTTACATGTTTGTTGTTATGATGTGTATTCTGGACTTTGGTCCGATGCCGGATTCATCTGATGCCGAGCGAGGCCCGATACAGTGGGCAAGGTCGAGTATGTGTTATTGTATGGTATGTGGTAGTTTGGGGGAGCTCATTAAGTTCGTGCGTACAGTTTTTAGTTTTAGTTTCAGGTACTTCAGCTAGAAAAGGGAAGGGCTCGGGATGATCGCATGGCACACACCACAGCTTTCTAGCTTGGGAGATTACTCTGATATTTGATATGATTGACATATATTATGATATGTTGAGATATACGTTTTATGGTTTTATACTATGGTGATGTTAATTATGGTTTTAATAATGATTTAAAAACGAAATTTATTGACCGTATTTTTAGAATGTTTCATGAAACCATAAAATCAAACTATAAGCCAAATCATAGTGAGTTCCCCCAAAATACTCCACACAATAATAACAAGTATGATACATGCATATTAGGTTTGTTAGCCCATGACCTTAACCCAATCGTCCAGGGTTTGTTGTCATATTACCTTAACCCAACCATTCAGAGTTTGTTGTCTTATAGCCTCAACTCAACCATCCTAGGTTTATTGGTCTACCACATGAAGCAATACCACCTCAACCTGCCTCAGCCAAACCACCAATACATCAACATATGCAATAGATAAACAAAATCATCAAGTATAGGTAATCATACAGATCTACCAATATAACATATAACCAGCGAATACAGGTAATCATATAGATTTGCCAATCTAACATAGTATCATCCTATATACCAGGATACATAACCTAGTGGCCAGAATTGGTGTCTTCGAACCATGAGTAGAGTGAGGAAAACTCACCTCAAAGTCTAAAGATAGTTGAACTAATCACTACAACAAATACCAGCTCTAAAAGTCACATATTCAATAAACAGGGACTAAGCCTCAATCCAAAACTAAAATACCCCAAATGACCTAAAGTCAAACTTGGTCAAAATCAAAAACCCGAGTGCACCCAGCATACCAGTACTACGCCCGGTGTAAAGCCCACGATGGCATAAACGGGTGTGTAACGCCCTGTTACAAATCAATTCCTAGTCTGAGGCTGTGGCCCGAAGATCGGTCATCATAAGGATTAACGCTTTGGAAAAGGTAAGATCTTGGCCTATTTGGGTGCGACTGATGCATTAGAAGTGATTCGGATGTTCGGTTTATGTTTTGGAGCCATGGGTATTTCGGTAAAGTGTCAGTTTGGGATTTTATGAAAAATGGACTTATGTTTGGAAATTCTTAAGGAAGGTATGATTGATAGAAGTGTAGGGCTTCTCGTCACCTTTTCGTGGATATAAGGATCGTCGGAATCAGGCTTATAACGAAGAAGTTATGGCCTTCAGAAGTTTCGTAGTTTTCAGGCTTAGCCGAGTACACGGGGCCTACACATAGAGTACGCAGGGTGTACTAGTGAAGAAGGCAGTACGTGGGGCATACCTTGGAGTACGTTGGGCGTACTGACCAGGATGGTCGAAAATGTTCTTCGGAGTATGTTGCGCGTACCATATTTACGTTGTGCATACGCCAATCAGATCGAAACCTTATTTAAGCTCCTTATCTCATAACCTAACCTTAATATCTTTAGCCTCCACCCTCTAAAACCCTAGAAATCGTCCTTAATCATTCATGGTGGCATTTTGAGCTTATGGAGCCCATTTTTGAGTGTTTGGCCCATTCCAAGAAGGTGGTGTTTGATGCCAAGATGGGGATCAAGGAGTAGCTTATAAATATGGCTTTTGTGACTCATTTTCAGCTTGATGAGGTATAAATCTCTGAACTTGACCATTGATATCTTAGATCTCTTATTTGTGAGTTTTAGTTCATTTTGGTCCCGAGGGATGAAGCTTTATGGTTTAAATATGATTCTTAGGCTTAGGGTTGCCACCCTTGGTGCTATTTGAGCCCCTAAAACAGAAAGGTACCATCTTGAAGGTCTTAATGGGTTCATGCGAGAGTTAAGACCATTTTAATAGAAGTAGAATGCTATTTGGTCTTTTTGGAGCATGCAAAGGCATAAAGTTGCCAACTCTATGCCTTAGGACTCATCAAACGACCTCGATCTGAGTTTGGGATGTAAAGTCTTCAAGTATTAAGCACTTAATGGATTTTGTGCATAAGTTGGTTGTATATTGGGTGTACTATGTAGTACGCTACGCGTACAACCTTTCGCCCAGTACGCTAAGCGTATAGAAGAGGTACGTTGGGTGTATGCTCTTAGGAGGACTTGGGCCTTAGTGGACTTCGGACCTTTGGGCCCTAATGGTTTTGGGCCTGGATTTGCTGATAGTTGGGCCTGAATGTACCTTTGGGCTAATATTGGAATAGTTGGGACTATTGGGCCTTGTGGCCCAATATAGAATTGGACTTCGCATTTATGGGCCTCGGTTTGGGCTAATTCTTGGACTAGGTTGTTGTGGGCCTTCATGAGCCAAATGGAAACAGCATTATGGACTAGAGAAGCATTATTAGGCCTTAGGTTGAGACCCATGTGAATAGATTGGGTCCAATTGAAAATTGGGTCATATAATGAGCCTTGTAGGAGTGTTTATCTTTAGTGGGCCCAATGGGCTTGGTCCTTGGGCCATCGGAGAATTATTGGTGGACCATTGGAATGTTAAGTGTGTTGGACTGAAAAGAATGATTATGCCTCATGGCAAGACCCATGTAGAGGTTTGGGCCCAATTTGGAAAATTAGGCCATTGGTGGATTTATAGACATTATAGTGTTAGGCTTTTGTTTTGGGTTTCGGCCTTAGTTTTGGATTATACTTGGCCAGGGGTAGAATGGTCATTTTACCCCATGCATGGATTAAGGATTATGGTATGGCACCCTATTGCTAATTGGGTATATTGATCGGTATTGATAGCTCAGGAAGTAGATAGGGCAACAACTAAGGATTTCTTTCAAGAAGCTTTTTCATTCGAGGTGGGTCTCCTCACCATACCAATGGGTCTAAGGCACCAAGGCCGGCCCTTGTAGTTAGTTGTAGTTTTTACTTGGGATTCACTACTGATATGTCTGGTATGCATATATATGAGAATGTGCTGGTACTTATTGACTAGATATGTGAAGACCCCTGGAGGGGGGGGAGCTCGTGGCAGTTGGATATAAGACCATGTGGGGGAGCCAATGACACATAGGAGTAAGACCCTGGAGGGAGTCCACGGCATCCTTATATGTTTATGTATGAGTTATGTAGTATGATTGATATTTTTGTGATATATGATATGCTAGTTGACTATTTTGTAGTACTTGCATGGAAGACCCTGGGGAGAGCCCGTGGCAAGCGGATATCAGACCATGTGGGGGAGCCCATGACATTCTTAGGTAAAGACCATGTGGGGGAGCCCATGGCTAGTAGCTAAGACCATGTGGGGGAGCCAATGGCACAGAGGAGTAAGACCCTGGGGGGAGCCTACGGCATCCTTATATGTTTATATGCTTGGCTTGTATATGCTAGTTGATTATGTGATATGTGGTACGATAGTTGTTTATGACAGTATGTGATATGCTATAGCTGTCTTTGTGATACTTGCATGGAAGACCCCCGGGGGAGCCTGTGGCAGTTGGATATCAGACCATGTGGGGGAGCCCATGGCAATCCCTATATGTTTATATGCATGGCTTTTGTGGTTGATATGGTTTATGTAGCTGCTATAGCTAGTATGAATTATGTTGTTATATGTATTGTGTGGGGTATGCTCTGGGGAACTTACTAAGCTTTGTGCTAACATGTTATTTTTATTGTTTCATGTATCATTAGTTTGGAAAGAAATGGCCCGACTTGATCGTAGCGCACACACCCATGTTTTTCGCAATGATTGATTTTGGGATGAACTCCGATAAAATGTTTTAATTAGCGATGTTTTAGAATGTTTGGAATAAATGATATCTATGTTTTGGCTATATTAAAAATGAAAAGTTTACCCTTGATATTTGGGTCGTTACAAGTTGGTATCAGAGCCTTGGTTTGAGGGATTCAGACATATTTTCGAGTGTGTCTGAACTCAAACTAAGGATCTGTAAAGTTTTCAAAAGAAAAATGTTTCCAAGGAGAAGTTTTCTTAGAAAAGAAAGGGTGTGGTGCATGCAATCAGCAGAGCTCATGTAAGTTTCCCAAAATACCCATATATGTTATCTGTTATGACCTGATTTATGGATCCGTGAATTGCATGCTAGTTAGGGCTAAGAGAGATGCCTTTATATGTTATATGAGGTGGTAGACTTGCATGCTAGTGCTACGTAGTTAGCAACATATTGGCTTGATATGTGATACTTGTAGCCTTGGAGATACTAGATGCCATGCTAGAATGAGAACGATTATTGGTATTGGTAACTGCTAAGTGTATGTCTTGAAAATTATATACAGTTACAATCTTATAGCCTTAGAATAACTGATTTGGCCTTATTTCATGTTCCTTGTATGGTTATGGTCCTAGGCTAGATCTATTATTCGGCAGTCTATTAGATCTTGTTCTGTGTATAATTTGCATTCATAAGGCAGTCGGCAGTGAGAATGGATGGATGTGGATAGCATGATTTGTGGTATGTGGGCCGAATGTTCTATGATAGCTCTTTAGATCGGAGTGCTACTGCACGAATGTTGCTTGCTTTGTGCTTTGTGGAACTCTTGAATGATAGGAGTCAGCCACTAAGTGAATATGATGATATTCAGGACGTGGATGGCTGGCATCATGAGGAGTTCTTCAGCAGCTGATGGCAGGGCGAGGTTGGGAACCTAGGAAAGCCTAGGATATGCTCCAGTGAGTTAGTGGGGTGGTTCGGTGAGGTTCGGAACCTAGGGAGAGCCTAGGAGTTGCTTCGGTGGGTATTATGTTGCTGATTAGCAGATATTTGGTGCATCAGCGGAGTCGGTGACTTAGAGGTTCGGTAGGATTGCCAAATAAAGTATGGATAGATGTGGAAGGTAGTATTGGGCCTGTACTGCTGAAAGCACATGATTCATACTCAAATCGGTGAGAGTCTTGGAGAATCTAAGAAGCTTATAGGAAGGAGAATTCTTGGTTATGCTATGATAGTGGGGATAGCTGCTTTTCCAAGATGAGGATGAGCACACATGAGGAAGGACCAGGTTTTGGTCCCGGCTCCGGTGGTGAGCCAGTTAGTGGAAGGACTGCCAATGTTTTGAGTTTGCCTTGGATCTCTTGTATCAGGTGGCACGGATTGATTGTGCGTTCTATTGCGCTTTCGGGATTGGAGACTATGTCTTGGGACTAGTTGTAGCCTGGTTGAGGGTAGAGGTTGCTCCAGATATTGCATTTCAACCGTTGACGATTGAGATGGTGAGTGTGTCAGGGTGCGAGATCTTGAATGATACAATTTCTAAAGTTCGAGAATGGGAGATTGGTTTGGAGCACATTGGGAATAGGGGACCAGATCAGGTGTATATATTGAGGGTCCTAGGAAAAGACCCAAGAGTTTAGGTCAGCTTTTGAGAGGGCGTTGGGGTCGGATTCAGTGTAGCACTTGCGGGAAGCTGCACGATGGAATTTTCGTTCCAAGGGTTTGGGTAAGTGTACCTCTGGGTTTGTCTCATTTCTTGTGTTTGAGTTATACCTTCAAACATTGCCGTATGCCATTTGCATACCGTGAGTTACGGGGTGGTTAGTGAAAGGTCGTTTCCCTCTTTGTTGGTTTGGAGTGTTCGATGTTATCCGGGTCTATGGTCGAGATTGGTTCAGGGACGTGATGCGGAAGGTCTACGGTCAGGATTGGTGACTCAGCCATTGTTCTTGGGTTGGCTTTTAGAAGTGCCAGGGGAAGTGGTCAACTGCAAAGGCTTTGGTATGGGCATCGGTTATTTGGATTTCAAGATATAAGTGTGGCATCATTTTAGGGCGTCTGAGATTATTAGTTTCGCTAGGATTCGGGAAGTGGTCGTCTGATCTTTAGGAGTTATGTGGTATTTGGGGTTTGGGCCAGTAATAGAACACTCGTATAGGTAAGAAGCAGGTTGTCAGCAGTTGGTTATTAAAGAGTAAGAAGGATTGGGAATCCTTCCATATCTCATGTATTAGTCGAATCTAAGTGGGGGAGAATCGTGCAGGTATACAGAAATAGAAGCAGTTTTGAAACTGGGATAAGTTTCGCATCCTCGATAGGGAGAAAGGAGGCCCAAGTGGCTATTTGGTATGAGGTTTGTATGAGTTAAGAGTTCGGTAAAACTCCCCAGCATGTAAATCATGTTTCTTGGTGCTTGATAGCAGAATTTGAGGAATCAGGTTGGGGTTCTAGTCATGAATTGAGTTTGGTTCGGGTGTTCGATTGAGTGTATGCTTGACTCTGAGTGTATTTGAGTTGATAGATTGAGGGTAAGGCATAGGGTTGCGGATGTGGTGAGGTGAAAAATGTTGTAAGACTGTGGGGGAGTCATAGCATTCACTAATAGCCAGTTAGGGTGGAAGTGTTGTAAGACTACGGGGGAGTCATAGCATTCACTAGTAGTCAGATAGTATGAAAGTATTATAAGACTATGGAGGGTCGTAGCATTCACTAGTAGTCAGATAGTGTGAAAGTGTTGTAAGACTATGGGGGAGCCGTAGCATTCACTAGTAGTCAAATAGTATGGAAAGTGTTGTAAGACTGCAGGGGAGCCATAGCATTCACAAGCGGCCAAATAGTGTGAGAAGTGCAAAAAGACTACAAGGTAGTCGTGGAATTCACGGATTCGTTCAGATGACTTAGGCCAGGGTGGGCCAGATCGCAAGGTTGTGAGTAGATCACAACATAATTGGAATCAGGAAACGACAGGTCGAAGGGGACCGGACATGAGGTACGACTACAATTATTCTGGTAGTAATCACCTTTTCGAGTCGGATTCAGTGGCGACGGGTTGTCAGCCTATCATGATCGGATGGATCAAATGGATTGAAGGAGCCATGAGTGGCGGTATAGATAGTGCAATTATTGTTAGACGATGTATCCTTCGGAGGTTGCGTAGGACCGTTCTATGTGTTTTTGGCCCAACAATCGGTTGGGTGTCCGATGTTTCGAGTAGTTGACAGATAAGGTGGGATCATAGAGGTATCAACTGTTTCTGAAAAGCAACAAGTGGTAGCAAGAAGAGTCGAAGTGGGTTCAGTGACTTGAGATTCGTGTATGGAGTTGCTTGTATTCAGGGTATACGCTAAGTTGTTTGTAGTTGGATTAAATAATATCTGAGTGGTTGATTAGACCCAGTTGCAAGGCTCTTATCTGATTCTTAATACTTTTAGGGATAAGTCTCTTACTCAAAGGATCAATTGATCCCCTTATCAAGTTGAGCGTTCTGCATACACATTTGATTAGTGTTATTGTTCTTTTGGAAGCCTCAAGGTATTATGGGTGGAAAGTATTTTGTTTAGGCTAGTTCTCTTATGGATAAGTTCGATAAATGGTTCAGTGTGGGCGGTTTGTCGGGAAGTCAGGTCAAATTGAAGTTCAAGTTTCGAAAGGATAGAGGTGGTCTTCTGCAAGGGATTAAGGATTCATTTTCCTTGGATTGGAGATTTTTGTTAGGGATGGTTTTGGTGGCCTTGGGAAGGCTGTGGCATTCTCGAGTTTGTGGTCGTGTTGCTCAGGTTTTCTGGTATGTTAGGGATGGTAATGCATGATTTCAAGGATGAAATCTAATTTAAGTGGGGGAGATTTGTAACGCCCTGTTCCGAATCGATTCCTAGTCTGAGGATATGGCCCAAAGATTAGTCATCATAAGGATTAGAGCTTTTGAAAAGGTAAGATCTAGGCCCATTTGGGTGCAAGTGATGCATTAGAAGTGATTCGGATGTTCGGTTCGTGTTTTGGAGCCTAGTGGTATTTCGGTAAAGTGTCAGTTTGGGCTTTTGTGGAAAATGGACTATTGTTCGAAAGGTTTTAAGGAAGCAATGAGTTTATAGAAGTTTAGGGCTTCTCATCACCTTTATGTGGATATAAGGATCTCTAGAATTGGTCTTATAACGAAGAAGCAATGACCTTCAGAAGTTTCATGGTTTTCAGGCTTAGCCGAGTGCATGGGGCGTACACAAAGAGTACGCGGGGCGTACTAGTGAAGAAGGAAGTACACGGGGTGTACCATGGAGTACGTTTGGCGTACTGACCAGGATGGTCGCAAATGTTCTTTGGAGTACGCTGGGTGTACCATATTTGCGTTGGGCGTACGCTAGTTAGATCAGAATCCTATTTTAGGGTCATGGACCCTATTTAAGCTCCTTATCTCATAACCTAACCTTAATATCTTCATCCTCCACCCTCTAAAACCCTAGAAATCGTCCTTAATCATTCATGGTGGCATTTTGAGCTTATGGAATTCATTTTTGGAGTGTTTGACCCATTCTAAGAAGGTGAAGTTTGATGTAAATATGGGGATCAAGGAGAAGCTTGCGGATCTGGCTTTTGTGACTCGTTGTCATCTTGATGAAGGTATAAAGCTCAAAACTTGACCATTGATATCTTAGATCTCTCATTTGTGAGTTTTAGTTCATTTCGGTCCCAAGGATGAAGCTTTATGGTTCAAATCTAATTCTTAGGCTTATGGTTGCCACCCTTGGTGCTATTTGAGCCCCTAAGACAGAAATTTGCCATCTTGAAGGTCTTAATGGGTTCGTGCAAGAGTTAACACCGTTTTTATGAAAGTAGAATGTTATTTGGTCTTTTGGAGCATACAAAGGCATAAAGTTGCCAACTTTATGCCTTAAGACTCATCAAACGACCTAGATCTAAGTTTGGGATGTAAAGTCTTCAAGTATTAAGCACTTAATGGATTTTGTGCATAAGTTGGTTTTACGTTGGGTGTACTATGTAGTACGCTACGCGTACAGCCTTTTGCCCAGTATGCTAAGCGTATAGAAGAGGAACGATGGGTGTACGCTCTTAGGAGGACTTGGGCCTTAGTGGACTTCAAACCTTTGGGACCTAATGGTTTTGGGTCTGGATTTGCTGATAGTTGGGCCTAAATGTACCTTTGGGCCAATATTAGAAGATTTGGGCTTATTGGGCCTTGTGGCCCAATACAGAATTAGACTTCACATTTATGGGCCTCAGTTTGGGTCAATTCTTGAACTAGGTTGTTGTGGCCTTTATGGGCTAATTGGAAATAGCATTATGGACTAGAGAAGCATTATTGGGCCGTAGGTCGAGGCCCATGTGAAGGGATTGGGCCCAATTGAAAATCGGGCCATATAATGGGCCTTGTAGGAGTCTTTATCTTTATTGGGCGCAATGGGCTTGGTCCTTGGGCCATTGGAGAATTATTATTGGATCATTCGAATGTTAAGTGTGTGGGACTGAAAAGAATGATTGGGTCTCATGTCGAGACCCATGTAGAGGTTTGGGCCCAATTTGGAAAATTAGATCATTGATGGATTTATAGATATTATAGTGTTAAGCTTTGGTTTTGGGTTTGGGCCTTAGTTTCGGATTTTATTGGGCCACGGGTAGAATGGTCATTTTACCCCATGCATGGATTAAGGATTATGGTATGGCACCCAATTGCTAATTGGGTATATTGATCGGTATTGATAGCTCCGGAAGTGGACAGGGCAGAAGCTAAGGATTTCTTTCAGGAAGCTTCTGCATTCGAGGTGAGTCTCCTCACCATACCAATGGGTCTAAGGCACCAAATTCGGCCCATGTAGTTAGTTGTAGTGTCTACTGTGGATTCACTACTTATATGTCTGGTATATATATATATATATATATATATATATATATATATATATATATATATATATATATATGAGAATGTGCTAGTACTTATTGACTAGATATGTGAAGACCCCGGGTGGAGCCCGAGGCAGTTGGATATAAGACTATATGGGGGAGCCAATGGCACATAGGAGTAAGACCCTGGAGGGAGTCCACAACATCCTTATATTTTGATGTACGAGTTATGTAGTATGATAGATATTTTTGTGATATATGATATGTTAGTTGACTATTTTATGGTGCTTGCATGGAAGACCTCGGGAGGCCTGTGGCAGGTGGATATCAGACCGTGTGGGGGAGCTCATCGCATTCCTAGGAAAAGACCATGTGGGGATCCCATGGCTAGTATCTAAGACTATGTGGGGGAGCCAATGGCACAAAGAAGTAAGACCCTAGGGGAACCCACGACATCCTTATATGTTTATATGCTTAGCTTGTATATTCTACTTGATTATGTGACATGTGGTATGATAGTTGTATATGAAGGTATGTGATATGGTAGCTGTCTTTGTGATAATTGCATGGAAGACCCCGGGGGAGCCTGTGGCAGTTGGATATCAGACCATGTGGGGGAGCCCATGGCAATCCCTATATGTTTATATGCATGGCTTATGTGATGATATGGTTTATGTAGCTTTTATACCTAGTATGGATTATATGGTTATGTGGATTGTGTGGGGTATGCTCTGGGGAACTCACTAAGCTTTGCACTTAAAGTTTTGTTTTTTGTTTCAGGTATCATCGGTTTGGAAAGAAGGGCCCGGCTTGATCGCAGCGCACACACCCTTGTTTGTCGTAATGATTGATTTTGGGATGAACTCTGATAAATGTTTTAATCAGTGATGTTTTGGAATGTTTGGAATAAATGATATCTATGTTTTGGCTATTATTAAAATGAAATTTTTATCCTTTATTTTTGGGTCGTTATAGGGTGGAAATGAGGCTACACGCTATGTAGCCAGAATTACGCCCCGTGTAATACGTTGTTGTCCAAATTTTCCTATTAAGTGCTTAATATAGAAATTTAACCATCAAATTCTTAGAACTTGTTCCTAATAGATCCATAATGCATAAAGTTTCCAACTTTATCCATTAGGATGGTCCAAACAACCAAGATCTACTCTTTAAGTCTCAAAGGGACCAAAAATGCATCTTTCTCAACTTAATCCATTAAGTACAAGTCCCCAACCTTCATATCTAAATCAATATGATGTTTAGATGGATAAAGTTTCCAACTTTATCCATGACATGGTCATAAAATTTCAAGATCTGAACTTTATGCACTAAAATGACAAAAAAAATGCTAATTAAACTTGCATGGCGTAATAAACAAGCACCAAAGCACAACTTTCCAAGTCCAGTAAGTCCTAATAGTGCTCCATATAGCTCAAAAGGTGTTGGAGTTGCCTTAACTCCGAAACACAAGATCAAAGAAACAAAAAGTGGCAAAAATGGCCAATAGCAAGATCTAAGAAATTAATGAGCAATATAGAAGTTTTTAACTCACAATGGTCAAAAAATGAAGCAATCTTGTTGGATCTCTACTTGAACCCTTCTTATATACACTCTCCCACCACCTTGTTCTTCAAAATTCCACCTTATAATGGAGAAATAAGTTCATAAATGAAGTGAAGGCTCAAAAACAAGTAAGAAGAGGCTAGGGTTTGTCATGGAATGATCTTAGGTGATGGAGGTTGGTTATGAGAGGGTTTTTCATAAGTTACAACCCTTAAACTGGGCTCAAACTTGAAGATTTAGGGTTTAGATCTGCCCAGATTACACCCTACGTAACATAAATTATGCCATGTGTAATTCATTAAACTCATGTTACGCCCTGCGTAATTCAAAAGCCCCTAATTTCCATTTCAACATCCAACAACCATAACTTCTTCGTTTCAACTACATTTTCACCATTCTTTATATGCACGGGGTTTTTTTCGATAAAAAACATGTCTTAAAAAATTAAACGAAAAATAGGTGGTTTTTTTTATAAAGATGTGAGTTTTATTGTATAATCTAGTGTATGTGCATCCAATGTATAAGTGTACTCATTCCCTTGACTACTGATCATTATGATTTCCGACAGTCATAATTGGTTTCTTAGTTCCTTGCTAATAATAGTTCTCTATTGAACCTCACCACATATATATATATATATATATATATATATATATATATATATATATATACATATGGCTAAGTTATTTTAAGAACTAAAAAAAGCATATGAACTTGTAAATTTATAATCAACTCATCATTTTTCAAAATTAGTAACACAAATATTCTCCAAAATGGTGCGTCTAAGATATATCTTGGCTCAAAAAAAAGATTTGACAATTTTGTTTTCGAAATTTGCATTTAAGCACGATCAACAGTCATATGGACTATTAATGAGCACAATCAGCAGTTATATGGACTATAGGTATGCACAATCAACAACTATATGGACTGCAGATGAGTAATCAGCAGTCCATATGACTGCTGATTATGCTCATCAACAATTATACAAAAAAATCATCAAATCATTTTTTTAGCCTAGATATGGCTTAGACGCACCATTTGGAAAAGATTGTTGTTTTTCATGTTGAAAAATGATGAGATGATTATGAGTTCACTTTTGCCTATATATATATATATATATATATATATATATATATATATATATATATATATATATATATATATATATATATATATATATATATATATACATATATATATATATATATATATATATATATATATATATATATATATTAGTTTATAACCCGTGGAAACCACGGTTATAAAGTTAATTAAACTTTAATAGTGAGAGATCAAAATTATTAATAAATTATTTTAAATAAATTATTAATCTAGTGTATGTGCATCTAATGTATAAGTGTACTCATTCCCTTGACTGCTGATCATTATGATTTCCGACAATCATAATTGGTTTCTTAGTTCCTTGCTAATAATAGTTCTCTATTGAACCTCACCATATATATATATATATATATATATATATATATATATATATATATATATATATATATATATATATATATATATATATATATATATATATTTGGCTAAATTATTTTAAGAACTAAAAAAAGCATATGAACTTGTAAATTTATAATCAACTCATCATTTTTCAAAATCAGTAACACAAATATTCTCCAAAATGGTGCGTCTAAGATATATCTTGGCTCAAAAAAAAGATTTGACAATTTTGTTTTCGAAATTTGCATTTAAGCACGACCAGCAGTCATATGGACTATTAATGAGCACAATCACCAGTTATATGGACTATAAGTATGCACAATCAACAACTATATGGACTGCAGATGAGTAATCAGCAGTCCATATGACTGCTGATTATGCTCATCAACAGTTATACAAAAAAATCATCAAATCATTTTTTTAGCCTAGATATGGCTTAGACGCACCATTTGGAAAATATTGTTGTTTTTGATGTTGAAAAATGATGAGATGATTATGAGTTCACTTTTGCCTATATATATATATATATATATATATATATATATATATATATATATATATATATATATATATATATATATATATATATATATATATATTAGTTTATAACCCGTGGAAACCACGGTTATAAAGTTAATTAAAATTTAATAGTGAGAGATCAAAATTATTAATAAATTATTTTAAATAAATTATTAATCTACTGTATGTGCATCCAATGTATAAGTGTACTCATTCCCTTGACTGCTGATCATTATGATTTCCGACAATCATAATTGGTTTCTTAGTTCCTTGCTAATAATAGTTCTCTATTGAACCTCACCATATATATATATATATATATATATATATATATATATATATATATATATATATATGGCTAAATTATTTTAAGAACTAAAAAAAGCATATGAACTTGTAAATTTATAATCAACTCATCATTTTTCAAAATCAGTAACACAAATATTCTCCAAAATGGTGCGTCTAAGATATATCTTGGCTCAAAAAAAAGATTTGACAATTTTGTTTTCGAAATTTGCATTTAAGCACGATCAACAGTCATATGGACTATTAATGAGCACAATCAGCAGTTATATGGACTATAGGTATGCACAATCAATAACTATATGGACTGCAGATGAGTAATCAGCAGTCCATATGACTGCTGATTATGCTCATCAACAATTATACAAAAAAATCATCAAATCATTTTTTTAGCCTAGATATGGCTTAGACGCACCATTTGGAAAAGATTGTTGTTTTTGATGTTGAAAAATGATGAGATGATTATGAGTTCACTTTTGCCTATATATATATATATATATATATATATATATATATATATATATATATATATATATATATATATATATATATATATATATATATATATATATATATATTAGTTTATAACGCGTGGAAACCACGGTTATAAAGTTAATTAAAATTTAATAGTGAGAGATCAAAATTATTAATAAATTATTTTAAATAAATTATTAATCTAGTGTATCTGCATCCAATGTATAAGTGTACTCATTCCCTTGACTGGTGATCATTATGATTTCCGACAATCATAATTGGTTTCTTACTTCCTTGCTAATAATAGTTCTCTATTGAACCTCACCATATATATATATATATATATATATATATATATATATATATATATATATATATATATATATATATATATATATATATATATATATATGGCTAAATTATTTTAAGAACTAAAAAAAGCATATGAACTTGTAAATTTATAATCAACTCATCATTTTTCAAAATCAGTAACACAAATATTCTCCAAAATGGTGCGTCTAAGATATATCTTGGCTCAAAAAAAAGATTTGACAATTTTGTTTTCGAAATTTGCATTTAAGCACGATCAACAGTCATATGGACTATTAATGAGCACAATCAGCAGTTATATGGACTATAGGTATGCACAATCAATAACTATATGGACTGTAGATGAGTAATCAGCAGTCCATATGACTGCTGATTATGCTCATCAACAATTATACAAAAAAATCATCAAATCATTTTTTTAGCCTAGATATGGCTTAGACGCACCGTTTGGAAAAGATTGTTGTTTTTGATGTTGAAAAATGATGAGATGATTATGAGTTCACTTTTGCCTATATATATATATATATATATATATATATATATATATATATATATATATATATATGTATATATATATATATATATATATTAGTTTATAACGCGTGGAAACCACGGTTATAAAGTTAATTAAACTTTAATAGTGAGAGATCAAAATTATTAATAAATTATTAATCTAGTGTATGTGCATCCAATGTATAAGTGTACTCATTCCCTTGACTGCTGATTATTATGATTTCCGACAATCATAATTGGTTTCTTAGTTCCTTGCTAATAATAGTTCTCTATTGAACCTCACCATATATATATATATATATATATATATATATATATATATATATATATATATATATATATATATGTGGCTAAATTATTTTAAGAACTAAAAAAAGCATATGAACTTGTAAATTTATAATCAACTCATCATTTTTCAAAATCAGTAACACAAATATTCTCCAAAATGGTGCGTCTAAGATATATCTTGGCTCAAAAAAAAAAGATTTGACAATTTTGTTTTCGAAATTTGCATTTAAGCACGATCAACAGTCATATGGACTATTAATGAGCACAATCAGCAGTTATATGGACTATAGGTATGCACAATCAACAACTATATGGACTGTAGATGAGTAATCAGCAGTCCATATGACTGCTGATTATGCTCATCAACAATTATACAAAAAAATCATCAAATCATTTTTTTAGCCTAGATATGGCTTAGACGCACCATTTGGAAAAGATTGTTGTTTTTGATGTTGAAAAATGATGAGATGATTATGAGTTCACTTTTGCCTATATATATATATATATAATATATATATATATATATATATATATATATATATATATATATATATATATATATATATATATATTAGTTTATAACCCGTGGAAACCACGGTTATAAAGTTAATTAAACTTTAATAGTGAGAGATCAAAATTATTAATAAATTATTTTAAATAAATTATTAATCTAGTGTATGTGCATCTAATGTATAAGTGTACTCATTCCCTTGACTGCTGATCATTATGATTTCCGACAATCATAATTGGTTTCTTAGTTCCTTGCTAATAATAGTTCTCTATTGAACCTCACCATATATATATATATATATATATATATATATATATATATATATATATATATATATATATATACATATATATATATATATATATGGCTAATTATTTTAAGAACTAAAAAAAGCATATGAACTTGTAAATTTATAATCAACTCATCATTTTTCAAAATCAGTAACACAAATATTCTCCAAAATGGTGCGTCTAAGATATATCTTGGCTGAAAAAAAAGATTTGACAATTTTGTTTTCGAAATTTGCATTTAAGCACGACCAGCAGTCATATGGACTATTAATGAGCACAATCAGCAGTTATATGGACTATAAGTATGCACAATCAACAACTATATGGACTGCAGATGAGTAATCAGCAGTCCATATGACTGCTGATTATGCTCATCAACAGTTATACAAAAAAATCATCAAATCATTTTTTTAGCCTAGATATGGCTTAGACGCACCATTTGGAAAATATTGTTGTTTTTGATGTTGAAAAATGATGAGATGATTATGAGTTCACTTTTGCCTATATATATATATATATATATATATATATATATATATATATATATATATATATATATATATATATATATATATATATATATATATATTAGTTTATAACCCGTGGAAACCACGGTTATAAAGTTAATTAAAATTTAATAGTGAGAGATCAAAATTATTAATAAATTATTTTAAATAAATTATTAATCTACTGTATGTGCATCCAATGTATAAGTGTACTCATTCCCTTGACTGCTGATCATTATGATTTCCGACAATCATAATTGGTTTCTTAGTTCCTTGCTAATAATAGTTCTCTATTGAACCTCACCATATATATATATATATATTATATATATATATATATATATATATATATATATATATATATATATATATATATGGCTAAATTATTTTAAGAACTAAAAAAAGCATATGAACTTGTAAATTTATAATCAACTCATCATTTTTCAAAATCAGTAACACAAATATTCTCCAAAATGGTGCGTCTAAGATATATCTTGGCTCAAAAAAAAGATTTGACAATTTTGTTTTCGAAATTTGCATTTAAGCACGATCAACAGTCATATGGACTTTTAATGAGCACAATCAGCAGTTATATGGACTATAGGTATGCACAATCAATAACTATATGGACTGCAGATGAGTAATCAGCAGTCCATATGACTGCTGATTATGCTCATCAACAATTATACAAAAAAATCATCAAATCATTTTT
The DNA here is from genome assembly GCF_002870075.4 of Lactuca sativa. Classification (NCBI taxonomy): domain Eukaryota; kingdom Viridiplantae; phylum Streptophyta; class Magnoliopsida; order Asterales; family Asteraceae; genus Lactuca; species Lactuca sativa. The sequence continues at coordinate 348,615,021 of NC_056626.2, forward strand.
TTAGCCTAGATATGGCTTAGACGCACCATTTGGAAAAGATTGTTGTTTTTGATGTTGAAAAATGATGAGATGATTATGAGTTCACTTTTGCCTATATATATATAATATATATATATATATATATATATATATATATATATATATATATATATATATATATATATATATATATTAGTTTATAACCCGTGGAAACCACGGTTATAAAGTTAATTAAACTTTAATAGTGAGAGATCAAAATTATTAATAAATTATTTTAAATAAATTATTAATCTAGTGTATGTGCATCTAATGTATAAGTGTACTCATTCCCTTGACTGCTGATCATTATGATTTCCGACAATCATAATTGGTTTCTTAGTTCCTTGCTAATAATAGTTCTCTATTGAACCTCACCATATATATATATATATATATATATATATATATATATATATATATATATATATATATATATATATATACATATATATATATATATATATATATATATATATATGGCTAAATTATTTTAAGAACTAAAAAAAGCATATGAACTTGTAAATTTATAATCAACTCATCATTTTTCAAAATCAGTAACACAAATATTCTCCAAAATGGTGCGTCTAAGATATATCTTGGCTGAAAAAAAAGATTTGACAATTTTGTTTTCGAAATTTGCATTTAAGCACGACCAGCAGTCATATGGACTATTAATGAGCACAATCA